>NC_133411.1:109647500-110272500 GCF_049350105.2 Macaca mulatta | reverse complement strand
TAGAGATTCCTCCAAATTGTACTACATATGAATAATACATTTCTTAAATTGTCAACTATTATGCCATTATATTGCTGTACTTTAGTTTGTCATCCATTCACTTTCATCTGAACAATTTTGGCTATTACAAATAAAGCTACTCTACACCTTTGTGTAAAAGTCTTTGCGTGGATCGATGCTTTCATTTCCCTTGGATAAATGCTCAAGAGTGCAATGGCTGAATCTTGAGAAAAGTGTGTTCACATTTTAGAAATGGACACATTATTCTCCAAAATAGTAGGAATATTTTACATTCTCATGACTAGATGTGAAACTTCCAGTTTCTCCATATGATCACTGAAACTCTTTTATTACCACTCTTTTTGGTTTCAATTATTTCAATTGATGTTTAGAGTGTGTAGTGTTATGTCATTTTGGTTTTTATTTGCATTTTCCTAAAATTATTGATATTGAACATCTTTTCTTATACTTATTTATCATTGAAGGATCTTTTCTGGTAGAGCCTATTCAAATATTTGCACTTAAAAGTTGGGTAATTTGTTTTCTTATAATTGAATTTTGAGAGATTTTAATTATATACATATATGTATATATATTCAGGATACAAATTCTTTATCATACATATGATTTGTAAATATTTCTCCTAGTCTCTAAATTGTCTTATTTTCTATACAGTGACCCATCCAAAAAGAAGAAAGCTTGTTGTTGTTGTTGTTTTATTATTATTATACTTTAAGTTCTAGGTACATGTGCACAACGTGCAGGTTTGTTACATATGTAACACGTGCCATGTTGGTGTGTTGCACCCATTAACTCGTCATTTACATTAGGTATATCTCTTAATGCTATACCTCCCCCCTCCTCACAATAGACCCTGGTGTGTGATGTACCCCTTCCTGTGTCCAAGTGATCGTATTGTTCAATTCCCACCTAGGAGTGAGAACACGCGATGTTTGGTTTTCTGTTCTTGCAATAGTTTGCTGAGAATGATGGTTTCCAGCTGCATCCATGTCCCTACAAAGGACACAAATTCATCCTTTTTTATGGCTGCATAGCATTCCATGGTGTATATGTGCCACATTTTCTTAATCCAGTCTGTCACTGATGGACATTTGGGTTGATTCCAAGTCTTTACTATTGTGAATAGTGCCGCAATAAACGTACGTGTGCATGTGTCTTTATAGCAGCATGATTTATAATCCTTTGGGTATATACCCAATAATGGGATGGCTGGGTCAAATGGTATTTCTAGTTCTAGATCCTTGAGGAATTGCCACACTGTTTTCCCCAATAGTTGAACTAGTTTACAGTCCCACCAACAGTGTCAACAGCGTAGAAATGTTCCTATTTCTCCACATCCTCTCCAGCACCTGTTGTTTCCTGACTTTTTAATGATTGCCATTCTGACTGGTGTGAGATGGTATCTCATTGTAGTTTTGATTTGCATTTCTCTAATGGCGAGTGATGATGAGCATTTTTTCATGTGTCTGTTGGTTGTATAAATGTCTTCTTTTGAGAAGTGTCTGTTCATATCCTTTGCTCACTTTTTGATAGGGTTGTTTTTTTCTTGTAAACTTGTTTGAGTTCTTTGTAGGTTCTAGATATTAACCCTTTGTCAGATGAGTAGATTGCAAAAAAATTTTCTCCCATTCTGTAGGTTGCCTGTTCACTCTGATAGTTTATTGTTGTTGTTCATTAGTTTGATGGTTTTACTTAGCAAGCAGTAGGTGTCCATGGAAAATCTTTTAAATATATTAATTATTGAGCTTCGTTTCTGGTGATTCTGATCCATTTAGTTTGGAGAAGAACTTGGGAATATGCATTTCTTCAAAACTCCGCAGATTTTCTGATGATAAACCAAGACTGAGAACTGTTGTTTTAAATAACACCCTATAATAACCAGATCTATAGTAAAAAGGAAAATAAATGTGATACTTTACCAGATTGCTTAAATTTATATTCTTAGTTTAAAAATTATAGTATTGATTTGTTTGTTAGTTGGTTAATCAACTTCATAAAGATATGATTTACATAAAATAGAGTTCAACAATTGTAACATTAGAGTTTGAAGTGTTCTGAAAAATATATGCTTTTGTATAATTATCACCAAAATCAAGATGTAGAATGATTCATCGTTCCTCAAATTTCCATCTTACCTTGTACATAGTCAATACTTTCCCACTACCCCCAGTGTCATGCAACCAATGGTCTACTTACTGGAGCTATAGGTTTGAATTTTTTAGAGAAATCATAAAAATATTGTCATACAATTGTACTTTTTGTCTGGCTCCTTTCACTTAACATAGTGCATTTGAGATTCATTAGTGGTGGCAGTATCAGTGACTTGTTCTGTTTTGTCATTGAGTAGCATTTTGTGGTATTTATATAACACTCTTTTTATAACTATCCATGATTAATAAACAATTTGGTTGCTTCCGATTTTTGTCTATTATGATAAATGTAGAATATTTACTTACACATTGTTGTTAGGACCTGTTTGCATTTTTTGAGTATAAATCAGCGATATATGAAAGGTCTAACAGAATTGTCTAATTCTGTTCAACATTTAGAATTACTAGGAGTTCTGGTTTTAGGTATTCTTATGAAAGTCTAGTTGTACCTCATTGTGATTTTTGTTTGCATTTGACTAATGGCTAATAATTTTAATATTTCTTCCATGTGTCTATCTGTATAACTTTTCCAGTAAAGTGTCTGCTTAAATTTATAGCCTACTTAGGTTCATTCTTTTGGCTTCACATGATTGAGTTTTCAGAATTTTTTATAAATACAAATATTTTATTAGATATATATTTTGCAAATAACTTCTCTCATTAAATTTCCTATGTTTTCATTTTCCTCAAAGTGTCTTTCAAAAAGAAATTTTAATTTTGATGAAGTTCAAGTATCTAATTTTTATATGATTACTGCTTAAGTTTAATGTTCTGCTAAGATATGTTTGCCTAAACCAGGGGCATCCATATTTCACCATAATTATTCTCTGGTAATTTCAAAATTTTGACTCTTACATATATCAATAGATATCTATTTCATTTTTTGTTTAATCTTTTAGAAAGAGCTTGGCATATGGGTTGTTTTTTTGTTTTTTTTTTTTTCTTCTCCCTATGACATCTACTTGTTTCTGCATTATTTTTTGTAAACACCTAGTTTTTCCATTGAATTGTTTTGGCACCCTTTTTAAAAATGAATGACCATATATGCATAATTCTATTTCTAAACTTCCTAAACTGTTCCACTGTTGTCTACTCCTATCCTTAATGTCAGTCACATGCTGTGTGAGTATTGTACTTTTGGAGTAATGCTTTCAATACAGTAGTTTAAGTCCTCTGTCGTTGTCCTTTTTAAAGTCATTTTTTGTTATTTCCATATAAGTTATTTCCATATAAGTATTACATTTCAACATAAGTGTTGAATCACCTGTGAATTTCTACACAAAATAATTCTGTCTGAATTCTGATTGGGATTTGAGTAGCATTTATGGCTTAACCATAATAAATCTTCTAATACAAAAAAATGCAAATTTTTAGATCCATGTTCCCCTTCTCTCTTATGTTATAGGTGTCATATATGTGGTATGCGTATTCACACATATGTTTGTGTATACATTTTTTTTCAATTTTTGAAAAAAATTTTGAAACTTTTAATTTAAACTCAGGGTTACATGTGCAAGTTTATTACATAACTGATATGGTTTGGATTTGTGTTCCCATGCAAATCTCACATCAAATCAGGATTTCCAGTGTTAGAGAAGGGGCATGGTGGGAGGTGATTGGATAATGGTGGTGGTTGCTAATGGTTTAACACCATCCCCAAATGTTGTTTTGGCTAGAGTTCTCACAAGATCTGGTTGTTTAAAAGTGTGTAGCATATCCACTTTCTCTCTGTCTTCCTCCTGCTGTGGACAGGTGAAGATGTGCCTCCTACCTCTTTGCCTTTTGCCATGATTGTAAGTTTTCTGAAGCCTCCCCAGTCACGCCTCCTGTACAGCCTGCAGAAACATGAGCCAATTACATGTCTTTTCTTTATAAATTACCCAGTCTCATGTAGTTCTTTACAGCAGTGCGAGAACAGACTAATACAATAGGCAAATGTGTTATGACAAAGACATGAATCAACCTAAATGCCCATCACAGATAGACTACCTAAAGAAAATGTCATACATATGCACCACAAAATACTGTGCAGCCATAAAAAATGAGATTATGTCCTTCACCGAAACATGAATGGAGTTGGAGGCCATTATCCTTAGCAAACTCACACAGGAAAAGAAAATCAAACACTGAATATTCTCACTTTTAAGTGGGAGCTAAATGATGAGAACACATGGACACATAGAGGTGAACAACACACACTGGGGCTTACCAGAGAGTGGAGGGTGGGAGGAGCGAGAGGATCAGGAGAAGTAACTAATGAATACTATGCATAATACCTGGATGTTACATATTTAAATCTATCTACATTTAAAAACTTTAAGGCTATTCTCTAATATTTTATTTAAACATCAATATGGCTTATAACAAATTAATAGAAAAAAAGGCTAAAAATAAGATTTTATAATTTTCAGTTATTTATTACTTCTGTTCTTCTTTCTTGCTTTCCCAAAGGATTGGAATTTCTAACTGATATATATTCCCATTAACTTAAAGTACTTACTTTGGCAATTCTGCTGACATGAAATCATTTTACCTTTTTATTTGAATGCATTTATTTCACTTCCAGTCTTGAAGTTTTTGCTAGATGTAAAATCGGGGTTTGACAGTTTTCTTATTTGATACACTGTGGTTTATCCTTTAGCTTTATTTACGAAACAAAAATAATATCCTAAAATACTAAATATCATGAAACTCCTCACCACTTCCTGTTCTATGTGGGTGTGCATGAGTGACTCATGGACACATACAAACACACATGACTGCTTCCACTCATAAGTCTGGAAACACATGAAACAAGTTTTGGAGAAGGTGATACTTATCAAAACAACCATTTAAAGAGCTCCAACCTAAGACATGGGTTCTTAAAAACTAAAACTTAAGAATACAAATTGAAGCACCATTCTCTCATTTTTTCATGTTTATCATTTTTGAAATTATTTTCTAACCCTAAAAATTCATTTATTTACAATTCATACATTGTAACAAATATTATTGATAAAAATAAACAAATTTATGAAATATTTCCTATTTTCTCCACAACCAAATATTGCCCCACCTAGAATATACAAAATAAATGTTTTATGATTGAAAGATGAAATAGGCATTCAATGCTTAGCATAGTATTTTAATAATTTCAAGTGAAAAAATAGTATTTCAAATTGATACATATGTCAACTTAGTTGGAAATCCATAATTCATTGACCATTGCTACAAATCACTCAAATCAAATTTTAAATATAATTAGTTGACTAAAATAATCACTGAAACATATAACCAGGGCCATGCATTACTAAATAACTGAAGAATTAAAGTGAATTTATTTTAAAAAGTAGTTTTAAAAATTATAATATTGAAAAACTATATGAATTATTATAATGATAGCTATTTATATGATAAAATATCTTATATGGTTTCTCATGTAATCTGTATGTCTATATAGAAGAAAATCACAGAGGACATATTATCATTACTTACAGTCAAGAAGCTGAAACTTGAGAGTTTAGATATCTGTTTTAATCCCACTGCTAAAAGTTCTGTGTGTAAATTCAAACATTTTGGTCCTCTTTTGCCAAATAGCTTGCCCAAAAATCTGAAAATGTAGAAAAAGAAGAGAGCATAAGAAATAAAAAGAGAAAAAAAGCTTTATATTGTCTGAAGCACTGACTTTGAGATTAAGGCAGATTTTTGAATCTCTTTTCAATTAAAGCACGCTTTTTTACTCCATTATATATCAATTGTTTTCTTCATTAATATATCTGTTTATTAGGTAATATCATCTTTGACAATACCCACCAACATCATCACGATTCTTTTGCTTTAGGCCTAGTGGGATGGTGTCTATCCAAAATATTTCTAGTTTATATAGCCAATGTTATTTTAAACTTAAATTCAAAGTAATACTGTGCAAAATTCCAGACACCAGGGACTGTTTAAATGTTTCCTTTTGCTACTAAATTAGGTTAAAAATGCTAAGCGGTGAAGGCACTCTGATAAACATCAATTGAAGAGTCAGTTTTTGAGGCAGATGCTTTAAACTTAAGGACAAGAAATCTGCCCTCTGTGATTCTGCAATTCTCTTAACAGCCAAGATGTCATGTACAAGTCAAATCTGATTATAGAACATGATCACTTGTATTGAAAAGTGAAATGGAAGCAAGCTAATAAGATAGGAAAATGCTAGTTTCTGAATATGTTTTAAATTTAATGCATTATTTGAAACGTAAAATATATGTGCAAGACAAGGTCTGAAAAGGTATACTTGTAAAAATCTTCAGATAATTCTGACACCGTAAAATGGAATTCCCTTCATACCACAGATTATTTTATATTTGAAAAGCTAGATGATTGGAATACAGGAGCAACATAACACGGTGCCTTGGGGGCTGGTTTTCTATTAACTTTGAGGCTGCATGTCTTGATTTCAATGAAATGACCAAATGAGGGCATCCAAATATCTAAAGAAAAAAAGAGAAAATAAGGTCTTCTCATTTCTCATTTGAGACTATTACTTTTTCTTTCATAGTCCTCTAGACCTGTCATTTATTACTTCCATGTGAAATGCTTCACTTCTGTAATCTGCATACTACTAGCTTCAAATCAAATAGCAATCATCAAAAACTGTCTTCATCTTTAATAATAAATTTCTTTCCAATTTGCTTCTTGATTGACTTAATGGAAGATGAAAGGGCATCTGTTATACTGAATCTGAGAGTTGAAAACCTAAAATATTCATAAAATTTACAAAATACCTTTCTTCGGAGCTTACCTTAAAACACCTTTGGAGAATATGTCTGCCTCTATTCCAATTTACACATTACATAAAACTCAAACTACAATAGCTTTTTAACCAGAAGATCTTTAGAACAATTACATATAACAGCAGGGAAGGTGACCAGTTGTGATTAAGAACTTCCTTGTTGAATTTCTTTGCTAGAGCAAGAAAATTGTTCAAATTCATCTTGGCTTCTTACCTTGATTTTTATTATAGCAAATGAGATTTGCCCTCCAGGCATCACTGTGTTATTGCTCTTTTCACAGTACACACATTTTTGCAGTGCATCTGTGTTAATCTTCTTTAGTTTTCTTTCCTTCTTCTTTCTTTCCTTGCTTCCACCCATTCTTCGTTTCTTTCTTCCTTCCTCCCTCCTTCCCTCCCTCTCTTCCTCCCTTCCTCCCTCCCTTCCTCCCTTCCTTCCTTCCTTCTTTCCTTCCTTCCTTCCTTCCTTCCTTCCTTCCTTCCTTCCTTCCTTCCTTCCTTCCTTCCTTCACCAGCATTTAACATATTAGGTCATTTTTAAATTTTATATTTTATATATTCCAAATCTCAATCAGGTGTAAAACTGTGATTCATTAATTGTTAATCAGTTCATTTTTAACAACCTAAATTTAATTTCAATGAATCTGTACATCTTTATAAGTTTAAATTATGCCCTGAAGCAGGTGAAATGAGTTATAATTAATTATATGTACGACTGAACTTTATGGAGTTCAACTCATATGTTTGTTATATTAATACTGACTCAATAAATATTTTTGTTTCATAAGCTTAATTATTAATGCTGGAGAGAGAATATGAGTATATATGCAACTGATTTGAAATAGGATAATTTTTTCTATCCTCGAATGTTTTGTAGTTTTTAAAAGATTCATCAATTTAATGTTTTGAAGTTTAAAAAGGACTAGTTGTTATTTCTACAATTACAACATTCAAGTCCCATAAATTATGTTTTTCCAATTTTTTATTATTTTTTTCTCATAAAATAGCAGAGAAGTATGTGAAAAATAACACATGAACCCACCAAAGTAACACTTTTAAAGGTAATATTTTTAGAGGTAATATTACACTTTTAGAGGTAATATTGTTGGTGATAATTTGAATTTAATTGCATTCAAATTATGTATGAGCTTTTATTCAATGTGAATTTTTTATAAAGCAGTTTTAGCTTGTTTCTTGTAAATAGCACTAAAATTATATCAAGGACAGATACTCAAAAATGTTGAGTGTAATATTTTCAACATTTTGTCTTGTATGAAAGTACTTTTATATACCTATTGAATTCTTAGTTTTTCAAAAGAGACTTACTTTTATTTTTAAATAAAATTACGTGCCATTTAGAAAACATGTGTCATTTAAATAGAAATAAAGGGCATTGGCCGGGCACGGTGGCTCAAGCCTGTAATCCCAGCACTTTGGGAGGCCGAGACGGGCGGATCACGAGGTCAGGAGATCGAGACCCTCCTGGCTAACACGGTGAAACCCCGTCTCTACTAAAAAATACAAAAAACTAGCCGGGCGAGGTGGCGGGCGCCTGTAGTCCCAGCTACTCGGGAGGCTGAGGCAGGAGAATGGCGTAAACTCGGGAGGCGGAGCTTGCAGTGAGCTGAGATCCGGCCACTGCACCCCAGCCTGGGCGACAGAGCGAGATTCTGTCTCAAAAAAAAAAAAAAAAAAAAAAGAAAGAAAGAAAGAAAGAAAGGGCATTAAAATAGGAAGAAAGGAAGTCAAATTATCCCTGTTTGCAGAAAACATGATTTTATATCTAGAAAACCTCATAGTCTTGGTCCAAAAGCTCCTTCAGCTGATAAACAACTTCAGCAAAGTTTCAGGTACAATATAATATACAAAATTCACTCGCATTCTTACTTACCAACAACAGTCAAGCTGAGAGCCAAGGCAGAATGAAATCTTATTCACAAAGTTGCACAAAAAGACTAAAATACATAAAAATATAGCTAACCAAGAAGGTGAAACATCTCTGCAATGACAATTACAAAAGACTACTCAAAGAAATCAGCAATGACAGAAGCAAATGTAAAAACATGCCATGTTCATGGATGAGAAGAATCAATATTTTTCAAATGGCTGTACTGCCCCACACAATTTATATATTCAGTGATGTTCTTATTAAACTACCATTAAGACTTTTCTCAGAACTAGAAAAAACTATATTGAAATTTATGTGGAACCAAAAAATAGTCCAACTAGCCAAGGAAATCATAGGCAAAGAGAACAAGCTGGAGGTATCATGTTACCGTACTTCAAACTATGCTATAGGGCTAGAGTAACCAAAAGAGCATGGTACTGGTATACAAACAGACGCATATACCAATGGAACAGAATAAAGAGCCCAGAAATAAGGTCTCACACCCACAACTATCTTATCTTCATAAAGCTGACTGAAACAAGCAATGGGGAAAGGATTCCCTATTTAATAAATTATGCTGGGATAACTGGCTAGCCACATGCAGAAAATTGAAACTGGACCTCTTTCTTACTACATATACATGCACACACACACACACACACACACATAGTACATATATATAGTGTATATATGTGTGTGTATATATAGTAATATTACTATATATAATATATAAATATATATACTTATATACTTATATAGTAATATTAATAATAATAATATACTTATATAGTAATATATAGTAATATTATATATTATATATAACATATATTGTATAATATATAGTAATATTACTATATATAATATATTACTATATATATACACACATATATACACACACACACACACATATATATAAAATCAACTCAAGATGGATTAGAAACATAAAAAAAAACCCAAAACTATAAAAATCATGGAAGATAACACAGGCAATGCCATTTGGAGATAGGCATTGACGAAGAGTTCATGATGAAGATGCCAAAAGCAATCACAAAAAAGCAAAAATTGGCAATAGGATCTAATTAAACTTAATTAAACTTAAGAGCTTCTGCACAGCAAAAGAAACTATCAACAGAGTAAGCAGACAACCTACAGAATGGGAAAAATATTTGCAAACTGTGCATCTGACAAAGGTCTAATATCCAGCATCTATAAGGAACTTAAACAAATTTACAAGCAAAACACAACCCTATTAAAAAGTTGGCAAAGGACATAAATAGACACTTTTCAAAAGAAGACACATAAGGAGCCAACAAGTATATGAAAAAAAGCTCAACATCACTGATCATTAGAGTAATCCAAATTGAAACCACGATTAGATACCATCTCACACCAGTCAGAATGGCTGTTATTAAAAAGTCAAAAAAAAAAAAAAACACACAAAAAACCAGATACTAGCAATTCTGTGGAAAAGAGAATACTTATACACTGTTGGTTAGAGCGTAAATTAGTTCAAGCATTGTAGAAAGCAGTGTGGTGATTTCTCAAAGACCTAAAAAAAAGAACTACAGTTCAACCCAGAAATCCCTTTACTGGTTATATTTAGAAAGGGATGAAAATTGGCATACCATTAAGAGACATGCACATATAATGCACATATATGTTCATTGCAGCACTATTCACAATAGCAAAGACATGGAATCAATCCAAATGCCCATCAATGGTAGACTTTCTAGAGAAAATGTGGTACATATACACCATGGAGATATTATGCAGCCATAAAAAAGAATGAGATTATGTGCTTTGCAGTACCATGGATGGAGCAGGAGGCCTTTATCCTAAGTAAACTAACTCAGGTACAGAAAACCAAATACTACATGTTCTCACTTATAGGTGGGAGATAAAAGATGAGAACACAGGGACACAAAGAGTGGAGCAACAAACACTAGGCCTACTTGAGAATGGAGTGAGAGAATTAAAAAAAAAATACTATTGAGTACTAGTATTAGCACCTGGTGACTAAAATACCTGTACAACAAACCTCCGTGACATGAGTTTACCTACATAACACACCTGCACATGTACTCCTGAACCTAAAATAAAAGTTAAAAAAGCTTAAAAAACTATGTGCTATTTAGAAAATATGTACTATTTAGAAAAATTCCAAGCAACTTCAAAACAATGAAAATAGAATTACTGTATCACTTAAAATCTTTTTTCTTACAAATAACCCCAATTAATTTTGTATGAGCACCATCATAGCCATTTCTCTTTGCCTATAGAGTTAATATTGGATATAATGTAATAAAATACAATTGGGTTATACTTGTTCATAAAAAAATTAAGAATGTTTAAATACATCTTTTTTTATGAAACATGGAAATTGTAGAAATTGCTGAAATTTACAAGGTTTTTAAATAAACAAATGTGTATGTATACAATATACTTCTTAAAAAGTGGAAAAATATAAAAATAACAAGACATTTGATTTCTCAAAGTGTTATATATTTAAAATGTAGCTACATCTATAAATTTTATTTAATAAAATACAGAAGATTGTGGAGGAAACATTTCACATTCTCCTATTTACCCTGCCTCATCTCCTGTAATAACTTAAAATATCACTTTTATATTGCCCAAGTGTGTAATACATTCTTTTCTATTTTCAAATAAATGATTTCTATATTCACCAACTGTTTGTTGTTGTTCACTTGTGTGGAGGTACACATAATTTCTGTTGTTATTCACAAAGTTTAGTAATGTTGTCATTGTGTTAGTTATTATTTTTAATTAACCTGAGAGTCAGTTACAGATTTGAGAAGCACTTCTTCAAATGTTTTTCTGTTTATTATGCTAACTTTGTCAAGAAAAAATATTAATAGATTGGAAAAGATTTTTTTTTCCACCCAACTAAGTACCTTAAGGAAAAAGAAATATCCTTTTCTATTCAATTTTATCTTATGTTGTCTGGACTTCTCATCTTGGTCATTTAACTCAGTTTTGTTATCATTTCTTTCAGAGTGGGCTTCATTTCTGTAATACATATACATATATTAATTTTTGCTTATTAAAATTAGCAGCTTCACTTTTTACCTCTTGGTTTTCTTACAATTTGCTTCAGTGTTTATAATTATTTAATAGACATTATGACTTATACAATCTTGTTATTTTATATGGTATTATTTAAGAAATTTTTTGAGATCTACATTTAAGTGGTTGGTTTTTCCTTATATTTTATTAAAATATAATAAAAGTTATATTTCTTATTAACTCATGTTTTTTCTCTCCAAATACATGTATAGACTTTGTGTTCCTTTCTAATTGTCAATAGTTGGTTGAAGGGAGAACATCTTTTTACTTTTTAAAAAGGGTAGGGATGGCCAGGTAGTAAAGAAAAACTTTGAATGTGGTTTGTTTTCTTAAATATATTAACTACCAATTAGTTATTTGTTTTGCCATTTGTGCGGACATGTCCTCAGTTTCGGTGCTTAACGAGTCAATGTGACTCTATTTTAAGCCTTTACATTATAGGCTCTGTAAACAAAACTTATCTCTGCATCCCCTCTCTGACTCTACTTTGCTTCAACTCTGGCAGTGGATCCTTGTGGGGAATATAGGCTGCAGAAATTAGAAAGAAAGCATAATTATCAAATACCTTCTTCCATCTTGTAGGCTGTCAGCTTGTTCATAGTTTCTTTTGCTGTGAAGAAGCTCTTTAGTGTAATTAAGTCCCACTTTATTTTTGTTTATGTTGCAATTACTTTCGAAAACATAACCAAAAATTCTTTGCCAAGGCTGATGTTGAAAAGAGTATTTTCTAGGTTACCTTCCAGAATTGTTATAGTTTGAGGTCTTATATTTAAACCTTTAATCCATTTGAAGTTAATTTTTGTATATGGTGAGCGGTAGTGGTCTACCTTCCATCTTCTGCATGTGGCTAGCCAGTTATCCCAGCACAATTTATTAAATAGGAAGTCCTTTCTCCATTGTTTTAATTGGCCTTGTCAGAGGCTAGATGGTTGTAGGTATGCAGCTTTATTTTTGAGTTTTCATTTGTGTCCCATGGCTCTATGTGTCTATTTCTGTACTAGTACAAAGCTGTTTTTGTTTCTGTGACTTTATAGTGTAGTTTCAGGATGGGTAGCATGACGCCTTCAGCTTTGTTGTTTTTGCTGAGGATTGCTGAGGCTATTTGGGCATCTGACAAGATCCTAATATTCAAAATCTACAGGGAACATATATAAATCATTAAGAAAAAACAAATAGCCCCATTAAAAATGAGCAAAGGACATGAACAGACACTTCTCAAAAGAAGGCATGCAAATGGCCAACAAGCATATGAAACAATGCTCAGCATCACTAATGATTGGATAAATACAAATCAAAACCTCAATGAGATACTGTCTCACACCAGTGAGACTGTCTATTAATACAAAGTCAAAAAACAGTAGATGCTGGCAAGGCGGTAGAGAAAAGGGAATGACCATACACTGTTGGTGGGAACGAAAAGTAGTCCAGCTGCTGTAGAAAGTAGTCTGAATATTTCTCAAATAACCAAAAACAGAGCTGTCATTCAACCCAGCAATCCTCTTACTGGAGATATATATACATATATATATATATATATATCCAAAATAAAATAAATAATTCTATTAAAAAGACACATGCACTTACATGTTTATTGATGCAGTATTTACAATATCAAAGACATGGCATCAACAAAGATGCCCATCAATGGTACAATGGATAAAGAAAAGGGTGTACATACACACCACAGAATAGTATGCAGCTATAAAAAGGAATAAAATCATGTTATTTGCCACAACATGGATGGAGTTGAAGGCCATAATCCTAAACAAACTGAAGTGGGAACAGAAATCCAAATATGGCTCTTACTTATAAATGAGAGCTTAACATTTAGTGTGTGTGGACACATGTGGGAATAGACACTGTGGACTGCTAGAGGATGGAGGGAGGGGGACCAGTGGGTCCCTGTCAGGGACCTCTTTTGGTTTTCTTTCAATTTGCTTCAATATTTACAATTATTTACTAGATATTATGAATTCTATAATTTTGTTATTTTATATAGTATTGTTTGTTTAGAAATATTTTTTTCTGAGATCTTCTACATTTTAAGTGGTTGATTTTCCCTCTGACAAATTATATTTTTTTATTAATGCATGTTCCTTTTCTCTCCAAATATATGTATAGGTTACCCGTCAGGTACAGTGTTCATTACCTGTGTGATAGGAGCCATATTTCAAACCTCAGCATCATGCAGTATTCCCATGTAACAAAACTGCACGTGTACCCACTGTATGTAAATAAAAGTTGAAATTTTAAAAAAATTACAAAGGAGGATGATGAAGATTCAGTGTTAGACTCAGTCTCCACCTGCCAATCTGTGTTGTTTGTTTAAATCTCCACAGATCTGGTTTATTAATTTTCACTATTTTTCCTCTTCCCATAAAGCAAACATTTGTCATTTTGATGACAGCCAATTTCTTATCCTATTATTTTTCCATCCTTCTTTCTTTCTATTTTTGCTTTCCTTTCTTCTTTTTCTAAATTTGAGGTATTTTGTTTATGATTTTTATTTTTTTGAGACAGTTTCACTCTGTCACCCAAGCTGGAGTGGAGCAGCACAATCTCGGCTCACTGCAACTTATCTCCCAGGTTCACGTGATTACCCTGTCTCAGCCTCCCAAGTAGGTGGGATTACAGGCACCCACCACCATGATTCGCTAATTTTTGTATTTGTAATAGAGACGAGGTTTCACCATGTTGACCAGACTGGTCTCGAACTCCTGACCTCAAGTGATCTGCCTGCCTCAGCCTCTCAAAGTGCTGGGATTACAGGCACAATTTTTTTTTCTGTTGTCTATGTAAAACAGTATGCCAACATCTCAAAAGTTTCACACTTACAAGAAAATAAGATGAGAGTTCTACTTGACCTTCAAGGAATTGGTTAAAATGGCAACATACTTGTCACATATTTTTAAAATTTGATATGAATTGTCTTGGATATGCTATGGTTTATTAGGTAAAATGGTAACTGTTTTCTTTTTTAAAAATAGAATTCTTCCCTTCTTAATCTTCGTTTTCCCCAGTAGGTGGTATTATGTATGTAATCCATATTTCATTACTTCTTTTACTGATGTCTTATCAATTTATTTTTTATCTTACATGCGTGTCGGTACTCACACTTTCCCAGTAAAAGAGATTACAATCAGTGAGCAATAAAAAAATGGATGACTTATTGTTTATTTCTGAAAGATATGAGATCTCTAAATATTTTGCTTACCTTGATTTCTTCCTCTTACTTTCTTTTTATAATCTTTCTCTCCCTTTAAAAACCTAAGCATAGGCTGGGCGTGGTGGCTCAAGCCTGTAATCCCAGCACTTTGGGAGGCCGAGACGGGCGGATCACGAGGTCAGGAGATCGAGACCCTCCTGGCTAACGCAGTGAAATCCCGTCTCTACTAAAAAATACAAAAAAACTAGCCGGGCGAGGTGGCGGGCGCCTGTAGTCCCAGCTACTCTGGAGGCTGAGGCAGGAGGATGGCGTAAACCCGGGAGGCGGAGCTTGCAGTGAGCTGAGATCCGGCCACTGCACCACAGCCTGGGCGAGAGAGTGAGACTCCGTCTCAAAAAAAAAAAAAAAAAAAAAAAAACCTAAACAAAGAATAAAGTGATCAATTATTATATCAAATTATTTTTCTAAATAATTTGTGCTACATGTAGTCTTGCATATGAACAAAAGCAAGCACTTTGAAAAAAGTTTCTCACAATGTATGAGAAAATATTAAGATTACACATACTTAAGTTGTAATTAGATTTAGTACAATAATACTTTGAGTACAATTACAATGAATATTATTTCTGCAAAACAACCCAGAAAAACAGAACACTCAATGTTTATATTGTATGTGTACATATGAGACTCCTTTGACCATTATTTTAGTATTATGGTTATTTGCAATGATTAATATAGACAGAAAAGCAGAAATGATTATTAACTTCAGTTACCTGTCCTGATGACTATTTGTATGAGATTATTACCTTATTATTACAAACATACTTCATTGTGAAATTTTAAAAAAGAAATTTTTGAGAAATTAGGGCAAGGGTCTAAAAACTGCTGCCTACAGACCAAATCTCGATGTCCATCAGGTTTTATAAAGTTTTACTGGTACACCACCACAACTCATTCATACATGTATTATCAAAAGCTGCTTTTGTGCCACAACACGAAGTTGAGTAGATTTAACAGTGACATATCGCTCCCAAAGCTAAAGATATATGGCCTGTTACAGGACTTTGCCATCTCTGAATTGGAGTATTACATTTAAAAAAATAATCATTTGTGGGCCGGGTGCGGTGGTTCACGCCTGTAATCCCAGCACATTGGGAGACCGAGACGGGCAGATCATAAGGTCAGGAGATCTAGACCATCCTGGCTAACACAGTGAAACCCCGTCTCTACTAAAAATACAAAAAATTAGCCCGTCGCGGTGACGGACGCCTGTAGTCCCAGCTACACGGGAGGCTGAGACAGGAGAATGGCGTGAACCCGGGAGGCGAATGCGCCACTGTACTCCAGTCTGGGCGACAGAGCGAGACTACGTCTCAAAAAAAAAAAAAAAAAAAAAATTGCTGTAAAACATATTCATTTATCTTTTGCACTCATTTGTATAATATTGAAAATTTTAACTATATTTGCATGTCATAATACTGTACCCAGATACTAACTGAAAAATAAAACCCCATCATGTCAATAAATTGGTGTTATAACTGAATTAATAAATCATCATTTTTATAAAGGAAGAGCAAAAGTCAGCAGAAGATGCTGATATATACTGATTTATTATTTTCCATCTTTGACCAAAGTTTTTTCCTTCATTAAATTAAGTCATGAAAGACAACTTCTTTCAAATTTAAATCATAATCCAAATGAGTATCATTTTAAAATTTATTATTAATCATTCATGGCCAAGAGCAATTATAATCTTTCTTTTAAAATGAAAGTATTAATGTATTAACTAGGGTTTGTTAGTTGCCAGACATTAAAGAAACAACTATAATGTTTTACTTAAGATAAAAAAAGAGGAAATTATTTATACAATATTGGGTTGCTCACATAATGGATTACTGTTTCAGGTTATTTTGGCTAGAAACAAACACGGCAACCAAGATAGGAATCAGCCAATTTAAAGCATCTAGAGAGCAACTGATACTTAACCATATTTCTCAGTATTGTTACTAAGACAAGTATATAAGTCACAGTTCTTGAACAATTCTTCTTACAATTCAAAAAACATATAAAAATAATTCAGTTGGCAAAATTTAGATAACCACATCCACCTTTTCACTCTATCATGGCAGGATGAGAATGGATTTAACAGCGCGACTGTCTGGCAGGCTTTGGGGTTTTGTGCTGGCAAAATAGAACACTTTGATCTATCATCCTACAAAGATGATGGGCAGTGAATCAGATGCAGTACCCCACCGTAAACACAAACAAAAAGTGATATTAGAATAAAAAATAAAAACATTCACTCTATTGACCTTTTATTGAAAATAAAATTTAACAAAGGAAGTGCTCTGTGTTTTATTTTTTTCCTGGACACATAAAGATACTATATTGTCTTTAATCTATTCCCTACTTTGCATCTAAATACTACCAAATACTGGAATGTGGGTAAAAATATCAATATTCCAGGTATGAATACTAAGGTATCTACCATGATTGTCCATCCTGTCTCTTTTCCTTATACAAAGAGTTGGAAGTGAAAGACCAGGAGATAACAGATATAAATAATAGAAGAAGATGCATCTTAATTCGTGGAGGAAAACACTTAAGAAAACTATCTGACCAGCATCTGACTGTCATGCAATCAGGAACCAGTCTTTATTGAGTTAAGTTACTGACTTCCATTACTTATTTTAACCACTACATGAAAATAATTATATTGGGAATTTAAGTAATGAACGTGACCTCTCACTCATGGAAACGCTTTCTATTTTTCTCTTTCTTTTCCTTTCTTTATCTCTCTCCAGTAAACTAAGTGCCTTGTTTATGTACATAAAAATCAACAACTCTTTGTCTGAATTTCCATTTCTAAAATATGAGGTATGATTCCTAATATATAATATAAAGTTATTAAAGTGGATACAAACTAGAATTTATTATGCTCATTGCTACTGAGTCATTTTTATCACTTTAAATATATCTTTCTAAAATTATTTTCTAGATTGTATATAAGATATTTAGAGACCCTGATCTTGCAGTATCAAATTAAGATTTTTAAGAAAACACTATTACCTTAACCAGAATCAGAACATTTCATTATTATTCTTTTCTTTGAGATTGCATGGAGGTTTTAAGTGAAACACTAATCAGAAGTTATTTTTCCCTTTGAATTTCAATAGAAACATTTCTCACCTGGCACTTGACACTTATCTTATCCTTCCCTGAATTGTAATTTTGTTTGTACAAGTCTTATCTGTTCAACCAGATTGTAAATACTTTAAGATATCAACCATGCTTAAAGAATCTATATACCCTATGGCACTTAACAGGTATATCTAGTAAGTTTTTTTTGCAGAATGATGGCTGTTAAAAGCTTCAAAGGGATACATGTGGCCCTAAAGCCTTAGTTTGATAATTTTCTTACAACTTTATTTATTAAATGGACCTGCATGTCAATATATAAGCCTGTAAAAAAATGAAATAAGCTTTCTTTTACTTTTTCCTCCTTCTTAAATCACTGGTCCCCCAGCTATTATGGAAAACTTGTACTATTATTATTATTATTATTTTATTTATTTTTTTTTTTTTTTGAGATGGAGTCTCACTCTGTCGCCCAGGCTGGAGTGCAGTGGCGCGATCTCCGCTCACTGCAATCTCCACCGCCTCTTGGGTTCACACCATTCTCCTGCCTCAGCCTCCCTAGAAGCTGGGACTACAGGCGCCTGCCACCACGCCCAGCTAATTTTTTTGTATTTTCAATAGAGACGGGGTTTCACCGTGTTCGCCAGGATGGTCTCGATCTCTTGACCTCGTGATCCACCCGCCTCGGCCTCCCAAAGTGCTGGGATTACAGGGGTAATTACACCGCACCCGGCCTTGTACAATTATTTTAACATTAACTTTTAAATATATTGTTTTGTATTACATCTGTTATGTGACCCAGTTTAAGCTATTTGGTGAACATTTATCTTTTCTCTATGCCTATAGTTCCCCCAAAATAAGGCACTGAACAGTAAAATCATCTGTCATTAAAAAGTTTTTAAAAGGCCGGGCGCGGTGGCTCAAGCCTGTAATCCCAGCACTTTGGGAGGCCAAGACAGGTGGATCACGAGGTCAGGAGATCAAGACCATCCTGGCAAACACGGTGAAACCCCCTCTTTACTAAAAAAATACCAAAAACTAGCCGGGCAAGGTGGCAGGTGCCTGTAGTCCCAGCTACTCGGGAGGCTGAGGCAGGAGAATGATGTAGACCCGGGAGGCGGAGCTTGCAGTGAGCTGAGATCCGGCCACTGCACTCCAGCCTGGGTGACAGAGCGAGACTCCCTCTCAAAAAAAAAAAAAAAAAAAAAAATTAAATATAAATGAACCACAATATTTACTTATTACTGGAGAATTCTATTGATTAGTGATTTATTTTATTCTATCCATTCATTTAAAGGATGCATTATTAAATATTAATATTAACTACTATTAAATATAAATGTAAAGTCACATTGTTAAAATTTTTGGCACATTTTATCATTATGCTGTTGTCCCTTCATTGTTAAGAAAATACATATCGGAACTATTTGAAGTAATGTTTTACTGAACTTCAAAACAATCATATAAACAGAAGATTAAACTATCCCCATTTTAATCAATATCTGTTAAAAACCTATCTTTGATGTCTGATGTTCATATTCATGCCTATATATATATTTATCCACTAGATATCTAATATTTTTATTTTTATTCCTCATAATTTCGCTAAAATGAGAACTAAATCATTTGTTTTGAATTCTACATTTTGCAAATGTAATTCAAAGAAAGCTACAAGTTAATTACAAAATAGTAAAATTTTTGCTGCTTCTGGAGTGAATCATTGAAAAATAGCTAACGGTCCTTTGGTATAGTAGTATATAATTTGGGCAGCCAAAAGGTGTATTTATTTAATTTTTTTTTTTTTTTTTTTTTTTTTGAGATGGAGTCTCACGCTGTTGCCCAGGCTGGAGTGCAGTGGCGCGATCTCGGCTCACTGCAAGCTCCGCTTCCTGGGTTCACGCCATTCTCCTGCCTCAGCCTCCTGAGTAGCTAGGACTACAGGCGCCCGCCACCGCGTCCGGATAATTTTTTGTATTTTTAGTAGAGACGGGGTTTCACTGTGGTCTCGATCTCCTGACCTTGTGATCCGCCCGCCTCGGCCTCCCAAAGTGCTGGGATTACAGGCTTGAGCCACCGCGCCCGGCCTTATTTATTTTTTTTTAAGTCATATTGAGTTTTATCATTAACCTTGGATAAAGAATAAATAAAATGCTTCAGGTTGACAGCCTCATTAGAAAGCTGAGATAGATAATTTCATTTTAAGGACTGCAGTTAAAAATGGCATAGGAAAAATATGTGAGCATATATAAGACTTAGTTATAGTCAAAACAGTTGATTTCATTTTATAATTATAATAATTGCAGTTTTTCCTATTAAAACTATCAGAGTTGGATTCATAAGAGAAAAAGAAGGTATAACAGCTATTATATACTATACATTATATTATATATATTATAGTGAAGCTAGCTTTAAAATTACATTGTTATTATTATTGTCATCATCACTCACTAGTCTAATGAAAACTGGCATCATTTTTGTAATTGTAATTAAGAATAAACTAGTTTATTTGACCAAGTAGCTAACTTTAGGAATGAATAGTAATACAGTCTTTCTTACTGGTAATCTAGTCACTGCCCATCACATGCTGGTCAAATTACATTTTTCTAAATATAGCTTAACTGTGTTTACATTCTTCTTTCGAATTCACTAAGTTCAAAAACTTACATCACAGAAAAAGTTTTACTTATCTTTTAGATTCACTAAGGGACATGAAAAATACAAGAATATTAAGCAAATGCACGTGAACAGATGATTTTATAATAATGATGCTCCTAATGGTTTAGAAATTTTAGGGTTTATTTCTAACTAGAAAACTTTAGGCAGCTTGGGTAACATATAATTCATTTATACTATCATTTAGCCAAGACATCTGTACACATCCATAGGTACACACTCTTATACACATACACACACGTGTGTGTTCCAAGAAACAGGTTTTAGGAAGATTCAAATATAAAAAAGGAAAAGAATTTAATGCTCTCAAGCCAAAATATCATGAAACATGCATTCTCAAATGAGTCAGGGATACAATTAAAAGTAAGAAACTGAAATAATGTGCTACAAAAGTTTAATATGCTACTTTATCCTGAATAACCAATTCATAAAATTATTACCAAAATAATGGGGAGTTTTCAATATTATTAAATGTACTAGATTATGGCAAAAAATAAATCCAACTATGGTCTTTTATTTGCAAGACCATGGTTCAGCTGCACACAGACACACAGGTACACACACACACATTCAGACACACACACACACAGAGAAGAAACAAGAAACAAGACAGGCTTTTGGTGACTACTAAGGATTTGGCCAACTTGTGGTTGATGTAATCTGTTACCTTGCTCATGTTCTTGGGGAGGGCTTGGTAAAGATATTATTGTGAGCAATTTCAATCTTTTTTTTTCTTTTTCCTTGAATATCACAGGATAAATGTCAATGTAATCAAAGTATCCATAAAGTTTGATATTATTATTTCAACTATTATTAGGTTGGTGCAAAAGTATTGGGAGAACTTGCTTCCGATGGTTACGTGGGTTCTTTTCTATTTCCTAGGTGTCTCGGCTGGTTTGAGAAATAAAGGGGAAGAGCACAAGAGAGAGAAATTTAAAGCTGGGTGTCCGAGAGAGACATCACATGTTGGCAGGATCCGTGATGTTCCCCGAGCCATAAAACCAGCAAGTTTTTATTAGCAATTTTCAAAAGGGGAGGGGGTGCATGAATATGGTGTGGGTCACAGAGATCACATACTTCACAAGGCAATAAAATATCACAAAGCAAATGGAGGCAAGGCGAGATCACAGGACCACCAGATGGGGCAAAATTAAAATTGCTAATGAAGTTTCAGGCACGCATTGTCATTGATAACATCTTAACAGGAAACAGGGTTTGAGGGCAGACAACCTGTCTGACCAAAATTGATTAGGAGGGAATTTCCTTGTCCTAATAAGCCTGGGAGTGCTACAGGAGACCGGGGCTTATTTTATCCCTTCGGCTTCGACCATAAAAGACAGCACGCCTTAAGGGGGCCATTCATAGACCTACCCTCAGGGTGCCTTCTCTTTCTCAGGGATGTTCCTTGCTGAGAAAAAGAATTCAGCCATATTTCTCCTATTTCCTTTTGAAAGAGGAGAAATATGGCTCTGTTCCATCCGGCTCACCGGCAGCCAGAAGTCTTATCTCTTGTATTCCCTGAACATTGCTGCTATCCTGTTCTTTTTTCAAGATGCCCAGATTTCATATTGTTCAAACACACATGCTCTACAAGCAATTTGTGCAGTTAACACAATCATCACAGGGTCCTGAGGCAACATATATCCTCCTCAGTTTAGGAAGAAGATGATGGGATTAAGAGATTAAAGATAGGCATAGGAAATCACAAGGGTATTGACTGGGGACGTGATAAGTGTCCATGAAATCTTCACAATTTATTTTCAGAGATTGCAGTTAAGACAGGTGTAAGAAATTATAAAAGTATTAATTTGGGGAACTAATAAATGTCCATGAAATCTTCACAATTTATGTTCTTCTGCCGCGGCTTCAGCTGGTTCCTCCATTGGGGGTCCCTGACTTCCCGCAACACAAAAGTAATTGCTGTTTTTGTCATTACTTTCAAAGGCAAAAACAGCAATTACTTTTGTACCTACTACCTCAAGTGGAGTGTCCTGGCTAACATCTTTCAGAACTATCCCTTAGACTTATTGGCTGTGAGACACAAGTTTCTAAAATATATTTGAGTTAACCTAAGACAAAAATTTAGAAATCTACTGTTGAACATTTTCCTCAATATATATAAATTTCTCCTTTTGTATATATTTGTAGACGTTAATGATCACAGAGATTTTGATGTAACGTTTCAAAAATAAAAATGTAGTTTCAAATTCAAATTTCAAATAAAAATGTAGTTTCAAGTTTCAAATTTCAAATTTCAAATGTAGGTTTTATATCTGTATGAATACCTAGCTTGTGTAATCTAGTGACAATCTGCAGGAACACTATTCAACCTGCCTATACACCTTAACCTAATTAAAAGAACAAATGGTTTTTTAATCAGCATTTAAAAATAAAGACGACGGGTGCATCGCATGGATCCATGTTGTAGGAGAGGCAGTGAGATGTGACAGAGTTGTTAATTTTCAGAGGCATTTGTGGCGCTCAGCAGCACGTAATGTGTAGATTTAGAAGCTAAATAGCTAACGTGAGAATAGAAAAATTAGAACTTAAAATGACTTCATAATAAAGAAAAAGCTTATTGTTTCCGTTAGGGTAAATATTGAGCATTTGTACTAATTTATCGTGTGGGATCATAGTAAGAGTGCCTGATTATAACATTTGTCACATTAATTTTGTTTTCAAATATTACTTTTTTAACAATTTAAAATGTTATATGTATAAACCGCATCTTTCTGTATTGCTAAGTGGTCTCAGTTGTCAGCCCATAAACATTAAATAACTAGAAAACCATTGGTAGTGACAAATAGAAAATATGTTGGAAAATGTGAATAAGAAATTGTATACTTATGATCTTCCTGCAATTATCAACTTGTTAATAACCTGTTACAAACAAAATGTATTGGGAAACTATAACTACGTTTATTAGGACTCACAGCAATAAGAAGGGGCACCATCTTGACGACCTTAACGTGAGAGCGGAAAAGATTTCATAGGTTTGAGGCCTGGGTTTAAGTCGTTTGAGGTAGATCTTAAGTATGGAAATAGCTGTGGTTGAGTAAAATTTGGAGAAATAATAATGGTTATTAGTGGTTATAAACAGAGAAAGGTTTGTAATGAATCTTGCTCACTACAGAGTTGTCTGATAAGCAAGCTGTTTGCTCAAGTAAGTTGACCACTGTCTCAATTAAATTTATCTGCATAAATTCATGAAGAATGATGATATATTTATTTACAGTCTTGTCTGTAAAGGTTTTCTGAAGCAAATGATCATAATTCTTAGGTAGTCCAGTTCTCAACACAAATTTATTTTTTAAGATAAATACATTGTGATTATACAACTGTAAAACAGAAACTATCATAGATTTCCTTAAAATATCAAGTTTCTATAATAGTTATTTTGTATTATTTTACTGAAAATATTATTTTACAAGTGTCTATAAGTCAAAGCGAACAATAATCCAAATAACATTTTTTATTACAAACAATATTGTATCATCAAGTATATGTCTAATAATAACTGAGGGCAAAGGTGTAAGTCTGAAGAAATTTCTTTCATGCGTCCCCTAACTATTAATGTAGGTAAATATACCTCTTCTGCCTCTGCGTTGTTGGCAATACTTATCACGCATTATTCTGCCTATATCTATCATAATTACCACTGTTTCCCAAACAAAAGAATACACTGTATTTAAATGTTTAAAGCTGCTTTAAACATGATTTCTAGTAAACATGTAGTAAATAAGTTTATTGTAACAGTGATTTATTCTACTTTATATGTATTTTGCTAAAACAATGTTTTTAAATGGCTTAATTTTGAGTTGGAAAATCGGGGAAATAAATGTGGGTAAAAAAATTATCTGCCTTTGATTTTGCTGAACTTGGTATATATTTGAGACAGATGAAATTCATTTACATTGATACATTGAATCGTGTTTCTTTATATTTTATACAGATATTTGAGTGTTTTAATTTTTTGTTTATACGGTAAAGTCCTATAAGACAAGGGATGTTTTACACCATTGGTATTACAATTAATGTCACTCTTAGGTAATGAGATTAGAATTTAATATGCAAAGGAAAACAGAAAATAAATATTTTAATGTGGGAATTCTAAAATTTCTGCTTTCGAATCCTTTACAAGATTTTCTACAAACCTATACTCTCTCATCAACACTCTATTTTTTAATTTTTTTATTTATTTTATTTTTTTTTATTTTTGAGATGGAGTCTTGCTCTGTCACCCAGGCTGGAGTGCGGTGGCTCGATCTTGACTCACTGCAAGCTCCGCCTCCTGGGTTCATGCTGTTTTCCTGCCTCAGCCTCCCTAGTAGCTGGGACTACAGGCACCCGCCACCGCACCCGGCTAATTTTTTGTATTTTTAGTAAAGGCGGGGTTTCACCGTGTTAGCCTAGATGGTCTCAGTCTCCTGACCTCATGATCTGCCCACCTCGGCTTCCCAAAGTGCTAGGATTACAGGCGTGAGCCACCACACCCAGCCTCGCATTAACACTCTTTAAAGAATATAGGCATTAGCTCTTCTTTAAGAATGAGAAATTGTACTTTATATCTTTTTACATTTGAATTTTTATTTTCATGCAGAGATTTTGTTGTAACATACAGTATTACATTTGAATGTTTAAGATTTGTAACCCTGTCATAATTCTATGTAATAAAAATATGTATACAAATTGAAATTAAGTTTATTTGTTATATTAAGAACATGAGGCCCTAAGTGCTAAACAGTTTATCCTGGATTGAGCTAATTCAACTAAGGCTAATATGCAATTGAGCCAAGCCACATAAACATACTAATATTTAAAAATTAAAAAAAAAAACCATAATGAAATTCAAAACTTTATTGAGATTGCATCACTTTTAGAGAAGTAAGAGGCTTCTTTTTAATTTGTCCGATATGTATAGATTAATATTATTCTTGGTTTGAACCTTAAAAGTAATGGCTTAGGAAATAACTTCATGTTGAAAAGTAGATTCAGATAAAAGCGGATTCAATTTTAACGATGTCACTTCATATTTTACTTCTAAGTGAGAAAAATGAAAGAAAGTCTTGGTATGTCATAAAAAAATTGTAATTATTGATCAGCTCAGAACTCATTTAGATCCTCCTTTAAATCTGTTGAAAGAAAATAGAAATTTTCTGATTTGCCAAGGAAATCTGTACCCATTAATTAAATTCATTTACTTCCTTAATAGCAACATCGCTCTTTTAAATTGTACTTTTAGAACCCCAGAGAGTTTCTAGCCCTGAGAAATGATAATATTTGTACCAGGTGGGAGACATAATTTTTTAAAGCAATGTAAGAATAATTATGAGTGGGTTATACTTGGGAAGTTAGTTCAGTTTTAGCCAAAATTGCATATTAAATTTGGGAGTCTCACTTATTTCCTTGGAGATTCATTGCATATGCTACGCTAATTCTACCCCATTGTAAATATCACTGTTTTTAGAGCACATTTGGTCAGACAGTGCCATTTGTTGTGAGAGTCTACTTGAAACTGCAGCCGTGGAGATACATCCTTGTAAGATACTCTTCAGAGAGATGATCATGTCATTTGATATTGTGAGAAGTTAACAGATATTCATAATATTAAGGAACATAATTTATTTTATTTTATTTTTATTTTTTATATTCTGGAACCTAGATAAAGCCTAACACTTTATAGTTTCTTAATACATTTTGGTTGAAAGAATAATATGGAATGTCACATTGCTAATATTGCCTGTCAACTTTAGGTCGATAGTAACATTTTTGGATTGGGAAGGTGTGATGCAATACACTGAATAGGATGTCCACAAGAGTAGCTGGGACTAACCTCCTACCTAGTAGTGTTGGCAGGGTGAGGGGACAGTGCTTCCTAACGTCAATGGGCAGCACACAGTATTGGGAATTTCCATTCAGATGAAGTCTACTGAATATCTCAGCACAGTTCTCTGAAACTGAAGCAGTCCCTGAAAGGGCTGACACTTAAAGTTTGTTTGTTAACAGAACTCCCATCAGCTGGTCAACTAGACTTTCCACGAAAGGGAAACAGAATGGTTCTTTTCTGTACCATCCAAATCCATATAATGTGAGTGTGAGAGCATGCAGTTTAATAATATAACAAATTAATAGTAAATAAATGTATTTAATGTTTACTATGCCTCAGGGGCTATTCATAATATTTTTTTAATTCTTAATTAACTTGGTTAACAAAACTATTTTTTGGCCCAAATTTATAAGTGAAGAAATCAAGGTAAAGAGAAGTTACACGACTTTCCTAACTATGTCTAAGTGACAGCTGTTTTGACTTCAAAGGCAAAGTTCTGATTTACTACGTTATTTGGACTCTCATAATCCTATGTAGCTTACATATTTCTAAGCTCACAATATATACAATTCATGTCATAAGATTCTATAGTATATCTGATCATTGATTGCTAAGAAGTTTGAAGTTTATATCTCATACCATTTTCTAATTATGTGCACAAAGAGGAGGGGGTATCATAATGTTTAATGATCCTGAGCATATTTCTATAAAGCAAGCCTTATATTATTATAATACTTAATGCACCTATGAAAAAAACTGAGACCCAGAAAAAATAAAGCAACTTGTTGGAAATGAAAAAGAAAAAAAGATAAGTCAGATTTTATATTAAGTATTCAAATGTCTTTGTTAAAATATACTTTTTTCCCCTTACAATTTCATAGGCAGTCAGAGAAGCTAATTACCCCACCAAAATATTAGGAAAGACACTAACTCCTTTATTCAATACTATATGAAAGCCTAAACCTTATTTTTCTTTCTCTTTCTGTGGTCTTTACTTTTTTCCAGCTTTTTAAAGGTATAATTGACAAACATTGTATATATTTATGATATGAAACAGGATGTTTATTTTTATTTTTATTCTTAATTTTTATTTTCCTTTAAGTTCCGGGATATGTGTGCAGAACGTGCAGGTTTGTTACATAGGTATACATGTGCCATGGTAATTTGTTGCACCTATCAACCCATCATCTAGGTTTTAAGCCCCGCATGCATTAGGTGTATGTCCCAATGCTCTCCTTCCCCTTGTCCCCTAGCCCCCAACAGACCCCAGTGGGTGATGTTCCCCTCCCTGAGTCCATGTGTTCTCACTACAACTGGCAGGATGTTCTGAAGGGCACACATGTTGTAAATGATTCACCCATCAAGCTAATTAACCTATGTATGTATATATGTATATATATATGTGTGTATGTGTGTATGTATGTATATGTGTATGCATATGTGTATTTATTTATTTGGTGAGAACACCTAAGACTTCATCTCTTACTGAATTTCAATTTATAATACATTATTATTAACTGTAATCACCATGCTTTACATTTGACCTACAGAATTTAAACACCTTATAACTGAAGGCTTGCACTCTTGGAACCGCTTCACTCCATTGCCCTACACTCCAAGCTCTGGCAACCCTGGCAGCCACAATTCCTGTTCCTGTTTATATGAATTTGACCTTTTAAGATTCTGCATCAAAATGGGATCAGGTGGTAGTACCCTATGTCTGGTCTATTCCACTTACAATAGTCTTCTGTAGATTCATGTATGTTGACACAAATGACAGGATTTCCTTCTTTTTAAGGTTGAATAGTATTCTAGTGTGTGTGTGTGTGTGTGTGTGTATCACATTTTATTTATCCATTCATTCATCAATAGACACGTTGTTTCCATATCTTGGTAATTATGACTGTGCTGCAGTGAGCATGGGAGTGCAGCTAACTCTTTGAAATAATGATTTCATTTCCTTTGGGTAGTAGTGGGGTTGCTGGATAAAACAGTACTTTTATTTTTACTTTTGTGAGGAAACTCCGTACAGTTTTTCATAATGACTGTAGCAATTTACAATCCCACCAACAGTGTACAAGGATTCCCTATTTTTCCACATTCTCACCATGACTTGTTACGTTTTGTCTTTTTGATAATAGACGTTTTAATATGTAGGAGATGATACCTCACTGTGGTTTTTATTTGCGTTTCCATGATGAATAGCGATGCTAAGAAGTCCCTTTTCATTTATCTGTTGGTCATTTCTATGGCTTCTTTGGGAATAGGTATATTCAAGTCCTTTGATAATTTTTTAATTTTTTTTTTTTTTTGGTATTGAGTTGTGTGAATTCCTTATATATTTTGAATTTTTGCCTGTCAGATATATGTTTTGCAAATACTTTCTCTCATTCCACAGATTGCCTTTTTATTTTGCTAATCATGTTCTTTGCTGTATAGTAACTTTGTAGTTTGATATAGTCCCACTTGTTATTTTTACTTTTGTTGCCTGTGCTTTTAGCAACATATCAGAATAAATTATTGCCAATTTCAATATCGAAGTGTTTTTCCCCTATGTGTTTTTATAGGGTTTTTAAGTTTCAGGTCTTACATTTAAGCCTAATGATTTTAGGCTGATTTTTAATGCATGATGTGAGATAAGAATCCAATTTTATTCTTTTGCATGTGGATAACCAGTTTTACCAAAAGCATTTATAACAGATTATGTTTTTCCATCATATAACTATTGATGCCTTTGTGAAGATCAATTGACTGCATATGCGTAGGTTTCTCAGCTTTCTATCCTGTTCTATCAATAGAGTCTATGTGTCTCTTTTTAGGTCACTATCATACTGTTTTGACTACTATAGCTTTTTAACATAATTTAAAATCAGGTACTATGAGACCCTTAGCTATGTTTTTCTTGCTCAGAATTGCTTTGCTATTCAGAATCTCTTATGATCCCACACAAAATTTTAATATTTTTTTCTATTTTTGTGAATAATGATATTGGAATTTTGATTGCATTGAATCTATAGATAACTTTGGATAATAAGAACATTTTTAAGTTATTAATTCTGTTGTTCTTTTATGCTACTGTGAATGAGATTTTTCTTATTTTTTTTTAAAGATAGTTCACTGTCGGTTTATAGAAATCCAACTGATTTTTCTATGTTGATTTTGTATTCTGCAACTTTATTGACTATTTGCTCTAACAGTTTTTTGGTGGAGTATTTAGGGTTTTCTGCAGAGAAAATCATATCATCTGCAGACAGAGATGATTTTACTTCTTTCTTTCTTATTTGCATGCTAGATTGTAACTTCTATATGAAGTTTGCAGCCACTTTAAACAGAAATATAGATACTTTACTCTGAATTATAAAGACTAGAGTTTACCTCAGGAAAGTGGGCTGACTGAAACAAGCTTTCAAACCAAAAAAGGATGTCAGTGCCATTTTTGATAAACAAATCCAAAGAACAAATGACATGTCTGCACCCTAATTGACAGGTAGAGTACATGACTCTATAGTATAGAAGGAAAGGCGAATAGAGGTACATGGATAATGATAGGTAATCAAATTTCTACATCTGTATTTGAATGCACCTGTTTTGGATGATTTTTTTTTTTCTTATCACGTGAACTGATATGGAAGTATAAAATAGAATGTATTTTTCAATCTCAGTACATAGGTTGAAGCCTGAAATTTTTAATTTTTGTTTGTTAACTATTTAAAAATAAATTCTGCCTAGTAAGCACATGTCTTCTTTTTATTACATTTCTCTTTCAGCTTTCCCAGTAGAAGAAATTCAAGAAAGGCAAACAAAAATAATAACAAATTGTGTCATCATAATTTCAAATCCATATACTCACCATTAAGTGGAATTTTCTTTTTTTTTTTTTTTTGTTTTGTTTTGTTTTTTGAGACGGAGTCTCGCTCTGTCGCCCAGGCTGGAGTACAGTGGCACGATCTCGGCTCACTGCAAGCTCCGCCTCCTGGGTTTACGCCATTCTCCTGCCTCAGCCTCCTGAGTAGCTGGGACTACAGGCGCCCACCACCGCGCCCGGCTAATTTTTTGTATTTTTAGTAGAGACGGGGTTTCACCATGGTCTCGATCTCCTGACCTTGTGATCCACCCGCCTCGGCCTCCCCAAGTGCTGGGATTACAGGCGTGAGCCACCGCGCCCGGCCTTAAGTGGAATTTTCTAATACCATCTTCTCCTGTTCAGAAGGCATAGTATGAGGTAATATAGTGCAAAAACAAAAGAATTATCATTTGTACACAACTTCAGATGACCATAAGACTGGTACTTTAGAGAGCAGACATTTGTATATGTTATCAACTTATTCTTATTACCTGATAAAGTACGTGGGAGAAAACTAAACCTCAGCATACCTAAGCGAAAACCACCTGATTTTACATAGCTATTAACTGGTAAAGCCAGAATTGGAATACAAGCTTTTGTAATACAAATACCTATGTATGGCCGGGCGCGGTGGCTCACGCCTGTAATCCCAGCACTTTGGGAGGCCGAGGTGGGCGGATCACAGGGTCAGGAGATCGAGACCATCCTGGCGAACACAGTGAAACCCCGTCTCTACTAAAAATGCAAAAAAATTAGCCGGGCGTGATGGCGGCGCCTGTAGTCCCAGCTACTCGGGAGGCTGAGGCAGGAGAATGGTGTGAACCCGGGAAGGTGGAGGTTGCAGTGAGCCGATATCGCGCCACTGCACTCCAGCCTGGGTGACAGAGCCAGACTTTGTCTCAAAAAAAAAAAAAAAAAAAAAAAAAAAAAACAAATACCTATGTATATCACAAGCTCCTAAAGTATCTTTCCTTGTTATAAGTAGAATCTGCATTTTTTTTAACTATCTAAATTTAGGGTATGTTCACATTAAGCATTTTATTATGTATCAAATAAACCAAAAACATTGCTATGAATTGTTATATTAAATAAGGAAGAAGAACAAAGAGGGAAAAATTTCAGTGTCTCCTATAGTTTAGGATGGGCGAGTGAGCATAAGTACAGTCTCTGTGTTCATGCAATATCTTATTTCTTACCTCCTACATGACAAAAATAAGTTAATTTTATTATCTGAAATATTTTGGTGAACTTTTCTTTCTCACCACATTTTAATCTTCAAGGTAGAAAACAATCTCAAATATGAAACTCAGAAAGTCACCTGAGATAAAAGCCAAAGCCCCATTTCACCCTCTGCCCCCTGAGGTTTACAGTTTTAGTTTAGACATTAAAAGCTCAGTTACACACCAGGGGATGCTTGCAACACTATTATTCCGGCTGTGACAAACTGTGTAACCGTCCTGCCTGCAGCCTATTTGCTTCTTAAAAAAACCCAGCTGGTATCATTTGTGATTAGCAAAAGACAAAATCAGAGCTTCAACTATGTAAAGCAAAGTCTTCCTTTCATTCTTAAATGTAAAAAATGAAAAAAAAAAAAAAGATTATACATTAAAAAGCAGGGACTCTGTTAACTATAAGAGAAAAGTGGAAAGTATGTCAATGTTGGATTGTTTTATACGTCTTTCAGCTTCAGAATTTTTGATTAAGTTATTTGCTGTATCTGCCAAGGGTAGTAGGTGGCAGCAAAGTAGCTTTCCTTTTGATACTTAAATCACTTTAAAAACAGTGACAATTATAATTTACTGTTGGCAAACAAATAAACTGAGTTGAATCATTAGAATGTGCTGTGTGCCCTGCTGCTCCATTTATGGGTTACAGACAGTGGTGAGGTCTGCAGTGAAAGCATAAGGACATTTAAACCACTAATTTCCTCTTTTTAACTTTTGTTTTAGGTTCAGGGCTACATGTGTTAGTTTGTTATATAACTAAAGTTTTGTCATGGGGGATTGGTGCACAGATTATTTTGTCACCCAAGTACTAAGCGAAATATCCAATAGTTATTTTTTTTCTGATCTTCTCCCTCCTCCCTCACCTCTGAAGTGCACAATACCCTCTAACCTCAAGTAAGTCACAGTGTCTGTTATTCTCCTCTTTGTGTCTATGTGTTCTCATTATTTAGCCCCAACTTAAAAATGAGAACATGTGTGTTTGTTTTTCTGCCCCCATGTTAGTTTTCTAAGGATAATGGCCTCTAGCTCCATCCATTTTGCTGCGAAGGACATGATCTAATTTTGTTTTATGATTGCGTAGTATTCCATGGTGTATATATACCACATTTTCTGTGTTCAATCTATCATTGATGGGCATTTAGGTTGATTGTATGTTTTTGCTATTTTGAATAGTGCTGCAATGAACATATGTGTGCATATGTATATATGGTAGAATGATTTGTTTTCCTTTGTGTATACACCCAGTAATGGGACTGCTGGTTGAATGGTAATTCTGTTTTTAGTTTTCTGAGGAATGGACACATTGTTTTCCACAATGATTGAATTAATGTACACTCTCACCAGCAGTGTATAAGGGCTCACTTTTCTCCGTAACTTCATCAGAATGTCATTTTTTGAATTTTTAATAATAGCCATCCTGACTGGTATGAGATGTAAACTACATATTTTTAACTTATAGCCTATTCACAAGAGTTTGATTCAAAGTCAGATTTAGCTGTCACTTACGAATACATTCATATATAAAATTATGATTTTACTGCTTCTACCAAGTAATATTTTTCCAGTGATTCAGCCTAAGTTAAACTGAGAATTTGTAGTAGACATTTTTTTTAATTAAATTAAATTAAATTTAAATTAAATAAAATATTTGGTCTATAATGTTTTCCTCTTTGCTAGGTGCATTTCATAAGTGCTTATTTCTTAATATTTTAGTTTGTTTTGCATTACTTATTATTTACTCAGGGCTTTCTCTTTCTCCCTCTCTTATTTAAATTTGCATTCAATGAAATGTTCAGATTTTCAGTGTAACGTTCAATCAGTTTTGATAAATGAATATTAGGACACCGATTATTTTGATTACATCAAGAATATTCTCTCATGCCCGTCCTCCCAACCAGAAGCAACAATTGACTTGATTTCTATTAATGTTGATTAGTTCTGCATAACTTTGCATTTAATATTAATGAGATCATACAGTATATCATTTGTCTAGCTTCTTTCATTCAGCATAATATTATTGAGATTCATCCATGTTTATTGTATGTATCAATAGCTCATTCCTTTCTCATTACTAGGTGGCATACAGCCGTGTTTATTCTCCTGTTAAAGAATATTGGGATTCTGTCCAGATTTTTTCTAAAATGAATAAAACTGTTAGGACTATTCTTTTCAAGAATTTTGAGGTCACATATTTTCATTTACTTTAAATAAATAGCTACAAGCAGAACTGCTGGATCATAGGGTGGTATGTGTACATAAATAAAATGTCAAGCAGTTTTCCAAAGAGATTACACTATGTTTGTATTTCTCCCAACAACATATACAGTTTTGGTTGCTCCACATCCTCGCCACCTTTCAATGTTTGTATTCATTCTTTTTTCATTTAGTTGTATCTTATGATACATTTAACTTTCATTTTCCAGATGACTAATGATGTAGGTAATTTTTATGGGCTTATTGGACATTTTCATATCTTCTTTCTGATGTGGTGTTTCAAATAGTTTACCCATTATTCTATTGGGTTGCTTGTCTTCCTAATATGAAATTGTAGGAGTTATTTTTTATGAATACAGGTCTTTTGTCAGATATTCAGGTTCATGTGTTGAAGTTTCTTTTCTAATCTGTATTACAATGTTTTCTACTGCATCCTTCGATAAACTGAAAATATTGCTGTATTATATCAGAGTTCAAAGTATCAAATTATCTTGTTTTACAGTTCCTCCTTTTTGTGCTCTAAAAAATCTTGGCCTAGCCCACCATTGCAAAGACAGTCTAGGTTTTAACCTAGCATCTTAATAGACATTATTTTAATTATCAGTTTTTGATTTTAAATATAAATTATATGATTCTGTATTTTAAATTTCAATAATAGATACTGTATTTTGATACAGATCATTTCTCATTAACATATTAAGCAAAGAGTTAGAGATCTGCTACATTATGACATACCCTTAAACTAGATAATATACAGTTGTTTTAAGGAATAAGTTTTTTTTTAAATTAGGTGATATTTCAGATATATTGCAAAATTGAAGAAAGCAAATTGCAGTAGAATATGTAAGGAAAATAACATGACAGATGCATACATATATAGACAAAAGTAACAATTTTTGCAAAATAAAATTAACAATGACTACTTTTGTGGCTGACAATTTTGGATATAGTGGGAAAATACTTTTGTTTTTCATGTTCACCTTCCTTTATAATTTTTTTTCTATACTTGTAAATGTATTATTTAAAGAAACAGCCAAAAAGTGTTATTAGGGCATAGTCATTTCTATGTATGTGTACGTAGGGTTATGTGTGTGGGAAAGAGAGGGAGAGAGGATCTAAACAGAAATTAAAAGCTATAAAGGCAAGCATATCTATGGTATTTGAAATCAAAACAAAATAAACAACAAAAATAAAGATTACCATCTTCTTCTAACAAAACAAAAACAAAGATTATCATATTTTTTTTTGTTTTGGACCAATCAGAACATTAATAGCACGTTTCTGTTCTTTGCTATTTAAGTAACCAATACAGAGTGTTGAATCATTTGCACTGCAAACATTTGTGTAGGAATGATCTCTTTATATTATTACAAATTCTACTTTTTTTGTGTACAAAAAAAGTACACAAAAGATGAGTTGGTAGCTATAGAATACATTCTTTATCCTAGGATACATTACTGAACCATAGCACAGCTTATAAAGCCTTGAAAAATATTTCTAATATACCAATTCTATGTGACTCATAATATGGCATTGATGCTGCCATACAGATAATACTACCTCTAATTTCTAACCATATTTGCCAATTTATAGTGCTCACCATATCAATAGATACATATAAATTAAAATTATTTTTTAACCTTCTTCATAAATTCCTAGTAAAATTTGAAGTAAAAAAAATAGTCTTTTTTGATGTTAGACAATTATAAATTGTTTCATTACCTTTGCTAGTAAGGAGTTTCTTATTCTCATGAAGTCACAGAACACATTTCAATTTTTTCCCTGATCTCAGAATGCCAGCATAAATATCAATGTGGCATAGAATTAAGGTTTCCTTTCACAATAAACAGTATTTGTCTCTCCTATTGTGTTTGCCTTTTAGACTGCTTTGCTTCAGGGAAAATTCTTTTGGAAAGTTGCATGTGGTACATGTGTTTGGAATCATTAATTTGTGGCTCAAGATACATTCTGCATACTTCTCCATCTTGCCTTCTGCCTAAGAAGCTGAGTTGTATGAACTACATCAACAAGGTTCCCATGGCCTTTGTCTTCTGTCTAGGTTAAAATAATGTTGATCCCCATCAGAAATTGAAAGAAGAGATACCAGAGTGAGGTCAGAGTGTTGATCACCTGACTCTCTCCCAATGTGTGTGCCGTGGGTTGGTTGTTATCTTTCATTCAATATGGATGACCCTATGTAATTTTCTCTCTTTTTCTCTAGTTCTAAAAACAATCCCTCTCCTTTTCTCTTGGTCTCCATTAGTTGCATATGGAATTACCTCAACACTTATTGATGTAAAATAACCATTTACTAGGTTCATAGATCCTGTGAGCCATTGATCCAGATGCGGCGGAGTAGGTTTATGTTGTCTCTGGTTCCTGATGTCTAAGTCCTCTGATGAAATATTTTAAAACTCAGGAATAGTAAATCACCAAGGTCTGGAATTATCTGAAAGCTTTTTTACTCTGATATTTGATACTGGCTCTCAGCTGGAACTTTAACTTTACATAAGAACACCTTCATGAAGCCCTCCAAATAGCCTGAGCTTTCTCACATCATGGTTCTTGGATTCAAATGTGAGTGCCCTGACTGAAAGACAGAGAGAGACAGACAGACACACACACACACACACACGCGCGCACACACACACACACAGAGAAAGAGAGAAAGAAAGAGAAATGGAGATAGAGACTAGACAGAAGCCCCAATACCTTTTATAACCTAGCCTCAGAAATCTTGAAGTATCACCCTACTGCATTTTATTTTTTGAGGCCAAGTCCTGGCCAGTTTTAAGAGAGAAAATTGATTATTTTAACTGGGGAGTGGGGAGATGCTAGAAGTGTGTGTTAGTCTCTTCTCACAGTGTTACAAAGATGAGTTGGTAGCTATAGGATTACCCAAGACTGGGTAATTTATGAAGAAATGAGGTTTAATTGACTCACAGTTCCAGTTCTGCAGGCTGTACAGGAAGCATGGGTGGGAGGCCTCAGAAGACTTGCAATCATGGTGGAAGGTGGAAAAGGAAGCAAGCACATCATATGGTAGCAGGAGAGACAGAATGAAGGGGGAGGTGCTATATACTTTCTTCTTAACAAGCAGATCTTATGAGAATTTCATCACAAGACAGCGCTAGGAGGATGGTGTTAAATCAATAGAAACCGCCCCCATGATCCAACATCCCCAACCAGGCCCCTCCTCCAACATATGGGGATTGCAATTCGAGGTAAGATTTGGGTGGGAACACAGAGCCAAACCATATAAAAGTATATTCAGGACCCCCAGATATTGCTATGTACTTTTTGGGAAAAATCCTTTTCACCACAGGCTTAAGAGTAGTAAGTGTTTGCCTGCTACTAGTCCAAGGTTTCTATAGTACCCTTTGTGATTTATTTTTGTAATACTCTTTGAATTATGCTGATTCAGAGTGTGTTTTGTCCCTCATTGGAACCCTGTATAATAAAGTACACTATTCAAGCACTATTTGAAAGAAAAAAAACTATTTTCAGCATATTGAAAGAATCATATTCATAATATATATGTAATAATCTTTGTTACTAAGTTGATTTTTGTTACTCGGAAATTAGAAAGCAAATGCAATCTAAATAACACATATTTGCCTTTTAATCCATGATTAAGGAAAACTTTGAGGAAACCTGTTGCAACCATTGTTTTTCTTTTTTTTTTTTTTTTTTTTGAGACGGAGTCTCGCTCTGTCACCCAGGCTGGAGTGCAGTGGCCGGATCTCAGCTCACTGCAAGCTCTGCCTCCCGGGTTCACGCCATTCTCCTGCCTCAGCCTCCCGAGTAGCTGGGACTACAGGCGCCTGCCACCTCGCCCGGCTAAGTTTTTGTATTTTTATTAGAGACGGGGTTTCACTGTGTTACCCAGGATGGTCTCGATCTCCTGACCTTGTGATCCGCCCGTCTCGGCCTCCCAAAGTGCTGGGATTACAGGCTTGAGCCACCGCGCCCGGCCAACCATTGTTTTTCAATATTGTTTTGAAACTTCTGGCTTTTGCAATAGAAAAAGAAAAAACATTAGAAGTAAAACTATTACAAAATACTAGAAAAAGTTATATGCATTTTAGATGATATATTCAAACATATCTAAAGCATAATAAAAAATATAAAATCTCTGCAAAAATTAAATATAGAATTTAGGAAGATCCAGCAATCCCACTGCTGGGTGTATATCTAAAGGACATGATTAGTATGTAGACAAAATATTAGCACTCCTATGTTTATTGCAACATTATTCACAATAGCCAAGATATAGTATCATACTAAGTGTCCATCAATGAATGATTAGATTAATAAAATGTGATACATATGCACAATGGAATGCCATTGTGCCTTTAAAAAGAGGGAAAATTTGTCATGTGCAACGACATAAATGAACCTGGAGGACATTATGTTAAGTGAAATAAGCCAAGCACAGAAAGCCAAATACCATGTGATCTCACTTATATATGTGTAACTTAAAAAAGCCAACTCCATAGAAACAGAGTAAAATAGTAGTTAGCAGAGGCTGGGGTCTGGTTGATGAGGGAAGGTAATATGGGAAATGTTGGTCAAAGGGCATAAAATTTCAGTTAGACAGAAGAAATAAGTTCAGGAGATCTCTTGTACATAATGGTGACTAAAATTAAGTGTTCACCACAAAACATGGTAAGTATGTGAGGTAATGCATATACTAAATAGCTTGATTCGGCCATTCACAATGTGTATATGTATTTCAAACACCCTGTTACGCATCAATATTTATAATTTGTATTTGTCAGTTAATACAACTGTAACAAATAAAAATTAAAGAAAATACTGTTGGAAGGTGTCTATTTTTACACCTATTTTAAAATGTAATTACTAAGTATCACTTCTGTGGTAGATTAATAGCAGCATTTATCAGGATCAATAATTTTCTCATTTGTACATCATTTATAATCTGCCTTCGTAGGGTCTCCCAAAAAGAGGACCTGCGATAGTCTGCACTATTTGCTCACTTCTTAAATCTATCCTGGCTGTGTGACTTCCTTTCAAAAAATGAGCATGGTAAGACTAGCATTAGACAGCTTAAATTCAAAACATTGAAAAGGTTTTTATGGTTTCATTTTTTTTCTCTTTGAACTCAGCCTCCTTTATAAGAAGAAAAAAAAAAAAAAATCAGTCTAGCCTATAACAGGGTGAGAAACTACACCCCAGCTCACTGCTAGCCAATGTCCAGAAACAGATCAAAGAACTAGCTGATAATGATAGATGTAGACAGAGGAGGTAAGGAAGATCTGTGGACACTAGAAGGACCAGTTGACCTCATTCTGAATTATTGGCTTATGATTCAGCAGGTGATAAAGGTTAGTTCTTTTTCATCCATTGAATTTGAAGGTATTTTGTTAATCAGCAATCAGGTAACCAATGTAACACTAGTAAATGTTTCAAAAATGTATAATATTTAGCAATATATTTAACATGAAATAAACTGTATACAACCATCTATCCACATATATAAATATCACCAAATATATGTTTCCTATTTTATATATATATATATGCATGCACATGTGTACAATAATGCCTATGCCTATTTTGGGAGTGTTTACATTGTCAAAGATCTTGAAACAATTTGAATTTATATCTCACAGGCTATAGTTGAAAAGTTACCAATACATAGTTAACATAAAATTATCTGACACTATTTAAAGTAAATATTCATTCATAATTGAACTGTGACTAAATCACCTATGTTTATGTCTAATTTTGTAAACTGAAGAAAGATTTGAAATACAGAAAGTTGATCTTTATTCTATTAAAGAATCATAATGATAATTTGTAGGATGTAGTACTAATTTTTCAAAATACTTGCTTTCTTTCACTAGCTAAACTGTGTCCAATTAAAATTAATAATATGTAAAATTAATAGCTAGAATGTTAAGCTTATGAAAATGAAAACTAAAATATAAAGCCTAATGAGGCAAAACCCAAATAAACCAATAGACAATATTTTGCTATATTATAAAGATAAATAGCTCAAGAATATCCACTTATCTTAGTCTGCTGTGTTAATTCCTCATAAAGCTTGAGAATAACTTTTCTCTAGAGCTGTCAAATAAGAAGGCTGAATAATCAGGTAGTAAAGTGAACGACTCTAGCCACTGTCTGTCTCTGTGTGTTCTAATACTGACCCCACTGGCTAATTAGCTCTATTTCAGAAATAGAATGTGGAACATAGCATTCCTGATTCTTCTGAAGAAGCACAAAGATTGCAAAGGAACAAAAAGAAAATGGAGAAGAATCTAGTTTTAAGCTTTAAAAGAAAATTTCAAAATGTCTAAAGATGAATGGAGAAACATTTGTAAATTTAGGTTGGCAATGCTTGAGAAATTAGGATTGAAATTAAGTTTTCATGTGACAAAAGTTTAACACTGATAGAATTATTTATTTGATTTTGTTATATTTTCTAATTTTCAAGTGCTGGTAAGATTAATCTTTAGTAAATAACACTTATTCAAACTTTATCTTAGCCTTTTAAGTTGGAACATATATAGGAAAGCAAGAATGGAAGTGCTGAGAAGTTATTAATTTGGTATTAGAAGACTCATGGACATAAAAAGAAATGTTTAGGTATATAAAGAGAGAAATGTCTCTTCAACAGGAATACCCTAAGCTACTTAATAAGTGATACTGGAGCGTTAATAATATTTTGCTGCCTCGCTTTAACAGGAAGGAGATAAAAAATTGAAATTTGATCAGTGTAATTCCTCTGCTCCTTCTACTGAGACTGTGTGCTGAGTGCTGAGGACATCCAAGGACAGTTATGATTGCTTCAGTGGAGCAGAGCTCTCTATCCTAGCCCCCATCGGAGAAATCTTTTATTGAAGAAAGGCCTACTTATTATAAATCATTATTCCTGTTCATGCACTGTTAGGAAGGAAGAATGACAGTCTATTCAAAGTGACACAAAGCTCAATTACTTCCTGAATTGCAATGAAACAACATGGAGTTTTACCGGTGAATTCTGGCTAATTTTTCTGCACTCATCTCTGTCTTATAATAAGCTGGGACCAGCCATAGCCCGAGAAACTATTAAAACTCAAGTTAAAATTGCACAAGTTAAAACATTCTTGTTTTTCTAAGTTGAAGTACTTCACTCAAAGTATAAGGGAATGCAAGTTATTATTTTCCAATATAGTTTTTAAAACATCTTGATAAATACAAGTTTCTAAGTACCTATTTTTACTTTTTAGCATATTGACCATGAAATTTTAATTGATGGTTTTCATACCCTAAGAATTCTAATGCTTATATTTCATATGGTTATTAAAATAATGAAGTCATACAAATATAACTGACATAACAAATACATTGATTTCAAGTGTTTTCAGATTAAGTTATCTGGTATTTTTATAAATTATCTTTTCTGGTCAGGCGCAGTGGCACACGCCTGACATCCCCACACTTTGAGAGGCCAAGGCGGGTGGATTACAAGGTCAAGAGATCAAGACCATCCTCGCCAATGGTGGAGGTTTCACAATGGTGAAACCTCATATCTACTAAAAATATAAAAATTAGCTGGGCGTGGTGGCACATGCCTGTAGTACCAGCTACTTGGGAGGCTGAGACAAGAGAATCACTTGAACCTGGGAGGCAGAGGTTGCAGTGAGCCAAGATCATACCACTGCACTCCAGCCTAGCGACAGAGCAAGACTCTGTCTCAAAAAATAAATAATAAATAAATAAATAAATTCTCTTTTCTTAAAGGAAAATTACCTAGAATGACTCATAACTTTTGGTTATTAAACTATATGATAACAAATATCATAAACCTTTGATTTTTGAAATTTTTACAAGTTATAAAATTGTAGTAATAAAAATTTCTATATGACATTTTTGCATCTACAGAATAATTTTGTTTAATAAACTCAAACTAGATAGCCATTATTTAATAATCATACTGAGTTTTCTTATAAATAAATTATTTTAGTATTTATTCCAAGAAACATACACAAATGCCCTTATAAACTAACAGTTCCTCATTAATTACAAAGAGAAAAAGAGTGATTTCATAATGGCAAAAGCTGGTGGACACATCTATAACCAAAAATCAAAGTTAACATCAGTAACAGTTGGACAAATAGACATTATATGCCTCCTGATGAGATGCATTGAGAAGGCATGTTGCATATTTCTTATTCCTGACCAAAATTTATAACCTGGATCCTTTATGATAAAACGTAAAGTAAAATCACATTAGGTTACATTCTACACACTAACTCGTGTTTGTTCTTCCAGAATTTCAATGACTTTAGAGATAAAAACAAAGGAACTCCTCCAAATAAAGACAAAGAGATAAGACAACCAAACAAAACGTGTGATCCTAGATCGTAGGATCTGGAGCTCAACAAAATAGCTGTAAAGGATGGTACAGAGATATATTTGTCAAAATTTTAATGTTGTCTTCATATCACCCATCAATATTTTGTTGCTCTAAAATGGGCCTTATTTTGATAATTAATTTTACAGTGATTATACAATATATTTTTATTTAGGAAATCACCCTGAACTTATTGAAGTTCTTAAGCATGTCTGCAGCTTGTTTTCAAATGGCTTTGCAAATAATAACAAATATCAAAAATACACACACAAAACAAAAAGAAAAGTGCATGGAAAAGTAGGACAGCTGTTAATATTTGACAAATCTTAACTTTCCTTTGTGTTTAAAATTATTTCAAAATAAAAAGTTTAAAAAGTAAAAATTATGTAAATATATAAAATCGAACATATTGACCAATCAAAAACTGTAGGAAATTATTGTGGTAGTATGTCATCCAGTAAAGAAATATGTTCATTTCCTGAGAAATAAAATCTCGGCTTCAGTGTACTTTCACTGAAAGCAAGCAGTTTAATAAATACATTACTGTAATCTCATAAGATACACCCTGTTTGAAGAACAATAAGGTGACTCACTATCTCCGGTTTTCTGACCACCAGAAGGGAACAAACGTATTTCTTCTTTACTCTTGATTTCACATTTTGTCCATCAAATGTCACGCTAAGTTCCTGCTGTCTTTTTCACTGGGCCATGAGCTCCTTCAATTGCAGGCACCAGAGATAATTTACCTTGTTCCCATCATTTAGTACAAGGTGTGAAATAGAGTTGTTGCTGAGGAAATGTGAATAGCTTATGGGTGGCAGTAAAATATTCTAGAAAAGTTGTTGTTTTGGGTTGTAGCCTGAGATTCTACTGTTCCTAAAAAGCTACCAGGTGATGCCACTGCCATTTGCTCATGACCACACATACAGTGGCCAGTTCTAAGATGGTAGATGCATATAAATTAATAACAAAGTATAGGCCGGGCGCGGTGGCTCAAGCCTGTAATCCCAGCACTTTGGGAGGCCGAGACGGGCGGATCACGAGTTCAGGAGATCGAGACCATCCTGGCTAACATGGTGAAACCCCGTCTCTACTAAAATACAAAAAAAATTAGCCGGGCGAGGTGGCGGGCGCCTGTACTCCCAGCTACTCGGGAGGCTGAGGCAGGAGAATGGCGTGAACCCGGGAGGCGGGGCTTGCAGTGAGCTGAGATCCGGCCACTGCACTCCAGCCTGGGCAACAGAGCCAGACTCCGTCTCAAAAAAAATAAAAATAAAAATAAAAATAAATAACAAAGTATAGCCAGTTACCATCAGATTATAAAAAGTCCACAGTTTTGATTCCTTGTTTTCAATAATCTTTTTTTCAATAATCTTTTTTTTTTTTTTCAAATAAGAGTGGCATTCTTTTTTATTTCAGAGCAATACTACAAAAATAAGATTTGATTTTCATGCTGTGCTTCCTGTAAAATTATACAGTGGTCCACAGGAAACTGAGTAAGTACATCAAATCACAGTATATCAATAAGAACACAGAAAAAGTGACTAGAAATCATCTAGAAATATGTCCTCTGAAGATGCAGGCACCGATAATCATGATCCAGGTCAGACAGTGTCAAAAAGCTCATCTGAGATAACTACCCCTTTATCCCTAGTTCACAGGACCCAGGACATCACACAGGGTGGCTGTGACAGGAGTAGTTACAGGAGGACTGTAGCTTGGAACATTTGCTTTAGTAATGCAATATCTTGGATATTAATTTAATTAAATTCACAATATTTATACTCATAAGCCCATTGACAAAAATTCATTGATTATGCAATTTGCCATTCTGCAGTTATTGTGCAAGTCAACTTTGTGTTTAGAGGAGTCTGTTGATTTCTAGTGGATGGTATTTTAGGAGCAGACTGAGGAGTGAGGAAAAGATTCTAGTTCCTAACAATAGTGAGACCAGTTTTCTCCCCAAATAAAAGCTTGTATGCAAATATTTTGGATGTTTACATCCTGAATATGTAGTATGTACATTAAATAATTTCATTTGTCTTCAATTTCTTGGATTTTGGATTACCATCACTGTTTAGGTGCAATTTAGAACAGATGTTATAATTTATTTAAAATGTAGTATTTTTTTTAATGTCCACTATTATTTTGGTTGATATATACATATCTACTTAATAACACTTGTTTAGGGTTCATTTTAATCCAATCTAATAAATTGTAAAAGAAGAAAAATACATCGACATCTAGCTGATGTCAATACATTGTTGAAAGTTAAAAGTTATTTTTAAATATTTTATATGAAATTTAATTGTTCAAAGTGATGAGAATTTCACCAGAACAAATGTATAATATTAAAATTTTATCTTTATGACTGTGTAATTATTTTAACATAAGTCTGTTTAGGACCTTAAGATTTTATGTATTTTATAATTAGATTGGTAAGTGTTGCAGTGGTTTGGGGGCTTCCTTGATGATTTTGGACTTTATTTTTAAAGGATATTATATATGTCTAGTACAGCTTTAGCTGTATTTAACAGAAAATTCTTTAAGCATCAGATATCAGGAAGTCATGCACTGATGATGGAAATCAGAATTTCCCTTACTCATTTTATTCAATTAGATCATATAGGTGGATTTCATAATTTACATCATTCTTTAGAATTTTATCACTTTTCAATTTTGGTTTCATAATAAAGATAATTATTTTATCAGCTATTAGGAAAGCAAACTTAAGATCAGTATTTAGTAATAACCTGTATTGATTTGGGTATGTGTTATGACCTAAAATTGTATATTACAAAATTTTAAAGTATACAATTAAAATATATAAAATAAAATTACATGAAAACACACAGTTTTCTACTGTGTTGTTATTTAATAGTACACTGGGTTTTGATAGTTAACAGAAAGTACATAAAGCATATAATTTTACAATTCTTTTGACTATGCTGAGATAAAATTTCATCAAATATAGTTATTTCTACCTTCTCTATAGGGAAATTAAAACAAAATTACTGAAAGACAAGGAACAAAATAGATTTATCTAATTTATCTCAGAAATGCAAAGGATCTATTAAATATTCATTTTTACAGTAATAATTACATCATACAATAGTACCACACAGTGCATAAATACCTATTTCTCAGGTCTTGCATTTTTGTGGGATTTTGAGAGGTTGGTTTAGTAGTTTTAAAAATGTCTGTGAGTAGGGTAAATGTTCTTACAGATTGATACACAAATTATGTTTCATTAGGTGGGTCAGGAGGAGAGGTGGCCACATGATAGTTCTCTTTAGAAACCAGATGGAGCTAGTTAATTACTGTCTGCTGTTGGTTTATCTAATCCTTGAGGATTCATGTAGAATCTCTCCTTTTTCCCGGAGAGTACCTCTATTTATGCAGTTTCCTCCAGTCCGGGTGTCTACAAATGACAGCATGCAGGCACAATTCAGCCCACTGCCTGTGTTTGTTTTTTAAAAAAGCTTTATTGGAACACAACCATATTCATTTACTTACATGTTGTCTATGGCCACTTTCATATTATTGATTACGTGGCCTTTTACAAAAAGTTTGTTCACCCCTGTTCTAGTTTCTTAAGTCTAATGTCTCATTGCTGTCTGGATTATTTTACTACTCAGTCTGAATAATGTTACATCATTCGATCTTTTTTTTCTTTTTTTTAAACTTTTATTTTAGGTTCAGGTATACATGTGCAGGTTTGTTATATAGGTAAACTTGTATCATGGAGGTTTGCTGTACAGATTATTTTCGCACCCAGGTGCTAAGCCTAGTAACTATTTTTTTCTGTTCCTCTCCTTTCTCCCACCTTCCATCCTCAAGTAGGCCCCAGTATCTCTTGTTCCATTCTTTCTGTCCATGAGTTCTCATAACTTACCTCCTACTTATAAGTTAGAACATGCAGTGTTTGGTTTTCTGTTCCTGTGTTATTTTTGCTAAGGATAATGGCCCCAATCCATCCATGTTCCCAAATAAGACATTACCTCATTCTTTTTTATGGCTGCATAGTATTCTATGGTATATATGTACCACATTTTCCTTATGCGATCTGTCAGTGATGGGTATTTAAGTGGATTCCATATCTCTGCTATTGTGAATAGTACTGCAATGAGCATTCGTGTGTATGTCTTTATGGTAGAATGATTTATTTTTCTGTGGGTATATACCTAGTAATGGGGTTGCTGGGTTGAATGGTAGTTCTGCTTTTAGTTGTTGGAGGAATTGCCACGATGCTTTCCACAATTGTTGAACTAATTTATAATCCCACCAACAACATTTAAGTGTTCTTTTTTCTGAAACTTCACCAACATCTGTTGTTTTTTCACTTTTTAGTAATAATCATTCTGACTAGTGAGAGATGGTCTCTTATTGTGGTTTTAATTTGCATTTCTCTAATGATCAGTGATATGGAGCTTTCTCTCCCTAAGCAACACATTTGAAATCCTTCTCACCTCACACTTTATCCTCAAATCCAAACTTCCTTCTCACATCTATTTTTTTGTGTGTATGTATGTATATATATATAAAAAAAATATATATACACACACACACAAAACATTTGATCAGAAGATGCGTTTTACACATGCTTACATTTAACATTTATTGTTCTGTTGTATGTATGTGTCAATCTCAATATACTAGCTAAGTATGAGGGGAGTTAATCTCTCTGAAGTTCATTTGTAAAATGTTGATAAATTTAATAGAATAAAGAATATAAAATTGTTTAATAAATGTGTGGTACTAATGTAAATAGTACTTTCTCTTCCTAACATTAATCTATGTGCCACATGCATATCTGTTTCATCTCCTCGCCAATTTATTTATATAACATTTCTCTATTGAACACTTGTTTTGTATTGGGTTCTGTATTACTAGACAGTGGGACTTTGACATTGGAAAAAATGTGCCTGTTCTGGAAAGAACTCACAGCCTGACAAGAGAGACATGTAAGTGCATAGACAATTGTTATAAAGGGGTTAACACAGCATAGTATTGATCTATATAGGAGGATGTGCTTAGCCCAAGCTTTGAGGGTCTGAAAAGCAACATGTACACTGAGACCTTAGTCATTCATTAAACTTAGCAAGGAAAAAAAAACGGTAGAGGAAACTGCATTTGTAGAGATCTGGAGGCAATAAAGACTGTGAAGTAAGTAAGAAAATTGCAAATAGTTTTATAGTTGGATCATACTATGTTAAAGAATGAGTGGTTAGATATTTGCCTGAAAACATAAAATGGGGTCACAGCAAATACTCCACTGATAAATTTAGAGCAATTATCTAATACATATTTATAGTTTAATTGTTCAGCAACTTTACAATCAGTCTATATTTACTATTATTAATGTCCCCTAGAAACTAGTTTTAAATAGAGTAAATGGAGTTCATTGGCAATTGAAATGAAAGATTCTGGATGTCACTCGAACATATCATACATTGGCTATGGAAAGGTACATTTTTAAAGTAAAAGCAAAACATTAAATTAGGCTTTATGAGTCTCTCTCTCCCCCTCTCTGTCTTTCTCTCTTCTCTCTGTCACACACATACACAAACACACACACACAGAGGGATGCACACACATTTAACAAGAATCACCAAGGTTCTGATTCTAGCCATTTCCCTAGTTAGTAAACCCCAGTAAATAACTAGACTTTATGTCCTTTTTATAAATTTTACAAAAATAGTTTCTATCTTAAAATTTTATATCACATAAACTAGATCTCATTATGCTCCAGATATAAAAATATTTTGCTGTTTATTACTTACTTTAATTATTAAACACATTAATATGTATTTATTAATGATAATTAGTTACTATGCTCAGCTTATTATGATTAATCACATATCTTTCTTTTTAAGCAATTAATATAATAAGAAACAAATCCTTGGAATATAAGAAATGAAGTGGAAAGTAGATTGTATTGAAGAATTTCATTTTATATTTATTACTTTTTGTATCAACTAATCATTTCTATCAAACCTATGTTGCAATATCATTCATGTTAGCAGAGATAATTATACAGCTGACTTTGTTCCCAGAATCCATAAAAAAGGTTTCAGTCCTTCATTCTAGTTGACAACACTTCTTTTCCTTTCTTCTCTCTTAGTATTATTATTATTATTATTGTTTTGCTTTGCTTCTTTTACACTCTACTAGGTTTGGCTAGTACATCCATCATGTCCAACATCTACTTTGCCATATATTTCCCATTTCTTTTTGTGATCTGTGCAAATCGCTTAGGAAAGTCCTTTTGACAAAGACAAACTGCCTACATCTCTTACATAGAAACCATTGCATTGTTTTATGCCATTGAGTGAAAAACACTATCTGTTCCCCTATGCATCAAAAATATTATTTCTATCACATCATCCCATTCAAGTTTTTTATTATTGCACAGTGAGAGGCAATACAAACTTTCTCACAATTAAAGGACTCTGGAAAACCCATTTTTATGACTTTGGGCGTCTCTATGGCTTTCAACGATGTGACTCTTTAGATTCTTGGTTAAAAACTGTATGTTGGGAGGTAAATATACACATCCTGATATCAATAATAAAAACAGTATCTCAGTCTGTTTGTTTAAGTTACGAAACTGTTTTAGGCATTTTTCTTTTATCATTCTATTGAATTTCTACCAAGCCGACTCCAGGAGATTCACTGATTTTTGATTTATTTATTAATTTCACACCACTTTAGATCAATTTAGTGTAGTTTGTAGAATAGTTTAAGACAAAGTTGAGGAGAAAATAAAGAAGTAAAGTAAATCATTGTTTGCCACTTTTTAGAGGAAATTACAAATGCTTGAACTTTTTAATAATATCAAACATTCTACCGTTAACAGACCATGTAAAATCAACAGTTTTTATATTGTGATTCTCAAATTCTTCTCATAAAAATGTGACAGAGCTACAGTAGAGTTTTTGTAAATACATAAACGCATAGCAAAATACTTTACTTCAAGAAGCCTCATTGAAGTTACATTTTTCCTTTTCTGTTAAGTGGTTGAACAGTAACAGGGACATTTTATTTTACAAAACATGTCAACTGATATACATGTAATTTTTAAGTATTCCTGTAGTTTCACTGCAAAAGAAGTTACAACCACAAAAGGATAATAAATCTTCATAAGAATTATTTTAAATTGATACATGATTACGATGAAAATTAATCTCCAAAATAATTATTTTAATCACTTAGACTTTTAGTGGTAAAATTATTACCTAATATATTAGGATTATCCATATGTTTGATATAAAAACACCAAGAATTAGAAGTTTTATTTAATAACATAAAAAACTATTATTCTGATCCACTATTATAAAAGTAATTAAATTTTCACTTTCTACATAAGATAATTCCTGTTTACTTTTGCAAATTATTGTTTGTTTCTGCTAAAAATTATACTATATCACATCCAGTTTGAAAAGGGGGATATCTAATCTGATCATTATAAGTAGCTTACTATGTTTTTGGTCATGATGAAAATAATTTTTATACATTGAAACCCTTTAAATAATTTGTAATGAGAAAAGCAATACATTTTTAAGTGAAGCGTTATTAAAATCTTGAATGTACCATTAGCACAACAGCAGTTTTAACATCAGCAGTTCATAGTTCAGAGGCTATATAATATAGAGTTCTATTATTTCTTCTACATCAAGTAAAACTCTAAGAAAACTTTGCCTGCCTGAATATTTGTGTATGTATGTGTGATTGTGTTATACTCACGTTAAAGGCCTAAGCAGAGAATTGGTTAGGTGCATTTTATTACAACCAAGTGGGGTAGGAGGCACCACTCAACTGCAGAGGCAGGGCTTAGCCATTGGACCAAATTGAGGACGAGTTAAAACAGGAATGGGGCAGAAGCATTTTTCCATTTTGTATAAATCACTACCAAATCTCAGAGAGAATTCACAGAGTATCCTGATTTTTTAGTTCTTGGGTCTTACTAAGAATGCAGTCAATAAGGGAAGCACAAACAATCCTTTAACTTTTTAGATTGAGAAGTTTGCTCAGGAGGCAAGACCCTTCTTTCTCTCCATTCAATTTGTTAGGACTTGGTGATTAAAAACAAAAACAAAAACAAAAACAAAAAACGAAAAAAGAAAAGAAAATCTAGCAATAATTTGGAGAGTTGCCTCATGGCCACTAACCAGTCATTAAAACAACAACAACAACAACAACAACAACAACAAACAACAAAAACACTTGGCCAGGCGCGGTGTGGCTCACGCCCGTAACCCCAGCACTTTGGGAGGCCGAGGCAGGCGGATCACGAGGTCAGGAGACCGAGACCATCCTGGCTAACACGGTGAAACCCCGTCTCTACCAAACATACAAAAAATTAGCCGGGCGCGGTGGCGGGCGCCTGTAGTCCCAGCTACTGGGGAGACTGAGGCAGGAGAATGGCGTGAACCCGGGAGGCAGAGCTTGCAGTGAGCCGAGATCGCGCCACTGCACTCCAGCCTGGGCGACAGAGTGAGACTCTGTCTCAAAAAAGAAAACAAGAAAAGAATAAAATTTTCATAAAAGTAACAATTGTCTATTAAGTTTCTAGCAAAGGATTAATATTATTAGATTAACTACACGGAAACGATTTGACAATCACAGCAGCAGCAACAAGCATTTATTGTTGCTTCCTATTTGTCAAGCTCTCTATTAAATACAAGTTATCACATTTAAATCTCTCACTAACATATGAAATAAAAACCAGGTTTACCCCCAGTTTAATTTTTAGAAAAATCGAAGAGAGAAAGGTTCAGTCAAAAACAAAAACAAAACAAAACAAAAAAACAACAAAAAAACACATCTTTAGAAAATATTTGTAACAATAAAGCAATTTTATAAATATAAGAAACATTAGAAACAATAAATATTAGAAATAAGAAACATATTACACATATTCTTCATGACAATATACATGTGTACAGATATTATATTTACTACAACTTATAATTATACCAAAAGAAAAAAAAACACAAAAATCCTGACAAAACAAAAATGATCAAATGCTTATTGTACATTCACATAATATGTCTTAAAACTATATTAATTAGGTAAATTTAATAGAATAATAAAATGTTCAAAACAATACATCTGATTGAGCAATATGTTTCTGAATATTACTTTGAGTTGCAGTGGAATTTACATAGCTGAAGTCATACCCACCTACTCTTTGAGAATAACAGTAAAATCCATATTAAATACAAACATCCATTTTAAAGAGCATGTTTTCTCTGGGGTACCCAAAGCTTCAGAGGCTACAGTCCCAGAGAGCAGGACATTGCAATGAAGACAGTCTATATTTATGGCCACTTTTTTCCACTGGAGCATTTTCTCCTTCACAAAGCAGGGCATAAGGAAAAACAGCAAACGTTAGTTTTAACATGATTATATTATTTTGGGTTATGGAGACTAATATTATAATTATTATAATTCAAAGAATTTCAGCTGAGAGACAGAAAGGTTGTCAGGACTGGTTTTCCCAGGGGTCCACAAGGCAGAAAGGGCAGAGGCAGTCATGAGCAATCTCTTTTCTTTTTCCCCTGTTTTTCATTTTGAAGTAAAATGCTTTCCCAGAAATTTTCCTTTATATAGCATTTCTTAGAATTGTATCACATGTTCAGCCATAAATTTAGAAGAGTCTGGGTAATTGAACATGATGACAGCCGGGTGTAGCTGGCATTCACAAAGAATAGAGTTCCATCTCACTTCCTACTTTAACACAGAGATTTGTATATAAACACTATTTCCTAATGAGTTTTCTCTGTTTCTGCTATTTTTGCCATAAATTATTTTATAGTATTTTTTTTACCGGGCATTTGTATCTTTATACTAAAACTTTCTTTTATGGTACATAAAATAATTGACTTATGATGGAAAAAATTCAGACATTGGATGTACATTGGTGAGGGAAACTGGGCTAGGGGAATAATTGAGGGAAATTCTTGATGCCCTTGAAAACAAGTCTCATAAACAGATGCCTAATTTAGTATATCCACAGTTTAAACTTTACTTGAGAGAGAAACTTTTTTTTCAATATTGATGAATTGAAGATTAGTAGGTAAGGCAGAGCAATATATAATGTTGATTTTCAAAATGTTAATGTTGTTCTAAATAGAACATTTTTTTTTTTTTCTTAAGCCATTACCACCCACTTGAGTTCTTGGAATTCCTGACTCACTATGTATCATGCTGAATAAATGGCTCTTGTTCCCGGAGCTAACCATCTGACTACTTATTGGCATCAATCAGTTTTTAAAAGGAGGACTTGAGAGTATTTATAAAAAGGTACTTCATCTATGGAACACATTAGTCAAATATTTCAAAAACACTGTAAAAGGAAAGTGTCTTGATAACCAACAGTAATAAAAGTGTCTCTCTTTTTCCAGTCATTTGTAGACATATGTCCAGGAGAAATTATTCTATGCAGTATTTATTAACAATTTCATTTGGCATTTGGATACAGGTGTGTGTTGTTTAAACTTGACCAGAGTGATTAATTTAGAGTAGTTACTCACTCGATAAAATAAAACTATTGTGAGTGTGTTTGTGTGTGTGTGTGTGTGTGAATGAGTCAGATTACTGCTTATTGCATTATCTGCCCACCACACAATAAGGGTACAATGATTATTTTTATAGTCTTAGAAGAACACACTCTCCATAGTTATGTTCAGAAAATTCAGTTTTTATCCCCACACTAGTAAGATTAATAAAGAATAAAAGATGCCAGAATAGGTGAGGCACAGCCTAAGAGAAAGATTACCTGAGATTATATAGTTTCATAAATAACAGATAATTTGAAATGTTAAATTTTGTAAATTTTGTAAATATCTGTTTAACTAGTAAATATCTGTTTAACTAGTAAAATTATTAAATTTTAAATTTTGTAATTTTTTGTAAATATCTGTTTAACTGGTAAAATTATTAGCTTGTAAAGTTGTTTTGTGGGAGTCTAAGGATTCATTTCCTTTCCTGACTTCACTCTTTATAGTTTTTACATATTCAGAATAATAAGATTGGCTGGTTGCTGGAAACAAAGTGAGCAGAGACATTTGTAATGAGGGCTGGTTACTAGAATTTATTGATTCTGTTAAAGTTGCAAATGTTAAAGGAGTATTTATACAATAAACATATTTAAACATATCTGCCTGTGATTACAAAACAGATCCCCATTTCCTACAAAGTTACCAGAAAGTCTTATCATGTCTTTAGGTATCAATCTTGAAATCATCTCAAAGAATGTCCTGGTTTTCTCACATTCGAATATGAATTGTATATTCACTTTATCTCTGCCAGTGGCCACCTCCCAGGAAAGTCAGGTCATCACAAAGGCACCCTCTGAAACAAAATTTCATTACTAACTTTTAGATGGCCCGACATTCTGGTCTTTATTTCTTCTACCTCTTCTCTGAATGTTCTTTAAAATACTATGTGAAGATCATGGGATCCCATAAAGAAAAGGCTGGGCCACATCACTGATTTTTCTGAACCAGACTCTTCACTTATTACATTCATAAAAGTAACCTTTGTGTCACCCTGGTGGCCAATATATGGACTATCTCCTAGTGATGCTCACCAATCTAGCTAACATAGTTCTATGGTAATTCCCTTTGGTCTGGGGATTCTTTAATAAAAACATCTTTATTGTCACACATTGCTGAGTAGTCTCATGAACATTAATTTTACTGATGCTCACACATGCAAGTAGGTAAGAGTGATTTTTAGCATCAGCCATTGACTATGTAGAACCATGAGTCCCTCAAAACAATTTAAGCCCTAGGATTAATGTCACCTGACTCATTATTTCTTTTGGTAGGTATATCATTTAATCTTAGAGGGTCCAGTTGTTACTAGTCATCTAACTTCAAGCATGAAAATCCCAGTTTATATTTAGATTATTTTGATTTTTAATTAAATTGCTGATATTTCTTAATCTTTTTGATGAAGAGAAACTCCCAATTTTGCTACCTCGGAATTACTGTCATTTTCAATGTCCAATTTTAGTCTACTACCATATTAATTAATTACCTCTACTATAAATACACAATCTTGTAGGTTTTCATCAAATTATTTTTCTCTTTTCTTTCAGCAATGACTTTTATCTGAAGTTCCAAATGTCTTATATGCTTCAGAGTATTGAACTAGGTGTGCCTGGCTGTCCTTAGCTGTGACCTACTTTTAGCTTCTTTCATCTATCCATTGGGCTTTCTTTACAAATCTACAAAAAGGTTTCGGGTTAAACTGTCTCCTTGGATATTCTGCTTACATAACACACTGAAGTCAATTGTTCCTGTAACTAAGGTCTTCTTACCATGTGGCTTTCTCAGCTCCACTGTAATGGCTCCCACTCTATTGGTGCTCTTAGACATTCTTTATCCCACTCTAGGATAGGCAGAAAAATTCTGATCCCACTTGTACCCTGTCTTGACCATAAGATACAAGGGTTTATTTTTCAGTTTATCAGTTTAGATATCTTGTACATAAAGAACCTCAATAATTCACTTGAATTTCCCCCAAATTATGTCCTGGAAATGAGAAACAAGCACTTTTGTATTGGTATGCACCACCCTCAGAAAATCATTTGGCTGTTTTTCTTTCCTTTCCAACCTTATCTGATCAAGTTTAATATTCTAATGGGGAATAGAAAGTTGCATAGAAATAAGCAGACTTATCTCTAGCACATGAATTCTTAGTCTTTCCTTGCAGTTCTTGGAAAAAGAACACAGTCAGAAACCTGGCTCTTGATAGTTTATTTTTAATCTAAATTTTCTGATTAGAGGTTGAATTTATAGCTTGTTTTTATTGATATGTTAAACTATATGCAATATTTAAGATAAAACTTCTACAATGAGAGTAATACCCATGTAACTTTTAAAAATCATAATTTATGCAAATTCTTTTAGTGTATTTTTCACGTTATGAGGTTGAATATCATCTTTATTACACAAAGTACAAAATACATATCCAGAATTCCATATTTACATGAATAAATTATTGAATAAATAAATAAGTTGAGCTTCAGACAAATCTGCGAGCAGAGTAATTCTGTTATATATGTAGCTATTCCATCCTTCAAGAAGATGAGATATAATGTTCTACCTCCTAAATATAGGCTGCACATAGTGACTTCTGCTCAAAAAGAACAATGTGAAAAGAGAAAACATTCATCTTTTCAGTGGAGATATCTGACAAACACTACTTCACCAGGTGAAGAATGTTGACATCAATGATAATAAGACATGCTGATATTATTTACCCATAATATGTGATAAAAAAGAAATTTTACCACTGTGGTCTCCATTCCCCAAGACAGAAAATACCTATATAATGACAAGAAAAAAATAAACAAACCCTAATTGAAGGACATCATACACATTTTTAATCTTGCAATAGTGTTAACTCTAGTCCACATATGTGGTTAAATATATTTACAAAAATTAGAAAATTAACATTGTCTTCATTGGGTCAAACCAAACTTAAACAGATAGAAGAACAGTAAGATAATTTGTTCCAAGTCACTTTTCTTTGGAACTTGGAGAAGTTACTCAGTTTTTCCCATGGAAACTATGAAATCATGGGTTCTGCAACATTTGAAAAAAAAATTGAAAGAGAAAAATCAAAGAACCACCAAAGGAGAAGAAAGAACAGTAAAAAAAAGTATCAACAAATCTTGGGGGTGAAATTACTTAAAAGGAAGAAACTCCCAAATAATATTTCAGACTAATAATGGATTCAGTTTTGAACATTGCTGAGTGTCAGAATTTTCCTTCTTTTCCTCTCATAAATTATCAAATTGTCACAAAGAGAATTAAAGAAAAAATAAAAAATGTACTCCAAGGATACTAAACTCATGTGTAGTGCTCATAGTGTGGAATATGTGTTTATGTGTTATATTCACCAAAGCAACTCAGATCAGCAGAGTCTGTATAGAAAAACAATAAAGAGAATAAATGTAGGGGGTGGAGAGAGGATCCAACTCTTATCAGATATCATGAAGTGCCAGAAAAAAACAAAATTTATAAAGAATAGAGACTTACCACTAAGAAAAAGGGATATATCTTATTTAAAACACTAGATATGGGTCCTAAAGTGAATAGTGAACAAGGCATATGCAATTAGGTTCAAGAAAGGAAATATGATAAAGTTATATAAACAATTTTCCAGGCTAGCTGTACATGTGGAAAGCAATTTGTGTCAGTGGCAGAACAGATGGAGAAAGATTTTTAGTTTGTAGTGTCCTCTCCTCTTTCCACTGTCCCACAGGAAATTCTGGAAGTAGTTGGTGCAAGATGGAATAGCAATGTATTCATGTAGTTCATACAAACATACACATATTTTTGTCACATAATTAATTCTAAAATTAAAATTAAAAGTTCATGTATACACATATATAAATATTATATGTATGTATATGTGCATATGTGTGTATATATATATACACACACAGTCATATGACATCAAGACTATATGTGTACTATATATACACAGAGGCTATATATAGTATATGTATATATGAATATATATACACACATATATACTCTCTATATAAAATATTTTGTATATTTATGTATATATGAAATATTTAAGTATATATATAAAATATTTATGTTTCTGTATACACAGACACACATACATACAGTCTTCATGGCGTATGATGGCTTCAGTATTTCAGTGATAAACAAGAGTTAGAAGCTGTAGGACAAAGCAAAGATCAGCATTAACCTAGAGGTAAAATGAGAATCATTGTTTCAAGTAGCATAATGAATTTTCAATTTTGGACCTGCAACATCCAGCAAATGTAGAAAAGTGCTAAATTAGGCTAAGGGCGTTAGCACATGTGATACCCTGGCAGAAAAAAAAAAAAAAAAAAAAGATTAATCTTTTTATAGAAGACATTATCTTGATTTAGCGTACCTCGTTTTTCATAGATCAACCTAATCTGAACTCCTCATCAAAGAGCATAAAAAGAGACTCTCAAAATAAATTTGAGTCAGCTTATTACACAGAATTAGGGAAACCGCCAGGTGGCCAAGCTAAAAATGCAACAGTAGAGGCCATACTAACAGAATTTAGATATAAGTTGTTGCACACTATAAAGAAAAAGGAGATTACATTTGAGTCCAAGGAAGTATAAATTCAACTATTAATAGAATTAAAATTTAAAACGTCCTCAGATGAATATATCAGAGTCACTACATTTTATTATAGAAACTGCCCAGTTTTCGATGATAAATTATTGGACATTCAAAGAAGGAAAAAGTCAGAAACCTGTGACGTATACTAAAAAAAAAATAGGTAAACAATAGAAATTATCTGTCTTTTGAGTTTCTGGATTTTGGATTTAACTGACCTTTAAATGAACCTTTAAAGAAGTTATTAAATACATGTTCAAAGACTAAGAAAAAACATGGTGCTTTTTAAATAAACACAAAATATCTACAAAAAAAGAAAATTGTTAACGCAAATTCTAGAGCTTAAACTTCTAATAACTAAAATAAAAACATCACTAGATGAGTTCTGCAGAATAACAATGATGTCCAAATAAATAATTAATAAATATTAAGTTAGATTGATAGAAGCTATTCAATATGAATAATAGATGAAAAGAGAATTGAGAAAAATAGAGCCTCAGATATTGTAGGAAAAATTTCAAGAAATGAAACATATTCCATTGAAATAATGGAGGACAGCAGAAAAGAAAGAGACAGAAAGAGTGCTAAATACTGGAGTTTCAATGATGAAGATAAGTAAATTCTGGATATCTAAGGTAGAGCAATGTGAATATAATCAACAATACTGTATTGTCTAATTCAGATTTTTTTAGAAGGTAGATATTAAGTGTTCTCAACACACACTATGTTAGATGTTAGATATGTTAGCCTAATTGCAGTGATTATTTCACAATGTATAAGTCTGTTAAAACATTAAGTGGTACACCTAAAATACGTAGATATTTTTTGTCCATTATACTTCAATAAAAATGAAAAAAAAAAAATGCTTTGTCAAATAAAATCCTAAACAAACAAGCAGACAAAATCAGCTCAAAAAATCCCAAAGAGGGGAGTGAAATTTCTTTTGATTCAGCCCCATCCGGTCTTCCTGTCAAAATAATAAAAAATAAATAAATAAAGCAAGGGAACACAACATAGTCAAGAAGGGTTAGAGTTTCAAGGAAATGAACTGGAAATGCTGAAAGTTGAGAGCAAAGTGAGCAATGCTGTAACCTTGAAGAAACACTTGAGAAGGTCACATTCCAGAAACACAGACCCATTGAAACACCAGCATTCAATCATGAGATAACAGAATACTCCTTTCCTACACAGCTTACCGCCACATCAAGTCTCTCATATGTTAACAACAAATTACAGATCAAAGAACTCCATGTCAGATTCTCCAAGGAGAAATAAGAAAGTCTAAAGCACAAGAGGAGATAAAAAACAAGGACACGAGGACAAAGTGAAGCCTTTGGCATCTGTAGCTACAACAAACATTAAGCACAGCAAACTTCTAGTGGTATTAACATATACTAAACACATACACAGACTAAAGGGTGTTTGACCTCATTTCTTATTACCTGATCCAACATATTCAGCTTTAAGCAAAAATGACAAGAGCTGCCAAAAGGCAAGAAAATACATAATGTAAAGACACAATCCAATTATCAGACACAGAAGAATCCTGCCGCCAGTTGAAAATGGCTCTGATTATTACGTTAAGGGAACTAATGGGAAAAGAAGACCACACACAAGAACAGATGGGCAGTGTAAACAGAGAGAAACTCTAATAAAAGAACCATAAGAAAATGCCAGAAACTAAAATCATTTTAACAGAAATAAAGAATGCCTTTAGTGGGCATATCAGTAGTAAAATATTTCTTACAGTAGTTTAGAATCATAGAAGCATTGCAAAGAGGATACAGACATCTTGTGTGACCCCTAATTTCTCCTTAGCAAATTTCTTATGGTAGTATGGCACATACTTTTTATAATTAATGAACAAATGCTTAATTAAAATACATAACTTATGCAGATTTCCTCAGTTTTCTCTACTGTCCTTTCTATGTTCCAGGATCCCACTAAGGAAACTCCATTACATTGGTGTGGCAGGTTCTCAAACTTCCCTTGTTCTAATAGCCTTAACCATTCTAAGGAGTCATGATCATCTATTTTATGGAATGTTCCTCAAGAGGGTGTGTCTGATGTTTTTCTCATTATTAGACTGAGGAATTTGTTTTTGAAAGGAAAGCCATGGAGGTAAAGAGCCATATTTATTATATAATATCAAGGTTATATATAATCAATATTACTTAATATTGTTAATATTAACTTTGGTGAGCTGGCCAAGGTAGTGTTGGAACCGAACTGTCGATTCCTTCCTGGGCAGGGGTCGCCGCGAAGGATCACCGACACGAGATTCACAGCAGAGAGTTATTTATTACTAGCGCGCTAGGGTCCCAAGCTCTAAGTTGGCCCTGGGACCCCGAGTGCTTGTTACAGGTTGTTTATATAGGCAAACACAAGTTCAAACACAGCTTAAGGCGCGAAATTCAAACAAAGCTTTAGGCGCGTGGTAATTGGGTCTAGCTATGGCCTGAGCAAGGTGTCTTGTTCTAATTGGTTAGAGCAGGACCTTATGAGGTTTTTTTCTTGGAGTTGCTGATTCCGGGAACTTCGAGGCAGGGTGGGACCCCCGGAATTGGCAGGGTGGGACCCCATGAGGTTGTTTCCCGGAATTGGCAGGGTGGGACCCTATCAGGGTGGGACCCTATCGAGGCAGGGTGGGACCCTATCCAGAGCCACCTGGTGTTAAATTTTTTTTTTTTTCTATATGAGGCCTAGTTTCTTAGTTTTATGAGGCCTAGTTTCAGTAGTGTTTGTCAAATTTTTGTACTGTGGTTATTCAGGATTTTTTCTCTTTTTTCATACTTTACTGATATGGAAAAAACTACCAACAGCTCGTAACAATAGAGTAGCCACCTATATTATTTGGAATTCTTCTGTATGGGAATTTCATTAATTCTTCCATCCTTCACTAATTTATTAAATAATTTATTTATCTCAGTATGAACTCATGAATATTTATTTTGTAAATAGTTATGATCCAATAAAGTTTGATTTTTTTTTTTTTTTTTTTTTGCTTCAGTTGACTAAGTTTGACTAAGGAGTATTCTTTTGGTTAATCCTTTTGTCCCTTTAGCAGACTCTCATCATTTTATGAGGATTTTTTTTTTTCTTTTAGCATTTTCTTAATTTCTGGTTCTATAAGATGCTTTCGGCTCATCTGGTATAGTTCTTGCCTCAGTAGTAGAAACAGTCCTTTCTCCAAGGAACTTTGGTTCCTATTACTGGAGAATAATGTTCAAAACCAAGATTCTGGAACTAAATCTGCTTGTTGCTCTTGGGTATCATGATTTCTAGGTCCCCTTACCTGAAACATGGCTATGGTCTGAATGTTTGTATCCCTCCAAAATGTATATGTTGAAACTTCATCACCAAGGTAATGGTATTAGAAGGTGGGGACTTGGAGTTGTGATTAGGTAGTGAGGACAGAGTCATCATGAATGGGATTAGTCCCATATAAAAAGAACTCCAGAGAACTTTCTTGCCCATCACACCACATGAAGACACAGCAAGAAGGTGTCATTTATGAGCCGGAAAGCCCTAACCAGACACCAAATCTGCCAGCCCCTGGACTTTGCATTTCCCAGCACCCAGAAAAGTAAGAAATCAATTTCTGTTATTTAAAAATAACTCAGTGTATGGTATTTGTATCAGCCTGCACAGACTAAGTCAGATACTAAAATAAAAGTGTGTAGGTTAACCTATGTAGATACGTATACATCTTTATACATATCTCAATATGTAGGCATCTGTACCTATATTAAGTTAAGCATTAGTTCATATTGAGGTCTCCAACTCTAATGTGTATGGGGAAAAGAAAGAAAGATCAGACTGTTACTGTGTCTATGTAGAAAGAAGTAGACATGAGAGACTCCATTTTGTTCTGTATTTGAGATGCTGTTAATCTGTGACCCTACCCCCAACCCTGTCCTTGCAAGAGACATGTGCTGTGGTGACTCAAGGATTAATGGATTTTGGGCTGTGCAGGATGCGTCTTTGTTAAACAAGTGCCTGAAGGAAGCTTGCTGATTAAAAGTCATCACCATTCTCTTAATCTCAAGTACTCAGGGACACGTACACTGCCAAAGGCCGCAGGGACCTCTGCCTAGGAAAGCTAGGTATTGTCCAAGGTTTCTCCCCATGTGATAGTCTAAATATGGCCTCGTGGGAAGGGAAAGACCTGATCGTACCCCAGCCTGACACCCGTGAAGGGTCTGTGCTGAGGAGGACTAGTACAAGAGGAAAGAAGGCCTTTTGGCAGTTGTTGGCAGTTGAGATAGAGAAAAACAACTGTCTCCTGCCCTTCCCTGGGCAATGGAGCATCTCAGTGTAAAACCCGATTGTATGCTCTGTTTACTGAGATAGGAGAAAACCGCCTTAAGGCAAAAGGTGGGACTTGCTGGCGCAATGCTGCTAAAAGGTTTATGGAGATGTTTGCATATGCATATCAAGGCACAGCATTTTCCCTTAAACTTATTCATGTCACAGAGATCTTTATTCATATGTCTTACTGCTGATTTTCTCCCTACAATGATCCTATTATCCTGCCACTCCCTTATCTTTAAGATGGTAAAGATAATGATCAATAAATACTAGGAAACTCAGAGAAGGTGCCAGCGTGGGTCCCCTAGGCCCACTGTTTCTTATTCTATACTTTGTCTCTGTGTCTCATTTCTTTTCTCAAGTCTCTCATTCCACCTAACGAGAAACAGAAACGCCCACAGGTGTGGAGGGGTAGGCCACCCCTTCAATGTGTTACCACATTAATTTAATGCTCATGGTAACAGTGAGAAACCTGGTTCTAAATATTTGACATCCGTTTAATAGCTTTTCAGTTCTACTATACATGTGTAGCGATATTAGAATTTTTAAGCTATATCCCCATGGGAAACAACTTTGTCCACTATATTGTTTATGTTTAGTTCATTTTACATTTAGTGTTACAGACTCCACTCATTTCCAAAGCCACTTAGGCTATCACCTTTTCTTCCCAGCTAATTTAATTTTAGTAATCTTTTCAAATAACCAGCTTTAAATTTGTTTCTTTTTCTTTCTGTTGTTTTTCCTGTTGTATTTCCAAAAAGAGAACAAAATTGTTTAGCTGTAAGCACAAGATTAGTTTGCAATAACATTAACAGTTATAAGCATCAGATTAGTTTTCAGATATCAGAGACTGCTTTTTTTGTTTCTTCTCAAGGGTATCACAGACACTATGATAGAAACATACATTGATACACTAAAGACACACAGAGGGGACCTATCTTATTAACATGCAGAGAGTAGAATAAGTAGACTTCTTGGAAATTATGATTGCAGGAGTGATAAAGTGAAGGAGGGGTATATAAGAAAAGGGTAGAGATGGAGTAAAAAATATGGAATGATTGAAGCAAGAGCATCACTTGGAGGCTGTAAATAATTTGGCACATTCAAAACCTTCAAGTCATTCAGTATAGCAGTCACATACAATGTGGAAAAGGGTGTAGTTTATTTTAGTTTAGCAAAGGCCAAACAGTGACCCTTTATATGTGAAACTAGGCCTCATAAAACTTAGAAACTAGGCCTCATATAGAAAAAAAAAAAATTAACACCAGGTGGCTCTGGATAGGGTCCCACCCTGCCTCGATAAGGACCTACCCTGATAGGGTCCCACCCTGCCAATTCCGGGAAACAACCTCATGGGGTCCCACCCTGCCAATTCCGGGGGTCCCACCCTGCCTCGAAGTTCCCGGAATCAACAACTCCAGGAAAAAACCTCATAAGGTCCTGCTCTAACCAATTAGCATAAGACACCTTGCTCAGGCCATAGCTAGACCCAATCATTTTGCGCCTTAAGCTTTGTTTGAATTTCGCGCCATAAGCTGTGTTTGAACTTGTGTTTACCTATATAAACAACCTGTAACAAGCAGTCGGGGTCCCAGGGCCAACTTAGAGCTTGGGACCCTAGCGCGCTAGTAATAAATAACTCTCTGCTGTGAATCTCGTGTCGGTGATCCTTCGCGGCGACCCCTGCCCAGGAGGGAATCGACAGTTCGGTTCCAACATATGCCATGTGAAGAAATTTGACCTTCCTTCTATATGGAACTTTTGCTTGTGGTTTTGAAGTTGTAATATACTGTACTATGATGTGTGGATTAGAAAATACAGCTGAAGGAGGAGGCTATAAAAAATAGATTGAGATGATAAGCAAATGTTATAAAACTGAATTTTTGAATTTTCCTACCTTTCTCAAAGTTATGAAAAGGTTTATGATACTGCAGTTTGAATCACTGTGTTTATTCCTTCATTATACAGTGTTCTGTAATTTTCTGAAATGGCATCTCAATGGAAATCTTTTCTCTCTGATCCACCTTTATAGAGCTTTCTGGTCAGGGACTATAATATTTTTCTCTGTAATTGCCCATGCAGTGTTAACTCCATAGATATGAACCACAATTACTATGTTTTTATTGATCAGTGAGTCATGGGACAGGCAAGAATGTGGAAAATAAATTTGTATGCATATGTGCGGTTTTTGTTGTTGTTATTTGTACTGACATGAACAGTTTGTGTTAAACTATTCTGAAACTGAAAGTAGACTTAAGCTTGAATTTTTGGAGCCAAAACAAAGAAAATAGTACTTATCATTTCATTGAAATTATAATAAAATGAAAAATATTAAATAACAAAGAGCAGGACTTATACAGTAAACATATCCCTAAAGGATAACATTATCCTGATCCTTTTATTCAACTCTTTCAACGTGTATCTCTTTATCCTCTTAGTGTTATAAAGTTTAGATATTATTGTATATTGATCCAGTATTAAAAATAATAACAGTTTAACAAAAGACACTATAGTTGATTTGGGCTTAGGGCATTACACGTCCATAAATCATAAAATAGTTGGACGATCACTGGTCTATGACCCTGAGATCTTTGTTTTATTTTCATGTTAGGTTGTAGCTGTCACCCTTAAGCAAGACATTTAATCTCTATGCACTTTAAGTGACATATTTATAAGAGAAAAGGGTTTAAACTAGATGACTTCTCAGGTTTCCTCTTATTTGAATATTCAATGGTATGTTCAACACATAAGACAAGAAGGATTTTCATCACTATAGTAAGAGATTTGCGTTATTTTAAAAAATTATTGGCCAATTTTTAATACATATAATTCTAATACCCCATTTAATTGATAAGTTTGCATCATTGTCTAGTTTCATAAGGCTTGATGAAATATAAATATTGAGATTAATTTTTTCTGTAATTGAATTTATTGATAGTCTAATTTCCCAAGTTCATTGTAACTACACTTGATCAAGACAATGAATGGCTCCATGATAACAAATCTAAGCATTTTTTTTTTTGTACAAAATATTCTCCAAAGGTTATTGATTGACTGTTATGGAAGATTCAATGTTAACAGAAATTGCAATATTGTTAAGAAAGTAGCAAAAAAGGATTTTAAATAATAAGAAAATAATGCAGTAAAATGGTTTTTGTAATTATACACAGATGAGTTTACATTAGAGGTTCTGTTCATTAAAAACAAATTAAGCCTAATTTTCTTTTTCTTTCCTGAGTGGGCAAAAACAAATTTAAAGCAGTCACGCTAGCTCTGGAAGTGTTAGAATTTTTTTTTCTGACCAGGTCTTGCTCTGTAGCCCAGCTGGAGAGCAATGGTGAGGTCATAGCTCACTACAACCTTTACTCCTGAGCTCAAGTGATCTTCCCACCTCAGCCACCCGAAGAGCTGAGCCTACATGTGGATCACCATACCTGGGTAATTTAATGATTTTTTTTTTTTTTCAAAGACAGGGTCTCCCTATGTTGGCCAGTCTAGTTTCAAACTCATGGCTCAATTGGTCTCCCACCTTGGCAACCCAAAGCGTTTGGACTGCATACGTGAGCCACTGCTTTGGGCTGGAAATAGCTTTGGAAATAGTACTGTAGCACTGCTATGAGTTAATAATGATGCTTTGAAAAAAATATTTTTAAAATCACTATAATTAAGACAAGATAAGAATGTAAACAGAATAATAAGGAAGTATACCTCTCTCACCCTTTCTCTCATGCCTTTCTTACAGAATGGCCTATGTTAGTGTACAAAGCTAGCTGCCATTCAGGTGTCCCAAATAGCAAGCAACAGACGGTGGGAAGGAGTCGAAGTCATATCATTTGTAAACTGATTAAAAACAAAGAGAAAATTAATCATGTATTCGCTAAACTTAGAACAATGATAGAACAATTTTCATAGTACTGGATGTCTGCTTTTCTCTTCCTACTCAGTTTCCTTTTCACCTTTGACAAAAAACCTATCAGAGTTCAGAAAAAGCATCCTCCCCACTCAGAGTCCAGTGTTGCTTGTAGAAATGACATTGACTCCAACTTCACCTCCAAGTTTGGGATCAAGAGCCAGATCTGGGCCAATGGCTTATGCTTGTTGCCCTGGTTCATGAATAGGTGCATGATATAATTTGGCTGTATCCCCACCAAAATCTCAATTTGAATTCTCACGTTGTTGGAGGGACCTAGTAGGAAGTAATTGAATAATAGTGGCATATCTTCCGCATGCTGTTCTTGTGATAATGAATAAGTCTCATGAGATCTGATGGCTTTATAAGGGGGAGTTCCACTGCACAAGTTCTCTCTTTGCCTGCTGCCATCCACGTGAGACATGACTTGCTCCTCCTTGTCATCCACTGTGATTGTGGTGCCTCACAAGCCATGTGGAACTGTAAGTCCAATAAACCTCTTTCTTTTTTAAATTGTCCAGTCTCGAGTTTGTCTTTACTAGCAGCATGAAAACTTACTAATACAGTGCATGATCTAGTTTGGGCCACCTGTTATCAGACTCATCATTGCACTGAAACTTTTGGTAAAGCAAAATATATTTTCCACATGGATTGTTGGAAAATAGGATATAAATAAGATAAAAATAGTATATAAAAAGTTGGCTACAGCCAACTTCCTCTAGAAATTGATAATAACTTGTCTAAAAATGAAGTACAGCCCAGTTATGCTTGGACTTCTTAATTAAACAGAGAAATAAACTTTCTTTTCATACACTCATTCAAGTAGAGTTGTGCTATTGGTTTACAAATAAAAGTCCTCACTAACCCCTTTAAATTACTGATATTTACAACTTCATATCTTTGTCCTTGTTTTGTGTTGTTTTGATCTTACTGATCTTGCTTTGATTGTGTTAATATTGTCAAGTAAACATTCCAATGGCTCTTACGATTACACTGTTACTGAAGTCATATGAAAAAAAAAAAGTTCAGTTGGGCATGGTGACTCACCCCTTTAATTCTAATACTTTGAGAGACCAAGGCTGGAGGACTGCTTGAGGCCAGGAGTTCAAGATCAGCCTGGGCAATATAGCAAGACCCTGTCTATATTCAGAGAAAACAAAGCAAAACAAAAAATAACATACACACATACATTATATTGTTACTAAGAGAATTTTATATTTTTCAAGTCATTTATTATAGAATCTTTTAATAAAACATCAAATGAATTACCCAAATTTTAAAAATTATAAATGTTAAATATTGATCAGCAAATAAATTGGTTTACTAGTGGATTTAAGTTTTATTGTGCTTAAACTATTAAAAAACAAAAATTCCATCCTATGGAATATTCTGAGGTCAGTTATTTATATCTAAAATATATGAACTTGTTTGGTAAGGTTTTACTTTTATGTGGAAGAATACTAAAAAAAAAAGAGAGATGTATACAACATAGCTGGTGAAATATTAATGTTTTGTATGCAGTCTCCAGAGGAATGACTCTGATTGATTTTTTCTGCCTTGAAAAATAACATTTTTATTATAATATAACATAAGTTGAGCTACAGCTAATTATATTAAAACTTCCAGCTACAGAGAACCTTTATTTAACATTGAACTTGAAATAGTACTTTAGTCCTGCCAAGACAATATTTTTCCCACATTTTAACTGCTGTAGGTGTTTCAGCTTCAAAGGAAACACATCCTCTGCAGCCCTCATCTGGGTCTTTTCCATGAGATGGAAAGAAACCGACACACTAATGGAAGGAATAGTTATAAGTTGGTAGCGGGTAGCCCAAGGCTAAAAAAGTCAGTGCTAGACAAATTCCTATTATCTGCGCCCTACAAAAATAAGTATAAAGGCAAAAGATTTTTCATGCTCCTCATTGCAAGAAGATTAAGGAGGTAAAGCTGAGGAAGTGGATATCTTTGAATGAAGTTTCTGTTCAATGATGAAGCAAAAGTAAGTCTGAATTGTGTCAATCAGCTTGAACTACCAATGAAAATGGAGTCTAAATAATGCACTAAGACAATCAGAAACCCAAAATATATGCTTTATCATAATCTTTTTCTCGTACATGATGTGTATCAGGCATCATATAGCAGGAGCATGTAAGTTTTTTACTAAAAACTCTAAATTTTGGTCTATTGTGAATACAGTGACTCAGTAGGGGTAGAGGAACGTCACTTATTGTTATGCACTCTTAACAAAATTTTTATTTTATTGACTTAGATCTTTGAGAGGCCTCAGTCTGCTGTATTGCCCCAGTTTTATACAAACATTACCTTCAACTTGTTTACAGCCAACATTCTCACACCCTGCTACTAAAGATCTGTCCTTTAGAAATCAAATTTGATCTTTTCTACATCAACCTATGAAAATTAAAAGTGATTACACGATGAGATGGCTTATGAGAAAGAATTCTACTCCAATAGCATCAACATATTTGTCTTTGTGTGAATGTATTGAAATGTATTCAACATACACTTGAATTTTTCTTTGCATTTCTCTCTTATTTAGTAAAATAATAGAAAAGAAAGTAACAGCTGATATTTGAGAAAAGTGCTGTAGTTGAAAATATTAAAATAGAGCAGTATCCATGAAAAGTAGTGGCATTTTAACCCTGTTCTGAATATTACATTTGTTGAAAAATAAAAATTAGTGATATAAATGCATATTTAAAATATAACTTACCTGCTGATGTCTAAAAAGCAGTATATTTGATGAATTCCAAAAGCATTTAAGTTCTTGGTATTGAAAAAGGTTTTTCTTTTATTTTACTTTTGGATAAATTAATTTCATATATCTTTTTCTTCAAAAAGTGTATTATGCAAGAAACTAGGGGATCGTCCATATATTTAATATTGAGAAAATTAGTTCAATTATTTACCCACTGGAAAATACTTGTTAAGCACATATCTCAGTTCTGGAAGTGAGATACATATAGTAACAACTCTTCAAAAAGACCCTATACAAATAGAGTTCGCAGTCTTGTTAGAAAAATGTAGGCATCAAACAGTTAATTGACTGCATATTTATAGGAGGAGACTCATATTATATACTAAAACAAAAACTAAATACCAAATAGGGTTTAGGCTACTCCTGATGAGGCTACTTTGAGTAGTGACCTTAAAGAAGTGAGGGATGGGATCATGTGACTACGGGAGAAAGCACATTTCAAACACAGGAGTAAAAGCTGGAAAATAGGACCTTTCAAGCTTAATTGCAGAACAACAGGGGGTCAGTGTTGCTAGAGCTAGGTGAGTAGGAGGGTGCAGAAGAACGTCACAAAGTTAGGGAAGTTACAGGAGACCAGCTTACACAGTAATTAACTTTAATTTTTCTGCACGAGATGGAAAGCCAATGGAAAATGTGGGGCAAGTGTCAATATTTTAAATTAGATATCTTTTTGAAAGTATTTCTATTATATCTGAGTAGAGAATAGCATACAGAAGTCCAAGGAAGGAAGTAGGGCGACATGTTATAAGAATATTGAAATACTTCACGCTAGAGATGATGCTGGCTCACATGAGAATGGTTAAAGTGGAAACCTGTGGCAAATGATTGGGTTGTTATTTCTATAGTTTTTGGGGTACATGTGTTTTTTGGATAAAAATGGATGAGTTCTTCAGTGATGAATTCTGAGGTTTTAGTGCACCTTTCAAATGAACAGTATATACTGTATCCAATATGTACACTGCCAATCCCCACAGCCATTTCCCAAAGTCCATTACATCACTCTGTATCCTTTTGTAGCCTCATAGCTTAGCTTCCACTTGTAATGAGAACACAATATTTGTTTTTCCATTCCTGAGTTACTTCACTCAGTATAACGGACTCCAGCTCCATCCAAGTTGCTGTAGAAGACACTAGTTTTTGTTTTTTTTTCTTTCTATAACTGAGTAGTATTCCATACCACATTTTCTTCATCCATTCCTTTGTTGATGAACACTGGGTTGAATCCATATCCTTGCAACTGCAAAGTATGCTGCTATAAACATTCATGTCCATGTGTCTTTTTCATATAATGACTTATTTTCTTTTGGGTAGATACCCAGTAGTGAGATTGCTGGAATGAATGGTAGATCTAGTTTTAGTTCTTTAAGGAATTGCCATACTGTTTTCCATAGAGGTTGTACTAATTTACATTCTTACCAGCAGTTTCCACTTTTACAGTGCTCCCTTTTCACCACATCCACACCAACATCTCTTGTTTCTTGACTTTTTTATTATGGCAATTTTTGCAAGCATAAGGTGGTATTTAATAGTGGTTTAAATTTGCATTCCTGATGATTAGTGATTTTGAGCATTTTTATGTGTTTGTTGACTGTTTGTACATCTTTTGAGAAATGTCTATCCGTGTCCTTTGCTCACTTTTTGATGGGATTATTTGCTTTTTGCTTACTGATTTGTTTAAGCTCTTCGTATATTCTGTATACTAGTCCTTTGAACAATGAATAGTTTGTGAATATTTTCTCGACTCTGTCAGTTGTCTGTCTACTCTGGCAATTATTTATTTTACTGTGCAGAAGCTTTTTGGTTTAATTGGGTCTCATTTATTTCTTTTTGTTTTTGTTGCATTTGCTTTTGGAATCTTAGTCATGAATTTTTTGTCTATGCCCACGAGAGATTTTACAGTGTTATTTTCCAGAATGTTTATGGTTTCAGGTCTTAGATTTAAGTCTTTTATTCATCTTGAGTTGATTTTTGTATAAGCTGAGAGGGGGATCCAGTTTCATTCTACTACATGTGGCTTGCCAGTTTTCTGTGCATCATTTATTGAATAGGATGTCCTTTTGTGTCTGGAATTGGTGGGTTCTCGGTATTGCTGACGTCAAGAATGAAGCAGCAGACCCTCTCGGTGAGTGTTACGATTCTTAAAGACGGTGTATCCACAGTTTGTTCCTTCTGATGTTTGGACATGTCCAGAGTTTCTTCCTTCCGGTGGGTTTGTGGCCTTGCTCACTTCAGGAGTGAAGCTGCAGACCTTCACGGTGGGTGTTACAGTTGCTAAAGGTAGCAGCACGTCCAGAGTTGTTCGTTCCTCCTGATGGGTTCGTGACTTCAGGAGTGAAGAGCAAAAAGATAATATATCATGATACGTTACATAAACAAAATTAAAATCTATATGATCATCTCACTAGACACAGAAAAAGCATTTGATAAAATACAGCATCTCTTTATGATAAAAACCCTCAACAAAACAGGCATAGAAAGGACTTACCTCAAAGTGAAAAGAAAAAAGACAAACATTACAAGCCCACATCCAACATCATACTGAATGAAGGAAAGTTAAAATAATTCCCTCTGAGAACTGGAATAAGAGAATGCCCATTGTATTCACCACTTCTGACTTCATGTCGCTGACTTCAGGAGTGAAGTTGCAGACCTTTGCAGTGAGTGTTACAGTTCATAAAGGCAGGGCGCCTCTGGAGTTTTTCATTCCTCCTGGTGGGTTCATGGTCTCGCTGACTTCAGGAGTGAAGCTGCAGACCTTCCTGGTGAGTGTTACAGCTCATAAAGGTGGTGTGGACCCAAAGACTGAGCAGCAGCAAGATTTATTGGGAAACGGGAAAGAAAAACGTTCACAGGAGCAAAGGGGACCCCAGTGGATTGCCACTGCTGGCTCCAGTGGCCTGCTTTTATTACCTTATCTGGCCCATTTACAGAGAGCTGATTGGTCCATTTTACAGAGAGCTGATTGGTCCATTTTGACAGAGTGTTGATTGGTGCATTCACAAACCTTTAGCTAGACACAGAATGCTGATTGATGGTGAGTTTAGGATACTTCAACTAGACAGAAAAGTTCTTCAAGTCCCCACCTGACCCAGAAGCCCAGCCAGCTTAATCTCTCACTTTCCCAATTTTTGTTTTTGTATGCTTTGTTGAAGATCAGTTGGCTATAAGGCTCTATTCTAAGAACCTATTCTATACCAGTAACATGCTGTTTTGGTAAGCATAGCCTTGTAGCATACTTTAAAATCCGGTGTGATGCCTCCAGATATGTTCTTTATGCTTAATATTGCTTTGGCTATGCAGACACTCTTTTGGTTTCATATGAATTCTAGGATTTTTTTTGTAGTTCTGTGAAAAATGATGATATTTTGACAGGAATTGCATTGAATCTGTAGATTGCTTTGGGCAGTTTGATTGTTTTCACAATATTTATTATTCTCATCCATGGTCATGGGATGAGTTTTCTTTTTTTTTTTTTTTTTTGAGACGGAGTCTTGCTTTGTCACCCAGGCTGGAGGGCAGTGGCATGATCTCCACTCACTGCAAGCTCTGCTTCCCGGGTTCACACCATTCTCCTGCCTCAGCCTCCCATGTAGCTGAGACTACAGGCCCCCACCACCACGCCTGGCTCATTTTTTAAAATGTATTTTTAGTAGAGACAGGGTTTCACCGTGTTAGCCAGGATGGTCTCGATCTCCTGACCTCGTGATCCACTCGCCTCGGCCTCCCAAAGTGCTGGGATTACAGGTGTGAGCCACCGCACCCCGGTCGAGATGAGTTTTCATTTGTTTTTGTCATTAATGTTTTCTTTCAGCAGTGTTTTGTAGTTTTCCTTGTAAAGATCTTTCACCTCCTTGATTAAGTATATTCCTTGGTTAAGAATCTGCATATTGCTTTGGGCAGTTTGATCATTTTCACAATATTTATTCTTCTCATCCATAAGTATGGGATGTGTTTTTATTTGTTTGTGTCATCTATGATTTCTTTCAGCTATGTTTTGTAGTTTTCCTTGTAGAGGTCTTTTGCCTCTTTGGTTAAATATGCTCCTGGGTATTTTTTTTTCCAGCTATTGTAAAAGAGATTGAGTTCTTGATTTGATTCTCAACTTGGTTGATGTTGGTGTATAGCAGTGCTACTGATTTGTGTATATTGATTTTTTAACCTGAGAGTTTACTGAATTTGTTTATCAAATCTAGGATCCTTTTGGATGAATCTTTAGGGTTTTCTAGGTATTCAATTCTATCATCAGTGAAAATGGACTGTTTTATTTCCTCTTTTCCAATTTGGATGTCATTTATTTATTTATCTTGCCTGATTGCTGTGGCTAGGACTTCCAGTACTATGTTGAATAGAAGTGGTGAACACAGTGGGCATTCTCTTATTCCAGTTCCCAGACGGAATTCTTTTAACTTTCCTCCATTCAGTATGATGTTGGATGTGGGCTTGTCATATTTGTTTTTTTTTGTTTGTTTGTTTTTTGTTTTTACTTTGAGGTAAGTCCCTTCTATGCCTGTTTTGTTGAGGGTTTTTATCATAAAGTGATGCTGTATTTTATCAAATGCTTTTTCTGTATCTAGTGAAATGATCATATAGGTTTTGTTTTAATTTTGTTTATGTAATGTATCACGATATATTATTATTTTTTTTTTTTGCTCTACTGTTGGATTCAGTTTGCTAGTATTTTGTTGAGGATTTGTGCATTTGTGCTTATCAGGGATACTGGTCTTTTCTTTTTTTTCATTACACCCTTTCCTGCTTTTGGTATTAGGGTGATACTAACTTCATAAAATGATTTAGGGAGAATTTCCTCTCTGTGTTTTTTGGAATAGTGTCAGTAGGATTGGCACCAATTCTTCTGAATCCATCTGGTCCTGGACTTTGTTTGTTGGCATTTTGTTTTAATTACTGATTTAATCTCACTGCTTGTTATTGGTCTGGTCAGAGTTTCTGTTTCTTCCTGATTTAATCTAGGAGGGTAGTATATTTCCAGGAATTTATCCATTTCCTCTAGATTTTATACTTGGTACATGTAATGGTGTTCATAGTCCCCTTGAATGACCTTGTGTATTTTTGTGGTATTGGATGTAATATTTCCAGTTTCATTTATAATCGAACATTTTTGGATGGTCTCTCTTCCTTTCCTGGTTAATTTCACTAATGGTCTATCAATTTTGTTTGTCTTTTCAAATAAAAAGCTCTTTGTTTCATTTACTTTTTGTATTTTCTTTGCTTCTATTTAATTTAGTTCTGCTCTGATTTTTGTTATTTCTTTTATTCTTCTGACTTTAGGTAGTTTGTTCTGGTTTCTCTAGTTCCTTGAGGTGTGACATTAGGTTGTCAATTTGTGCTTTTCAAACTTTTTGATTTAGACATTTAATGTTATGAACTTTCCTCTTAGCACTGCTTTTGATATATTTAAGCAGTTTTGATAACTTGTGTCACTATTATTGTTCATTTTAAAGAATTTTAAATTTCCATCTTGATTTCATCACTAATGCAAAAGTAATCAAGAACAGATTATTTAATTTCCATGTATTTATATATTTTTGAGGGTTCCTTTTGGAGTGATTTCCAGTTTTACTCCACTGTGACCTGAGAATATACTTGATACAATGTTGATTTTCTTAAATTTGTTGAAACTTGTTTCATGGCCTATCATATGGTCTATCTTGGAGAATGTTCCACGTGCTGATGAGAATAATGTATATTCAGCAGTTTATGAGAAGGATCTATAAATATGTGTTAAATCCATTCGTTATAGGGTATAGTTTAGTCCATTGTTTTTCTTTGTTGACTTTATGTCTTGATGATCTGTCCAGTGCTGTCAGTGGATTATCGAAGTTCCCCACTACTATTGTGTTGCTATTTCATCTCTTAAGTCTACAAGCAATTGTTTTTATAAACCTGGGATTTCCAGTGTTAGGTGCGTATGAGTTTCCAATTGTAATATCTTCTTGTTGGACTGGTCCTTTTATCATTATGTAATGCCTTCTCTGTCTTTTTTCCTTTAAAGCTTTAAGGTCTGTTTTGTCTGATTGAAGAACAGTGACTCCTGTTTGCTTTGATTTATATTTACATGGAATATAGTTTTTTTTATCCTTTAACCTGGTGTTATATGAATCCTTATGTGTTAGTTGAGTCTCTTACAGACAGCAGATAGTTACTTGATGTTTTTTAAAATCTATTCTGCCGTTCTCTATTTTTTAAATGGAGCATTTAGGCCATTGACATTCCACAGTAATATTGAGATTTAACACTATTATTTTTTAAAATGCTGCTGAGGAGTTAGATGTGGAGACAAGGGAAAAATGCCTTCAGTGATTTTCCTTGGAATGTCTCATGGAAGGGAGTTGCCAATTATTGAGATGAGCAACAACATCAGCATATAATGAGAATTTGGGGGATGGGGAGTGTGGCATAAAATATTTCATTGAAAATATGCGACATGTGAATTGCCTATGCAACACCCAGTGGAGGTGCCAAGTAAGCTAGCAGGTTCATGAGTGGCTTTTCAATGTACAGAATAAAATAAACACATAATTTTATAAGCAGCAGCAAATCAATTACGTTTAAAACCAATAAACCAGGTATAACCAAAGCAGTTAATGAAGACAAAGTCTATCCAAGAACAGATTCTCTGATAATTCAATACTTAGAAATTAAAATTTTGGGAAGAAATTAGCATAGGAAACAGAAAGAAAAAATAAATTCTGAGTTGAGAAAGACAGAACAAAAGTAATGTTTCTTAGCAGTCAACATGGATGGTGAGAGGAGTAAAAATTGTTGAATTTTCTATTTCTGAGTAACAAGACAGCTGGTGATAATTTCATCAATGACATTGGACAAATAAGAGGAGCAATCTGCAGAATTTGATGCAGAACAAAAGCACAATATCTTCCTTAAAACTCACAACATATTTCCTTTGATGTGCCAATACAACTTAGCATGCAGAACAGTTATTGATTATCAAAAACAGTCAATTAAGAAGTGTCAAGACAATAACTGTTCCCTTGATAACTGTAGGCCATAATTTATACAACAGATGATGGGCAGTGGTATTTTAGTTAATATATAAATTGAATTTTTACAGACTCTAGTACTCTTGTTTCTTTCTCATCCTATTCTTTTCTCTTCCTTAGATCTGTTTTATAAAGTAAATAGGATTATTATTGATTGTTCGGCTTTGAATTAGAATGCTGTTTGTACTAGTCAAGATATATAATGCTAATACTATAATAAATATTGATATTTTAAAACGTAAACTTTTAAAATATACAAGAGTTAAAATATTTTGTCTTAAAATTAATTGCTATTTTAATAATATTTAATTGTAAAAAGATAGGAACATGTCACAGTATTTAATTAATAAAGAAGTTATAAGATACCTGTGATATATAAGACTTTCATTTTTCCCTAGGTGTAGTGAATTGGTTCACTTTTGTGCTAAAAATGTAGTACATTTTGATTATGAAACCTCTGAGATTAGAAGACATCACTTTCACTTGAGTTTACTGATTAAAATACTTAAAGCAGCAGAGATTTTCAAATATTATTTTGGATTTTGTAAATCAAATTTCCAACAATTGTATTTAGGATGATCACATTTCAGTGCTTTCCACAAAAGTAATAAAGATTTTAAATGAGAGTAACAGATCGAGTTTACTAAAACAAGCTTTGGCATAACTCAGTCTGTACACCCATGCATCTGCAAGCTGTCTATTACTCAAGCACTTTCCAGCAAAACTCATTCTGTATTAAGCTCTGAAGCAGCATCTTTAGTTCATTACTGACATTTCCATATAAAATTTCTACCTGGAACCCAATTAATTAACCAAACCAAAATAATTATTTTCTTCAAAATGTTCTCATTTTTTGTCAGTCCCAGATAATGACATCACCAACATGCCTACATCTTATACTTCAAATTTTAACATCATCTTTGAGACCTCGATTTCCTGTTGTTACCCTAGACATCTTCTTAATAATTCATATCAATTATTTCATTCAACTTCTGAGAAACTCTCTTTAACAAATAATTTCATTAGGTTTTTTTCTTACAAAAGTATTATATATTCATTATATAAGATATAGGAAATGTAGACAAATCTAAAAATTAAGTTAATACTTACTCATAATCCTACATAATGGAGAGAATTACCATTACTATTCTATTGCATATATATATTATATATATAATATGCAATATAATATTTAACAGTCACATTAATGCATATAATTTACAAAATAGAAATCATTGTGTATATTTTATTTAATTTAGATTTCAATGTCTTGTAAATATGTTTCATTGCATTAGTTACTCTTCCAAAACAGTCTCTCCCCATTTTTTGTTGTTACCTAGTTAAGAGGAACCACAATCTCTCCATTTGAAAATTATGTTTATTTAACTTAAAATATGTTTTTATACTAGTAGCATAATATTCAATTAGCTGGATGGACTACAATTTATTGAAGTTTTTCCTAATGGTAAGCTAATAAATTATTTATAATTTCTCATCACTATAAACAGTATGCCTAAGATTATGAATTTCATTAAATCTTTCTGCTAGTATTTCCTTATCTATTCCTAAAAGTGGATTGGTAAGAGTGAACACCTATTGTGGCACTTGATATGCACTGTGCAGAGACCTGTTCTACTTTTCATTTCCTGCAGAGAGATCTCATGCTCATTAGCATGATGTTTGAAGCTTTCAACCATTTGGTTTTAAATAGTCATTAGCTATTCCAGTTTTCTGGCCTGCTAAAATTGCACCCACTCACACAGCTACACTCTAACTATAGTAAACCCATTTGGTTGTTTTGATTCAAGTGCATATTTCTGCCTCTTGTTTAAACATGTCAGAGTTGTTTTTGTTTTTGTTTTTAACATTTCCGCCTTGTTTATTTATTGGGTAATTTCTCAGAAGCAAGGTTTTCAAAAAGAGGAGAGGGATGAGATATTCTGTAAAGAGAAATATGAATATGAAGCCCCCTCTTTTTGAGGAAAGGGGAACATGTAAAAACCAGGTGAGGGAAAGGAACAAGAGGGGAGAGATTAGAGAACATGGAAAAAAATAACAATTTCTCTAAGAACTGGATTTATCCACAGTCAACTTTCTGCTCCTTTTGTCCTGTTCCAATTGTTTGAACACAGATTTCAAATAACTTTTTTAAAAATCTAGTTTTGGTATATAGAGTTGTATCCCTTTTTCTATGCACACTTTCTCATGTACAACATGCAATTATAAAAACAGGATTGGTTCCAATGCTGTTATGCTATCTGTAGTCTTCCTCCTTAACACTCTGTCAGGTGCCAATCTTCTCATGTTAGTTAGGTCACATATTCATCAACGTTTTAATAGCTGTATGGTAATTTCTTTAACTGTTTTTCTAATGGACAATCAATTGGTCTCTATTCTTGTATTTTTAACAACATGTGTTCATGCTTCTTTTCAGCCTTTAATGTCAGGATTTTTGATATCCTATAGAAAGACACCTGTAGGGTGAAACATCTGTGTCTCCTTGGATAACACTTTTTCTGCCCTTTGTGCCTTTCATGGTATTATGTGTCTCTAATACATAATATGGATATAATATGTACTTCAGTGTAATAAAACTGTGTGTGACTGTATCTTGATTTTGACCATTATGCCTAGCAAGTGGCTTAAGGTAGAGTGTATTTCAGTTATGTGGCTTAAGGTAGAGTATATTTCAGTTATGTTTGTATACACTAAAATACCTTGCTCAAAAGAACAATACATGATTTGTATTATATTGAATGTTGTATATAGTAAGTGCAGCTTCTACCTTGTTCAGCACAGCTTGTATGTTTGTGGTATATGCTAGGTATTATATCATAAAGTGTTTTAAATTTCTTGAGTAAAGATGAATTCTGATAGTGAAAAGCAAATTGGGAATATTAAATCTTTCTGGCATGGATGATGGCCATGTGCACCCACGTATCAGAGAGCTGTCTATTGCTCAAGCATTTCCCAGAAAATCTGACTCACTATTGAATTCTGAACAACATTTTAACTGAGTTTAGGGCCAATATTTAAATTAGTGAAATCTTCAATTATCAACCTTTATTTCATACTCTTTCATTTGTCCTTAATACTAATACATTTTAAATATTTCATAAATATAAGTAATTGCATAGAATTTTTATAGAGATATATGAGGAACTTAATAGTTCAAAATTCATTAAAATGTTCAGAACTTTGAAAATCTATAATAATGTTAGTGTTGTATGCAACAAAAGGTTTTATATGATACTTTACTCCAGATTACATAGAATGAGACCTCCTTTCCTGTTAAAAACATTATATTCTCACACAATACACTGGATACATCTTTTTTATGAGAAGCAAGTGTCTTTTTAAAAATATTTGATTAAATATCTATAAGATTTGTATTCAGGTCTAACAGTGATTTAAGCAATATAAATATAAATTTGTGACAGATCTTCACAGCAATTACCTAAACAGAGCTGTTTTAAACCTTTTGGTGGTTTCAAGTATAATTTCCCCATTGTGCTTTGTTTTGAAAATGGAATTTTACCAAATGCAATCTTTTATAAAATTTTATTTTAAAATGTTTGTGTGTACATAGTAGGTGTATATATTTATGGGGTACATGAGATGTTTTGCTATAGGCATGCAGTGTGAAATAAGCCCATCATGGAGAGTGGAGTATCCATCCCCTTGAGCATTTATTCTTTGAGTTACAAATAATCCAATTACATACTTTATTTTGGAGTTTCCTCAAAAAGTTAAAAATTGAACTACCAAATACACTCTTCCAATTTGATAAAGTAGGTGTCCAAAGTAGTCAGAAAGTAAATGCACAATAGACACATCCACCTTTGATTTTTAATAAATGGTGTGATGTGAATGGTCCAAAGAAACAATCAGAAGCAAATGGAGTCATTTTGGTAATAATTTAACATATTTACTCTTATAATTTTCTTTTTAAAATATTTTCCACAAACGTTAAAATAAAATAATTAAGAAAAATTAGTCAGGGCAGTGGTATATGCCTGTAGTTGCAGCTACTTGTGAGGCTGAAGTGGGAGGCTCACTTAAGCCCTGGAATTCAAGGCCAGCCTCGGCAACATAGTGATACCACATCTCTAAAACACAAATAAACAAAACCAAATGTATCATTTGTACATATATTTTGTTTATCTTTTAGGCCAAGGGAAAGTATATTATGATTGCAAAGAACAAGAAAGTCTAAGTATAATTTCTGCTTGAGGTGGAGGAAAAGTGTCAAGAGTTAGGTCTTTTAAAAATTATTTTAGCCCATTGATTCTCTATCAGCAGCAGTATTGTGTCCTAGATGAAAACTGGCAATATGTGTGGATGTAATTTGTTGTCAGAAGTGGATAGTGCTACTGGCATTTAATGGACAGAGGTGAGAAATGCTGCCAAATATTCTATAACGCACCACATAAACATGCACAATAAAGAATTATCTGACCCCAAATGTCAATAGTGCCAAGGTTGAGAAACACTGTTTTAATGTCTATCAGCCCTTTGCCTCCTTTTGTGGATGTCTCTGTCCTGTACCTATAACCAAGCTTTAGTCCCCAGTCCTTGTGGTCAAGAAAGAAAAAAAATCTATATTATATACAATAAGCTGTGATATATATATATATACACACACACACACACACACACAGAGATATATTTATATTTGTTCCAAAGTACTCAAACCCCAGTCATAAATGTAAAAAAAAAAAGTAATCTTAAGCCATTTCTCACCTGCTGATGTATCTCTCATATATTCATACACTCATACTTATTTTTTTTTTGTTTTGTCTTCAATACTCAATTTTCAAGAATGAGATAAACTGATCACATGTGAAGGATTATTAAAACATTTTAATTTAATTAGACATTTTATTGCTGAATGTTCTTCATTGCTCTTGCTATATTGAATGAGAGTGAGAATCTACAAGATTACTGAGTGTTGCTGAAAGGCCAATATTTTCATGCAATTTTCTAGTCACTCTACATTACATCAACTTCAAGATTGAAGAAGCCAGGTTGGCCAAGATTTAGATAAAAATGAAATTCTTGTGTTAGAGCAGGGATTGGCAAACTACAACCTACAGACTAAGTTCAGCCAGGCAATCTGATTTTGTGTTGAAGACTTAAATCTAAGTCCTGGAATTATGAAAATACTACAACATAACATTGGGAAAATGTTTTACGACATTAGTCTTGGCAAATAGTTTTTGAATACACCCCAAAAGCACAGGCAATAAAGCAAAAATAGGCAAATGAGATCGCATCAAGTTAAAAAAAAACTTCTGCACAGCAAATGAAACAATCAACAATGTAAAAAGACAACCCACAGACTGGGAGAATTTTTTCCAAACTATCTGTCTGATAAAGGATTAATAACCATAGTATATAAGGAGCTAAGACAGATCATTAGTGAAAAATGAACAGATAATTTAATTGAAAAATGGGCTAAAGATCTGAAGACATTTCACCAAAGAAGATATATAAATGGCCAACAGTTATGTGAAAGAATGCTCAAAATTACTATCATCGGAGAAATGAAAATGAAAACTACAATGAGATATCACCTCACGCCAGTTTAAATGGTCATTATGAAAAAAAAAAAATACAAGGAATAACGAATGCTGGTGAGAATGTGGAGAAAGGGAAACCCTTGAACACTGTAGGTAGGTATGTCAATTAGTACAGCCACTATGGAAAACAGTATGGCGGTTCCTCAAAACAATAAAAGTAGAACTATCATGTTATCCAGCAAATTCACTACTTAGTATATAAAAAAAGAAATGAAATCAATATATCAAAGGGATATCTGCATTCCCATGTTTATTAAAACACTATTCACAATAGCCAGAGTATGGAATCAACCTTAGTGCCCATCAATGCATGAATGGATTAAGAAAATTGGTATGTATACGCAATCGAATATTATTCAGCTATAAAAACGAATAAAATCCTGTCATTTGCAGTAACAAAGATAGAACTGGAGGTCATTTTGCCAAATGAAATAAGTCAAGCATAGAAAGACAAATATTTCATGTTTTCACTCATATTAAGGAGCTTAAAAATGTATCTCATAAAGATAAAGGGTAGATTGGTGGTTTGCAAGTAGTTCATAAAATAGCTCAGTTATATTTTTTATGAATTTCCCATGGCGACTTTTGTGCTACAATGCATTTGAGTAGTTGCCACAGAAATTATATAGCTTACAAAGTTTAAAATCTTACCCCTGGACTTTTCCAGAAAAAAAAAATAATGTCATCCTGTTCTAGAGCAATGATTTCTAAATACTAAAGTGAGTTCTTGTGGCCACAGGGAGAGCGAAGCATAAGTTTGAAGCTAGAATAGTCCCTTCTTCTCTTGAAATGTATTCACGTCTATCTGCATAATCTAATGAAACTTTTACAGAGTTTAAAATCAGTGACTTAAATCTTTAAGTACTCAGTAAATATTTGTTTTGATCATGCTGATAATGACAGTAATGATGTTAATAAAGGATATAGTTAAGATCAACACAAATTGAGTACATATTATGCACCATATATGTACAGGAGGAATGACATGATTCTTTCCCTGGGGGTGGCAATAGAATTTTTTTTCTCTAGGATTTGTATTATCTTTGTTGAATTTAAGGACACACATTGTAATATGTAGTGGTTACACATATACAGGGTATATATTACATTGTAATATATATTAGTTAAATGTATAGTATTAACAACGGTTTATCAGGAAGAGATGAATTAACTCTTTTCTTTCTCTTTAGTTTTACCATATATTTTTAAAATGTCTTTTGGACGTTTTCAGGTTAAGAATCTTTAAAATAGGCATTCAAGTTTATCCTGTGGGGATTTCTAGATATTCATTTTGTCCTTTTCCTTGTAATTATTTTGCCTTCCTTTTATTGAGATAAAAGTGTTAAATTATAAAATAAATTATGTATTTTGAATAATTTCTGTCACTGGTTATTTCTGTATATAAGTGGCAATAAGAGAAATGGGGGACAGGGCAATGTAAATTGAGAGCAAGGACATATCTAAGTTACAGAAAAAACAAAACAAAATGCTATCCATAAAGAGGATTTTCTTCTGACCTAAAGTGGCATGATTTCCTACATCAGAGGGTAAGTGCTCAGGTCTAAGGTCTTAACTCTACCCCTTTCCCTTAAAGCCCTTTCCCACTCCTTGTGTTCTCAGCTCAGCAATTAGCAAATGTGTCTACCCAGTCACTCAACACAAAAAGTTTGGCAGTATCTTTAATTTATCTTGCTTTCCACATGCAATATATCATTAAGTCCTATTAATTCACCTCCTAAACAATTAACCACCACCACTACTTTTATCCAACAATTTTATCACATCTTTCTTGGTCTACTACGATTGTCTCCCCATGGCTCTCCATGTTTATACCATTGCTTTCACACAATCTGCTGTCACTAACGCAATGATGTTTTTGAAACACAAATTATATAACTCAGTCGAGTTTATAACCCCTCTCCACCTTCACAATTAAAATAAAAATTGAAGATTTTGTTCTGAATTATGAAGCTTTGGTGATCTGAACTGTGTCTGCTCTCCTGATTTCATCTGATGCACCTTCTCCCTAGGCCCACACCAGAGATGCTGACCTTCCCTTTCTTCCTGCAAGGTGACTCACTCATTTCTACTTTTTACTCTTTTCTCTGGGGATTTGCTTTCTCGTGATCTTTGCTGCATGTGTTCTTTCTAAAGAGTTTAAATGAGGCTGGAGAAGTACTACTATTATTTTTGATGTGGAGATAAAAATAGGTTTAGCATTTGCACTATCTTGCTGTATTTATGCACAAACATTTTAGTATATAGTTAACTTAAATATTGTTTTCTCAGAGATGTCTTCCCCTTCAGTCCCCTAGTTACTCATTAAAGAATGGCATGTTTTCTTTTTTTTAACCTGCTTCATTGAGGTATAATTTACTTAATTTATGTTATCAATTTAATTACTTTTGAGAAATATATAAAGGCATGTAAATGCCACCATAGTCAAGATAGAGAACATTTCCATCACCCCCAGAATGTTCCTTTAGGACACTTGCTACCAATAAGCTGCCCCCCCCTCCACTTTCCTGAATAGACATTTCTCAAGAGAAGACATTCAAATGACAAACAAATATATGAAAAAAAAAAATGCTCAGCATCACTAATCGTCATGGAAATGCATATGGAAACCACCGTGAGATATCACTTAACACAGGTTAGAATGACCATTACCAAAAGGGGAAAAATGTTAGCAAGGATATGTCAAAAGAAAAACTTGAGCCAAATTAAATTTTAAAAAGTTTATTTAAACAATTAATTATTTGCTAATTGGACAGTCCCCAGAGTCACAGCAGATTGAGAGAGACTCCAGGGATGTCTCAGGGTCAGAACAAATTTATAGACACACACTTTCCCCACACACCTTGCATGTAAAAATTATGTTTTCAGTAGTCTCAATTACATGTTACAATGGTAACTCTGAGCAACTTTTACTTTTAGTGCATACATTTCCTTTCATGAATTATCTTATGACTTCCATAGACATGACATGCTTGGACTTTCTGACTTGTCCTAAACATCCCTCTTTTTAAACAACCAGTTATTTTACTTTAGGACATGAATTTGCCATAGAAGATCCTCTCTTACATAACATCTCTTTTATTTATAACCTTCTTTGCATAGCTAGGGCACATGGCTAATTCCACATGTCCCCAGGCTTTCTTTAGAATCTAATGCTCCAGAATAAATTGAACAATTTTTAAAAGTCAAAGAAGCAGTTTATGACCTTAAAGCATTTAGCAAACCTAGTATCTCACCTGCATAATTTAGACCAAATGTTTTTATTTTGCTAATAATCTTTAAAACTATTTTAATTTTCCAAAGATTACTAAAGTTATGTAAGCTATAGAACATTACAGTTTTAATTTGTCTTTCAATATATTTGATTTAAGCACTTATTTTTCTTTAAGCCAGTTAATTAGAGCTCACACACACAATACACATATAAATATACAGACAGACAGAAGAAGATCCAGTAGTTGTAAGATATTTCATTTACCAGTTTCTAAGTTTCTTAATTGGATTACTGACCTTAGGGTGCAGTCCAGGGAAGAAATAACTAGGAAAACATTCAGTTACTAGGGCCTAACAAGCAGGCACAGCTGGAAGGCAAAACAGATCTCTAAAAATCAAAGGTCCCATTTTTGTACCAGATCCTGGATCTCAAAAAGAGGGAATCAGCCCATTCCCATGGGAGTCTTCTCCCTCGGTGTGGAGTGGGGACATTTCTATAATGTGCATGGGGCAAGAGCAGGCTTCTCTAATCCAAACATGCAAACAGTTAAGTATTTCCCCATAATTGCCATCAGCCATCACTAAAAGTACATTTCCAACCTAGTTATTACACATCAAAGCTCCCTTAATGTGAATTTTGATTACTTCACAAAACCATCAGATAACACAATGCAAAACAGAAAAAGCCTTAGATTTTTAAAGGGATCTATCTGCTTTTAATTCCTGGGGTTTCATGAGGAGAACAGAGTGGTTTTTGTTTGTTTGTTTGTTTGTTTGTTTGTAGACAGGTTCTATGGTGCCTCCTCTGTTTTTCCCAAGGAGTCCTAGTCTATCAGAAGTTATCTTAGGTCCTCTCATGTGTGCATGAAGACTAGCAAGAGAAAAATTGATAAAAATAGTTAAGTGGACTGAGAAGAAAAAATTATTTTTTCCTAACAAAATTCAAGAAGGGAAAAAACATAAAGGCCTTTTAAATATTTGTATATCAAGGATATCCACTTTTAATTAAGCTGACTTTTAACCATAGTTCTCTTTTAAAAATCCTTTTAAATCTCTTATTACCTGACTTTAACCATGCCAAACAGCATTTCTGGCTTTTGAACTTTACCAAAGGTAACCTCCCAGGTGCTCAGAGAAAGGAAAATTCAAGAGAGTTCATAGAGGGGAAGACTATCAATAAATTGTAAAGGTCACACAGATATCAAACCAGAAAGAAATCATTCCTTAAGCCAGGAAGTGAACCTGGATGGCCACTGTGAAAAGGCAAAAGCTTTGAATCTATAAATTACCTTGGGCAGTATGGCCATTTTCACAATGTTGATTCTTCCCATCCATGAGCATGGAATGTTCTTCCATTTCTTTGTGTCCTCTTTTATTTCATTGATCAGTGGTTTGTAGTTCTCCTTGAAGAGATCCTTCACATCCCTTGTAAGTTGGATTCCTAGGTATTTTATTCTCTTTGAAGCAATTGTGAATGGTTGTTCACTCATGATTTGGCTCTCTGTGTGTTATGGTTGTGATTTTTGCACATTGATTTTGTATCCTCAGACTTTGCTGAAGTTGCTTATCAGCTTAAGGAGATTTTGGGCTGAGATGATGGGGTTTTCTAAATATACAATCATGTCATCTGCAAACACAGACAATTTGACTTCTTCTTTTCCTAATTGAATACCTTTTATTTCTTTCTCTTGCCTGATTGCCCTGGCCAGAACTTCCAACACTATGTTGAATAGGAGTGGTGAGAGAGGGTATCCCTGTCTTGTGCAAGGTAATTTATAGATTCAATGCCATCCTCATCAAGCTACCAACGACTTTCTTCACAGAATTGGAAAAAAACTACTTTAAAGGTCATATGGAACCAAAAAAGAGCCTACATTGCCAAAAATATCCTAAGCCAAAAGAACAAAGCTGGAGGCATCACGCTACCTGACTTCAAACTATACTACAAGGCTACAGTAACCAAAACAGCATAGTACTGGTACCAAAACAGAGATATAGACCAATGGAACAGATCAAAGCCCTCAGAATAATACCACACCTCTACAACCATCTGATCTTTGACAACCCTGACAAAAACAAGAAATGGGGAAAGGATTCCCTATTTAATAAATGGTGCTGGGAAAACTGACTAGCTAACCATAAGTAGAAAGCTGAAACTGGATCCCTTCCTTACACCTTATACAAAAATTAATTCAAGATGGACTAAAGACTTAAATGTTAGATGTGAAACCATAAAAACCCTAGAAGAAAACCTAGGCAATACATGTGTAAAACACCAAAAGCAATTACAACAAAAGCCAAAATTGACAAATGGGATCTCATTAAACTAAAGAGCTTCTGCACAGCAAAAGAAATTACCATCAGAGTGAACAGGCAACCTACAGAATGGGAGAAAATTTTTGCAATCTACTCATCTGACAAAGGGCTAATATCCAGAACCTACAAAGAACTCAAACAAATTTACAAGAAAAAAACGCACAACCCCATCCAAAAGTGGGCAAAGGATATGAGCAGACATTTCTCAAAAGAAGACATTCATACAGCCAACAGATACATGAAAAAAAGCTCGTCATCACTGGCCATCAGAGAAATGCAAATCAAAACCACAATGAGATACCATCTCACACCAGTTAGAATGGCAATCATTAAAAAGTCAGGAAACAACAGGTGCTGGAGAGGATGTGGAGAAATAGGAACACTTCTACACTGTTGGTGGGATTGTAAACTAGTTCAACCATTATGGAACACAGTATGGCAATTCCTCAAGGATCTAGAAGGAGAAGTACCATTTGACCCAGCCATCCCATTACTGGGTATATACTCAAAGGATTATAAATCATGCTGCTGAAAGATAAATGCACACATATGTTTATTGCGGCACTATTCACAATAGCAAAGACTTGGAATCAACCCAAATGTCCATCAGTGACAGACTGGATTAAGAAAATGTGGCACATATACACCATGGAATACTGTGCAACCATAAAAAAGGATGAGTTTGTGTCCTTTGTAGGGACACAGATGCAGCTGCAAACCATCATTCTCAGCAAACTATGGCAAGAACAGAAAACCAAACACTGCATATTCTCACTCCTAGGTGGGAACTGAACAATGAGATCACTTGGACTCGGGAAGGGGAACATCACACACCGGGGCCTATCATGGGGAGGGGGGAGGGGGGAGGGATTGCATTGGGAGTTATACCTGATATAAATGACGAGTTGATGGGTACTGACAAGTTGATGGGTGCAGCACACCAACATGGCACAAGTATACATATGTAACAAACCTGCACGTTATGCACATGTACCCTAGAACTTAAAATATAGTAAGAATAATAATAATAGTAAAATAAAAAATAAAATAACAGAAAACAAAAGTTAAAAAAAAAAGGTATATTACACAAACATTAATGCAAGGAAAGCAAGAGTGCCTGTATGTATATCAGATAAAGCAAAGAAAATTACCAGAAACAGAGAGATTATATAAAGATCAAAGGTTTAATCCATGAAGAAGACAGCAATTTTAAAAGTGTACTCACCAAACAACAGTGCTGCAAAATATGTGATGTGAAAACTGCCAGAACTAAGGTGGGTCAGGCTGGGACCTGTGCTGCCTCAGAATGTAAATTGTAACAAGGGGGCAGGGGGGGGTGAGGGGACAGCAACATGGGCCTGTGAGGCCTGTGGGGTCCCCGCATTCCCCAGATCCCCCCGCAGCCGGCTCCACAGTGGTCGGCTCCGCTTGGTTGCCGCGTGCGGATTCGGATTCCAGACCCAAGGCTGTGTGTTCTCCACCGCTTGTTGTGGCCAGTGTTACTGTGGTGACCCCAGAGCAGCCTCGGCGCTATGGAGGAGCCTGGCGCTTCGCCTCAGCTCTATTTGGGGCTGGTCCTGGAGGAGCTAGGCAGCCTTCTGGCAGCACTGCCTGAAAGTAGGAGACCATATTCGAATCCTTATGGTTTTCCATGGGAACTGGTGGTATGTGCAGCCGTTGTTGGATTTTTTGCTCTTCTCCTTTTTTTGTGGAGAGCTTTTAGATCCGTTAGGAGTCGGCTTTATGTGGGAAGAGAAAAACAACTTGCTGCAACGCTTTCTGGACTAATTGAAGAAAAATGTAAACTACTTGAAAAATTTAGCCTTATTCAAAAAGAGTATGAAGGCTATGAAGTAGAGTCGTCTTTAGAGGATGCCAGCTTTGAGAAGGCGGCAGCAGAAGCACGAAGTTTGGAGGCAACCTGTGAAAAGCTGAACAGGTCCAATTCTGAACTTGAGGATGAAATCCTCTGTCTAGAAAAAGAGTTCAAAGGAGAGAAATCTAAACATTCTCAACAAGATGAATTGATGGCAGATATTTCAAAAAGGATACAGTCTCTAGAAGATGGGTCAAAATCCCTCAAATCACAAATAGTTGAAGCCAAAATCATCTGCAAGATATTTAACATGAGTGAAGAACGACGCGAGATAGCAATACAAGATGCTTTGAATGAAAATTCTCAACTTCTGGAAAGCCAGAAGCAGCTTTTGCAAGAAGCTGAACTATGGAAAGAACAAGTGAGTGAACTTAATAAACAGAAAATAACATTTGAAGACTCCAAAGTACATGCAGAACAAGTTCTAAATGATAAAGAAAATCACATCAAGACTCTGACTGGATGCTTGCTAAAGATGAAAGATCGAGCTGCTGTGCTTGGAGAGGACATAATGGATGATGATAACTTGGAATTAGAAGTGAACGGTGAATTGGAAAATGGTGCTTACTTAGATGATCCTCCAAAAGGAGCTTTGAAGAAACTGATTCATGCTGCTAAGTTAAATGTTTCTTTAAAAACCTCCGAAGGAGAAAGAAATCACATTATTATTCAGTTATCTGAAGTTGACAAAACAAAGGAAGAGCTTACAGAGCATATTAAAAATCTTCAGACTCAACAAGCATCTTTGCAGTCAGAAAACATGTATTTTGAAAGTGAGAATCAGAAGCTTCAACAGAAACTTAAAATAATGACTGAATTCTATCAGGAAAATGAAATGAAACTCCACAGGAAATTGACAGTAGAGGAAAATTCCCGGATACGGGAAGAAGAGAAACTTTCTAAAGTGGAAAAAAAGATCAGCCATACCACTGAAGGGCTGGAGACCTATGGAAAGCTAGCCAAAGATCTTGAAGAAGAATTGGAGAGAACTATTAATTTTTATCAAAGACAGGTTATTTCCTATGAGAAAAAAAGGACATGATAATTGGTTGGCAGCTCAGACTGCTGAAAGAAACCTCAATGATTTAAGGAAAGAAAATGCTCACAACAGACAAAAATTAACTGAAACAGAGTTTAAATTTGAACTTTTAGAAAAAGATCCTTGTGCACCTAATGTTTCAAATACAGCATTTGGCAAAGAGCATTTCCCATATGGTCCCTCAGCATTGGGTCAGCCTTCATCTGAAACGAGAGCTTTTCTATCTCCTCAAACTGTGTTGGAGGGTCCACTGAGACCCTCACCTGTGCTTCCGGGGGGAGGAGGAAGAGGCCCAAGAGGCCCAGGTAATCCTCTGGACCATCAGATTACCAATGAAAGACGAGAACCAGGCTGAGATACGTTAACCGATCCTTTCAGGGCTCCTCCTGACACTGGGTCCCTGTTGTCTCCATGGGAACAGGACGATAGGATGATATTTCCTCCACCAGGACAATCATATCCTGATTCAGCTCTTCCTCCACAAAGGGAAGACAGATTTTATTCTAATTCTGATGGACTCTCTGGGCCAGGAGAACTCAGAAGTGTTAATATGCCTTCTTTGGATAAAATGGATGGGTCAATGCCTTCAGAAATGGAATCCAGTAGAAATGATGCCAAAGATCATCCTGGTAATTTAAATGTGCCTGATTCATCTCTCCCTGCTGAAAATGAAGGAACTGGTACCGGCTTCGTTCCTCCACCTCTGGCTCCAATCAGAGGTCCACTGTTTCCAGTGAATACAAGGGGCCCGTTCATGAGAAGAGGACCTCCTTTCCCCCCACCTCCTCCAGGAACCATGTTTGGAGCTTCTCGAGGTTATTACTGTCCACGAAGGGATTTCCCAGGTCCACCATGTGCTCCATTTGCAATGAGAAACATCTATCCACCGAGGGGTTTTCCTCCTTCCCTTCACCCAAGACCTGGATTTTACCCCAACCCCACATTCTGAAGGTAGGAGCGAGTTCCCTTCAGGGTTGATTCCACCTTCCAAGGAGCCTGCTACTGAACAACCAGAACCACAGCAAGAAACCTGACAATATTTTTGCTCTCTTCAAAAGTAATTTAGACTGATCTCATTTTCAGTTTAAGTAACGGCTGTTACTTAAGTGATTACACTTTTCTCAAATTGAAGTTTAAGGAATTATAGTTCTTAGTATAGTAGTTTGTAAATAAAGATGATTTAAATACAAAAACAGAGTTTCATATTTTAATGCTATGCTTAATGATATGTTAAAATTTCAATTAGCATGTTTTAATTCTTTGTACAGATCTTATCACCATTTGTTATTTCTGTGTTGGTGTATTTCAAAGCCTACAGTATATTTCCTTTTTTTTTTTTATCCCCACTGAAATTTTAAGTAAGCTTCATCATTACAAATACCTGTTTGTATCTTGACCACTACTATATCCTCACTTCTGTAAAAATACTGGTGCACAATAATTTCTCAATAATAATTTATTCCTGAATGAATGTATTATATGTTACCTTGTAAAAATTGTCTAATTTTTCTAGGACTTATGTTTCCACATACACACACACACACACACACACACACATAGAATATACATATAGATATAGATACATGTAACATACATATTAATAATGCAATATTATACTCGAATATATGCAGAATACAATATAACATTAGTACCCTCCCTACGTTTTATCACTGTTAAATTGTATGATTTTTAAATAAAATTCTTAGCATGGTCTGAAAGCAGCATTTTACAATTTCTAATTTTTTAATAATATTATGGAAGACATCAGGATTACTATGGCTGACTGACTAATAGATATAGCATATTTATTGTAGTTTAGCTCTTTCTAGAATGAAATTACTATTACTATTTTTTATGTAGTTCTCTGTTGAACTAGACTGAAATAGATTGTCGAACTAAATTAATTACAGCTTTAAAAAGTGCTAAGCAAGTCAAGTTTTTAAATTAGATTTCATAGCATATTAATTCACTCTCTCTCTAATAACTACCCCCAAATTTATTTATTAAATATATGAAAATATTTAAACTCGTATTTTAACTAAACATATCAATTATAAATTTAGGACTAGGTTTCTGGGACTCTTCATTCTGAGTCCAATTTCTTAGTATTTTTTCATTTTGTAAAAATACCTCATTTTTATGTTAAAAATCGTTTGAGTTAGTGATCTTAGAAATATAGATATCAATCTGCCTTCTCACCTCAGCAAAGATATGCAGAATATGTTTTTTAAATCAAGAAACAAGCGATATTTCACTAAAGAAGTTACAAAGATTTGTAATCTTTGAACTACACATTTTGAAAAGCAAACTCTGTTTTCATAACTGCAACGGTGTACCCTAAATATGTATATATAAACACATACATATGTGTGTGTATAGATAGATAGATAGATAGATAGATAGATAGATAGATAGATAGATAGAGTTGTTGTGACTTGTTTGTTCAGAACTCACTTCAACTTGGAAAGAAGTGGAACATTTGGAACTTGAATGCAACCACTAGATGGTGCCATGTATCCTGAACACGAGAAATGTCAGAAACTAGGAGAATGACAATTGGGAATCTCGTGTTACCATGGTGACCTGCTTGGCTTGTTGTGGTTGTTTTTTCCCTAGGTAATTTTTCCCCTCTCTGTCCTTTCTAAATACACGAATTAACTGTTTTATGCACATGGTTACACATTGTGCCAATGGAAAAATAAATAAGATATGCACTGACTACCTTCAGCATCTCTACGTGTAATGTCCTATGCATGTTGCTTCTAAGGAGGATTAAAAAGGAAGTTTAAGCCATGCTATTTGTCATGACAGAATCTATAATCTGGGTTAAGACATAATATAGGACAAGTAAAAAAACAAAATGAACTAGCAATATCAGGAAACATTTGCTTGTGTGTGGAATTGGGGCTGTTCTTGGTAAACGTGATTGGATATGTAGAACTCTATATGATGAATTAGAGATACAGCTCTTTCATGTAGTGTGTCATTAATTTGCTGTGTTTCTGGAAACATTTTTTTAAATTTTTTCCTGTTTTCAAATGTGTGTGTGTTGGATGGAGTAATCTCTGGTGTCACTCAAATAGAATATAATATAATTTTTCCAATGCTATAGGAATAGCTTAAAATATAATTTTAGGTCATAATAAAAAAATTATCATCACTGTTTCTTAAAATGTACTTCATATTTGAAAATGTAAAGTTCTGAAGAATAGGCAGTATTTGAATCAGGAAAAAGAAAAAAAATGCTTGTCAAACCTAAGTTCTAATATCGACCTTTGGCAATTTACATTAAATGTGAGGTGTATTTCTTCAGGTAAAAATATTCTAAGTTTTTGTTTGGAAAATAGAATAAGAACATGGGAGAGAGAGTGATCATATAGCCAATATTTTAAATAAGGTTATGAGCCTGAGAGTTGTACCGATAAAATAAAAACAAAGTCAAATTCTGTAGAGAAATACCTTACAAGTTTAGGCGTCTCATAAACCAAAATGAATAAGAAGTGTTTGGAAATCTTGTTATAGCATTATTATGTAAAAAAACATATAACTCACTTTTCCTTAGTGTGTGTGAAAATCCTCTGCTGTGAACTAAATGTGCATGTCCCCCCCAAATTCATATGTCAAAAACCAAATCCTCTGTGTGATGGCATTTGAAGGTGGGACTTTTGGTATGTAATTAGTGTTAGATTAGGCCACGAGGGTGAAGCCCTCCTGGCAGAATTAATTAATGCCTTTATGAGAAGAGGAGAACTTAACCAGGAAGAGGGCCCTTACCAGAACTTGGCTATGCCTGCACCCTGATATCATACACTTCCAGCCTCCAGAACTGTGAGAAATAAATGTTTCTTGTTTAAGCCCCCCAGTCTGTGATATTCTTTTATAGCAGTCAAAAGTGACTGACGTATTCCCTGTTTCAGAATCAACTGAGTTAGAACTGGAGCTTCATTGACTCCACCTGATGCTTGTGGTAGACATTCCATACCCAAATTTCTAATGAAAGACCGAATAAGTGAGTAAATGAGGAAGGGAGTAATAGGGACATAGGGACAATTTAAGCCCTCTAGTATTAAGAAGGTTGATTTCATGGTAAGTCAGTGGAGTAAGTATATTGCATAAGGTGCAGTCCTCATGTTCCTTTCACAAAGCATTATGCAATTCAGCATATAACTTCTTTTAAATTTTTTTTTCCAGTCTCATATTTTAAACTCTCAGAGAGCCATTCATTAACAACCCTGTCTTAAGTAGTTCACTCTTTCTCTCATACCACCCTACTTGCTTCTCTTACTACCTATGACACTGAGTGATTTTCTCACATATTTTTGCAGTTTCTTCTATTTTTCCTCCCCCCACTAGATATTAGACCTCTAGAGGACATCATTCAGTGATTGTGCTTTTCATTTAGTCACTTTTGAGGCTTGGAGCTGCAATGCCAAGGTTCTCCTTCCTGGGTAAAGATGAAGCTCCTCTACAAATTATTCCTGCAAAATGACCTTAGAAAATGGAATATTGCTGGAAAACAAATACCCATTAAACTGTGAATATGCTAAATGATATTGAATTTACTTCTTTACCCACAGAGACTTTTTAATAATATGCGTTTTAAAAACAAAAGTATAATACACTTAAGTTAAATCACACACTTCAAATAAAAATCTAAATGTTTGCATCCCCTCAGATATTTTCCTAGTCCCCTTTACCGGTCAGTACTCCTCAGTGGTAACTATTATTCTAACTTCCATAAACAGAGATTAGTTTATACTGATTTTGAACTTTATGTAAACGAAGTCATAAAATATCAAGTTTTTTAGTCTAACTACTTTTGTTGAAGATAATGTTTTTGAGATTAATCAATATTGTTTTGAGTATCAGTGGTCTATTCTTTGTTACAGCTTGATACCATGTTATGAATTTTCCATATTTTGTGTATCCATTGTATGCAGATAAACTAAAATATTTCACAGTTTAGGGATATTTTGAGTAAAGCTGCTATGAATATCCTTGCACATATTATTTTAATCTACATGCTTTTCATAATTTCTTTACATATTTGGGTTTTATACGTATATATTAGACATTTTAACTATGTTACCTATCTTTCCTCAAATCCATCCCTTTTACTCTTTTTCTGCTTTTTTGCAGAAATTTGATTGAGTATTTTCTATTAACCTGTCTTAGAAATTACAAATCCTACTTCCTACTCTGTGTAAGCTGCAGTTAAATTCATCCATTGAGGTCTTAATTTTACACGTTGCATATTACATTTCTAAATTTTTGATTGTGTGTGTGGGGGAAGCGTGGGTGGTTAAGTGGGTTATGCTCTCCTTTGCATTCCTCCATTTTTAATATACCATTTACTTTCATAGTTATCTTAAGGCCCTTGTTGATCTACTCCAAATCTGGATCATTTCTGATTATTAGTACTTTATTCTGCTTCTGTCATAGGCTTGGTGTTAGGTTTCATTAGGGTGTTTCCATATGAGTTTTGTTCTTATTGGAGGGTACAGACTTTATCTAAAGGTGTTAACCTCGTGCTTAGGGCATGGTCTTTCTGGAGTCTCATCTTAAAGCCAGTATTGTTCACAGAGATTTCTCTACTTTGATTGGGTTGGAACTTCAATGTCTCCTCAAAACTCTGAGACATTTTTCTGCTTTTAGCCTCTATTCACTGTTCTCTGATAGGACTTCCAGAGATACACTTTGAGTTTTAACAGTTTAGAAATTGGTCCAGGATTCAAAGTGAACTTTCATTCAGATTGTCGATGTTCCTTCTCTATATCTTTATTCTCAGCATTCTACCTCCAAATCCCAAAAACTTCTGTAACCCATGCACACAGATTTTTTCCACATGCTAATCTCTGATTGGGGTCTATTTCTGTGAATTATGGTTTTGGAAATGTCCTTAAGGAAACAGCAAAGGAGAAAGAATGCTTCCCTGTGTTTTGTGCTAATACCTGCAAGGAAATGTTAACAATATTTTGTCTAGCTGTTGTAGTTAGTCACAGCAGGAGGCTATGTCTAATATTTGTTAGTCTATCATGACTAATACTAAACATTTTCTAAGAGATTCTAATTTGTGAAGTACAAGCCGTAGAAAATGTATTATATCTTTTTTATTATCTGTTCATTGTTTTTTAACAAATATAATAGCACCTTTATTTGCAAGTAACTTTTAAGCACTGAGGATACATATGTAGAAAAACAAGTATAGACCATACCCTCATGAAACTTGGTTAGAAAAATATCCATTAAATAAAAACATGCGGAAAAATATTTAATCCAAGTATTATAAATGGACCAGTTAAAATTAAAGCTTAATTAAAATGTATAATACACAGACTCTCCAAATCAGTATATAAATACAAGTAAATTAGTCAATTTAGCCTCTTGAGTTTTCCTAAATTTACTATAGAACTGAGTTCATCTACAATAGTTTGGAGAGCAGTCATATAAGTGAAAGTGGGCAGTGTGTTTCTTACAACTATCAAGAATACTTTTTAAAAATATCTTGAAAACATTTTCATATTTGTAATGTGAAATACCAATATATAAGCTGAAAGAGAATTATAGAATTAAATTATGCAGTTTTCTTCAGACTATGAGTTCAGCTTTATCCAAATGAAGGAGGAAAGTAAATGTATTTAGGTGAAGTGCAGCTATAGGGACCAGAAGAGTTTCTAGCTGAACATTGCTTCTCTTGGGGGACAAAACAGTTTCATGAAAATGTTTTTTTGGAAGTTGCTTTTCAAAAGTCTGTGTTCATTGGAAAAGTGCATTTTATTGTATGAAAATAATAAACATTTCTCACAACAACTAACCACAAACTCATTTTCCCACAGTCTCTTCTGCACTATTCACAAAAGTAGAAATTTAATGCAAGGTTCACATGATAGTCAGAAGATAATATATGTAATTTAATGACTCAAATTGAATGTTTTAAGTAGTGTTTGGGCCATGATCCAAAAATTGAGTCACTATTTCTTTAATCACTATTCTATCATCAAACGGTCAGACTTTACATTAAGTTTTTTTCTTAGATACTAGCACTATGCTAGAGTTCTAAGGGTACCATACAAACCAAAGTTATGGCTCCTGTTCCCAAAAGAAGCAGTATTTTCAAGATACTAAGAAGCAATCCAGAAAACAAAGGTATCTATAAATTGCCAAATTGTGTGACATAAGAATATGTGCAATATAAATGTAAATAATTAAGAATAGAGAGAAGCTTGTAAGGCTTAGAATTGTCAGAAAGTTTTGGTAAGCAGATAAGAGCAGACATAGCTTTAACTCAAATTATGATTTAGTGGAGGTTGAAATGAAATAAATGACTTTAGGAAAGGTTAGATATTTGGTCTATGATCTGGGAGGACCTAAGTGTTCTTTGTTTTGGAGCAGAGAGTAACTCTATATTTTTGTGCTGCATTCAAGCCTACAAACTACTCAAGAACTACTCAAGAGAAACTCATTTCAGGACTCATAGATCTTTGATAGCAATTCTTTTGATTTGAAACATAACAGATGAGCTTAATTAAAAACTTTTCAGAAAATATGTATCAGGCTGGTAGATGACATTTACTTGTAGTAGCTTAAGTAGACTTGGCCAGGTAAAATTGAGATTCCAACGAGTGAGGTTTGTGGCCCTGGAAAAAACAATCTCAATTTCATCCTTAATTATCATTGTCAGACTTGGAACTCTTTTCACAGTTCTTCAAAAGCAATATTAAAACTAGACCTGTAATATTATTATGCATTATTTCATGTGTGATAATCAGGGACAAACAAAGGAAGTATTTTCAAAAAACTGTGGAGAAATGTTTTTGTAAATAATATGTAAAGTGTTTAGTCTTTCCTAGGCTTTTGGAGTCAATTTATTTGGCTTAATAAAATTTGTAAACTCTGAGAAGCTGTATTTAGTTTTCACCCATAGTTCAATAAAAAATCCTTATCCATAGACAATTGAATACAGTATAAAATAGCAAATATACCTACACATATGCAATATAGGAAATTGACTAATAGCACAAACATCAAATCAGAGTCTCAAATTGATTTACTTTCCTGTTTTTGATTTAAAAATCTGCAAATGCAGAGTGAAACAGTAAGTGAGGGAAGAGGAGAAGGCCAATTTGACAATAAAAAAAAAAAGACAGGTTCTTCATGAAAGACAGAAGATTGAAACTCCAGCTTTCTCACTGGGGTTAAGGGGTGAAGATTGCTGTATCACCCACTGCTCAGTGTTGTTTGGGGCTGATAACAAAGCAGAATAAAGCCAACATGGAGACTTTTCTCTGTGTGGTTCACAGAGCCAAGGGTTACTAAACAGCATCATGTGCTGGCAATGGAGGTGGGCGGCTTGGAACTTGTTTCTTTTTCTCAATTTTCTTTAAATCTGGATTGTCAGCTGAGTAAATATTTGACCTGCGAGGCAAATCATTGAACATGCAGGAATGAGAGCGGATAAGTGGGTTTATGTTCCTCGTTTTCAGCAATACTTTGCTTATCGGCATTAGAAGAGACAGAAAAGTATTCTAAACTCTTCTAGAGTCTTTGTACCCATTAGCAGAATCACCACAAGTCACACTAAAATTTTTCAGTGTTATAACGTGCCCCTCAACAAATATCAAAAAACATTGATATGCATACCCATGTGTAACCCTATCCTGAAAACTGCCTGCAAATAGTTATTACAGGTTACTTTTCAGATTATTTTTAAAGTGAAATACACACACACATGCACACACCCCACCAAAAATTAATTCTGTGCTAAGTGGAATCTGGTAAAAAGTCTCCCCTTCATTCTGTTTACCGTTCCTCAGTTCCCTTCCACCATAACCACTTGTATCATTTTAATGTATCCTCCAAAAGATCTTCAATGCATATGCAAATATAATGTTGTTATATAAATATAGCACCCATTTTGATTCTTTTATTAAGTTATCTTACTTTTACTCTTCATTTAACAATGTAATTTGAAATTAATCCCATAACAGTACAAATAGAGCAGTTTCACATTTTAATGATGGCATATTTTCTGTTATATCATATATGGATATATCCTGACATTTTCAACCAGTGCCATATGGGTTAGTAGATGGATAGCTTTGACAATTTCTTGTTTATTTGCTTTTATAACTAATCATAAAATGAATATACTTTACATATATATTTGTGCCAGTATACGAATATATACGTCAGGCTTTTCAGGTTTAATCTCCAAAGACAGTATGGCTAATTTATACTCTTACTGGTGAGTATGCAAAAACACAAAAGTACTCTTAACAGCTTTGTATTGCCTCTCTAATTGTACATTCCTTCACCCACCAAATTATCTGTTTTCCTGGTATGACTTCTATACTTTTTCTCTGGCTGCTAACTCCAGCTCAGCATGAGCTCTCTGGATCTTGATCACATAGGTTATCTTAACATGTTTTGCCCCACTCTTGGTGGGAATAATCGCTAACATCTCAGAAAGCCAGAAAGTCCTAGTATAGAACTTTGACAGCATCTCCCTTTTTGTTCTGTTTTTTAAAATATTGCTAATTCAGGAAAAACAGAGATAAATTCTTCTCTTCAGATTTAGTTTAGTTCACTCTTCAATGCCATTTTAATATTTATATTATAATCTTCCTTTGGGTTTTAGGAAAATATAATTTAATAATAAGTTTGTCACTTGTATTGTGATATGTAAATTGAATACTCCCTTTTTAACGCAGCACATTGGCATTTGTTTCAACTACCTGTTCTTCCTTGAGGCTGTATTAATTTTAGCATTACATTCTCTAGGTGGGAAGAGGAATAGGTTTTTCTAGCCTGGAAAGATGACATGTGACAGTTTACACCATTTGTATCAATTCACATAACTAAGTAAAGCACATAATTAAACTTTTTGTTGTTGTTTATACTATTTCTACTACTGTTCTACTATTGATAACCACAGATGAGGAACTACATTCTCTCCTGTAAAATTAGCAATTTTTATAAAAATTATAATATTTCCAAATGTCAAAGGAACCAAATGCTTGGTTCCTCAAAATCCGAAAATTTTATTGACTTAATTGTGTGAAACAAAGGTGAAAGATACTTCAAAACTTGATATAATTGCATGTAGGTATCAATAGCAGTAGATTGATTTAGCTCTATCATTTAAATTTGATATAGTTTGGCTGTATCCCCACCTAAATCTCATCTTGAATGGTAGCTCCCATAATTCCCTCATGTTGTGGGAGGGATCCAGTGAGAGATAGTTGAATCATGGGGACGGTTTCCCCCGTATTGTTCTCATAGTAGTGAATCATGAGATCTGATGATTTTATAAGGAGAAACCCCTTTTGCTTGGTTCTCATGCTATTCTCTTATCTGCCGCCATGTGAGATGTGCCGTTCACCTTTCAGCATGATTTTTTTTTTTTTTTTTTTGAGACGGAGTCTCACGCTGTTGCCCAGGCTGGAGTGCAGTGGCGCGATCTCGGCTCACTGCAAGCTCCGCCTCCCGGGTTCCCGCCATTCTCCTGCCTCAGCCTCCTGAGTAGCTGGGACTACAGGCGCCCGCCACCGCGCCCGGCTAATTTTTTGTATTTTTAGTAGAGACGGGGTTTCACTGTGGTCTCGATCTCCTGACCTTGTGATCCGCCCGCCTCGGCCTCCCAAAGTGCTGGGATTACAGGCTTGAGCCACTGCGCCCGGCCTCAGCATGATTATGAGGACTTCCTAGCCAAGTGGAACTGTGAGTCCATTAAACCTCTTTCTTTTGTAAATTGCTCAGTCTTGGGTATGTCTTTATCAGCAGTGTGAAAACAGACTAATATATTAAATTGGTACACGGAGAGAGGGGCACTGCTGAAAAGATACCCCAAAATGCAGAAGCAACTTTGGAACTGGGTAACAGGTGGAGGTTGGAACAGTTTGAAGGACTCAGAAGAAAACAGGAAAATGTGGGAAAGTTTGGAACTTCCTCAAGACTTGTTAACTCGCTTTGTCCAAAATGCTGATAGTGATATGGACAATAAATTCCAGGTTGAGGTGGTCTCAGTTGGAAATGAGGAACTTTTTGGGAACTGGAGCAAAGGTGACTTATTATGTTTTAGCAAAGAGACTGGTGGCATTTTGCCTCTGCCCTAGAGATCTATGGAACATTGAACTTGAGGGAGATGATTTAGTGTGCCTGGTGGAATAAATTTCTAAGCAGCAAAGCATTCAAGAAGTGACTTGGTTACTGTTAAAGGCATTCTAGTTTTATAAGAGAAGCAGAGCATAAAAGTTTGGAAAGTTTGCAGCCTGACAATCCTGTCTGTCTATCGATCGATCGATCGATCTATCTATCTATCTATCTATCTATCTATCTATCTATCTATCTATTTATCTATCTATCTATCTAACTGTAACATCTATCTACCTATTATTCTATATTTCTGGTTTATTGTAATGGATTGACTTACACAAATAAGTGAGGTACCTGGTTCAGCAAGTTTGAAGTCCATGGGGCAGGCAGTGATCCATAGATGATAGCTAGAGCCCCAAAAGCACAAGTGAGCTGATGCTTAGAATTCACAGGCAAGTAGTCAGGAAGAGAAGATCAAGAGCAGGCTATGACCACATGAGCAAGAACACAGTCAAGAGGGAAGATCCAAGGGAGATGAAGAACGATTGCAAACCTAACTACTAGCTGCCAATCTCTGAGCTCAGGGAAGAGTTAAACTCTTTTTAAAAGTGCTTGTGACAGATTTTCATACCACCATGAAAATCTACCTTTTAATTAACTTAAATCCCATTGATCAGAGGCTTTCATTACTTCTGCAAAATCTTTTCACAGCAGCATCTTGATTTATATTTGATTAAATAATTGGGGAAAGGTATGTGTATGTTACCAACTGGCTGCTGCTTCTTTATATTGCCCAAATTTTAATAAAGAATATCTCTTCTAGCTCCCTCTAACTGAAATAACATGAGGAAGGGAATTCTGAGCATTGTAGTTGAACTTAGCCAAGGTGACACATCAAGAAGCCATCACAAGTATAGTTAGTATATTCATTATACTTCTTTTAATTTTGATACTGATACTATAAAAACATACTTAAAAGTTAATTAAATATTCCAAGGTCTCCAAATATAAGTTGGTTCCAGAAAATATCTCTAGACCCGTGCTTTTCTATAGAGCATTAAGCCTTTTCTTTATCAGAATAACTATTCCTTTTGCCTTAAACTGACTACCATGTACTTCCTTTATAATTTTATCTTTATTTATTTAAGAATGCCAAAAGAATGTGCAATATTGTTTTATCAGTTGATTTTAATCATTATTGACACCTTTTCCTTCTTTGAAAAACACATTTCTATTAAAAACGGAACACTACAAACAATAACAAAAATCTACCAACCAAGAAAAAGCTTTGGGTAAGATAAATTCACAGCCAAATTTTACAAGACATACAGAGAAAGTCTAGTACCAATCCTATGAGAAGTATTATAAAAAATAAGGAGGAGGGATTCCTCTGTAATTCATTCTCCAAAGCCAACATCACAGTGATACCAAATATGGCAAAGACACACACACAAAAGAAAACTACAGGCCAATATCCCTGATGAACACAGATGCAAAAATCCTCATCAAAATACTAGCACACCAATTCCAGTAATTCATCATGATCAAGTAGGCTTTATTCCTGGGATGCAAGATTGGTTCAACATATGCAAATCAATAAATGTGATTCACCACATCAACAGAATTATAAACAAAAACCACCTGATCATCTCAATAGATGTAGAGAAAGAGTTCTTAAAATCCAGCATCCCTTCATGATTAAAAAAACCTTCAACGAACTAGGCGTTGAAGGAACATACTTCAAAATAATAAGATCTACTTCGACAAACCCACAGCTAACACCATACTGAATGGGCAAAAGCTGGAAGTATTCACCTAAAGACAGGGACAAGACAAGGATGCCCACTCTCACCGCTCCTCTTCACCATGGTACTTGCAGTTCTAGCCAGAGCAATTGAACAAGATTAAAGGTATCCAAATAAGAAAAGAAGTCAAGCTATTTTTCTTCAACAGTGATATGATTCTACACTAAGAAAATCCTGAAGACTTTGACAAAGGCCTCCAAGATCTGATAAATGGCTTCAGTAAATTTTCAGGATACAAAATATACATATAAACATCAGTAGCATTTCTACACACCAGTAATGTTCAAACTGATAGCCAAATCAAGAATGCAATCCCATTTACATAGCCACACACACACACACAAAATAGAACACCTAAGAATATATCCAACCAAGGAAGTGAAAGATCTGTACAGAATGAACTATAAAATACTGCTTTAAAAAACCGTAAATGACACAAACAAATGGACAAACATTCCATGATCATGAATGGGAGAATCAGTATTGTTAAAATGACTATACTGCTCAAAGAAACCTATAGATTCAATGCCACTCCTATAAAACTACCAATGTAATTTTGCACAAAATTGGAAAAACTATTCTAAAATGTATATGGACCTAAAAAATAGCTCAAATAGCCAAAGCAATCCTCAGCAAAAAAGAACAAAGCCAGGGGCATCAAATTACCTGCCTTCAAACTATGCTATAAAGCCACAGTAACCAAAACAACCTAGTACTGCCACGAAAACAAACACATAGACCAATGGAACAGAATAGAGAACCTTGAAATAAAGTTGCACACCTACAACCATCTGATCATCAACAAAGTTGACAAAAATAAGCAATGGGGAAATACTCTCTAGTCAATATCTGGTGCTGTGAGAACTGGCTAGCCATATGCCAATGAATGAAACTGAACCCCTACATTTCACCATATACAAAAAATAACTTAAGATGGATTAAGAATTTATATGTAAAACCTCAAACTATAAAAATTATAGAAGAATCCTGGTAAATACTATTCTGGACATCAGCCTTGGCAATTAATTTATGACTAAGACTTCAAAAGCAATTGCAATGAAAAAAAAAATTGACAAGTGGGACCTAATTAAACTAAAGATTTTTTGCACAATAAAATAAACTATCAACAGAGTAAACAGACAACCCCGGAAGGGGAAAAGTATTTGTTAAGTATGCATGCAACAAAGGTTTAATATTCAGAATATATAAGGAACTTAACAAACCAAAAACAAATAACCCCACTGAGAGTGGGCAAAGAACATGAACCAACACCTCTTAAAAGAAGACATACAAGTGTCCACAGACATAGGGAGAAATGCTTACTACCCATAATCATCAGAACAAGGCAAATCAAAACCACAATGAAATAGTACCTCACTCTAGTCAAAATGGCTTTTATTAAAAGGCAACAACAATAAACAAGCAAACAGATGCTACCAAATCTGTGAAGACAGGGGAATACTTATATATGGTTGGTGAGAATGGAAATTAGTTCAGCCACTGTGGAAAACAGGCTAGAAATTTCTCAAATATTTAAAACAGAAATGCCATTTGACCCAGCAATCTCTTTCCTGAGTACATACCCAAAGAGAAATAAATTGTTCTACCATAAAGATACATGCACTCACATGTTTATTGCAGCACTATTCACAATAGCAAATACATGGAATCAACATAGGTGCCCATCAACAGTGGATTGGATAAGGAAAATGTGGTACATATACACCATAGAATATTATACAGCCATAAAAATAAAATTATGTCCTTTGCAGCAACATGGATGCAGCTGGAGACCATTATCCTAAGTGAATTAACACAGGAACAGAAAGTCAAATACCACATGTTCTCACTTATAAATGGAAACTAAACAGTGGGTACACATGGACCCAAAGAAGGGAACAGTAGTCACTCCGACACTAGAAGGGAGAGAGGAGGATGGGAACAAGGGCTGAAAAATTACCTATTGGGTACTATGCTCACTACCTAGGTAACAGGATTATTTGTACCCCAAACCTCAGTGTCATACAATTTACCCATGTAATAATCCTGCACATATACCCTTGAATCAAAAATAAAAGCTGAAGCTATTGACAAAAATAGAAATCATTTGTTTCAATTATAAAACTGAGTGGAATATACAAAAAGAAAAGAAGAAAAGGAAAGAAAGAAAATCTCTATGCCATGCCAATGAAGACCCAGTAGTTACATGTTGTCTTTTCCTCTCGGCTGGGTGACCTGTACTATGGTTGGCTTTATTGGCTACACCTGTGAATAAAAGAGACAGATTTCTGCTCTTATGGAACTTGCATTTAACAAGACAGAGCAAATGAGAACATATACATTATAAGTAAATAAATTGTATTTTTGTTAAAAGACATGTAGTACTGTAATAAACAGAGTAAAGCCACTTCAGATAATTGAAAGTATTCAGTGCTGATATTTGGAAAAGAGTATTTATGGTCAGCTTATTTTTTGTGTGTTTATCCAAATAATTTATTTTATGTGTGTGTGTATGAGAATAGCAGTAGCAATAGTGAAAATAAATTCTTTAGAATATATTTTAACAAATTTTGATGACATTTTATCAAAACTTTTATCATGACTATATTTTGGCATTAAATATTTAGCCTGCATGACTTATTTGGTATTTAGTTTATGGAGTTTATACTATTATGATGATTTCTTTCAGTATTTTATACCTACAGTTATTTTTATCATTACTGATTTCTCTGTACATACATTCCAAAAAAAAAAAAATAGAAATTTGAATTGAAATGGGACAAAAATTTTTCATTCTTTTGAGATCAATATATAAAGTGTCATCTAAGAAAAGTTATGGTAATTTTCCCCTTCGCCAGAATATCAAAATTGATGCCTATTTTACAAAATGTGTCTTCATGAATAGACAGCAGTTACATCTTTGGTGTTTTAATTTGCAAATATTAACTGTAATATTAGACATCCATTAAGCTACTATTCAATTTTATTAATGTATGACTTATTTGTAGATTTGGGCAAATGTGCTTTTTTTTTCTTTGTAACTTATTTTTTGTTTTTTGATGTTGTTTTTGTATTGATATTAGGATTAGTTTTAAACTTCTGTTGATTTTTCCATTGGAATTTCTTTCATTGGTACACTGAAATTCTATTAACAGATATGGTAGATTTTCATCAGTATGTACCTACTTTTTTTCACTTTCTTCTTTTTTTATGTTTATTTATTTATTTATTTATTATTTTAGATGGATTCTCACTCTGTTGCCCATGCTGGAGTGCAGTGGCGCAATCTGGGTTCACTGCAACCTCTGCCTCCTGGGTTCAAGTGATTATCCTGCTTCAGCTCTGGAGTAACTGGCTTAGGCCACCACACCTAATTTTTGTATTTTTAGTAGAGAGGGTGTTTCATTATGTTGGCCAGGCTGTTCTTGAACTCCTAACCTCAAGTGATCTTGTTGGCCTCCCATATGGGCTTCCTAAAGTGCTGGGAGGAGTAAGCCATTGCTCCTGGCTTCGCTTTCTTTTATTCATTTAATTTGTAATTTACCTAGAATTTATGTAGAAAGTAAGAAAGCTGTTTCATTTTTTTTTCTAAATAATTAACTGTGCCCCATCAACTTATGTATAATTCTAAATTCTCCCCAGCAAAAGTTGTGATGACACATTCATTGTATTCCATGTTATTACATACACTCTAATTTACTTTTATGATATTGAACCTGTTATCACCTTAGTATTTTTCAATGTAAATTTGTAGCTCCGCATAGCAATATCCAGTATACTATAGGATAATCATTCCTTAAACTTCTTCAAAACATTTATAGAAAACTTTTTTCTTAAGTTATTGGGGTACAGATGATATTTGGTTACATGGGTACATTCTTTTGTGGAGATTTGTGAGAACGTGGTGCACCCATCACCCAAGCAGTATCCATTGCACCATGTTATTTGTCTTTTATCCCGCGCTCCCCTCCCACTCTTTCCCTCAAGTCCCCAAAGCGCATTGTATTATTCTATGCCTTTGCATCCTCATTGCTTAGCTCCCACATATCAAATTTTTACTATCTACCCATCTGATAAAAGGCTAATATCCAGAATCTACAAAGAACCAAAATAAATTTTCAAGAAAAATCAAAAAACCCCATCAAAAAGTGGGCAAAGGATATGAACAGATACTTCTCAAAAGAAAACATTTATGCAGCCAACAGACACATGAAAAAATGGTCATCATCACTGGCCATCAGAGAAATGCAAATCAAAAGTACAATGAGATACCATCTCACACCAGTTGGAATGGCAATCATTAAAAAGTCAGGAAACAACAGGTGCTGGAGAGGATGTGGAGAAATAGGAACACTTTTACACTGTTGGTGGGATTGTAAACTAGTTCAACCATTGTGGAAGACAATGTGGCGATTCCTCAAGGATCTAGAACTAGAAATACCATTTGACCCAGCCATCCCATTACTGGGTATATACCCAGAGGATTATAAATTATGCTGCCGGCCGGGCGCGGCGGCTCAAGCCTGAATTCTCAGCACTTTGGGAGGCCGAGACGGGCGGATCACGAAGTCAGGAGATCGAGACCATCCTGGCTAACACGGTGAAACCCCGTCTCTACTAAAAATAATACAAAAAACTAGCCAGGCGAGGTGGCGGGCATCTGTAGTCCCAGCTACTCGGGAGGCTGAGGCAGGAGAATGGCGTGAACCCGGGAGGCGGAGCTTGCAGTGAGCCCAGATCGCGCCACGGCACTCCAGCCTGGGCGACAGAGCGAGACTCCGTCTCAAAAAAAAAAAAAAAAAAAAAAAAATCATGCTGCCAGAAAGACACATGCACACGTATGTTTATTGTGGCACTATTCACAATAGCAAAGACTTGGAACCAACCCAAATGTCCATCAATGATAGACTGGATTAAGAAAATGTAGCACATATACACCATGGAATACTATGCAGCCATAAAAAAGGATGAGTTCATGTCTTTTGTAGGGAGATGGATGAAGCTGGAAACCATCATTCTGAGCAAACTCTCGCAAGGACAGAAAACCAAACACCGCATGTTCTCAATCATAGGTGGGAACTGAACAATGAGAACACTTGGACACAGGTTAGGGAATATCACATACTGGGGCCTGTTGTGGGGTGGGGGAAGGGGGGAGGGATAGTATTAGGAGATATACCTAATGTAAATGACGAGTTAATGGGTGCAGCACACCAACATGGCACATATATACATATGTAACAAACCTGCATGTTATGCATACATACCCTAGAACTTAAACGAAAATAATAATAAAAAAAGAACTTGTTTGTTTTAATTTGATGTACTTGGTAACTTGGAAAACTAAAATATAAATTAAAACTATTCTGTCAATTAATTTAAATTGTTTCTAAATTTTATTTTATTTCTATGTTTATTAAATTTCTATGTTTCTAAATTTTATTTTATTCCATAGAGATCTTATGAATTATTATGAATATATATATATACACACATACATATATAGCTTTCTTTGAGAGCACCAAATAAGTAGTTAAAGCAATATAATCTGAAAGTATTCCATTCTTAAAAAAAATGTGTGAAGTATTTAGGAAATGTGTGATATATTTAAGTATTTCTTTGTTTTAAATAAATAGGTTTTTTGGTTGCTAGAGTTTGATTTTGTGTCTTTGAACTATTTGATTATTTGTAATTGTAATTTTTATTTCCAATATGTTGCATCATTAGTCAACCATAACTTTTCATAATTTTTATCTTTTTCAATAAGGATACACCTTTTATGACATGCCTATTTGCTAGGTTTCACTAGGAAATATTAATTAACTGTCATAATAATATTTAAGAGTTTTTCTTTTGTTCTTCACTTTGCCTTCTTTGTTGTTGTTTCTCTGTTTCTGATTCCTTGTTGATTTTATTTACTAACGCTTTCTCATAGGATTATTATTAGGTTCAAATATTGTCTTAATTCAGGTTTAATTTTCTTAGAGTTGCAAGATTTATTATTTTCTAGAGTCTATAATTGTAACTTTTAATTCCTCTTTGACAAAATAGTTATTTAGAAGTGTTTAAAGTAAAGTGTTTTTTTAATTTGGTTTTTCTTTCCTTTTTCTATTCCTTATTAATAAGCAACATTTTCATTTCACTGTAGTCAAAGGAGGCTTATAGAAATTATACTTTCTGTACAATTTAAAAAGTCTATTTTATGCTCTGGTCATAACATAAATAAAAGTTTAATGGTAACACACAGAACATTGAGTCTTTACATAAAATTCATACAAACCTATATAAATAAGTTATAAGTATAAATATTTATGTTTATGCCTTTTACTACTCAAATATTATTAGTATATATTTTTTCATTTTCTATTTGATTTATGCAATGAATTCTTTTGATTGAGACTTATCGGCCTGAGAGATCAGTCTCAATGAGAATCATTTTTTATTTCAAACTAACATAAACTGCTTAGTATCTTTTAAATTTATTTTTTCAATTATACAATTATTTATTTAAAATTCAATGAAGTCTTGTTTTATTTTTCTTTGAATTTTTATGGTAATTTATATTTAAAGATTATATGGCTGCTTATGTCATAATCATACAATTGAATTATTTGATCTTTTCTTTGAATATAGGAGTTTAAATATTTTCTGCTTGTCATACGTCCTTGAACAAATTATTACTCCCTCTAAGCTTAATTTCTTCATCTATAAACTAGAAGACCTAATACTAAGCAGTTATTTTGAAGTCAGATATTCAATTTTAAATTTACCTAGCGTTCTCATTGAAGTTTTCTAATATAATTTAATCCTATATTGTAAGCATAATTATTTTAGGCACTGTTTTACTATTTTATCTCTAATATATAATGCTAGGGAAGTATCATACTTCAAATGTCCTTTAAATTCCTCATGCTTTGTCACTCTCAAGTTACATAACTAGCATAAATTTTATTTAATTATTTAATATATACAGTCACAAAAGGATGCTAAATAAGATTATTGCTATTTCAATTTTATCTATAATACTAAAGAAAAAAATTTCAAGTAACAACCCCATTTCTAATTAAAGAGTTAGATCTCCTAAGCTAATCTGAAAATTGGAAGTCAACTATAGCACCTCAGGAGACTACTGGGAATATCCATTCTCTGGAATTTAAGGAGCATAAGACCTGGTTGGAAGGATGTTGCTACGCTGGCCAAGGCCAGACGAATAGAGAGGAAGGATGCGCTGCCTCTATGGTAATCAAAGAAAGCATTCATGTGTGTTCTCTGGATCTGATTTATGGATGGCTCTACCTGGAGCCATTATGAGGGTCTCTGTCCAGGATGGGTCCTTAAAGGTACTGGATAACCCAGCAGATGGGTGGACTGTCAGGATCTCAGTGACTGTACTTGACAGTCATAGACTCCCACTATCAAGAGAAAGTACAATCAAGCATTGCACAAATCATAATACTTTAATTTCGATAATCCTCAGATGTCTCATGATGAGTACGATGTGAATTAAAGTGACAAGTGCCATTTCTGGATTTTTCCCAAAAATGGTTTCAGTTTTGGCTCTCTTCCTCTTCCTCATTGACTGGGAGTTTGTCGGTTACAGTAGGTACCTGGAACCCATAAATGGAAGCTACATATTTAGAATAGCAGAACTGTTCACTCATTCATGGCTGTTTATCTATGGTCTATTTTGTGAAAGAGGAATAAAGTTCTCTTTTATTTAAGCCACTATATTTGTGTCTCTATGTTGTATCACTTTAGCCTATAACCTTAATCATAAACAATAAACAATCTCAAACCCTACCCTGTGTTTATGCATATTCAATATGGTTTTCCGTTGATTTTTTTTGTCCCAGAACAAATTTGTTCAAATTTTCTCATGATAAATTAAATGTTTCCTCTTTGCACTACCATCTTGTTATCTCTCTGCCAACCCTACCAGTATTGAAGAAGGTATAATCAACATTTACATAATACATCTCCTCCTTTGACTCCACAAAAATATCTGTCTTCACAATATCGTCTTAATTTCCAAACTGTCATCCCTGATTCTCCCCATTTTCCTAATATAGCCTTGACTATGCCTTCTCATCCTCTTTGCTTTGCCTCTACTTGCCTTTTATATCCTTTGACTATTCTTCTACTTAAATGGTGGACCTCTTTGATTGTTTTCCTTCCTCTTTTAACTGGATATAATTGTATATACTCGTATAGCTTAAACAACTAACTTTACATTGAAAAAGAAGGCTTTAACTTTCCCCTTAGATTTACTATAATTTAAACAAGCATATTTCTGATTGTAAGCCTTGCTCTCTCTATTTTAGAGCATTTACCTCAGGAAGCATCACTCTCTGCACTCTGAGGTATAAATCTTTTTGAAAGATTTTTTCTTTTTTCTTTTTTCTATTATTATTATTATTATTATTATTATTATTATTTTGCCAATTTTACAACCCAGGAGCATCATTCTAAAGGAGCTGGGGGCCGTCCCTTCGAAATGTAAACATTAAGCGAGATAGTGCCCCTGTATCTTATATGTGAGAGAGCAGGAGCCTAACTTCCATGGGCACCTTGCTCCAAGTAATAAAATTATCTTCTGTCAAAAAGATATGTGGAAGTTTATTTTGCATTAGGTAAAACTAATTAGCAAACACAGATGGCTCAACATTTCTTTCTTATTCCAGCTCTTATACAAACCCTACTGATATTTGTTTCATCAAAGGTGAATTCAGACTGAGTTCTAGCCTCTCCCCTTTTCCAATAGTCTTGAATAAAGTTTTCCTGGTATATTTAACTTTGCCCAGTGCAATTTATGCTTTGACAAAATCAGTGACATTCAAATCTATATTCTAGTTTTTGTTTCTCTCGTGAGCTCTGTTTCAAATTTCCAAATGGCTGGATGTCTTCATGACAACTCAAATTCAACATGTCCAATCATGAATTCTCCTTTTCCATCTCCTATTTCTATTTTCCCCTATGATAACTTCGTGTATCTCCCTTCTCTCATTTATAGCAGACTCATCACTTTTCCAACATAGTGCTAATATCAAACTTCTATTGATTCATTCAAGTTGACCTAGCAGCAGTTCCAAGTATGTCTTTTTAATTCTCCTCTTTCACTTTAACTCTCAACTTCATCTCTTTTTGGACTATTCACATTTAAGAGATATATCAGGTGCAATCTTCCTTCTTGTCCTGCTTATGTAACTCTTAAGACCAAGAATGCTATTTCCACTTATCAAATAATTAATAGCATACATATGGCCATCCGTTAATTCCTAGACAACATGCTATGTCTTCTCTGGAGTTTTTTTCTTTTTCTTAATGAATAAAATTTCTTTTTCCATGATACAATCAAATTTGCTTCATAATGTGGGTGTTTTAAAAATTCTCTTGTATTTTGATTCATAATAAGTATCTACCTCACAAGATTGTAAATCCCTGAAGGAAAATAATCATATTTTATTCATTTTCCTTTTTGAAATTCTAACCTTCTTTTTACATTATTTACATAATTCTACAGTATGTAGTAGCATTATGAAAATTGCTAAATATTCACTTATGAACAAATGAAAAAATAGTCTTTACCTTGGAATGCACAGTAGAGTTAGGCATAAAAATCATTACAAATAATTATGGAAATAAAAAAACATGCCTTGAAAGAAAATAACAGATTAACCACATATATTACATATAGTAGTCAAGAATAGCACCTCTAAAAATATGATTTTTAGCCTGGCATGTGAATAAAGGAGAAAGACCAGCAATGGGAATAGAGGTATGCACATAAGACTAAAAGAAGGTATAGGGTTATGGGCAGATGTGCACTATGCAAAAGACTACGTAGATGGGAAGAGCTTGGTATAACCAATAAAAAGAGACTGGGCGCATTGGCTCAAGCCTGTAATCCCAGTACTTTGGGAGGCCAAGGCGGGCAGATCACGAGGTCAGCAGATCGAGACCATCCTGGCTAACATGGTGTAACCCTGTCTCTACTAAAAATACAAAAAAAAAAAAAAAAAAAAAAAAAAAAAATTAGCCATGCGTGGTCGTGGGCGCCTGTCGTCCCAGCTACTAGGGAGGCTGAGGCAGGAGAATGGCGTGAACCCGGGAGGCGGAGCTTGCAGTGAGCTGAGATCGTGCCACTGCACTGCAGTCTGGGCGACAGAGTGAGACTCCATTTCAAAAAAGAAAAAGAAAAAGAAAAAGAAAAGCAAAACAAAACAAAACAAAAAACCTTAGTGGCTGCAGCTTTGTACTGTGTGCAGTATATGTTCATGAAAGGTTAGTTAAAATCTAATTTAAAATATATATTAAATAATGTGGATATTCCTGTATAGTTAAGAACCTGCATAGTTAAGAATACAGAATCTAGTAGCTTAATTGAGAGAATTTAGCATAGGGAACTAGTTGGTAAAATGTCTGGAAGAACTAATAGTGAAAGCAGTCTACTGTGAGTCAACAAAAAAAATTAGCACAGCAGATTAGATATCATCCCTAGTGCTAAAAAGACAAAGGGAGAAAGTAGTGTAAGAAAGAGAAACTCTTCACCTGGAGGACATGCTGTGAGCAAAAACTCCCAAAGGAGCTGGAACTTTAGAGAACATTGAATTATGGTTCTGCTGCAGCTCTGTTGGAAAGAAAGAAGGAGATAAACGCTCTGACATTTCCCCTCTGCCCTTCAAAATTCTTCCAGTGTTTCATTAGCTAAACCTAGCTAAAAGTCATTTAGGAGGGACTGTGGAATGTGTAGTATGTCAGTCTTTTATAATCCAAAGCAGAACAAGGGTAGATCTGACAAGGGATATGAAAGTAAAGAAGTAAACGACCAGATCAAGGCCTAATGAGAGTATTAGAGATTAAAAATTTCAAATTCATGAATGCTTTCTTGACACTTTCGGTTTTGTTCAAAAGCCCAGTCTACAGGATTTATCTATTAACCTTTTTGTTTACTTGCAAGAATATTTTGTAGCAACATAAAGAGTGATGCATACACACTGAGACCACAATTTCAATAGGTGTAATAAAAATAATGACAAATATCCATTTTGAAAATGGTATGATGGGTATTAAAAAAAGTTAAATTACACAGATTGGAAATCCTTGGGCATGAGGATGCTTTAAAAACTTAGAAATAACAATGGAAACAAGGAATGACAGATCACTAAAAGAGGTGTTAGGGAGTTTATGTGTTTATGTGCATATTTGAATACATACAAATAGGGTCATTCAAGAGTAAATATACAATCAAATTTTTTATTTTTCCTTAAGCATAAAATTTATGTGGAAAAAGTGTATATTAAAATAATATATGTTTTCTTTTTTATTAAATTTAATATGAATTTAAGATAGACATATTCATTTTTATAGATTCAAAGTTCTAAATCACTGAATAAGAGTAAAAAAGATTGAAAACTTTTGACAAGTATAAATAATTACAAATAGCTAGGAAAATATTTCTTCAAAGATTTTATGCATTTCTAGGAACACTTTCTTAACAAAGCAGTGACTTTGAATCGTCCATATTAACTGACAACAGTAAGCTGTGTATATCTACTAACAATTTATACTGTTTTATGGTAATTAATAATGTTTTATAAGATTTATACAAATAATATTATTAAATCAGTGTCCAGTGACCAAAAAATATTGATATCATACAACTAAAAACAGAAAACATAGTAAATAGAAAAAAAATGAGGTATTAATACTTTAGTTCACAATTTAAAAATCACCCCATTAACAAAGAATGGTCAAGGAAACCAACAAGTTGTTAAAGAATAATTATTATTTTCTTAGATGTGAATTAAATTTTAATTAAAGGGACATTCCTGATAATTTGGAACTTCATATATTCATACATACATATACACACAAACACACACATACACACACATGCATATTTATCTTGTGTATAGGCCAACTGTCCATATAGACACTACATAATGTGTCAAGTATTATTCAAAATATTTATTTGAAATAGTAAATGAGCATAATGGGTGCTGAATAATCAGATACATTTTTCTCAAGGCAAAATTTCATAAAATGGTATTTTCCTCTACTTATGACTAATAATCCATAGTTCTTAATAGAAGTCTGAAATATGAGAAAATCATAGCATGAATCATAGGATATTTTTAACCTCATAAAATATAGCCTGAACATATCACCACATATACAGTAAGTATAGAACAATTACTGCTCAAAATTGAAGACTGTGTCCCTAAAGAGGAAATATAACAAAAGTAGTATGTATTTCCTTGTAAATTTAGATACTAATGGGAAGTTAACCATATTTTTAGATACAGATACATATTTTTAATCATTTATCTAATACCAAAACTATATGAGACTTAAGTATCATGATCTACACTCTCCTGAAAATTAAGTTTTCAAAACCATCTAGATTAGTGACTGACACAAATACTACTGTAATCTATATTAAGCATTACTATACGGGTTTCATAGTGGTTAGAAACATTATAGATTAAGAATATATTAACAGAGTGTAGGTTTCAGTTTATTTCATTTTTAATCTGGCATTATTTCCTCATAAATCATATTATAGGCTTTTGATTTGCATAAATATCTACTCTTTATTAAAATAAAACGAACAAAGTATTCATAAAGTACTTTAGGCTAAAAGCAACATACTCTATAATAAAAATCAAACTAAATCATGTAAATTAACCATTGGAATACTTTTAAAGAGCAAGGAGGGGCTGGGCGCAGTGGCTCACGCCTGTAATCCCAGCACTTTGGGACGCTGAGGTGGGCGAATCACAAGGTCAGGAGATCGAGACCATCCTGGCTAACACGGTGAAATCCTGTCTCTACTAAAAATACAAAAATTAGTCAGGCATGGTGGCGGGCGCCTGTAGTCCCAGCTACTGGGGAGACTGAGGAAGGAGAATGGCATGAACCGAGGAGGCAGAGCTTGCAGTGAGTCAAGGTCACGCCACTGCACTGCAGCCTGGGCGACAGAGCGAGACTCCGTCTCAAAAACAAACAAACAAAGAAAACAAAAGAGCAAGGAGGTTCTAAATATGTCACATCGCATTTTAATTAAATATAACAGAAGACATTAATAGGATGACTTTAGTGAGAATACTCCTAAATTGAGAGCCAGAGGCAGTATGGTGTCTGTGTACGTTATTTTCATAAAGTTCTCTTGTTAAGGGTTTGGAACCCTTGAGAAAGATACATATTAATAACTATAACTGTGAAATATATGTATTTTTCTCATTGGTAGAAAATTATACTTTATACATGAAATTTTTGTGTAGAAAATACTGCAAAAATTTTGGAGAAGTGTACCAGAATTTTTGTGACAAGAAACGTACAACCCATATTTCTAACTCCATACTTCATTGATTATCTTGTAGTACTTCATAAAAAGCTCAGTGAAGCTGGAAAGACAGCTCTGTTTGTTTTCCTTCTGAGAAACACCCATCCTTGTTGATGAGTCCCTTCAGCATGAGATTGCTTTGCTGGCCTGTGATCATCTTTTCTGCCCTCTGGAAACTGGGTCTCAGGGAAAATTATTTTCTATGCTCTTGGTTACACTATATATAAGGAAGGGAAAAATTGAAAAAAGAAAATTCAGTGTCTAGTCTTTAAAATTAACTGACAAAAGCAGATTAACAAGAGAAAAACTTACAAATTGTATTTGATGTTGTAAATTTTCCATGGCATTGTGGGAGGGGTCACTCATGAAGAAAATCAAAGCAGCAGCTAGTCTTTGAGTCTTTTATGCCATCTGGACAAGGGGTGATACATTTATAGAGAAATAAGGCAAAAGAAGGAGGTTTCTGGACTTCTTAGGGCAACAAATTATGGTAAGGTAGATATCTGGGAGATGCTAGTGTTATTTAAGGGCTAGTCTGTAAGGTTTGTTTTTAAGCCATCTTCATCTCCGGTGATACGGATTGTTCTCGTCTTCCTTGATGGGAAGAGGGAGGCACCATCAGAGAGAAAATGTATGCCTTGTTTTCAAGCAGATGGAGGAGGGCAGAAACTTGTCCTTTGCCTGCTGTTTCTTAATTGCCTTCAGCTCAAAATAATCCTTATGCCAGACTGGCATATTTTTGGAAGGCATATTTTAATCCCCTACAACCAACAATAAGATCTTTCATTAGTTACTTTTTATTAATTACTCTTACTTCCATGTTAAATAAGGCTCATAAGGTGGTTTTTTCTCCACTTGGAAAAACTTTTTTTTTCTTACCCTGAATATCTAATTCCAGCTGATTGCTGTGCTGATAAATAGTGAGAAAGTCAAATTTGCAAAATTCAGGAGATTTGCAGACATCAATGTATGTAATTGAAACTAAGCTAGAGATCTGAAATTGGAAATACTTTCCTAACTTTGTGATGATTTGGAAGTCTGAAACAGCCACATATCTAAACTTGAATCTTTAGCTGTAAAACCAATAGGCATGAGGGTGTGTTGTTATGCAAAAAAGCTAAGGGTGTAATTTGGTTGCTCCATCACCACACATTTTAATCACTATTGTTTGGTAAGGGGTGAGGGGTCCCACAACTAAGTTGGTTACTGGTTGTATTAATACACTTCAACATAAAGTTATAATCAGGTAAATATTTATTATAGCAAAATATACAGTACAATAACAGCAGGAAACAGACATGGAAAAAAGCTAGAGAAGTCACACCTAAGCTTTCAAGTTCTCCTTCTCTCTCTGTGAGATTACCATAGAATATAATTTTCTCACGTGAGGTATCGCCACCCAAGTAGATCCACCTGAGTATTGGGGTCCAGAATTCTTAAAGATGCAAACTTCAAGCCAAGAACCAAATTTATCAATAATCTTTATGTTTTCCTTATGTATGCTGGCAGTTTGTTTCATCTTGACTCATCACATTACATAGTCACAACGAGCCTGAAGGTTTAGTATTAAATGTTGGGCTAAGGACTATTGCCATGGCTATAGAACTAGGTGGGAACTGAGTAAAATTGCCCTGCTAACTATTTGTCCCATATACCTACGAATAGACTTGCAACAGCAACAAAAATTGAGGTAGTAGAAGATTTTTGTGTTAAAGAAAATTTTCATTAATGAGGCAATGTAGTGTAACAGTGAGCAGTAGTTGTTTTAGAACACATAGGGCCATGCATCGCTTAATGACCAGGACACCTTCTGAGAAACGTGTCATTAGGTGATGTCAACATTGTGTTAATGTCAACGTGTACTTACGCAAACCCAGGTGGCATAGTCTTCTACACACTTAGGCTATATGGTATAGCCTGTTGCTCCTAGGCTACAAACCTTTACAGCATGTAATATCTAAACATATCTATAATATAGGTGTGCGTATAATGTGTGTATAATACAGAAATGTTTACATACACTACATAGTTACCATTGTGTTCCAATATTGAGCAACACCTGTTACTGCCCTGAATATTGCAGATAATTGGAAAACAATATTAAGTATGTGTGTATCTAAACATATCTTTATTAGAAAAGGTACAATAAATAGGCTGGGCGTGGTGGCTCACGCCTGTAATCCCAGCATTTTGGGAGGCCGAGGCGGGTGAATCACGAGGTCAGGAGATCGAAACCATCCTGGCTAACATGGTGAAACCCTGTCTCTACTAAAGAAATACAAAAAATTAGCCGGACGTGGTGGCAGTGCTTGTAGTCCCAGCTACTCGGGAAACTGAGGCAGGAGAATGGCATGAACCCTGAAGGCAGAGCTCGCAGTGAGCGAAGATCGTACCACTGCACTCCCCTCCCACTCCAGCCTGGATGACAAAGTGAGACTCCGTCTCAAAAAAAAAAAAAAAAAAGGAAGGAGGGAAGGAAGGAAAGAAAGAAAGAAAAGGTACAATAAATATATAGTGTTTTGTTATGGGATCATTCTTGTATATGGGGTTCTTTTTTAACCAAAATATCATTATGTGGTACATGACTATAATTCCCGTCTTTATCGTCTTACTCCGATACCTAACTGATTTGTGATGATCCCAGGTGAAGAATTTATCTCTTCCAAAATCTCAGTTTCCTCCACGGTATCTACCTCATAATAGTTTGGGGAATTAAAATAAATCAATTTGTAGGTTTCTTTGGCACTTTGTAGGTATTCAAAAATGAATGCAAAATACTAAATTTTTAAACAACTCAAAGCTATCATTGATTTCACAAAAAATTAAACAATTTATTTATTTTTTTTAATTCAGACCAACTTCCTTTCATTCTGATTGCAACATTCCTGCTGAAGCTCTTGTTCTGCTACAAACTAATAGAATGAGATGGGAGATGTCAGGAGGATTGAATATTTATCCTGGACTCATCTGACCTTTGCTCACATACTGTGTCACATGTTGACCAAAACGACCTCAGAATCTCCTTGGCAGTCACTTCAGAAAGGAGGACTTGTTTGTCTGGCCTTGAATTTCAAATGTGTTTTCAATAAGCACAAGGTGTCTTTCCAGTTCTGTTGTGCAGTCGTGCAGGCGATCATGTTCTTCCACTTCTAGAGGTCAGGGCTGGCTGTTTGACAAGCCTTACCCTACCGTTAGTATTGCTTTACTAAATAATTGGTTTGTTGAAATAAGCCACTTTTCCCTTCAACTTTTTGTTGTTGCTGCTGTCCTCAATTTTTACTATGCTTTGACAAATATCACAAACATTTTTTTACACGGAGCATATCAAGTTACCATAACATTTATATTCTTATGTAGAAAGTAGATTCTAGGAGGTCACCTTTAATTTGAGCATATGTATTTAGATTGTTAGAGATGAACACTACAGTCATATGCACTTTCCTTTTAGGATAATTATCTTTAGTTATACATTTTATTTTGTAATTTTTAAGAGCTACCTAACTAAAGGATACTACAAGTAGTTGATTATGAGTTAACTACTTGTAGTATCTAAATAACTTTAGTATCTAAATAACTAAAGGATATTTAGTTAGCTACCTAACTAAAAGATACTACAAGTAGTTAATTATGAGTTAATGTTCTTTCCCATTCAGATTGAATAAATAACTATACTTTTCCATAACTTACAATAACTGTATGTGCTAGATAATTTTTTAAATGTGATGGCTATTTATTTTGAATTCAAGAATCAAATTTTTAGGACTTAATCTTGCAGCTCTGAGTAGCACTAGAGAGTATAGCTGAAGTAGAGGGTAGATTCTAGTAATTTTGTAAGAGTATGCTATGTGGAAGATAAACAACATTTTAAATACACACATAAAATATTTATTTTATCTACTTAAGGAGAAATGCAATAGAAAAATAATATAAATAATTATTACATATACATCACTATTAAAAATTCATAAATATTACATGTTTTCTTCTAAATCTTGTTTTTGTTGCAAACATAGTATTGCAATTGACCTAACCATTTTCTTAATGTATGGTATTTAGGTTATTCCTAATACTATTCCTATTTTAAATACTCTTAGGCAAATATCTTCATGCATAAATTATTTTCTTTCTTTTGGACTTTTATAAGATAAATCATCAAAAAAGGATGAACAGATTAATTTTATAAACATTTTAAAAATGTTTTATAACATTTTCTCCTTAACATTGCAATAACCTCTAATAATATCTTTAATAAGTGTCCATTATTTAAAAATTGGAAAAAAATATAAACAATAGAAAGAATATGAAAGTGATTACCACCTAGTGGTAAGTACTCATAATATTTTAAGGTAAGTATAGAAATACATATAATGCTTTTGAAACATATTGTCAAAACTCTTGCATAAATACTTCTAAAATTTGCATCATTACTAATTGAAAACTAAGCTAAATGTTTATTTGCATTGGGGACTACCATTATTTTTGACTTTTGTTAATTTAAATTTGAAGTGTGACATCCATTAAGATACCTTTAAAAACACATTTTTTTTTCTTAATTACTTTAAACTCTTTGATTGTTTCCTCCTTAACTGTGTGATTAACTTTTAGTTCCCAGAATAAGATGGTTTTGGCCTAAATGCTAAAGTTTTCAAATTAAGAAAATTTGCTAGTGTACTTATTTAAAGTTGTTTAGATTGAATGTGCCTTAGTTATTTTGACGTTATTCCTAATGATCTGTAAAGAATTGTCCAGGGAAATATAATAGTGCATGTTTTTAGAAATAAGGAACTGTGGTGAGTAAAAGCAAAATGTCAGCGAAGTGTCACTCTCCTATGAAGATGTAAATCATAACTGTCTAATAATGAGGAATCTTCTAGTAAGCGATTATGAGGTCAGCTTTCATAGCTTCATTAGGGTGAGTTAAAATGGAAACAACTTAAATGTTTAAAAAAATTTATGTCTATAACTATATCTAAAACAAATGTGCATACTATATCCATTTTTCTTATTTTAAACTCAGGAGAACTCTGAATTATTAGATGAGCAATACATTTTTTCTTTTGTTTTTAGTTAACTAAAACTGTTTATGCTTGTAAACACATTTGTCCTATCTTCGATGACTCTCATAGAATATAAACATAAGGAAAATGTGTCTGAAAGCTGCATAGGGACAACTAGCCCCTGCCCTCAAAAAAATAAAATAAATGTTGAGGCAAATATGAAAAGATAAAGATGACAGAAAAAAGAAGGCTATTATTTGTTTAATTTATTTCAAGTTATCAGGAAGATACATTTATCCAACTATTTTCATAACAATTGTCTAGACACTATGAAGGATAGGGAAGATGTGTGTGTGTGTGTGTGTGTGTGTGTGTGTGTGTGTCTACATTTATATACCTAATCATTTCCAAGTCATTAGGAAGTAATTACCTAATTATTTCTTCCTAGCTCCTACCTCCCAACATTGTTGCATTAAATTTCCAACATAGGAAATTTTGGGGACACATCCAAAGCATAGCAAGTGTCAACTTGAAGTATTTAGGAGTAGCCAGCAGAGGGGACTGCAGATGCTGGCAGCAGTGTATTTGCTGTGGAAGAAAGAAAGTCAGATGCAAGGAGAGATATGGCCACACTTATTAATAAGACACTTCTAGCTGTCTTTAGTCATTGAAAGGGGGATGTATATCTTGATGTTTAAAATAAGAAAGCTTGTAAATTAGAAAAGCCATGAGCCAAGAAAAGATTATAGCATTTTAAGTGTTTCCCTGATTTTGCAAAAGACTATATTGACTGTCTTTCAAGAGTAACTTTAGCGATTAAAACATGAGCATTTTCTAGGACTACTTCACTTAAGAAAGCATGTGTTAAACTGAATGAACAACTAAATAAATGAACATAAGTAGATCGCCATGAGGAAGGGAGCTTGCAAAACTGACTTTAGGAGTTACTATTGGTAGAATTGTGTTCATCAAAAGATGTTGACGTCCTAGTCTCTAGTACCTGTTACCTTGACCTTATTTGAAAATAGTCTGTGCAGATGATCAGGAGAGTGTGAGATCATTAAGGTGGACCCTAATTTGATACGACTGTCTATATATATATATATAAAAAGGTAATTTTGTCACAGAGACAGATGTACACAGAAGAAAAATTATGTAAAGCCTCATAAAAGATGCCATGTGAAGATTGGAGTTTTGTTGCCATAAGTCAAGTAACATTTAAGACTACCTGAAACTGAAAGAGAGAAAAAAGAATCCTTCCCTACTGCCTTCACATTGAGCATGGTCATGCTGAAACCTCAATTTTGAACCTCTATTCTCCAGAACTGTGAGAAAATAAATTTCTGTTGTTCTAACTTATTCGTTTTGTGGTATTTTGTTACAGTAGCCCTAGGAAGTTAATACAGAAATTCCTCTAAATATAACATAATAAAACACTTTTAATAAAAACCACTGTATTTATTTTAAGCAACATAGTTAAAACCCTTTTGTAAGTTTTTTGTTTCAGTTTTTCTATTTACATTTTGGCATATTATGAGAATGTCAGCTTTATAAAGGATAATCTATAAAATACTCTAAGGATCTATGGAATTCAGGCAACACATATGATATATACTCAAAGTAAATAGCAAAACAGAGTGAAGAAATGAATTTGCCTACGTCTTATCTCTCAAAATGGCACCTAGGCTATATAAGAAATAATGATGGGTTCTCTCTGTATTTCTGACCTAAAACTATCACATACCATGATATTTGTGTTTATTCATATAACATCCTTCTTGCTCTTAAGATAGTGACACTGGTGTTTCTATAATATTTTCAGTCACTTGCAAATAAATGACATCATAAAAGTATAAATAATTTTTCTCTATCTAATCTACTCTTCTCCACTATCTGATCTCTTCTCCCCAACCTGCCTATACACACAATTTTACCATGGTATTTTTAGTCTGAATCATGCTCTGAAAATACATGGATAGATAGATAGGTAACATAATGGACTAATAATGCTAATATAAAATAAGATATTTGAAATTCAACCTGATATCACTATGCATAATGTTAGAATATATTGACTGTTATACATTCGTCAATTTGTAGAAGTTTCTGTTTATTTACTATGTGTCTGGTTTTTGTCATACCGGTTGGCTAATTTGAGTCTATAATAATTATCATCTGATGAATCAATATAAGTATTTAGTATTGATACCTGAAAGATTATAAAATTTTTAAAAAATAATATTCCTATTTTGCATAGAAATACGGGGAAATATGAGGTAAGAGAAAGTTAAAATTGAAAGGAACTGCCAAGATGAAAAAGTAACCTGATGGGTAATTTTTTTAAAAGCAGCATAAATGTATACTCTTCTCCTGATCCCCCGAAAGTCCTTGAGGAAATGTTATGGCATAAATCACTTTGTTTTAGATCTAGAATAAAAAAGGCCTTTTATCTAGAGTAAAAATTAACCGCTTTCTGCTTATAAATTCTAATGTTGTAAGCATCCGGTGTCTCTTCTTGCTAAAGAAGGTAAATTTAACATTTTCTAGGTAAACAGCATTTCCCTTACATGTGTTGAAAAAGTCAAATAATCTTGCCACAACTTTTTTTTTCATCAAGTATTTCACTTAAAGTTTTCTAATATTTCTTAGCAATCCTTAGAGTTTAATTTTGTTCTCCAGTTCTAGCATTTTGTATTAGCAGGAAATCACATTGTGCCAAATATTTTGAATTGTCATCTGTAAAGTGTCCTGAAATTCTTCCCTCATCAATCAAGTAATTCAGCTTTTGTAGTCCTGTTTTTAATTGATGAATAAAAGGAATGCTTTTTTTTCCCCTATTGTGAAACTGAAAAACAAGACAAACTTCAACATGAATAACAAAGGGACACAAGCAAATGCTCCTTGTCACCCTCTTCTTGGCAAATTCTATAGAAGTCCAAAGACAAGCATGCAATTATCAAAAATATTAAAGTGCAAATGTATGATTTTGCTCAAAAACAAGGCTTTGCTTTTGCCTTTATCTTATTGTCACAAATTATATTAAATGTAAAGCTCTGGGTTTTTTTTTCTTTGTTGTTTTTTTCAGCATGATTTAGCAACATTAGTTATATCTCACAAGATCTCCACAGACAAGATTTAGATTGTTGGTGTCACTTTACAGGTGAAGAAATTTAGAAAATAAATAAGTTCACAAGACTGAGAGGCAAATAGCATCTTTCTTTTACCAAACTGTTTCACTCTTTCTCAATAATCCACGATAGCGTTTTTAATTGCATTGTGTCAAAAAACACATTTTTTTTTCTGACACCAAAGTGAAATATTTTCCTAACATTGGTCTGTTCTTCACAATTGAATACATGGCCTAAACTGATCTCTCCAATGATTGTATTATTACAATAATAACTATTTCTAAATAACTTATGAGGACACATGATGAGATTTGGCTTTAACAAAATAGATCCAACTGTAGGAAGACCATCATAAGTAAATGTGGAAGACCTACCAGGAGGCAAAGTGAGAGAGAACATGAAGGAAAGTCTGAGCAATTGCTCAGAGGTAGCAGCTTAGACACAGGATAGTTGTGAAGAGTTGATACGGTTGGATGTAAGTCCAGAGAAAGGAAAGCAGACCAGAGAATTCAATTTAATTAGTTTCATAGCACCATAAAGTCCAATTATAGGCTTTTTTTTTTTTTTGAGACGGAGTCTCGGTTTGTTGCCCAGGCTGGAGTGCAGTGGCCGGATCTCGGCTCACTGCAAGCTCCGCTTTCCGGGTTCACACCATTCTGGTGCCTCAGCCTTCCGAGTAGCTGGGACTACAGGCTCCCTCCACCACGCCTGGCTAATTTTTTGTATTTTATTTGGTAGGGACGGTGTTTCACCATGTTAGCATTTTAATGGGGCCTAGAGCAGTCACAGGGAGTGTATGCAGTAAAGCTACCCTTTACAGAAAGAAGAGTTTGGGATGAACTGGAAAAAGTCATTTTAGTTTTCACTTCTTTCTGAGGGTCAAACATCTTGTTTCACTATTAAGCATACGATTAATTCTCATTCATGAGTAGCAATTTATACTATAGCTACCTATGCTATAGCAATATAATAGGACCTTTACAGGCCTAACTTATATACTTAATTAACGTAATATTTATATAGAACCCAGAATGGTGCCATAAATATGTGTCACTGCCATAGCTCTTGTTATGGCAATTCTAAATATGAAATTTATCCTAATTAAATCAAACTTCTGTTTAATAAAAATAAACCCATTTGAAAGTTCCAAATGTTTAAATAACTTTTCCTGTTGTATGACACAAAGAAAAAGATATAGTCATATAAAAAAAAATTGAGGCCAAAAACAACATGAAAAAAATTATTGATCAATTTGATATATTAGAAAACTAATTTGTATTAAAACAATATAATTACAAATTTCAATTACATTACCTGAGTTATTGCTAAGTTATTTCATTATTATTATTCTATTATTATTATTTTGAGGTGGAATCTCGCTCTGTCGCCCAGGCTGGAGTGCAGTGGTGCGATCTCAGCTCACTGCAACCTCTGCCTCCTGGGTTCAAGTGATTCTCCTTCCTCAGCCTCATGAGTAGCTGGGACTACAGGCACGCACCACCGCTCCTGGCTAATTTGTGTGTGTGTGTGTGTATTTTTAGTAGAGACGGGGTCACCCCATGTTGACTAGGCTGGTCTTTAACTCCTGACCTCAAGTGACTGTTTGCCTCGGCCTCTCAAAGTGCTGGGATTACAAGCATGAGCCACCGTGCCCGGCCCCCTAAGTTATTTCATAAATTTAAAGTTATGAATCCTTTTTCTCTGATTTGAAAACAGTTCCTCTAACCAATATGTAATTAGGTAAGTTTTCTTAAAATTGAGATAGTATATTCATATTGTGGACATAGTAATATTTATCCTTTTGCAGTTTTGTGACCTATTTATCACTGTGTTTTTAATTATAGTTTGGAAACTTGTGATTTCCAATAAAATAAATGTTAATATCTACTTTTTAAACTTGTGTTTATAATTGTGAAAGAAGCAAAGATATGTTTTCTATGCTCATTCTGCTCTGAATTAGCTATGTATGCTCATGAAAAATTTTACTTGATCCTCATGGATCTCTATATTCCTTGTATTACCATGAGGATAAAGAAGATGGATGGTGAAAATGGAAGTAAAAATACTGAGAAAGTAGGCAAAGTATATAAGCATATCATGAGATTATTGATACTATTTGACCATTACTACTTCCTAGTTTGGTTCTGCCAACTGTACATTTCTAAAGTTGTGCTGAGCAATCTTAAAAATGAGAGCAGTCGGGCGGACATAGTGGCTCACGCTTGTAATCCCAGCACTTTGGGAGGCTGAGGCGGGTGGATCATGAAGTTAGGAGATCGAGACCTCCTGGCTAACACGGTGAAAACCCATCTCTACTAAAAATACAAAAAAATAGCCAGGCGTGGTGGCAGGCGCCTGTAGTCCCAGCTACTCGGGAGGCTGAGGCAGGAGAATGGTGTGAACCTGGGAGGTGGAGCTTGCAGTGAGCTGAAATCGCGCCAGTGCACTCCAGTCTGGGTGACAGAGTGAGACTCCGTCACAAAAAAAAAAAAAAAAAAAAAAATTAGAGCAGTCTCTGTGTGTCTTTTCAAATACATTTGAAGATAGTACAGCTGTTCTTAAGCGTATACTTTTATCTTAAAATATTTCAAATGTGGCAACACATCAGCCACTGTAGTTTATAAAAATGGGAATTTAATGAAACATGTTGGGAAAGTCTGTTGAATTTAATTATGATGGTAATGAAGATGATAAAATAAATACAATATTTGGGAAAATTACTATTCATATTGTGCACTCTTAAAAGTTAATTGTATGAATGATACGGGTGAAAAAGAATATTTGCAATATGACTTTAAAGTTAAACTAAGGAAATTCTGCTTAGACTGAAAAGTCATTATCTAGGAAGTATCAGAAGAGACCAAATTTTAAGTTATTATTTAAGTGTTCTTACCACCTATGATATTCTTTTTTTTATATCCACTGATGTGTATCTTTGGGGGGGTGTGTGTGTGTGTGAGCAACCCATGTGATAAAACAAAATCATTATACAACTGATTGATTCAAGAGAGCTTTTTCTGCCTGTACTTAATTAGCTATTCCGTACACATATTTACTCAAACTAAATAACAGGAGAGGGTAAAATTTTGTAGTAGACACACATAGACTAGGACTGGGAACAATTATATTGCATACCAGGTAGTTTTGAATCATGTTGCGGCTCCTGTTTTTGTTAATTATACATATCCCTTCATATTCCCTATTCAGGTATTTGGTTAGTCAATTTCTTTTTCCAATCACTAGGCTGTTTCTCCAAATAATTTAAATGTGCTCATTTAAAATGAAGGTAGAGGAGCTCTTTCTATTTTTTCCTTCTTTTTATTTTTAATATCTCAGTTGTTAAAGATCAACTTAGTATGCAGTCTTAAAACATTGGTGAAGCCACTTGATTAAGTTTGACAGCAATAGTAATATGATAGCATGCTCACTGAGGAGTGGAGTTCTGTAATTATATTAACTAAGGTTGGTTTGAATCTTAATGGTGATGGCACTGTATGGTTCTGCTAGTTACTTTAGAAGTAGAAGTTCTCTCAGTTTTCTTGGATCAATAAATTTTGACTTCCAAATGAAAGAAAATCTAATGAATATTGCCTATGCCAAAATATACATGACCGCCATAGGATAGAGACCATGGTATAAGTGACTCATTATTCAAGGATGATAGAATGTCTTACTAAGCTTACTGGAAGAAATTTCGGACACTGTGAAAATACAATGTGAGAAAGAAATTTCATTAATTTAAGGTAGGCCTTCTGCAAGTAAACAATGTTTTAGGTTAAAGAGAGAAACATACTTATGCATGCAATAAATTACTAGCATGAGGTTAGACGTTATACACAGACATAAGTGATATACAAGTTACGTGTTGGTAAGGTCATGGCAGGACTGAAGATAATTGTGCATGGGGCAGTAACACTAGATTCAAGTGGGTTTATCTGTCAACTCATATCATTGCTAATGAGGTGAAGATTTTCAGAGATGTTGATACTACTGCATTCACCATTACATAAAGCTGACCAGATTTTTTTTAATGGAAATAAAAGACAATCAATAAATAGTAAATAAATGTGGTACTTTTGTAAGCTAAACATTTGTAGACAGAGGAGGAAGATTTATTAATTCATAAGTCTTAGGACAGCTGGTGACCTTGATATGTCAGTAACCACTGCAACAGTAACTGCCCATGCAAATATATGTCACTCAGCAAGATGCCTAAGTGGAAATAAAAAGGATATTAACTATCTGTACATATTTGTGAGCCTGCTGGTTTCTCCTAGAAACGTGGAGTAATATGACGACATAGGTATTCTCTTGTACAATAATATCCTCGATATAAAGGGATATTCTTCTAAAAGAAGGATATTAGTGTCCAAGAAGTTGGGGATACATTGGAGTAAATATAGTGTTTATTGAATGATATCTCAGAGTTGTTAACAAGTGAATGTCCACTAAAACATTTGGAATATATGCATAGTTATCAGAGTTTTCCTTTTTGTTATTAATGAGCTTCATTTTTAGAACAGTTTTGTATTTACAGAAAAATTGAATAGATGGTACAGAGTTCCCAAATACAACCTCTGTCCCTCTTGCAGTTTCCGTTGGATTAAAATCTTGCATTAGTGGGGTACATGTGCAACAATTAATGAACTTATCTTAATATATATTATTACCTAAAGTCCATAGTTTGTGTTAAAAAATCAGTCTTTGTGTTTTACAGTTCTATAGGTTTTGACAACTGGTCAATGTCATATATCCACCATTACAGTATCATACAGAGTAGTTTCATTACCCCAAACTTTCCTTATACTTCACCTATTCATTTCCCTTCCCACCTCACCCCAGATCCCTGGCCTTTATTAAAATGTCATGTAATTGGAATCATTTTGTTAATGATTTGTAATATGTAATCTTTTTACATTATTTTCTTTCACTTAGAAATATAAACTTAAGGTTTCTTTATATATTTTTGTGGCTTTGATAATTCTTTTTTTTTTTTCACTGAATAATATGCCGCTGAACAGATGTATCACAATATGTTTATATATTTACCTCTTAAGAAACATCTTGATTGCTTCTAATTTTTGAAATTGATGAATCAAGATGCCATAAACACCCATATGCATAAAATGTTGTGTGTGTACATGGTTTTCAGCTCACTTTGTTAAACAACAAGGTGTAGAATTGTGGGATCATGTAATAAAACTATATTAGCTCTGTGCAAAACTGCCAAACTATCTTACAATGTGGCTGTACCATTTTTCATTCTATCAACAATGAAAGAGAATTCCTATTGCTCCACATGCTTACCAACATTTGGTGTTAAAAGTGTTGTAGATTTTAGTTATTTTAATAGATACACAGTGGCATCTCACTGTTGTTTTAACTTACATTTCCTTTATTACATATGATATAAAATATTTTTTCAAATGCCTGTCATCTGTATAGATTTTATTCTATTCCATAGATTTGTTTATTTTTGTCAACACTGTGCTTTCTTAACATAATTTTATAGTAACATTAGTCTTCCAACTTTGTGCTTCTTCAATATTTTGCTCTGGGTCTTCTACCTTTCCATGTAAACTTTAAAATCAGCTTGTAAATATCACAAAATAACTTGCTGGGATATTGAATCTCTATATAAACTTTAGAAAAACTTCCATCTTAACATATAGTCTTCCAATAATTAATATGACATAATTCTCAATATATGTAAATCCTCTGATATTTTGATATTTTTCCTGAGGCTTTGTAGTGTTAAGTGTACATATTCTGTATTTTGCTAGATACATAGACAATGTTTACTTTTGTTCTACTCTAAATACTTTTTAAATGTTCCATTCAATTATGCATTGCTGGTATATAGGAAAGAAATTTGCTTATATGTTTCCTAGACTGTGCTATAATCCCTTTTAATCCCAAGAGATTTTAAAAAAATTGTATTCTGTTTTAGATTAAGAGGATACATGTGTAGGTTTGTAACTTGAGTATGCTGAATAATGGTAGAGTTTGGGCTTCTTGCATGCAATATGCCCAATAGGTTACTATTCAACATTTACATCCCCCCCCCACCTTCCCCCTTTTGGAGTCCTCAGTGTCTGTTATTTCCATCTTTATGTCCATATGTACACATTGTTTAGCTCCCTATTATAAATGAGAAGATGTGATATTTGATTTTATTTATCTGAGTTATTTACCTCAGGATAATGGCCTGCAGATCCATCCCTGTTGCTGCAAATGACATTATTTCATTATTTTGTATGGCTGCATAGTATTCCATTTCCATGGTACATGTATTGTATATTTACACACAGAGATAACATTTTATTTAGCCAAAAAATCATTGATGAACAAAGGTTGGCTCTATGACTTTCATATTGAGAATATTGCTGCAATAAACATACAAGTTCAGATTTTATATAATTTTATATAATGACTTATTTTCCTTTGGGTAGATGCACAAAAGTGGGATTGTTCTGTCAAAGGTGGTTTCATTTTTGGTTCTTTGAGAAATCTCCATGCTGTTTTCCACAAAGGTTGTATTAGTTTATGTTCCCACTGAACATTATAATAGCCATTATGACTGGCTGTTATAAGATGGTATCTCATTGGGGTTTAAATTTGTGTTTCTCTGATGATTAGTGATGTTGAACATCTTTTTATACATTTGTTGGCCACATGTAAGTCTTCTTTTGGGAGGCTGTTCGTGTCCTTTTTAATGAGGTTGTTTGTTTATTGTTGTTTTTGAGTTATTTGGCTTCCTTGTAGTTTCTGGATATTAGTCCTTTGTCAGAGGCATAATCGGCAAATATTTATCCTATTCTATAGGTTGTCTATTTATTCTGTTGATTATTTATTTTGGTATGCAGAAGCTTTTCAGTTGAATTCAGTCCTATTTGAATATTTTTTATTTTGTTGTATTTGCTTTTGTGGTCTTAGACATAGATTCTTTGCCTATGGCAATATCCAGAAATGACTTGCCTTGGTTTTCTTCTAGTATTTTTATAGTTTTATATTTTGTTCAGGTCTTTAATCCATCTTGAATTGATTTTTGTATAGTACATAGTGAGAGATATGGGTACAGTTCCCTTCTTCTGCATACAACAAGCCAATTTTCCCACTACCATTTGTTAAATAGGGTGTCCTTTGCCCATTTTTTATTTGTGTCAACTTTGATGGAGATTGGTTGTCTGAAGGTATATGGCTTTCTTTTTAGGTTCTCTATTGTGTTATATTTAGCTATGTGTATATTTTTGTACCAGTACCAAGCTATTTGTTTTATTTAGCCTTTTTTGTTAACTGTAGCCTTGTAGTAGAATCTGAAGTCAGGTAATGTTATTCCTCCAGGCTATTTTTGCTTAGGAGTACTCTGGCTATTCTACCTCTAATTTCATTCCATATAAAATTACAGATTGTTTTTTCTAATTCTGTGAAAAATGATGCTGGTAATTTGATAAAAATTGCATTGAATATGTAGATTGCTTTAAGTAGTATGGTCATTTTAGTAATATTGATCATCCAATCTATGAGCATGGGCTGTTTTTCCATTTGTCGGTGTCACCTACAATTTTTTTCATAAGTGTTTTGTAGTTCTATAGAAATCTTTTATCTCCTTAGCTAAAAGTATTCCTAGGTATTTTTTGTGGCTATTGTAAATGGGATTGGGTTATTAATTTGGTTGTCAGCTTGAAAATTATTGGTATATATTGGCTAGCCATACGTAGAAAGCTGAAACTGGATCCTTTCCTTACTCCTTATATAAAAATTAATTCAAGATGGATTAGAGACTTAAATGTTAGACCTAATACCATAAAAACCCTAGAAGAAAACCTAGGTAATACCATTCAGGACATAGGCATGAGCAAGGACTTCATGTCTGAAACACCAAAAGCAACAGCAGCAAAAGCCAAAATTGACAAATGGGATCTTATTAAGCTAAAGAGCTTCTGCACAGCAAAAGAAACTACCATCAGAGTGAACAGGCAACCTAAAGAATGGGAGAAAATCTTTGCAATCTACTCATCTGACAAAGGGCTAATATCAAGAACCTACAAAGAACTCAAACAAATTTACAAGAAAAAAACAAACAACCCCATCAAAATGTGGGCAAAGGATATGAACAGACACTTCTCAAAAGAAGACATTCATACAGCCAACAGACACATGAAAAAATGCTCGTCATCACTGGCCATCAGAGAAATGCAAATCAAAACCACAATGAGATACCATCTCACACCAGTTAGAATGGCAATCATTAAAAAGTCAGGAAACAACAGGTGCTGGAGAGGATGTGGAGAAATAGGAACACTTTTACACTGTTGGTGGGATTGTAAACTAGTTCAACCATTATGGAAAACACTACGGCAATTCCTCAAGGATCTAGAACTAGAAATACCATATGACCCAGCCATCCCATTACTGGGTATATACCCAAAGGATTATAAATCATGCTGCTATAAAGACACATGCACACGTATGTTCATTGCGGCACTATTCACAATAGCAAAGACTTGGAATCAACCCAAATCCATCAGTGACAGACTGGATTAAGAAAATGTGGCACATATACACCATGGAATACTATGCAGCCATAAAAAAGGATGAGTTTGTGTCCTTTGTAGGGACATGGATGCAGCTGGAAATCATCAGTCTCAGCAAACTATCACAAGAACAGAAAACCAAACATCGCATGTTCTCACTCATAGGTGGGAACTGAACAATGAAATCACTTGGACTCGGGAAGGGGAACATTACACACCGGGGCCTATTATGGGGAGGGGGGAAGGGGGAGGGATGGCAATGGGAGTTAAACCTGATGTAAATGACGAGTTGATGGGTGCTGACGAGTTGATGGGTGCAGCATGCCAAAATGGCACAAGTATACATATGTAACAAACCTGCACATTGTGCAAATGTACCCTAGAACTTAAAGTATAATAATAATAAAAAAAAGAAACAAAAAAGAAAATTATTGATATATAAAAATGCTACTGATTTTGGGCCAGGTACGATGGCTCACGCCTGTAATCCCAGCACTCTGGAAGGCTGAGGCGGGTGGATCACTTGAGGTCAGGCATTTGAGACAAGCCTGACCAACACGGTAAAACTTGTCTCTACGTAAAGTACAAAAATTAGCCAGATGTGGTGGTACATGCCTGTAATTCCAGCTACTCGGAAGGCTGAGGAATGAGAATTGCTTGACTCTGGGAGGTGGAAGTTGCAGTGAGCCAAGACAGTGCCACTGCACTCCAGCCTGGGCAACAGAGCAAGACTCTGTCTCAAAACAAAAACAAAAACAAAAACAAACAAACAAACAAAAATTCTACTGATTTTTGGACCATTGACTTTCTATCCTGAAACTTTACCAATGTTGTTTACTGTGTCTAGGTGTGTTTTAGAAGAGTTTATGCCTATGTGGTTTTCTATAACTATGTTTCTTATTATCAAGTATCTAATCATGGCATCAGAGAACAGAGATAGTTTGACTTCATCTTTTCCAATCTGGATGCATTTTATTTCATTCTCTTACCTATTTGCTCTGGCCAGTACTATGTGGAATAGGAGTGATGAGGGTAGACATCATTGTCTTATTCAAGTTCTTAAGGGAAATGTTTTAAACTTTTCCCCATTCAGTATGATGTTGACTGTGGGTTTGTCATAGATGTCATAGATGTTCTTATTATTTCCAGGTATGTTCTTTCAATGCCTTGTTTTCTAGGGTTTTTATTACAAAGGAATGTTAAATTTTATCAAATGCTTCTTCTGCATCTATTGAAGTGATAATTTTGTTTGTTTGCTTTTAATTATGTTTTTCTGGTAAATCATATGTATTCATTTGCATATGTTGAACCGTCCTCACATCCTAGAATAAAACTCTCTTGATTGTGAGAAATTATCTTTTTGAAATGCTATTAGATTTAATTTGCTAATATTTTGTTGAGGAATTTTGCATCAACGTTCATCAGGGATATTGCCCTATTGTTTTCAATTTCGTGCCTCCTGACTTGATTTTGATTTCAGGGTGATACTGGTTTCATAGAATAAGTTACAGAGAAAACCAAACTCCTCAATATTTTGAAATAGATTCATTAAGATTGGCACTAGCTCTTCTTTGTGTGTCTGAAAAAATTCGGCTGTGAATCTCTGTTCCCAGGCTTTTTTGTTGTTGTTGGAAGATTTTTTAGTGACTGATTTATTACTTATTTGTGGTTTGTTCAGTATTTGTATTTCTTCCTGCTTTAATCTTGGGAGGTTTTATATTTCCAGGAATTTATCTATTTCCTTTAGGTTTTCTAGTCTGTTCACAGCAATTTCTGATGATCTTTTGTATTTTTGTGGTGTCAGCTGTAATGTCACCTTTATCATTTCCGATTGTGCTTGTTGGAATCTTCTTTCTTTGGTTCTTAGTTGATCTAGAGAGTTCTATCGATTTTGTTTTTCCTTACACAGAACCTACTTTATTATTATTATTATTATTATTGTTATTATTAGGGTCTTAATATTATTTAGTTCCTCTCTGATCCCTGTTATTTATTTTCTTTTGTTTGTTTTGGGTTTTTTTTCTTATTTTTCTATTTTCTTGAGGTAGGACAACAGGTTGTTACATTTCAGACCATTCTATTGTTTTGACTTAGGCATTTAATGCTACAATCTTTCCTCTTAGCACTGCTTTTGATGTGTTGCAGAAGTTTTGGTATATTGTGTTTCCATTTTTGTTCATTCAACTTAAAAAAAATTCTGTCTTAATTTTATCGTTTACCCAAAAGTCATTCCATAGCAAATTATTTAGTTTCCATTTACTCATGTAGTTTGAAAATTCCTCTTTGTATTTATTTTTAATTTGTTCCACTGTGATTTGAAACAATACTTTATAAAATTTTGCTTTTTTTGACGTTATTGAGACTTGCTTTATGACCATGCATGTGGTCTACTTTGGATAATGTTCCATGCACTTACAATAAAAATGTATATTCTGCAGTTGTTGTCTGGAATATTTGCAAATATCTATTAGGCCCATTTGGTTTAGAGACCAGTATAATTCCAGAGTCTCTTTGCTGATTATCTCCCTTAATCATCTGTCTAATCTTATAAGTGGGGTGTTGAAGTCCCCATTATAATTGCATTACTGTCAATTTGTTTTCATATGTCCAGTAGTTTTATGGATCTGGGTGCTATGTTGTTGGGTGCATATACATTTAGGATAGTTACATATTCTTAAATATTCTTATTGTATTAAAACCTCTAGCATTCTGTGATTGCCTTCTTTTTTTTTCTTTTTACTGCAGTTGGTTTAAAGTTTTTTTTTTTTTTCTTTTTAATCTCATATAAGAATGGTTACTCCTGCATACTTTGTTTTCTATTTTCATGTTATATCTCTTTCCACTCCTTTACTTCTAGTCTGTATGTATCTTTAGCTTTTAAGCTGGTCTTTATGAGCAGTAGATGGGTGGGTCTTTTTTTTTAAAATCCAATTTGCCACTTTGTATATTTTAAGAAAAAAACATTAGGCCATTTATATTCAAGATTAATATTACTGTGTGAGGTTTTATTCCAATCACAGTGTTGTTAGTTAATTGCCATGGAGTTTCAATCATATAATTGCTTTATAAGATCTGTGAGCTTTTATAATGAAGAATATCATCCTGCTGTTTTCACATTTAAAAATTCTTTGAGCATTTCTTGTAGGGATGGTCTAGTGAAGACAAATTTCCTTACTGTTTATTTTTCTGGGAAACACTGTTTCTCCTTCATTTATGAAGTCGAGTTTGGTAAGATATAAAATTCATGACTTTCATTTTTTTTTCTTTAAGGAGGCTAAAAATAGCACCCCAATCTCTTCCGTCTTGTAAGATTTCTACTCAGAAATCCACCGTTAGCCTGCTGGGATTTTCTTTATAGGTGACTGGATGCTTCTGTCTAGCTGCTTTTAAGAATTTTTTCTTTCATGTTGGCATTGAATATTCTGATGACTGTATGCCTTGATGATGTTTGTCTTGTATAGTATCTTCCAGCTGTTCTCTGAATTCCTTGTATGAGAATGTCTACATTTTTAGTAAGGTCAGGAAAATTTTCCTGAATTATTCTTTCAAATATGTTTTCCAAGTTTCTCATTTTTTATATTCTCCCAAAGATATGCCTATAAGTTGTAAGTTTTGTTGCTTTACATAATCCCATATTTCTCAAATACTTTATTTCTTAAAAAAGAAAAAAAATATTCTTATTGGGTTAATTTTTTTATTTTTTTTTATTATACTTTATGTTCTAGGGTACATGTGCACAACGTGCAGGTTTGTTCCATATGTATACATGTGCCTTGTTGGTGTGCTGCACCCATCAACTTGTCATTTACATTAGGTTTATCTCCTAATGCTCTCCCTCCCCCCTACCCCCACCCCACAACAGGCCCCTGTGTGTGATGTTACCCTTCCTGTGTCCAAGTGTTCACACTGTTCAATTCCCACCTATGAGTGAGAACATGCGGTGTTTGGTTTTCTGTTCTTGCCATAGTTTGCTGAGAATGATGGTTTCCAGCTGCATCCATGTCCCTACAAAGGACACAAACTCATCCTTTCTTATGGCTGCATAGTATTCCATGGTGTATATGTGCCACATTTTCTTAATCCAGTCTGTCATTAATGGACATTTAGGTTGGTTCCAAGTCTTTGCTATTGTGAATAGTGCTGAAATAAACATATGTGTGCATGTGTCTTTATAGCAGCATGATTTATAATCCTTTGGGTATATACCCAGTAATGGGATGGCTGGGTCAAATGGTATTTCTAGTTCTAGATCCTTGAGGAATTGCCGTACTGTTTTCCATAATGGTTGAACTAGTTTACAATCCCACCACCGGTGTAAAAGTGTTCCTATTTCTGCACATCCTCTCCAGCACCTGTTGTTTCCTGACTTTTTAATGATTGCCATTCTAACTGGTGTGAGATGGTATTTGATTGTGGTTTTGATTTGCATTTCTCTGATGGCCAGTGATGATGAGCATTTTTTCATGTGTCTGTTGGCTGTATGAATGTCTTCTTTTGAGAAGTGTCTGTTCATATCCTTTGCCCACTTTTTGATGGGGTTGTTTGTTTTTTTCTTGTATATTTGTTTGAGTTCTTTGTAGGTTCTTGATATTAGCCCTTTGTCAGATGAGTAGATTGCAAAAATTTTCTCCCATTCTATAGGTTGCCTGTTCACTCTGATGGTAGTTTCTTTTGCTGCACAGAAGCTCTTTAGTTTAATTAGATCCCATTTGTCAATTTTGGCTTTTGTCGCCATTGCTTTTGGCGTTTTAGATGTGAAGTCCTCGCCCATGCCTATGTCCTGAATGTTATTGCCTAGGTTTTCTTCTAAGGTTCTTAAGGTTTTAGGTCTAACATTTAAGTCTCTAATCCATCTTGAATTAATTTTTGTATAAGGTGTAAGGAAGGGATCCAGTTTCAGCTTTCTACTTATGTTTGTCTGTTATAGGTGTATAAGAATGCTTGTGATTTTTGCACATTTATTTTGTATCCTGAGACTTTGCTGAAGTCGCTTATCAGCTTAAGGATATTCCGGGCTGAGATGGTGGCATTTTCTAAATACACAATGATGTCATCTGGGGTTAATTTGAAAGACCTGTCTTCAGGCTCTGAAATTCTTTTTTTATTATTATTTTATTTTTTGTGTGTGTGCTTACTCTGGTCTATTGTTAAAACTTTCAACTATACTTTTAAATTTATTCAGCTTTTTTTTTTTTTTTTAATTTCCAGAAGTTCTATTTGGTTTTTATCCATTTCTTATTTCATTGCTAGCATTGCTTTTCTCATTTCATTGCATTGGTTTTCAAAGTTCTTTTTGACTTCATTGAGTTACCTTATAAAACATACTTTGAATTCTTTATCTGTTATTTCAGAATTTTCATTTTGTTTACATAATCTTATATTTGATGGGACCCTCCCCAATCTCTGCCTTTTGAAGATATGACTAGAATGTGGTAGGTAGCATTGTTTAGCTTTCCTTCTAAACTCTATGGAATTCTGTTGGCAAGTTTTATGTTGGGTTGTGCATTTCAACCTGTAAGCCAGTAGATGGAATTTATGGGTAAGAGCCAGCTGCAGCAAAAGCACATGGGTATGTACTTTATCTCTGCTTACTGTGAGGTGCCCTCTTTTGTTTAGGGTGATGGACTGGACAGTGAAATGCCCTGTGCCCTTAGCTTCCTGTTCCTTGGTGGGGAGTTGGGCATACAAAGCTGGGCAGAGCTAGACCACCTGGTTAATATCCGATGATGAGCACAGGCACCAGTCCTGATGTTTGATGGGAGTGTCTGGGGGTATTCTGTCAAAATACTCTGATATTTCTGCAGAGGGTGAGGGTGTTTCATGCCCAGCTCCATGCTCCATATCCTAGAAAATTAGGAAATATGATATGTTTTTGTATTACATCCCTCTTTTGGGGCTCATGACTCTCAGTTCAGGTGCACACTTATGTCTACCTCCAGGCCACAATGTAGCTGAGAGACACAGAAAATGCATCTCACAGCTCTCCACTGGATTTGTTTTAAGGTGGATGCTCTCCTTTCAGCCCAATACAGGCAGTTTTGTTGTTTGACTATTTTCTGATGTGGTAATGTTGCTGCTTTATGTAGATGGAGAAAGAGCTGTGACTTTTAAAAAATGCAACTGGGTGTCAGTGTGGTTGTGTCAGTTGGTTGGGTCACCCCAATCTCAGACCCTGGTGAGAGTCATCATGTGCCAGCAGTACTGAACTGAGCTAAGCTATTCTCCATTCTGTAAGTCCCTGGATGGCCCACTGGATGGCATGTATGAGTCCTGAAGGGACTAGACTATGAGCAGGTCAGCAGATTTGGTCTTGAGATCTTAGGATTCAGATGCTGGCTGTTGTAGGATGAAGTAGGTCATTCCACAGGTCACTGGTAGAACTTTCACATGAGAGTAGGCAGAATATTAAGGTAGTGTGAGCCTAAGGGCGGATCCTAGGCCTATGATGACTGGGTTCTCAGAAGGGCTGTGTGCCACAGATGAAATTGTCAGGCATGAGCAGGGTGGCTATGCTTATGATCTCTCACTGCGGAAGGCAGGTCACCCTTAATGGGAGCAACGGAGGCTGACAGCTGCAGGTCACATGGCCCACTTGCACTTTCCTCCCATGGCAGTGGTCACGGATTTCAACGTTGGGGGTGTGCGAAGGTGCCATTTTCACTCACTCTCTTCCTGGTCCAGAATGGCAGGAGCAGATGATGGTGGCAACTGCTGAGGAGCTGAAAGGCAGATTGCTGGTCTCCGTGGGCTGGTTGTTCAGGAGAATGCTCAGTTTCAGCTGAAGTGCTCACATTGCAGTGTGGTGGCTACACATCACCTGCAGTGGGATTGTGGTGGGATGCTGAAGACATTCCTTGTTTAGCAGGAAGCAGTGGAGGCAAGTAGTCATGCAGTACATAGTCTTCCCATTCCTTCATTTCCACAGCTATGCTATCTGTCTTTGGAGTATGTGAAAGGGCCTGACCTCTTAGCTATTTTGCTAGCTGTGTGGTGGTTGCTGGAACTGGCCTGCTCAGGTGCCAAAAGCCTGTGAGATTCCAGGCATTGAGCAGTGCAGTCTCTAAACAACTCCTGCTGTTACTCTGGAGGCTTAGGGGTACGAGTTTGGGGGGCTGTCCAGGTAGTTCTCTTGTGGTTAGGATCATACGGTCCATGGTGAATGTATAGAACCCCACAAATCTCATTTGCCCACCCCTTCCCAGCATTAGAGAGCCTCTCCCAGCTTCATGCTGGTCCTAGCTCAGCAGGCTGCCTGGCTTCACTCTCCTCTGCCTTCCGTGATTCCTCAACTCCAGCATGCTGTCTTAAAAAAAAATCCACGCAAAGTGTTTATATTTACTTGCTATTTTGATTTCCCTCTGTAAGACATGCACCCAGTAACTGCTTCTAGTCAGCCATCTTTAACTAAAACCCAAGAGACTTTTGATAGATTAGTTGAGGTTTCTACATAGACAATTGCTATCTCTGAAAATAAGGCTGTTTTGTTTATTTATATTTTGACCTGTATGCCTTGTTTGTTTGTTTGTTTATTTTTTGTCCCATTGCACTAGCTGGTACTTACATAAAATGGCAAATAGAAATGGTGAAAGAGAACATCCTTGCCTTGTTTTTAATCTCAGGGGAAAACATCTATTCTCTCAACACTAACAACTGTGTTAACCCTAGGTATTTGTAGACATTCTTTATCAAGGGAGAGGATTTCCCTTTATTCTTAGTTTGCTAAGAGTTTTAGTTACAGATTGGTACTGGATTTTGTCAAATACTTCTGTACCAATTGATGTGATTATATGGTTTTTCTTTCAAGACAATTGACATGATAATGTATATTGATTTTTTGTTGTTGTTGTTGAATGTGAAGCCTTCCTTGCTTCCCTGGAATAAATGTTAGTTGATCATGGTGTATTATTCTAGCCATACAATTTTGAATTTTTTTTGCAAATATTTTATTTAGAATTTTTGGGTCTATGTTTATGAGAATTATTGTTTTGTAGTTTGTTTTCCTTGTTCAATCTTCATCTAATTTTGTATTATGGTAGAGCTGGCCTCATAGAATAAGCTAGAAAATGTTCCTCTGTTTCCGTTGTTGGCTAATATACTGTAGTCACTTCCTAGGGTTGCCATAACAAATTACCACATACTAAGTGGTTTAAAATAAATTTATTCTCTCACAGTTTTTGGTAACTCCATCTCTATTTCTGATTTCTGCTGAGATGGTTGATTGGCTCCAAGGGTCATATACATGATCTCTTTAGCTAATGGTTATCTAGCCACACCCTTGGCCTCGTTTTCAAAGTAGATTATCTGGATTTTTCTAAATTAACAAGTGTTGTTTCTTTTTTGCATAATTATTCACTCTTTCTCCACATTTTACTATAAGGAGCCAAGAGAAACCAGGCCATGTCCTCCACACTTTGCCTGAAAATATCCTAAATTAAGCATCCAACTTCATTACTTACTACTTCTATTTTCTACCCAACTTAAAAACACAATTCAGCCAAGTTCTGTGGCATTTCTTAACAAGGATCACTTTCCCTCCAATTTCCAATTGCAAGTTTCTGCCTCAGACCTCACCAGAAGAACCTTAATGTTCCTATTTCTAGAAACATTCTGTCACAACAATCTACGTATTCTCTACGACTGGAAGTTTTCTCTGCAGTGCTCCTCAATTTTTTGAACCTTAACCAGAATCAAGTTTAACATCCATAATTCTACCTATAGTCTCTGCCTAAATCTAGTATTTTTCTAATATGTGCCTCAGTTTTTTTCCAGTTTCTATCCATAACCCAATTCTACAGCGAATTACAGAAATTTAGGTATTTGTTGCAGCAGCGATCCACTTTCCAGTACCGAAAACCCATATTCATTTTCTGCAGGTGCAGGATCAAAGTGTGCACAAACTGCGTGACTTAGAAAAATGAATATTTATTGTCTCACAGTTCTGGAACCAAGGTGTGGGCAGGACTGTGTCCCCACTAATTCAAACAGGGCAGGATGCTTCCTTGTTTCCTTTATCTGTTGTAAACCTCAAGTGTTCCCCTTGGTTTGTAACAGTATAACTACAATCTTCCTTTATCTTCATATGCTCATCTTCTCTCTGTTTCTATCTACATGATATTCTATTCTCTGTCTCTGTCCAAATTTCTCTCTTCCTATAAGGATACAAATCTTGTTGGATTAGGGTCCATCTTAATAACCTGTACTTAGTTGCTTATTCATATCTGCAGATGCTATTTCTAAATAAGGTAACATTCACAGGTACTGGGGATTACAACTTCAACATATCTTTTGGAGAATACATTCAAGTCATACTAATATTTAACACAATTTTAATTGTTTCCTATTCATTGGAATTGGGTGTTGTTGTTGTTGTTATTATTTTCTGCTTTCTCCGGTTTTAATTCAGCATTTTAAATGATTTTATTTATTTATTTTTTAGTGGTGGCCCTACACTAAATACATTAACAACTAATCTAAATCCATTTTAATAAAACAAAGCTTTTTCAGAGGTAGTTCAGGTAACTTAAAATATTTTTAATTCCTCTCTCCTATCACTTCTAACACCACTGTCATTCCTTTTAATTTCTGTAAAAGATAATTAATGCATTGTTGTAATTATTGCTTTGAACAGTTTCCTATTATATCAATAAAGAATAAGAAAATAAATAGTTTTATCTTCATTTAATCCTACTCTATCATTTTTTCTTTATGTAGATCTGAGAGTTTTTTAAATTAATTAATGTTTCAAAAATAGACAAATAAAACATGGATATTTTATACATACAACCTGTTGTTTTGAAATATTAAATATATGTAAATTATAGTGTGGCTAAATCTAGCTAATTAATATATATGTTACTAAACATTTACCTTTATGGTCGTGTGTCCTAAAGATGCATAAAGCCTCTTAAAAATTTGAAGAATACAATATATTGTCATTAACTATAGATTTTTTCTCAAGCGCACTTAAAATGTATTCTTATAACACTAACTGCACAGTATAATATAGTTAAATATAAACACAATATTTACAACAGACTTCTAGAACTAAATTCATTTTCTAGAACTGAAAGTTTACACCCATTGAAGAGCAATTCTCCATTTTTCCCTCTCCTTCTCTTCTGGTAATTACCGTTCAATATTTACTTTCTATAAGTCTGATTAGATCCTTATACAAGTGGAATCATGAAGTATTTGTCCTTCTGTGAATGACAAATTTCACATAATAAAATCTTGCCATGTTGTTACATAAGGCAGGATTGTCTTTTTAAAAAGCTGAATAATAATCTATTGTATGTATTTGCCATATTTTCTTTGTCCATTAACATGTTGATGGACATTGTTTCTATATCTTGGCTGTCGTGACAATGATTTTATAAACATGGGAATGTTAATTTTGAGATCATAACAACAATATTTTTAATATATAAGCATAAATGAGCATGCTATTTCCTATAGCAGTCTTAATTTTAATACTTTCAGGACTCTCCATACTGTTTATCATAGTGAATGCACCATTTTATATTCCCTCCAATAGTGTATAGAGTTCTATTTTCTCTGTATCCTTGACAGAATTTAAATTTTTAAAAAAATATTAATTTTTTTTAAATTAATATTTAAATTAAATTAAAATTAACATCTGTTAGCCATCCTAACAGATGTGAGGATATATCATTTTGAGGATATCTCAATGCATTTCCCTGGCGATTAGTGATGTTGAGCATATTTTCATATATTTATTAGCTATTGGGCATTTTCTTCATAGAAGTGTCTATTTGCACCTTTTGCTCATTTTAAAATTAGTTTTTTGTTTTTGTTTTTGTTTTTTTCTCTTAAGTAGCAGGATTTACTTGTATATTTTGAATATTAACCCCATGTAAGATATAGATGTACAGGATTTTTTTTTTTCCTTATTCCATAGGTTCTCTGTTCACTCTGTTGACTATTTTCTTTGATGTGCAAAGTTTATTTAATTTGATGTAGTCTCAGTTGTATATTTTTGCTTTTCTTATTTGTACTTTTGGCGCCATAGTCAAAAAATTATCACCAAGACAAATGCCATGAAGATTTTTCACTGTGTTCTCCTAAGTTATCTAATTTGTTGGTGCATAGTTGTCCTTACTGAAGCAGGCTCTTATATTTATGACGTCAGTTGTAATATCTCCTCTTTTATTTCTGATTTTATTTGAGTATTCTCTGCTTTCCTAATTTAGTTTTATATATTTCTGCACTAGATTTTGTTATTTTCTTCCTTTGTCTAGTTTTGGGCTTGCTGTATTTTTTTTCTACTTCCTAGAGGATAGATCTTCAATATTAGAGTTGAGTCATACAATAACCAAAATGAAAAGGTCACTGGGGGCTTCAACACTAGATTTGATAAAAGCAGAAATAAATAAATAAATAAATAAATAAATAAATAGCACAATTGAAAACAGAAAATTTGAAATCATCCAAAGGAACAAAGAGAATCAAAGAATAAAGATGAATAAAGAAAGCTTAACAAATTTGTGGGACACCAGCAGAAATTGCTCAATTAAACAATGTTTAACTAAACAATGTTTAACTGAGATCTGCCCCTTTTTTAAAATATATGTGTTAATTGCTATCAACTTCTCTCTTAGTACTGCTTTTGCTGCATAACATAAGTTTTGGTATGTTTGTTTTAGTTTGTCTCAAGATAGTTTATAATTTATCTTTTGGTTTCTTTTATTTATTGTTTGTCCATAAGGGTGTTGTTTACTTTCCTTTTATATGTGGATTTTCTAGTTTTAATTTTGTTACTGAATTCTGGTTTTATTTGTTTGTATATTTTAATTCGTTTATGTTTCAAGAAAATATTGATAGCTAAAAATTTAATATTGTTAGTTTGTTCATTCTTTTCTGTCTAATAGTTCTTATAGAGGCTCCCTTGTATGTGATAAGTTACTTTTTCCTTGCTGCTTTCAAAATTCATCTGCAGTATTTTCTGCCTACCTGGCTTCTGTCTAGATTTTGTGTTTATCTTTGGTTCTCTACAGTTTGAATATGATATTCCCAGTTGTACATTTTTTGATATTTATCCTTCTTGGTGTTCTCTCCATTCCCTGGTTCTATAGTTATTTTTTATATTCCTAATTGTTCAAAACCCTCATCAATTACTATTTAATATATATATTCTGCACCTTTTTCTCTTTCTTCTCATTCTGGTATTCCCACTACATGTATATTACATCTTTATTAGTTGATCCACAGTTCTTGGATATTCTGGGTTTTGTTGTTTGTTTTCTTTTTGGTTTTCAGTTTGAAAAGTTTTCATTGACATGTCCTCAAGTTCTTTGATTCTTTTCTCAGTAGCCATATACTCTACCAATTAGTCCATTAACACATTTTTAATATATGTTACAGTGTTTTAAAAACTTCTATCATTTTTACATTCTTTCATAGAGTTTCTATCTCCCTTTTTACACTTCCCATCCTTTTTTGTCTCTGCCATATTTGACCTACTCTAGTTTTGATGCTTGCTTTACATTCTTGGAATGTGATTTTATTTTTCTTGCCTTTAACAAGCAAGCCATGTTGTTGTTGTTGTTGTTGCTGCTGTGGAAATTCAGATATCATGTATCAGCTGATATTTACTCAGGTAAGTTAGCCACTATTGTAAGTGTGAGGATTTCTGCTTATCTGTGTGAAGATAGGCTATGTTTCATGTTTGCTGAAACTATAGGTGGCAGAGATTTCTATTTTTTTCTGGCATTCTTATTTTGTTTGAACGTTGGATTTCCCTAGAAACTCCATCTTAACTAGAACCTATGACTTGCAGTCTTTTTCCATTGTAAACCACTGCTGTTATATTGAAATCCCGTTGATGTGATGATAAGGTATTTAGGAAGGAAGTAATCTATAATCTTGTCATTAATATTATCATTATAATCTTATCTGTTTTTGGTGAGCCAGTGTCTTTAGCTGTGGCCTTCAGAAAAGTTTCCTAACCATTTTTTTTTTCTTTTTTTTCTTCACTTGTTTGGGAAATACAAGAAATCTAGAAGAAATTCTATTTGTTTTATTCTTTTTTCCCTAGATCGGATTAGGTTCTGGTAAAGTTGTTTTCCTTTAAGGCAAGCCTTTGTTATGATAAACAGAAGGATACGCCTATATTTTAAAATGATTTCATTTCTTCTCTCACTGACCTAAGCACAACTCAATCTTTGTCATGAAAATATAGGGAGACTTCTCCAGGTAAAACTCATGGTAGTGTCACGGATACCTAGGATTGGGTCCTTAACAGATTGTACCTCTGTAATTAGCTGACACTCAGTTTCCAGCAAATTAACAATTAACCTTTAAGTGTTCCTAGCAGTGACTTGCCCTAGCAGCTTCTACTCCATAAAACGTATTCAACGTGTTCTACTGCCTCTTCAGTTTTCTAGGCTGAAGTTTGCCCTATGATATCAATCTTCTGATGGATCTAAGATGAATTGTTGATTTTGAGTTTGCTCTGATTTTTTTTCTTATTATAGGAATAAAAATGACACCCAAGCCATTTGTCTGTTTTAGTATAAACTGTAAATTTCTAATCCTTTATATTTATTAAGAAAGAAAGATGCACACAAACTATATTCCAGAGGAAGACAACCTGGGAAATGCTAGCTTAAATATAATATCTTTAAAAATACAAAATAATGGCCAAAAAATAATGGCCAAAATGTAATTGACGAAGGGTCAAGTATCAAACACAATCAACTCCTAAACCAGTTTTGGTCTTACAAGACTATACTTGTTAACAAATCATGGATCTTCCATTTACTACAGGTAAGAATTTCAGTAATTAAGTTAGACTTTTTGAGTATATTCATTATATTTAAAATTAAAGTAATTCTCAGTTATCTCAAAGGTCATCATGAGATTCAATTAGCTAACAAACATAATAATAACAGCTCATATTTACTGGTACAGTAACATCTGCTAGTGCTAACATATTTTACTTCCCTTAATCTTCCACCAAAGTTGTATTATTTTAAAATTCCTTAAAAAAAAAAACTGGAAACACATACATTTAGATAATTTATCTTAAGGTACACAGCTATAGATATCAGGGTCTAGTACTATCTGACAATAAAACCCAAAATCTAAAGAACATAATAACTGGCTATTGGTTTGGATGTGGTTTGGACCTGTGTCTCCAATCAAATCTCATGTTCAATTGTAATTATCAGTGTGGGAGGTGAGACCTGGCAGGAGGTGATTGGATCATGGGGGTGGGATCTTCATGACTGGTTTAGCACCAACCCCTTGGTGCTGTTCTCTTGATGGTGAGTGAGTTCTCATGAGATCTGGTTGTTTTAAAAGTGTGTAGCACCTCCTTTCTGCCTCTTTCTTCCTCCTGGTCCAGCCTGCTTCACTTTGGCCTTCCTCCATCAATGCAAATTTCCTCAGGCCTCACTGGAAGAAGAGCCCCTTTGATTCCTGTACAGCCTGGAGAAAAGTGAGACAATTAAACCTCTTTTTTTAAATAAATTCCCGGTCTCAGGTATTTATTTATAGTAATGCAAGAAATACAACATTCTACATAATTGTAAGAAATTATCAATTTCTTTACAAGTCAAATCTGACTCACTGAATTTTGTTCTAAGACCAAATGATACTTTCTTGTGAAGTTTATGGATTCATTCAGAATAGAAAAGGGCTTAAAGGGAAGGCTGTGCATTTTTGAATGGTTTAAATTCAGGTGTATATGAAATCTTATTTTTTTTTAGTATAAAGATTGATTGTTTTTCCTTATTGACATTTGTTCAATTTAGCGTTGATTATTATATGAGTTAGGCTTTCTAGTAACTATTTTAAAAAAGAGATAAATTGAACAGTCACTGCCTCCAAAAATGCAAATCAGAATATATATATGCAAATCAGAATATATATGTATATATCCATATATATTATATGGATGCATGTGCACATATGAATGAGTCTGTGTTGCAACACAGGCTATGATCAGTGTCTTGGCAAGCTCATAATGTTTACTGCTAGCTCATTAAGAAGCGACTATAACAGATGCCTCTACTGCATTCACATTGGTTTGTCAGTATTTCTGAGTGAAAATTACTGCCTTGTATGGAGTGCAATAAGAATATTACACTCCAGAACTGAACTTATATTACACTTGTGTAGAACTACATACATTTAAGTATTATGGTGCAGTCTGGTTATCAGGGGCTCTCTGGCCAGTCAATACAATGTCTCAATGGGTATGCAGTAGAGGACTGTACAAAGGTGCTACACAGTGTAGGTATTTGCTGGGGTCTCTTAACATTTTGATAATTTCTCATCCTTGTTGGCTAGAATAAGTTTTGTCTCTCAAGGATAGACGTGTACAGTTGCAGCTACAGCTTAGAAGGCAAACATTTGGCCTCATTATATCTGATGTTTGGTGTTTTTGAAAATTTATTTAGTGGTTGTGAAAGATACCAGATTGAGAAAGACACTAAAAAAAGAAATTCTAGTTTCTTTTAAAAACTGTTTATTCACAGTCGGCTCATTAGCAGTTCAGTTTTCTCAAGAGCCTTGTTTCCTTTAGGCTTCTTATCAGTCTAATGTAAGGTTCTTGCTGTATTTGTATGTCTATTTAAATTTGTGGCAGAGTGTGAATGGGAAGATAACCATGAATCACCATGAAGCAGGTCAGTGATCAGATTCTACTATCTGACTTCCTACAAGCAGATCATTTACTTTCTGTGTGCCTCAGTCTCTTCATCTGCAAAATAAGAATGCATAGCAGTACCCCACTTATTGTGACATTAGATTAGTGAATATGTGCAGTATTTGCAAAATTACAATGATACCTTTCACATACTAAGTGCTGCATAGGGTGTTAGTTATCTTATGGGTTTAGGTGAACCCACAAAATGTTGGAAAAAAATTCACTAACCTATTTCAGTTTTTAAAATCAGGTGTCAGTGTTCACTCTCTGATTTTCTATTCTGTTCTGGTAGTGATTGCACTGGAATTGGTGAGCAGTGACACTATGAACAGGACAGCTTTGTTCATTAGATCTCATCATCTACAGCATTAGTTAGTGATAACATGTTATTATTGTTCCCATTACACTTCCATCTATTCACTGTATTCTATTTACCTATTTTATTCTTAACTTATATCCTTTTCAAAACCATGTTTTCTGTAGTTGCTTTTGAGACAATTCAGCCAGGACTCTCTTTCCCTTTTATTCATGGGAGAGTGAATTCTGCCATTCTTTTCATCTCAAAATACCCTCTAAAGATTTACTGCTTTGCTCCCAGTAATTTGAAGCAGAAGTATTAGATTTTTTTTTTTTTTTTTTTCAAAAAGTAGATAGATGGGTCTTTAAGAAGATCATTCAAAGGTCAGGGGTCAACACGGTCCCATCTCTAATCATTGCAATATGAATATAATTTCTATCATTTTTAATTAAAATTTATGATAATTTATCAAGGAATATCTTCTGTAGGTTCTCAGAGTCATGAATAAAATTTTCATCTAATACCGGTTTTAGCTACATATTACAAAAATTGTAGGATTTAACTTGCTAAGGCATGTAGGCCTAGAGTTGAGATATAATTAAATGCATGTGGTAGAAATCTAGAAGACATGAAACTGTGCTCCTGGAATTAAACATATGAATAAAAAATGTTGTCTAACCCATGAAAATCAACAAAATTAAATAATTTTTAGAAAAATTATAGCCTGTACATTAAAGATTAGAGAATAGGATATATATATATATATATATATATATATATATATGCACAAGTGATTATCATACACTTTATTTCAAATCATATATACCTCCTTCATGTATACTATATGGTTAAATCTTATTTTTCTCATATTGTCTCTAATATTTCATCAAGTTTTTTCTTACCTGTTAACATATAGCAGTACATATCATGTTGATACTCCCAATCGTGGCATCTATAATTATCTGTGCAAATAGTATTATTAACCATAAGTTTTACCCCCTTGCCACAATGCGTGTGTGATAGTATAAAAAAGTTGAGGCAGCAGATTAAAATCATCATCATCATCACTCATTCACTCAATCACTTTTGTTAAATACTTACAAGATATTAAGCACTTTTTTGACCACATTTTTTAAACTAAGTGAATCTTCACATCCTCTCTATAAAATATTTACAAATGTTACTCCCATTTACATTCTCTAAGACATGGGAGAGTAAACAAAGTTTCCCAAGGCCTTTGGGCCGTTAAATGGTAAGCCAGGATTGAAATCCAAAGAGTGTGGCTCCAAAGTGAACAATGCCAAATTGCCACAATAGGCAATGGTAGGTAAGAATGTAATTCCTGTCTTGCAGAGCTAGGTAGATGTGCTATGCTGTGAGGGAAGGCAAGAAGTTTTCCATGTTTCCAGAACTTCCAAAGGACATCATATTCTTCAGAAATCTAATGTAAATTATAGATGCCAAAAGCACAATTTGGAAATTTTGGCTGTATTTTTACTTTGAAAGTATAAAGCATATTTGCACAAATTTGTACCCATTAATTTCTATAAGAAAAGATATGTACTTTTCCAGGAAATGATATAAAATTTTCTTCTCAGCGATTTAAATGTATAAAATTTACTCAGAAAAATATAACACTTAATATTTAGGTAAATACGCTGTCAGTCACTGTAATAATTAACCTTGCTGAGGAGATAGTTTTATGAGAAATTCTACTTTTAAACTGTCTACTTTAAAAAATGCAGCTTGTATTCATAAGTGCTGATTTTTATACACTCCGACGCCGTGTTAACTTAGGGAACACATGTAGGTTAAGGTTGAAAAACATACTCCTTTTTAACTTGGAAAATAAATGAAATTTTATTTTAAACATTGATTACAATATTATGTAGTGCTTAAATTTTTATATATTATAGGTCTTACTCTTCTCTAAGCATTTATCTAGGCCCAGCAGGGCATGATTTTTGTCCTCTCTATTATTGAACTTAGGGCACTTGGTGACACACATAAAAAGAACATGTTTATAGTCATTACTATGATCTGAATGTTGTTATTTTCCCAAAATTCACATATTGAAACTTAACCCACAAGGTGATGGTACTAAGAGGTAGTGCATTTGAGTGGTGATTAGGTTATGAGTGTTCTACCCTTATGGATGGGAATAGTGTTCTTGTTAAAGGGCATGAGGGAGTGACTTTGTTCTTTACATTCTTTTGTACATGTGATAACACAGTGTTTGTTCCTTCTCCACTGTGAGGATGACACAAAAAGTCATGTATGAGGAAGGAGCCTTACTAGCATCCACAAATGTGAGAAATAAATTTCTGTTGTTTATAAATTACTCACTCTAAGGTATTTTGTTATAGCAGCCTGAAGAGAGTAATACAAAAATATGTTGAGTTACTAGGCAACCTAAAATTAGAACTTCTACATCTTATGTTTTTTAATTTAGTTTATGTTTTTAATTTAGAAGTTCTAAAATTAGAACTTCTACATCTTAATTTATGTTTTTTATGTTTTTTCAATTTATGTTTTTTCATTTATTTATGAAATATCAAATTTTCAGTTTATATACTTTTATTTAATTACTATTGCCTCTCCGTGTTCCAGAAAGCACACATTTATGTAATATGGTTATATAAATAAAATTTGCATTCTTGAGAGCTTTTCTTACAATATTATTACTTGCTCATAAAATGTATAAGTGGCAATTGAATGGCTCCTGTCTAACTTACTAGCTGTTTTTTGTTTTTTGTTTTTTTCAATTTTAGGTTCAGGGATACAGCTGCAGGTTTCTTATATAGGTAAACTCATGTTATGGGGGTTTGGTGTACAGATTATTTTATCACTCAGGTACTAAGCAAAATACTCAAGAGCCATTTTCTGATCCTCTCCCTCTTTCCACATTCCACCCTCAAGAAGGTCCCAGTGTCTGTTGTTTCCCTCTGTGCGTCCATGTGTTCTCCTCATTTAGCTCCTCCCATTTATAAGTGAGAACATTCAGTGCTTGGTTTTCTGTTCCTGCATTACTTTGCTAAGGATAATGACCTCCAACTTTATCCATGTTTTTGCAAAGAACATCATCTCATTGTTTTTTATGGTTGTGTAGTATTCTGTGGTGTATATGTATCACATTTTGTGTATCCAGTCCACCATTGATGGCCATTTAGGTTTTTTACATGTCTTTACTCTTGTAGATAGTGCTATGAAGGCCATATGCATACAGGTGTCTTTAGGGTAGGACAATTTGTATTCCTTTGGCTATATAATCAATAGTGGGATTGCTGGGTCAAATATATAACTGTTTTTCACAATGGCTGAACAAATTTACATTTCCACTAATGGTGTTTAAGTGTTCCCTTTTCTCTTCAATTTCACCAGCATCTGTTATTTTTTGACTTTTTAATAGCCATTCTGACTGGCGTGAGATGTTGTCTCATATGGTTCTGATTTGCATTTCTCTAATGCTTAGTGATGTTGAGCATATTTTCATATGCTTGTTGGCTTCCTATATGTCTTGTTTTGAAAAATGTCTGTTCATGTCTTTGCCTACTTTTTAATAAGGTTGTTTATTTTTACTTTGTTAATTTGTGGAGTCTTACAGATGCTGAATATTACACCATTGTCAGATGCATAGTTTACAAATATGTTCTCCCATTATGTAGGTTTTCTGTTTACTCTGTTGATAAGTTTGTTTTTTGCTATGCAGATGCTCTTTAGTTTAATTAGGTCCCACTTATCAATTGTTAGTTTTATTGCAATTGCTTTTGGCACCTTCATTATGAAATATTTGCCAGGGACTATATCCAGAGTGGCATTTCCTAGGTTTCCTTCAAGGGTTTTGTAGTTTTAGCCATTACAGCTGTATCTTTAGTTCATCTTGAGCTAATTTTCTTATATGATATAAGGAAGGGGTCCAGTTTCAATGCTTTGCATATGGCTTGCCAGTTATTCCAGCACCAGTTATTTAGTAGGGATTAATTCTGCATTGATTATTTTTGCCAGTGTTGTTGAAAAATCTGATGGTTGTAGATGTGTAGTTTTATTTCTGTGTTCTTTATTCTGTTCCATTAGTCTGTGTGTCTTTTTTTGTACCATTACCAGCCTGTTTTGGTTTCTGAAGCCTGGTAGTATAGTCTGAATTTGAGTAATGTGATGCCTCTGGCTTTGTTCTCTTTGCTTAGAATTGCTTTAACTATTCAGGTCCTTTTTTGTTTGTTTGTTTCATGTACATTTTAGAATAATTTTTCTAATTCTGCAAAGAATGTCTGGGTAATTTAATAGGAATAGAGTTGAATCTTTAAATTGCTTTGGGAGGCATGGCCATTTTAACAATATTGATCCTTCCTATCTGTGAGCATGGAATATATTTTCATGTGTTTGTGTCATCCCTAATTTCTTTGAACACTGCTTTCTAATTCTCACTGTAGAGATCTTTCACCTCCCTGGTTAGCTGTATTCCTTTAAATTTTATTATTTTTGTGAGTAATCAGAATGGGATTCCATTATTGATTTGACTCTCAGCTTGAATATTCTTGGTGTATAGAAATGCTAATGATTTTTGTATAATGATTTTGTATCCTGAAACTTTGCTGAAGTTGTTTATCAAATCTAGTACCTTTTGGGCAGAGACGATGGTGTTTTCTGTGTATAGAGTTATATTGCCTGCAAACAGAGATAATTTCACTATCTTTCTTCCTATTTTGATACCTTTCATTTATTTCTCTTGCCTGATTACTCCATCTAGGACTTCCACTACTAGGTTGAATAGGAGTGGTGAGAGAGGGTATTCTTGTCTTGTTCTGGTTCTCAAGAGGAATGCTTCCAGCTTCTGCCCATTCAATATGATGTTGGCTATGAGTTTGTCATAGATGGCGCTTATTATTTTCAGGTATGTTACTTCAATGAGTAGTTTGTTGAGAATTTTTAACATGAAGAGATGCTAAATTTTCAGGAAAGTTTTTTCTGCATCTATTGAGATGATGGTGAGGTTTTTGTTTATAGTTCTGTTTATGTAATGCATCACATTTTTTGATTTGCATATCCTGAACTGACCTTGTATCCCAGGGATAAATCCTAGCCTATTGTGTTGATTTAGCTTTTTAATGTGCTGCTAGATTCAGTTTGCTAGTGTTCGTTGAAGATTTTTGTGTTTATGTTCATCAAGGATATTTGCCTGAACTTTTTTTTTGTTTTGTCTCTGATAGCTTTTGGTACCAGAATGTTGTTTACTTCGTAGAATGCACTAGGGAAGAGTCCTTTCTCCTCAATTCTTTTGAATAGTTTAACTAAGAATACTACCAGCACTTCTTTAAATGTAGAGTTTGGCTATATATCTGTATCTATCTGATCCTGGGCTTTTTCTGTTTGGGAGGCTTTTTATTACTGATTTTATTTCAGAACTCATTATTAGTCGATTCAGGGGTTCCATTTCTTCCTGGTTCAATCTTCTGAGGTTGTATGTTTCCATGAACTTATCCATTTTTTTTTTTGGCAGGTTTTCTAGTTTGTGTGCATAGAGGTGTTCAATTCCTTCCTCACCTTGGTCTATTCTGCTTTAAATACTTGTGAACACATTCTAAAATTCTTGTAGTGAGTTTTTCAGCTCTGTCAGATTAGTTTGGTTCTTTCTTAAAATGGCCATTTTGTCTTTCAGCTCCTGTATCATTTTACTACATTCCTTAGATTCCTTGAATTGGGTTTTGACTTTCCTCTGAATCTTGATGATCTTTGTTTCTATCCATATTCTGAATTCTGTAATTTTAGCCATATCAGCCTTGTTAAGAACCATTGCTGGGGATCTAGTACATTCATTTGGTGGTAAGAAGACACTCTAGTTTTTCAGTTTGCCAGAGTTCTTGCACTGGTTCTTTCTCATGTGTGTGGCTGATGCTCATTTAATCTTGGAGGCTGCTGTCCTTTGGATGGAGATTTTTGCTTTAACTTCTTTGATGCCCTTGGAGGTTTGATTGTGATATAAAGTGTGTTCAGTTTACTGGATTTATTTCTGGAGGATTTTAGGGGGCCATGGCTCAGCTCAGTACACCTGGGCTCCCTGCTCTAACCCTTAGGTGATTATACTGGCGTGGCATTGTACTCTGTCCCCACAAGGTTAGAAACATACTGCATTGGAGGGGCCGAGGTATTCCTCATCTGCTAACCACAACACTCCAATTGGTCATGCTGTCCAGTGTGTTACATTGACATAGTGGCAGCAGGATACCTGCTAATGCATGGGTGCCAGCAGCCCTGGTGGTGTGATAGGGTGCAGACAAGTCAGTTGAGGCAGGGCCCCTGTGCGTGCAGATTGGCAACATGGCTACAGGTGGGCTGGTGTGCATTAGCGGAGGCCAGTCTGCTGGAGCATTCTAGTGGTCAGGCACCGTCTGCCTGCAAAGTGGCTACAATGAGGGCTTCCAGGAAAGGCTGCACTGCCCATGGGCATGACTAGGGGCCCAGGAGAGGCTGGCACACAAGGGATGTTCACACTGGACTGGCCCCATCCACAGCGTGCTCTGTTCAGATCAGACAGTCACCCAAAGTCTAAAGTCTCCTGGAGGAGCATAACAAGCCTTCAGGGATAGACATCCCTGACCACGTTCTTCTGTAGCCATTCTGGTGCCAGACACCCTGGTCTTTACAAAGGCTGGAATCCTTCTCCTGCCACTTCTCTTAGCAGCTCACCATGGCAGCTCAAGTGTCCATGGGGGTTATGGGTTTTCCTGCTGCTAGAATTCTCGATATCCATGGTAACAGCAGGCCACTCCTTACTTGTTCAACTCATCACTTCCCGAGGAGTCACTGGGTGCCAGCAATAAGTCCCAGTTTTAGGCAACCCCATGTAGGGTTCCCAGTTTCCTCCTCCTTCAGCCCAGCATCTGTGTTTTCCCTCCATCCACTCTCAATGCCTTCCCTCAAGATCTGCTCAAAGTGTGCCAATCTTCTCAATGTTCCTGTCACTCAGTAGGAGATGTTCCTCCTGGCTGCATAAAGTCAGACAGTTTGGCTCCCCTCTCCACCTTACTAGTGCTTTCAAAGCGTGATTACCTACACTGTATGATTTTAATGATGCTATTGAGGCTCCGAATCCAATTGACCTCCCCTCATCCATCACTAAAGAGTTACTTCTTTGAGCTTGATGAATAGTCTTTCCATTTACATAAATGCTGTCTATATGAAATGTATGGATTGATATAAATTAAACTTGTGAATTATTTCACTGATTTGAATCTACAGATTCAAGCTAATCTTATGAGAGACAGGGAAAAAACAGTTATTTTTGGTAGCTACTGACTGAGAAGGGGCGGGAGGGAATTTTCAGGGCGTCTGGAGAGGACTGTACAAAGATCAAGGCAGAGATTGGGATGGTCTCTGAGAAAGTCAAGGAATGCTGACAACCACCAGAAGTGGGATAAGCCAAGGAAGCATCCATCCCTAGATTCTTCATGGGGAATGAGGGTTAGATTTTAGATTTATGACTTTCAAAACTATGAGAAAAAAAAAGAAATTCTCTTGTTTTATGACACCTAGCTTTTGGTGATTCATCATAGAAACCACAGGAAACTAATGCACCCAATTAAAACTTCTTACCCTATTCTAGCCTTCCTGACATTCTTGATTATGTTTTTACTGAGATTACACTGCAGTTCATAGAGACAGTCCTTTTGCTCTTATCTCAAAATCACATGGATTTTCCTAAGTACCATCACACATGTCTTTTCTGCTGTCTAGTAATTATGGTGATCTAAATTGTAAAGCCACGACCACAGAAACGTAAGTAAAACAGAAGTTCAGCATGCAGAGAGATAGTGAAAGAAATAGTGAAGGAAAAAGAGAGAGAGAGAGCAGTTGAAAAGGACCTCCAGGCCGGGCGCGGTGGCTCACGCCTGTAATCCCAGCACTTTAGGAGGCCAAGGCGGGCGGATCACAAGGTCAGGAGATCGAGACCACGGTGAAACCCCGTTTCTACTAAAAATACAAAAAATTAGCCAGGTGCGGTGGCGGGCGCCTGTAGTCCCAGCTACTCTGGAGGCTGAGGCAGGAGAATGGCGTGAACCCGGGAGGCGGAGCTTTCAGTGAACCGAGATCGTGCCACTGCACTCCAGCCTGGGCGACAGAGCAAGACTCCGTCTCAAAAAAAAAAAAAAGAAGAAGAAGAAAAGGACCTCCAAATAGTCCAGAGTCATGATTTCTCAGAGGGCTAAAACGGAGAAGAGAGAAAACAGTTGGAATTCAGTACCAAAACATGTTAAAGAATATGGAATTAGAGAGACATGGATTCAAATCTCAGCTCTAAATTTTACTATAATAATATTGGGCACGTATCCCAATTTTTAAACTAAATAAGAAACAAAAGTTAAAAAGTCAATACAATTATTGATACAAAGAGTTTTTAATCAAAATTAACATTACTATGTTCTTTTGCTTATTATTAGCATTCTTCCATATTACTTGAATAAAGGAGGTTTCTTCTGGTTCTGTCCATAAACCTTCTCACAAATAAATACTCATGAAGTAGAATTTAGTGTAATAATGTTCTTATCTAGCATGCTCAAATGAGATTTACTCATAAGTGCTGGTCTGAAAATAGTCCCATGGTCATTAACAAAACTTCCCAAGGCAGTTGTTTATTTTAATATAATATAATATGAATTTGCATTAAAAATCTAAATTTGAACTCAGGCGTATCATGTAGAGTTAAAAGGGAAATATTCTTTTATGATTGCTAAATCACAATTTTTGGGAGAAGTTGTCAAATGGTAATAGGATTCGTGAAGAACTGCATATTTCAGGGTTGGTGTGTTCTAAAATTTGTGGATCTTATATACTTCTATTAGTCATTTTTTTCAGATTTCCTTATAATTTTATTTTTATAATTTTTTTATCCAGTTATACCTTGATGCACTGGAGTTACTTTGTCTGATTTGTATATACTTTTAAATCTTTTGTTTTACCTGATGAATGAATTATTAAAATATCATGAGAATGTATGAAGAATTATCCTCCATAATTGTTTTTATTTCCTAGAAATCAAAAAGAAAAATAGTATGTGTTTGTGTGTGTGTGTGTGTGTTGGAGATAAATTTTTCCAATTACTTGAAAATGAGCTAAGGCTATTTTGTCAATTCAGAGTATTTTTTTTTTTTTTTGATATAACACTAGAAATGCTAAAACGCATAGTTTTACTTTAATAAGAAAGAATTTATTGCATACTTTTTCTCATTTGTGGTAATGGGAATTACATGAATAAAACACTGTGCATTCAGACAATAACGCATTCTTTATTATTTACCTTAAGAGAGGAAGTTTTCCGTAAGCAGTTTCTCAAAATACTTGAGTTAATTAAGTGAAATAGTTGCAACATCACATAAACAACTGGATTCTAGTTACATATGGCTAGCAAGAAACATTACTTTCCCTTCAAATGACAATCCCAAATACATCTGCATTTTAGGGTAGTGTTATTGTTTTGGTTTTAGATGTTGTCTGTCATATCCTGTGGGTATCTGTTGTCTTATCCTTTCCCTCCAGGTCTTGTGGGAAGTGATAGGTAGTACATTATTATATTTGTTATGGTAACAATATATGCTATAACATATATGTAATAAAATAAGTGGCTGAAATCAGTGTTTAAAAAACCCAGTTTCTTAGGTAACATTCTGAGGATAGGCGAGCAGCATTCTGTTCCACATCGTTTTTGGAATTGCAGACTGCAAAGGATGTGCCATATGGAGAAAAATAACTTCCAAAATTGCCTTGGGTTTTGACATTCAGTTTGAAATGAGAAAGTGTGAAGTCACATTTCCTTCTTAAATTCTGGTTTGAAATGTATATATTTCACTCTGCTGCCATTTTATGGGCTAGAATGAGTCACACAGTCCTATTTTGCCAGCTTGGGGAAAGCTGGGAAATGTGATTCCAACTGAGTAAGGCTTCTCCCAAATTTTGTACTGTGAGATCTAAGCATGAACCTGCCACATCTGTTTTCTAAGGACAAAATATCCATGGACTTACTTTTCCAAACACACAGAACACAGCTCTGATGGATTTTCATTCTTCTTAACCCTGCTCCATATTCTGCTATTTCAGTCACTAATTTTTTAAAGTTATTTTACTTTCATGTTTAAACTCTAATATTGAGATAATTTTATATTTATATATAAGTGTAAGAAATAATACAGAGGTTCCATGACCACTTTATCAAATTCTCTCCAATATTATTTTTAAATTATTTTTAATTTTTATAGATTACAGGTACATGTGAAGATTTCTTACATGCGTATATTGTGTAGTAATGCATTCTGAGCTTTTAGTTTTCCCCTCCCCTGAATAGTAAACATTGTACCCAATAGGTAGTTTTTCAACCCTCACCCCCCTCCCACCCTTTCACCTTTTCTAGTCTCCAGTGTCTATTTTTCCACTCTATATGTCCAGGTGTACTCTTGTTTAGCTCCCACTTATAAGTGAGAACATGAGAACATGCAGCATTTGACTTTCTGTTTCTCAGTTATTTCACTTAGGATAATGGCCTCCAGTTCTGTCTTCAATGGTAATATTTTACAAAACATACAGTCAAGATATCGACATTAATACAATTACAATAAAAAAATTTCAATCACTATAAGTTTTCTTTATGCTACTTTTATAAGCTACACCCACTTCTTTGCCTCCGTATCTTTTCTTTAAATTCTGGTAGCCAGAAATCTGTTCCTCATTGTCTTTTTTTTTTTTATCTGAAGAATGCTATATAGAGGGAATCATAACATATATAATCTTTTGGCATTGGCTTCTTGTGCTTTTCACTCAGAGTTATTCTCTGGTGATTCATCCTGGTGTTGTATGTATCAAGAGGTTGTTACTTTTTATTGCTGAGTAGTATTTCATGGTATGATGGTATGATGGAAAATACCAGTTACATTAGAACCTTTCCTTAAGTACTGGTGGGAAAGAAAAACGGTCCAGTCACTTTAAAAAAAATAAAATCATTTACAATATATTTTTTTTACCAGGCAAAACATTGTTTTACCTTATGTTTCAGCAGTCATTCCCCTACATATTTACCCAATTGGTTTGAAAGTCATGTCCTCACAAAAATTTGCATGCAAATATTTACAGTAGTTTTATTCATAATTAGGAAAAAGCTGTTATTAACCAAAATGCCCTTCATAAGTGAATGAATAAATTGTAGTGCATCAATAAATGGAATTACATTTAGAGGTAGAAAGGAATTATCTATAAATCTATGCAAGGATTTGGATGAATCTAAATGCATATTGCTAACTGAAATAGCAGAATATGGAGCAGGGTTAAGAAGAATGAAATAAGTCATACTGAAAAGGCTACTTGCTCTCCGATTTCAGTTATGTGACATTCTGGGAAAGCAAAACAACAGAGACCATAAAGAGATCAGTTGTTGCAAGGGTTAGCAGGGGATGGGGGCTGAGTATGTGATGCACAGAAAATTTTTAGGGTAAACTATTCAGTAAGATTCAATACTAGTTGATACATGATATGCATTTATTAAAACCTATAGAATTTACAGCAGAGAGAAATGTAATGTGTATTAATTAAACACCAGCAATAACAACAACAACAAACATTTAGGAGGATAGTTGTTCACAGAACGAAAAGTAGAATGTGACAAAACAAGTTAATAGCATTAGAATGCACAAAACAATCTCATGTAATTGGGTGGGGGAAAAGTACTGGTCTAAGTAACTTTGGAAAGGAGTGTCATCTATATGATTAAAGAAAAAAAGAGCTGTATTTAAGCACTGGTGTTTAGTTGATAAAGTTGTTTCCCATAGAAGTATGGGTTAATAACTATGAATCCACTATACATGTATATTGGAAATAAACAATTAAATAAATTATGGATAAGCGAGAGAAAAAGGCTAGAATGACCCATGTGGTAACCTATTAGATTCTGAAACAGTATAAACTCATGTTTAACTTTATATAGATGCAGAAACATATAGAATATATATAAATGTATATGTGCATGTGTGCATATATGTCTCAGAATACACATGTATATTTTCTTGTTCTGACAACTGAAGGAGCCTAGAAGTAGTAAGCCCTAGTAACAACATAACAACATGCACACTTGGTGTCCAGATTCCATTTCATATACATATATATACTACATATATTTATATGTAGATATTTATATAGAGATATATATGTTCAGCATTCAGGATATATAGAATATATATATGTATATGTATGTGTATTTTATATTACCTATTATATATTTCTCTACAGATTTTTAGATATTTTTATATTATCCATGGGGAAAATGAAACAAAACAAGAATCCTAAGGCAAATGGCTGATTCTAGGACTGAAGCAGAAAGGTAAGGAACTGCTGAAACACACACACACACACTCATAATAATGAAAGCATTTCAGAGACAAAGCAGTCAAATAGTATTTTCAGATACTCTTATTCTGCAGATACAAAATAAGTTGCGCATATTTTCTTACTCCTTAAAAATGGGTGGCTTGGAGGTGTTAACAAAAATAATAAATTCTGTTAAATATTTAAAGATGTTTATTCTGAACCAAATACAAGTGACTTTGCCCCAGGGCACAGTCCCAAGAGGTCTTGAGAACACGTGTCCAAGGTGTTACAGCTTTGCTTTACACATTTTAGGGGGATAGAAGTTACAGGCAAAGACATAAATCAACATATGTAAGGTATACTTTGATTCAGCCTGGAAAGGCAGGGCATCTCAAAGCATGATTTGGGAGGTTATAAGTCATAGGTGGATTTAAAGATTTTCTGATTGACAATTGGTTGAAAGAGTTATGCTTTGCCTAAAGAGTTGAAGTCAGTAGAAAGAAATGTTTGGGTTTAGATAGAGGGATTTGTGAAAGCCAAGGTTCCTGTTATGTAGATGAAGACTCTTAAGTAGCAGGTATCAGTGGGAATAGATGGTAAATGCATCTTTTTGGACCTTAGGAACTTACAAGGTCTCAGATTCTTAGTCCTGTGTCTCTTGGATCTTGAAAAAACCTAAAAAGGAAGGAAAGTCTGTACAGAATGCAAATTTTTGCTACAAGAGATAACTGCAGGGCCATTTCAAAATATGTCAAATAAATAAATTTTGGGGTAAAATACCTTGATTTTCTTCAGAGCCTGTTATCTGTCATATGATGCTATACCAAAGTCAGGTTAGAATTTGGTATATTATTGATATGAAGAGTCGGTTTTGTCAGTCCCATGATCTTTATTTTAATGTTAATGCTGGCCAGTTGTGTCTAAATCTCAAAGGGCAAGAATTATAATGAGGCAGGTCCAGCCTACCTTTCTGTCATGGCCTCATCCAGTTTCTAAAGTTTCTTTGTGATCCCATCTGTTAAGAGGGGCATCCACTCAGTCTGTTAGGAGTACACAGAATCTTATTTTTGGTTTATATAGGCTACTTTCTAAAGAGTACGATATGGGCTTGGGGGTGGAGCAAGATGGCCGAATAGGAACAGCTCCAGTCTCCAACTCCCAGCACCAGCGACACAGAAGACCGGTGATTTCTGCATTTTCAACTGAGGTACTGGGTTCATCTCACTAGGGAGTGCCGGACAATCGGTGCTGGTCAGCTGCTGCAGCCCGACCAGCGAGAGCTGAAGCAGGGCGAGGCATCGCCTCACCTGGGAAGCACAAGGGGAAAGGGAATCCCTTTTCCTAGCCAGGGGAACTGAGACACACAACACCTGGAAAATCAGGTAACTCCCACCCCAACACTGTGCTTTAAGCAAACAGGCACACCAGGAGATTATATCCCACACCTGGCTGGGAGGGTCCCATGCCCACGGAGCCTCCCTCATTGCTAGCACAGCAGTCTGCATCCTGGCTGCAAGGCAGCAGCGAGGCTGGGGGAGGGGCGCCTGCCATTGCTGAGGCTTAAGTAAGTAAACAGAGCCGCTGGGAAGCTGGAACTGGGTGGAGCTCACAGCAGCTCAAGGAAACCTGCCTGTCTCTGTAGACTCCACCTCTGGGGACAGGGCACAGATAAACAACAACAAAAAGAGCAGAAACCTCTGCAGACGCAAACGACTCTGTCTGACAGCTTTGAAGAGAGCAGTGGATCTCCCAGCACGGAGGTTGAGATCTGAGAAGGGACAGACTGCCTGCTCAAGTGGGTCCCTGACCCCTGAGTAGCCTACCTGGGAGACATCCCCCACTAGGGGCAGTCTACACCCCACACCTCACAGGGTGGAGTACACCCCTAAGAGGAAGTCTCCAAAGCAAGAATCAGACAGGTACACTCGCTGTTCAGCAATATTCTATCTTCTGCAGCCTCTGCTGCTGACACCCAGGCAAACAGGGTCTGGAGTGGACCTCAAGCAATCTCCAACAGACCTGCAGCTGAGGGTCCTGACTGTTAGAAGGAAACTATCAAACAGGAAGGACACCTACAACAAAACCCCATCAGTACGTCACCATCATCATCAAAGACCAGAGGCATATAAAACCACAAAGATGGGGAAAAAGCAGGGCAGAAAAGCTGGAAATTCAAAAAATAAGAGCACATCTCCCCCGGCAAAGGAGCGCAGCTCATAGCCAGCAACGGATCAAAGCTTGACGGAGAATGACTTTGACGAGATGAGAGAAGAAGGCTTCAGTCCATCAAACTTCTCAGAGCTAAAGGAGGAATTATGTACCCAGCGCAAAGAAACTAAAAATCTTGAAAAAAAAGTGGAAGAATTGATGGCTAGAGTAATTAATGCAGAGAAGGTCATAAATGAACTGACAGAGATGAAAACCATGACACGAGAAATACGTGACAAATGCACAAGCTTCAGTAACCGACTCGATCAACTGGAAGAAAGAGTATCTGCGATTGAGGATCAAATGAACGAAATGAAGCGAGAAGAGAAACCAAAAGAAAAAAGAAGAACAAGAAATGAACAAAGCCTGCAAGAAGTATGGGATTATGTAAAAAGACCAAATCTACGTCTGATTGGGGTGCCTGAAAGTGAGGGGGAAAAGGGAACCAAGTTGGAAAACACTCTTCAGGATATCATCCAGGAGAACTTCCCCAACGTAGTAGGGCAGGCCAACATTCAAATCCAGGAAATACAGAGAACGCCACAAAGATACTCCTCGAGAAGAGCAACTCCAAGACACATAATTGCCAGATTCACCAAAGTTGAAATGAAGGAAAAAATGTTAAGGGCAGCCAGAGAGAAAGGTCGGGTTACCCACAAAGGGAAGCCCATCAGACTAACAGCAGATCTCTCAGCAGAAACTCTCCAAGCCAGAAGAGAGTGGGGGCCAATATTCAACATTCTTAAAGAAAAGAATTTTAAACCCAGAATTTCATATCCAGCCAAACTAAGTTTCATAAGTGAAGGAGAAATAAAATCCTTTACAGATAAGCAAATGCTGAGAGATTTTGTCACCACTAGGCCTGCCTTACAAGAGACCCTGAAGGAAGCACTAAACATGGAAAGGAACAACCGGTACCAGACATTGCAAAAACATGCCAAAATGTAAAGACCATCGAGGCTAGGAAGAAACTGCATCAACTAACGAGCAAAATAACCAGTTAATATCATAATGACAGGATCAAGTTCACACATAACAATCTTAACCTTAAATGTAAATGGACTAAATGCTCCAATTAAAAGACACAGACTGGCAAACTGGATAAAGAGTCAAGACCCATCAGTCTGCTGTATTCAGGAGACCCATCTCACACGCAGTGACATACATAGGCTCAAAATAAAGGGATGGAGGAAGATTTACCAAGCCAGTGGAGAACAAAAAAAAGCAGGGGTTGCAATACTAGTCTCTGATAAAACAGACTTTAAACCATCAAAGATCAAAAGAGACAAAGAAGGCCATTACATAATGGTAAAGGGATCAATTCAACAGGAAGAGCTAACTATCCTAAATATATATGCACCCAATACAGGAGCACCCAGATTCATAAAGCAAGTCCTTAGAGACTTACAAAGAGACTTAGACTCCCATACAATAATAATGGGAGATTTCAACACTCCACTGTCAACATTAGACAGATCAACGAGACAGAAAGTTAACAAGGATATCCAGGAATTGAACTCATCTCTGCAGCAAGCAGACCTAATAGACATCTATAGAACTCTCCACCACAAATCAACAGAATATACATTCTTCTCAGCACCACATCGCACTTATTCCAAAATTGACCACATAATTGGAAGTAAAGCACTCCTCAGCAAATGTACAAGAACAGAAATTATAACAAACTGTCTCTCAGACCACAGTGCAATCAAACTAGAACTCAGGACTAAGAAACTCAATCAAAACCGCTCAACTACATGGAAACTGAACAACCTGCTCCTGAATGACTACTGGGTACATAACGAAATGAAGGCAGAAATAAAGATGTTATTTGAAACCAATGAGAACAAAGATACAACATACCAGAATCTCTGGGACACATTTAAAGCAGTGTGTAGAGGGAAATTTATAGCACTAAATGCACACAAGAGAAAGCAGGAAAGATCTAAAATTGACACTCTAACATCACAATTAAAAGAACTAGAGAAGCAAGAGCAAACACATTCAAAAGCTAGCAGAATGCAAGAAATAACTAAGATCAGAGCAGAACTGAAGGAGATAGAGACACAAAAAACCCTCCAAAAAATCAATGAATCCAGAAGTTGGTTTTTTGAAAAGATCAACAAAATTGACAGACCACTAGCAAGACTAATAAAGAAGAAAAGAGAGAAGAATCAAATAGACGCAATAAAAAATGATAAAGGGGATATCACCACCGACCTCACAGAAATACAAACTACCATCAGAGAAGACTATAAACACCTCTACGCAAATAAACTAGAAAATCTAGAAGAAATGGGTAATTTCCTGGACACTTACACTCTTCCAAGACTAAACCAGGAAGAAGTTGAATCCCTGAATAGACCAATAGCAGGCTTTGAAATTGAGGCAATAATTAATAGCCTACCAATGAAAAAAGGTCCAGGACCAGATGGATTCACAGCTGAATTCTACCAGAGGTACAAGGAGGAGCTGGTACCATTCCTTCTGAAACTATTCCAATCAATAGAAAAAGAGGGAATCCTCCCTAACTCATTTTATGAGGCCAACATCATCTTGATACCAAAGCCTGGCAGAGACACAACAAAAAAAAGAGAATTTTAGACCAATATCCCTGATGAACATCAATGCAAAAATCCTCAATAAAATACTGGCAAACTAGATTCAGCAGCACATCAAAAAGCTTATCCACCATGATCAAGTGGGCTTCATCCCTGGGATGCAAGGCTGGTTCAACATTCGCAAATCAATAAACATAATCCAGCATATAAACAGAACCAAAGACAAGAATCACATGATTATCTCAATAGATGCATAAAAGGCTTTTGACAAAATTCAACAGCCCTTCACGCTAAAAACGCTCAATAAATTCGGTATTGATGGAATGTACCTCAAAATAATAAGAGCTATTTATGACAAACCCACAGCCAATATCATACTGAATGGGCAAAAACTGGAAAAATTCCCTTTGAAAACTGGCACAAGACAGGGATGCCCTCTCTCACCACTCCTATTCAACATAGCGTTGGAAGTTCTGGCTAGGGCCATCAGGCAAGAGAAAGAAATCAAGGGTATTCAGTTAGGAAAAGAAGAAGTCAAATTGTCCCTGTTTGCAGATGACATGATTGTATATTTAGAAAACCCCATCGTCTCAGCCCAAAATCTCCTTAAGCTGATAAGCAACTTCAGCAAAGTCTCAGGATACAAAATTAATGTGCAAAAATCACAAGCATTCTTATACAGCAGTAACAGACAAACAGAGAGCCAAATCATGAATGAACTTCCATTCACAATTGCTTCAAAGAGAATAAAATACCTAGGAATCCAACTTATAAGGGATGTAAAGGACCTCTTTAAGGAGAACTACAAACCACTGCTCAGTGAAATAAAAGAGGACACAAACAAATGGAAGAACATACCATGCTCATGGATAGGAAGAATCAATATCGTTATAATGGCCATACTGCCCAAGGTTATTTATAGATTCAATGCCATCCCCATCAAGCTACCAATGAGTTTCTTCACAGAATTGGAAAAAACTGCTTTAAAGTTCATATGGAACCAAAAAGGAGCCCGCATCTCCAAAACAATCCTAAGTCAAAAGAACAAAGCTGGAGGCATCATGCTACCTGACTTCAAATTATACTACAAGGCTACAGTAACCAAAACAGCATGGTACTGGTACCAAAACAGAGATATAGACCAATGGAACAGAACAGAGTCCTCAGAAATAATACCACACATCTACAGCCATCTGATCTTTGACAAACATGAGAGAGACAAGAAATGGGGAAAGGATTCCCTATTTAATAAATGGTGCTGGGAAAATTGGTTAGCCATAAGTAGAAAGCTGAAACTGGATCCTTTCCTTACACCTTACACGAAAATTAATTCAAGATGGATTAGAGACTTAAATGTTAGACCTAATACCATAAAAATCCTAGAGGAAAACCTAAGTGGTACCATTCAGGACATAGGCATGGGCAAAGACTTCATGTCTAACACACCAAAAGCAATGGCAGCAAAAGCCAAAATTGACAAATGGGATCTCATTAAACTAAAGAGCTTCTGCACAGCAAAAGAAACTACCATCAGAGTGAACAGGCAACCTACAGAATGGGAGAAAATTTTTGCAATCTACTCATCTGACAAAGGGCTAATATTCAGAACCTACAAAGAACTCAAACAAATTTACAAGAAAAAACAAACAACCCCATCAAAAAGTGGGCAAAGGATATGAACAGACATTTCTCAAAAGAAGACATTCATACAGCCAACAGACACATGAAAAAATGCTCATCATCACTGGCCATCAGAGAAATGCAAATCAAAACCACAATGAGATACCATCTCACACCAGTTAGAATGGCGATCATTAAAAAGTCAGGAAACAACAGGTGCTGGAGAGGATGTGGAGAAATGGGAACACTTTTACACTGTTGGTGGGATTGTAAACTAGTTCAACCATTATGGAAAACAGTATGGCGATTCCTCAAGGATCTAGAACTAGATGTACCATATGACCCAGCCATCCCATTACTGGGTATATACCCAAAGGATTATAAATCATGCTGCTATAAAGACATGCACACGTATGTTTACTGCAGCACTATTCACAATAGCAAAGACTTGGAATCAACCCAAATGTCCATCAGTGACAGACTGGATTAAGAAAATGTGGCACATATACACCATGGAATACTATGCAGCCATAAAAAAGGATGAGTTTGTGTCCTTTGTAGGGACATAGATGCAGCTGGAAACCATCATTCTTAGCAAACTATCACAAGAACACAAAAGCAAACACTGCATGTTCTCACTCATAGGTGGGAACTGAACAATGAGATCACTTGGACTCGGGAAGGGGAACATCACACACCGGGGCCTATCATGGGGAGGAGGGAGGGCGGAGGGATTGCATTGGGAGTTATACCTGATGTAAATTACGAGTTGATGGGTGCTGACGAGTTGATGGGTGCAGCACAGCAACATGGCACAAGTATACATATGTAACAAACCTGCACGTTATGCACATGTACCCTAGAACTTAGAGTACAATAATAATAATTAAAAAAAAAAAGAATGTTATAGCCTTAACTTGTGAACCTAAGACTCAGGGCTACACCTACTTGTGGAGGGTAAATGGTCAGAGCCTCCCGGTCAGTCCCAGGCTAAAGCAACCCGGTAAAACCAGGATCCTCATTCTATCCAATGTCACAATAAATGACACAGGACCCTATGAATGTGAAATATGGGACCGAGTTGGTAGCATGTGCAGTCACCCAGTCACCCTGAATGTCCTTTGTATCTTTGGTTCCTCTGTGGGCCAGGCCATCAGCTAAAATTCAAACGACCAGAGGCCAGGCATCTCAGTCTCTCTGAGGCCCAAGTACAGACACTTTTATGTCTGGACACCCGAGCTGGCCATGACTCCCTGCCCTGGGGAAACCTGGGTAGGCACAGCCTTAACCAAGAATATAAGGGGAGGGGCTGTTCTTGTCATGGGAGACTTGGGGTCTACATCCTGTGATGGGAGGAACAGGTGAATACCTCAGGCCTTGTCTCAGTGAACACAGAAGGGGTTTGGCTGGGTCTTGAGGGTGTGTCTTGACTCAGAGGACACTGTGTCCCTCTAAGAGACCAGGAGCATCCCCTTCCCTCGGATGACATCACCTGTGGCTTTATTCTCTTTACTCCAGATGGTCCACAAGTCCCCAGGATTTTCTCTCCATTGACCTATTACCGTTCAGGAAAAACCCTCCAGTTGTCCTGCTTCGCTGACTCTAACCCACCGGCAGAGTATTCTTGGACGATTGATGGGAAGTTTCTGCAATCAGGACAAAAGCTCTCTATCCACCAAATTACTACAGAGCATAGCGGGCTCTATGGTTGCTCTGCTCGTAACTCAGCCACTGGCAGGGAACGTTCCACATTCAAGAGGATCAAAGTCTTTCGTAAGTGGATCCCTGCATCATTGTCAACAGGGTTTTAGGTGGAGTCTATCTGGCTTTCAGAGAAGAGTCAGGAAAACATTTTTATTCCCAGCCTGTGTCACATGGGCAGAAGCAAATCCTAAATTCTCCTCCTGAACCCTCCCCATTTGTCTCTACAGACTCTCTTCTCCTAGTTTTTCTGTTTTCTCATGGTTGACCTTGTGTCCAGCCTGAGAAAGGTAGGGAGGGGGCTTTGTCAGCCCTGAGCCCTATGTGGTGGAAGAGGCTTCACAGAGGGACAAGAAGGAGAGTCCTCAAGATCAAGTTGCTTCTTGCTGTCACCAACACATCCCTTTCCACTACATCTTTGTTTTCTTTTACCTACTCCATGAGCTACAAGGAACATCTGAGGCTTTGAAACAAGCTCACATTTTTCCCCCAAATGAGAGGAGGAAGCCCCTTGGATGAGGGAGGAGCAGCTCAGACTGCTCCTTACTCTGCTCCGGGCTTCTCTGGTGACTGGCCCTGCCTGACTCCACCTGGGGTGGGACCAGCATGTGTGGAGAAAGGGCCCTGCTGACCTGTCCTGAATTCGGCTAAATCGAGCTGCCAGTTGAAGTGAAGCCTAGGCTGCAGGGAAATAAGAAGAGAGGGAGCTTTGGGGCAGACTCTTGAGCTGTGTCCTGTCTCTGAAGTCACCGGCTGTATGAGGCTGTGGGCACTGCATGTGGGACACAGCACAGAGGACAGTGAGTGATGCACACTTGAATAAATAGGGAGATTCACCTCTGGGGCTCTGCATGGCAGGAAAGGGGCAATGGAAAACGTGTGTATTTGTAGAGTGTAAGACTACCAGGACACTTTATATATATCTAATATAAGATTTATCGTTAACTGTTTCTATGTGTGCAATTTAGTGTTGTGTAACCATCACACTATCCATTTCCAGAACTTTTTCGTTTTACCATATTAAACCTCTGTATCCTATAAACAGTAACTCTCACGTCTTCTCCCCGTATCCCTCAGCACATACCATTCTAATTTTTGTCTCTATGTAACTGGCTAGTCTATCTTTTATAAATGGAATTATAGAATAATTATTCTTCAATGTCAAGCTTATTTCAGTTAGCATAATGTCTTCAAGGTTCATCCACTTTGCACGATATGTTGGAATTTTATTCCTTGTTAAGGTTGAATAACATTTCGATGAAGAGATATACCTCATTTGCCTACACACTTATCTTTCAGTGGACTTTTCCGTTGTTTCCATTTTTTGGCTATTGTGAGTAATGCTTCTCTGAACATCAATGTGCAAATATTTGTTCAAATTTCCTTCCATTCTATAGGCAGTATGTCCAGAAGTGGAATTGCTGGATCGAATGGTAATTTATTGTTTAATTTTTTGAGAAACAGCCACACCACTTTTTATAGTGGCTATAACATTTCCCATTCCCATCAGTAATGCACTAGAGCTCCATTTTTTCCATCTATTTGAAAACACTTGTTTTGTGTTGCTGTCATTGTTGTTTATCAAAGGTGTGTGAGGTGGTGTCACATTGTGGTTTTGATTTGCATATCTCTACGTATTCATAACGCTGAGGAACTCTGCATGGGCTTATTGGATATTTGCATATCTTCCTTGGAGAAAACCCTATTTTAATCCTTTGTTCATTTTTTAATTGGGTTTTTGGATGTTTGCTGTTGTTGACTTGTAGTTTTTCATGTATTCTGGAAATTAATTTCTTATCACACTTATAAAAAAAAGAGTACTATATGGAATTCAAGAAAAAAATAAACAGCAGTAATTTTAAAGTGGAGAAATTTGATAAACACTACCTGAGCTAGATGATTGAGATTAACTTTAATAGTAATAAGTAACATTATGGTATGTTTTCTTAATAAGATGTGATGTGTCAGAATGACACTTTACTGCTGTGGTGTTCTTCCCCAAAACCCTTTACCCTAGTCTAAGAAAATTGTCAAACAAATCAAAATTGAGGCACATTCTACAAAACACCTGACTAGTATGCCTCAAAACTGTTAAGATCATTCAAAACAAGGAAAGTCTGATAAATTGTCATGGCCAAGAGAAGACTAAGGAGACATGACCACTAACTGTAATGTTACTATCTGGATACGATCCTCAAAAGAAAAGAACATTAGATAACAACTAAGGAAATCTGGAGACAATATAAACTTAATTTAGCAACAGTATTAATATTGGTTTATTATGAGAAATGTATCATACTAACATAAAATTTTAATAATAGAAGAAACTGGGATTGGGTTCTGTTAGAATGCTAAAATTTTTACTTTTCTGTAAATCTAAAGCTATTCTAAAATTTCTTTTAAAAATTTTTAAAATTGTGTTTCATTTTAATTAGTTCTGAGTGACATCATCTGGAAAATTATTGCTGTCCTGAACTGAATTTCTTTCCAATGAACAATGGGACATTCTTTAATCAAATGTATACAGACCAGTGATTCATTTTGTTCTATCTAAAGTAGTTTAAATTATTAATTAAGACAATGATTATGAACTCCTTTCTAGCATTTAATATATCCTGATGTTCCCCTTCAGAGAATGGTTATGTTTATTTCTTTTTTGGTATTTGTAGTTTTATTTGTAATTGATATATTCTTCTTCATTGTTTTATTCTTAATTTTTCTCTGTTAGTATTTATCTTTGACATCACTTTGTCTCTTTTATTTAATCAGCCACTATTTACTTTTATTGTGCAATGCAACAAGTACAGAATGTATTCATATATTGGATTGTTATTATATATCACAATGGAGTAATAACATACCTTTTCTTTTTTTTTTTTTTTTTTTTTTGAGACGGAGTTTGCTCTGTCGCCCAGGCTGCCAGGCTGGAGTGCAGTGGCACGATCTCAGCTCACTGCACCCTCCACCTCCCAGGTTCAAGCAGTTCTCCTGCCTCAGCCTTCCTAGTAGCTGGGATTACAGGCACGCGCCACCACATCCAGCTAACTTTTGTATTTTTAGTAGAGGCGGGGTTTCACCATGTTGGCCAGGCTGGTTTCAAACTCCTGACCTCAAGTGATCTGCCCGCCTCAGCCTTCCAAAGTGTTGGATTTGCAGGCGTGAGCCACCGCGCTTGGCCTACTTTTTCTTAATCTGTCTTAAATTTGCAAAAAAAATATTAATATAAAATAGGGAATGTTATTTTCAGTGGCCTTTTCAACGGTCAAAATTTGCATGTTTCTTCAAGTAGTGCTATGTACTGTGGATTAAATATTATTAATATCTTGTAATAACCTATCTTAAACCCTCATTTGATGTAAATGAACCCAGTTCTGTTGAGGAAGTTCTGACATTGTTCTGAAAGAATTACATTTTACTGGCAAGTGACAGCTGCCTCTCTTACCAAACATCCTACAATCCCTTTTATTTCTGAAGCCTATCAAGATTAGAACATTTTACAGTTCTTTTTCAGTCAGTAATGATCTATATCTTGGCTTCAGCTAACATTCTAGTAGGAAATGACCTTAGGTAAAATTGTGTTGTGAGCCATTTACTTTGCTGCTGTCCTATTTTTCTGTGCACAGGTATCAAAGTGGTTCCAAGTGTACATTTTAAAGAAAATAAAATAAGGCTAAAATCCTGACTATGACAAAAATAAGTTATTGAATATTGTATTTGTGGAAGCTACTTCTCTGTCCTTCAAATGTGTAACTATAAAATAGGAAAAATAATTTCTATCTAATAGCTTCTCGTGTGAGCATTAAATTTGATAATTTGTGTAAAGCATCAGAAGAGTGCCTCTGTACATCACAGACACTCAAAAATAGCAGCAATCTTAGCTACAGGAATCTTCAATATAATGCTATACAAATGTTCTGATGAAATCTCCTACTAAGCCATTATAGGCTATTCACACTCTTAAATTCGTTCACTTGTTCCTATGGCACAGCTAGTGAGAAATACAGTCATGTACAAAACTTTAACAACACGTTTCACATGTAAAGCAAGACCTTAGTAAAGGGCTCCTTTGCAATGAGGATCATCAATGACTTACAACATACAAATTCAGGAGAGAATAATGACGATATGTCATATAACTTTTGCAGAGTACAACACTGTAGATTGACTATGCTAACTTACCTATAATTGGATTCAGATATTCTAGGGCATATTTAAGTATGTGTTGGGGAGAGGTGAGAGGTGGAAGCAGAGAAGTCGTGTATGTTGAACATCAGACTTGGCTCAGGCTGAGAATAAAAAGTAAAGAAATAATAAATGTTTTAACAATACATAAATTATAGGTCCAAAATAATATAGCATCAGTTTTGAATAATAGGCAACAGCGTTCTTGCTCAAAATTTTGTCTGTGTCACTTGGCATTATTTTGGTTAGTATTCACATTTTTATATTTTATTTCATTTTATTATCAGTTATTATAAACAAGGTCTTAACATCCTAAATCCCAATAACTTTTCAAATCTCTACAAACATCATTGCCTGAATATATAAGCAATATTTTTCTTTATTTCTTTGCTTATCCTTGTTCTTATTATATTACCTGACAATTTTTTTGTGTTAATTATTTAAAATAATTATAACTAAGCTTTCTCCTAATGTTTTAGTCTTGTCAAATAATTCAGTATATTCTATTTTTACTTTTTTATGGACTTACCAGTAGCCTGAATTTCCTATTAATTGCATATTTTGTTATCTCGTGTCATATTCCTTGTCCTCAGTCATTAACAATTAAATTGTCTAAATTTAGATCACTATCTGAGTAACCTTTCTTTCAGATGCTATCGATTTTAAAGCATATTTTCTGCCTAAAGCCTTTTACCATCTCAACTTTTCCTAGATTGTTTTCAGTGCTCATTCTATGATGTACACTTCGTGACCCTGTGAATTAGGCTTTTGTGTGCTGTGTCATGTTCAAAGTGTTCTCAATCCAAAGGCAGATTAGTCCTCAGATTTCTCCTGCTGATTTTTTATGCTCTGTCTTCAAAAATTGTCAGATTTATTAGGCTCTGGACGTGCCTTTTGTGATTCCAAACTGTGACTATATTTAATCAGACTTTTTTCTTATTAAGAGCTCTGTGACTGTGGCTATAATTGGCATTTCTACAATTCCCTCCTTCAAAAATTCCTTTACATTTTAAATGACCTGTCAGTGATATATTGTTATAGCAAAATAGCATCTAATTTTGCCTACTCCAGTATGAAAATGGGGAGTTTCGTCAAGGGTGATTATCCTGCAAGGAAAAAAAACCGAGGAGAGAAATGTGGTCTGATCATGAGTGACCAAACAGAGAATCCTGGGAAGATTGAGGTTATCCTGAATCCACTTCTTAGGTCAGCAGGACATCTGAGAGAGACTTGAAGCTGTGTCCTCGAGAGGCAAGACAATATTCACAAATAAGGCAGAGCTGAAGCTTGGAGAACTGGCCAAAGATTCGTAAGCATTTAAAAAAGTGGGTTTCCAGACTTTTTCAAGAATACTTTCTAGCTTCTAGTCAAATGGATCTTATATTAACTTATCTGTTTTGGTCCATAGGTCATTTAGTTATTTCCTAATCAGTTCCATTGTGAGTTGTGCTCAAGAAAATCTTGTGACCCAATGTCTTTCTGATTACAATAATGTGATTGTTGCGGGGCTATGAAGATAAAGACTCTGTGTATAGGGAGCCAGTTTTTCTCAGAAGGTTGAGATCCATAACTGCATTTACTACCTCAGGGAAAAATATAGAAACTTATTTCACACCAGAAAGAAGAGAAATCTCTTGGTCTTGAGCACAGAGGCTTCAGAATGTTGAAGGCAGTGGACTTGTTAATGTTGAAGGTGATGGACTCTTGAAGTGTGTAATGTGACATACCCCCTTACTCCCACCGTCTCAGCCTGGCCCTCAGATGAGATCAACCAGAAGATGAGAAGAAAAAAAACAAAAAAGACAAAAAAAAAAAAAAAAATCCAGGTAAATTGCCTCTGGGGTTCTGCCAGACCTTGGGTTTTATAAACTTTGAGACAAGTCAGCTCTAGGGAGGGTTAGAATGAAAATTTTAAAGTAAGCAATCACTATTCTTGAATAATTCATTTTTAGTGCTTATTTCTTTCAAGAGAATGCAGTTGGGTTCAAGTTATATCAGGGTGCAAAAATGGGAAGACTGTAATCTGGCATTTACTGATTTGGAGATACATAAGTGAATACATATATATATAATATAAAGTATATCTCTATATAAAGTATATATACATACATATATATCTAATATATATGCATACACATAAACATATATACATATACAGGTATAGATATGTACACAAATGGATATATCACACAAATTGATATATATATAAACACACATATGGATATATATACACACATATCTATATAGATATAGATATGGACACAAATGGATATATACACACACAAATTGATATACATATATATGCACAAATGGATGTGTATACACACACACATCTATATAGATACCAATATGGACACAAATATATAGAGAGAGATAGAAAGATAAAAGAGTATGTATGTATGTATAGATAGATATAAAAGTATGTCTATCTATCTATCTATCTATCTATCTATCTATCTATCTATCTAATCTACTCTTCATTAAGTAACACTGAGGGGGAATTAATTGACTAATTGGGGCCAATCCTAAGGAAAAGTTTAGCCAGGTGAAAATAGTCTTTCCTCTAGTTTAAATACTAAAAAGTAAATGTTCTTTTTGTTAAAATAGATGGTGCCTACAGCTTATGGTGTCATGTTCAATAGAAAAGAGCAGCAATAGTATCCCATAAGAACAGAAATAGGTACCCATTTTTTAGTTTTCTCCTACATTCTTCCCTTGATCAAGACATATATGGACTTTTAGGATGTGTGTATGTGTGTGTTTTAAAGTAACTCAGAAAATTTTAAAGTAATTTCTTCTCTAGGTCTTCAAAATAATATCATGAAGTTATTAAATTATAGAAGCATTTAAATTATAGAAGCATTAAGCTTTAATATAATCAGAAATATTTCTGCTTCCACTATATTTTGTAAGCAATCAACAATAAAAATTATAATTTATATATGTATAGAATAATTATGAGAGTTTGATATAGTGTATTTGCAAAAAATATATAATTATTACTTTTGCTTAGTTCAACTAGTAGTTTTTGAGCCAACTGTTTTGTGATACTAGAGATAATGACCTTACAATTGGGCCTTGTCCCCTCAATAGTAAAACAATATTTAAATACCTGTAATATAGTTTGAACATTGGAAATTACAATTGATTATATATTCCAAGCTAGGGTATATTTAGCAAAGATTTATATTCTGGAGCAACGTTCTTATCTCATCACAGAAACACATTCTGGTATACCTTTTGGACGTTTATTTGTGAAAATCAAATAATTATGAGATGTCTGAGTTCTCTTCTATCCAGGTTTAGCACTTGGAAGATAAAGGTAACTTTGAGTCATTCCCTTGGAAACTGTCATTTCTTAAATTATTTATATTTTCAGGAAAGATTACTTGTTATTGATGTGAAATATTTATTGAAAACTAAAGGCTTGCTTACAGAACTCTTTTCTTTTTTTTTTTTTTTGAGACGGAGTCTCGCTCTGTCGCCCAGGCTGGGGTGCAGTGGCTGGATCTCAGCTCACTGCAAGCTCCACCTCCCGGGTTTACGCCATTCTCCTGCCTCAGCCTCCCGAGTAGCTGGGACTACAGGCACCCGCCACCTCGCCTGGCTAGTTTTTTGTATTTTTTAGTAGAGATGGGGTTTCACCGTGTTAGCCAGGATGGTCTCGATCTCCTGACTTCGTGATCCACCCATCTCGGCCTCCCAAAGTGCTGGGATTACAGGCTTGAGCCACCGCGCCCGGCCTACAGAACTCTTTTCTATGATGATGTAGCAGCAAAAGTGAATACTTTTTCATATCTGAAATAAATTACTTTAAAAAATGCTTATAAGATAAATACATATAATTAATAATTTATAAACATGTAGGGTTTGCAAAATGATTTTGGTAGTGGTTCATATTTATATATATAAAAATCTTACAACAAGAATGATACTAAAGACTGAATTTTCAATGATCCTATAATTTAGAGGAAATACAAAAAGCTGTCCCTGATTTTGCATGCTAATTAATGCCTTTTCTTGTGTGGTAGTGCAAAATGTTCTGACAGTAACATTGAAGGAAATTGTTTGTTTTTTATCAACTCCCAAAATGATGTTTGGGTGTTAAAACTAAAAATAGAAATGGTAAATAGGCGCACTAGGCATTTCAGCAGTACCTAAACATGCATACCTAAGCACAGCATTCTGTAGACACCTGTACTGGAATGTGTGTTTCTGGTCTAGTTCCTCTGATGAAGGAGGGTTTTTCAGTGCCATTCCTGCAGTTTATCTTATAAAGGAGACAATGGGAATATCTGAGGGAAAGAATTTTAGAATGGTAGAATGGTGGAGGAAGAAGGAATATCTACCCTTCCTTATTAGAGAGAGAAGTGGTGACTTATTGCTCTTTACCTCCTCAGTCCCATAGCAGCAAGGAACTGAATTATGCCATCCTCTAGAATGAGTTTGGAAATGAATCTTCCCAAGAACCTCCAGATAAATCCAGCCCATGTGACATCTTGACTTTGGACTTGAAATTGCCTAAGCAGAAAGACAAACTAAGATGGCCTAGACTTTTCACCTACAGAACTGGATCAGAATAAAGGGGTATTGTTTTAAGCGAGTTTATGCTTTGTTACACAACAATAGAAAACTAATGCAGATAGATATGAAATTCATCTTGCTCTTAAGTTTATATTCTATTTTCTCAAATGACATTTCACAGTTATTACCATCACCTCCTCCCTCACTTGTTTACTCTGTTATGAGTTGAGAAAATCCTTGATAGATTTGAAGTGCTTTCCAATTGGGGAAATGAACTAACACAATATGCTCTCAGCAAGTGTAGTAAATACTGTTTTTTTTAAAATGCTTATGATAAGATTAGAATCTGAAAAATTGTTTTAACTTGATGAGATATTTTCTATCCCTTTAGATAAGATACTAATTTACATCCATTTGAAACTCTTCAAATCGTAAATGCTCATTATACTTCTTCATTGTTAGTATGATCAAGCCTTATGCATGCATATTTTAGCACCACTTGAAATTGCCAAAGTCCTTTGAACAACTAAGTACTGGAGAAAATGAAGACTGCATTTCCCTCCATCTTGTTTTCAGAGATAGATGCGTTTTCCATAGCAAATGTCTAACAAGCTGAACAGTTTCAAGGGCCCTGTTGATGGAAAACATATCAGACAGTGCTTTGTGAAGCAGGCTCTCCTAAATTTTCCTACAATGTCATTTGAATGAGTACCATTTTCTAATTAAAATTAACAAAGAACTTATATAATAAAAATAAATCTTATTATAGAAAGAAATAGTATATATTATATTTTTGGTAGTGGTTTTTTTAATGTGAGGACTAAGTGCATTCATTAGCATAACAAAAAGAATTTGCAATATCAAGGAGAATATTTCTTAGGCAATAAAAACTTTAAAAGACAATGACTGAGAACACTTTAAAAATTTTTTTTTTTTAAGTTCACTTATTCCATTGGTCTCTTCTGTCACTTTCCCCTCATTATAATTTAAAAAGTTAAAATTAAGACATGTCCAACTAATTCAGTTTGTATAGAGATACAAAGCACAATTTTATAGGTGAAATTCATGATATAAATATTATAATTTAAAGATGCTGAAAATAATTGAATTAAAATTAGGGAGTTTTATAGTTGAGTATAGCTATGCAAGATCAGTTATATATGACTCAAAGCCAATGAAATCACCATCCTATTAATGTGTTTATTTGACAACTAAGGTTTTGTTTTTTATGAATTTATTAGGAATTGCCTTTCTGTAATATTTAGAAAATAATTGGGAAACCAATTAGGAAGGAGGAGAAAAACACATTTATAAAATAAATTTTATAATTTATTTTTCATTTATTTATTTTGACAATATTTTATAGTACCCACTACTATACCCATTTTATAGATGAGAACTGAAAGGCTTATTTAGAATTTAAACTGTCCTGATGATTTATCTAGCTAGTTATATAGCCAGGATTCAAATCCAGATTTTCTGACTACTTGTCTCAAGACTTAGATAACTCTATACTCATGCTATAAAAACACTCAAGTATCCCAATCAAAATTCCTATTGAATATGTTGAGGAACACAATAAACTTATCCTAGTATTTAGTTGGGGGGAATAAGGTCTGCAAAGAGCTAAGTGATCGAAAAGAAAAGAGTATAAAGAAGGAGGGACTTGTTCTACCAAATATTAAAATGTTATTTTTGCATCTATTGGATCGATGGAGAGATATAAAAATAGGTAGAACTATATGTAAGTATATTTATGCATGCTTAAGTACATTTTTATGTGTTTCTATTTGTATATCTTACATTAAAGTATTTACAAAACTAGAGGTTCGCATTGATATCTCCAGTCCCGTCCATCTACTTTTTCTCATTTTGTATTTGAAACTTTTTATACAACACTAAAAAAAGGTATATATAGAGAGATATATATGCTATATATACACACACACACACCATATATACCACATACATACATCGTGGGTATATATATCATATATATACATCATATGTGTGTATATACCATATAATACTGTGTGTGTGTATATATTCACACATGCCATTTATATATAAATGGAGGGGTGGGGAGAGAGATATAAGTAGATAAATAGTTACAATGAAATGTCAATAGCAATGAGCAGGCTTAGTTAACACATCTTCATTTCTATATACCATTTTCAATCATAAGAATCTAAGGGCTCCTTAGAGGAATGAAGAGGTGAGGGGAATTTCAAGATAAACCTGGAAAAAAATGATAAAACATGTTTTAGGGTCACAAACTCTACTTAGTGGTCCTCTGCTGGTCAAATCTGGAATAATTTGAGCATCAAAATGAATAATGTATTACAATACATTGAATATAATACAAATCCAGAATCCTGAATCCACATAGATATAGACAAATGTGATAAACCATGAAAAAAGTAAGTTGTTCTTTATCCATGAGTGCTAACTAATAAACAATTGCATAGTTTTAAAAATAATCTACAATAGAATAATATTCATCCTTAAAAAAGGAAATCCTGTCATTTGCAATAAACATGGGTGAACCTGGAGAACATTATGGTAAGTGAAATAAGCCAGACATAAAGTTGCAGTTATGTCAGTTATGTAGGATGAATAAGTCTACAGATCTAATGTACCATATGAGGATTAAAGTTAATATAATGGTGTTGTATACTGAAAGTAGTTTTTTTGTTTTGTTTTAGGCACTCTTGTCACCACACACAAACACACAAAAATATAACCTATGTGAAGTGATTGATATATTAACTTACTTTCCTATGGTAACCAGCTTACTATGTATAAGAACATCAAAACATCACGCCTTAAACATAGACAGTAATACAAAAGTTATCTTGGATGTTAAAACTAGTGAGGAAAATACTGATTCAGAACACGATGATGTAATTCAAAGTACATCTACAAAAAATACTTTTTCAGTGTAAAAAATAAGGTAACACTACAGTGGACGATTTGGGCTGAGACCTTGTAACTCAAGTGAAAAATAAACTTAACATAACCAATATTGGAACAATATTTTGTGTCCCAATATGATGTATTAATAGGGCACAATATATCTGTGTTATTCCTCTCCAAAATGTATAATTTAACTCTAATCTGAGGAAAATTTGGGAAAAAAACAAATTGTGGGGGATTCTAGAAAACAACTAACCTGTTCTCTAAAAATATCAAGGTCTAAAAGCAAAAAAATGGGGGAAATATTTCATATTAAAGAACAGTCATGACAGTAAAATTCAAGGTATAAGCCAAGTCTAGAGGGTGGGATGTTAAAGAACCTGATTAGGATAACCAACAATGTTTAAATATCGATTTTGCATTAGAAAATATTATTAAATCAATTGTATTTTCTGAATTAGAAAAATTTACTGTATTTATATAAGTATATTTTTGCTGTTAGGAAATACATAGTGAAATATTTAAAAGTACAGGAGTAAAACATCTGTAACCTGCCCTGAAATGCTTCATAAACAAATACAAATGTCTATATATGATTTATGTGTTTATATGTATGTTTTTAAAATATAAAATTAAGCATAAGCAAATGAAGAAAAATGCAAACCAACAGATAAATCTGGGTACGTGACATATGATTCAGATTTTAGTACTAGTGTACCTTTTTCTGTGAGTGTAAAATTAAAGATTAAAATCAATAACTGCTTAAACCAAGGATATTGCACAAAAAGTTAAGAAATAGATGACTGAATAGGAAAAGATATTTCAATGCCTAAAATAAATTGAGATTATTATGTAAAATATTTTAGAAGCTATTTCTAAAGGAGAATACTAACAGAAAAAAAAATGTATATATTTCAAGAGTAAACTTTTTAGAAAAGGAGAACCAAAAATCTAACAGGCACATGTATAAAGTAAATAGAAAAGGATCATTTGTGAGAAACATGTAGATTAAGACAATGATCTATTAATCCGAATGACTGGTATAAAGTTGCCTTCCAGTGTACTTGCCAGTCTGTCCTTTAGCAGTTTATATGTTTTCTTGTGGCCTCCAGCTCCTACAAACCATGAGCACTATCTATAAAAATGTTCACCAGTCGAACTGTATGTCTATACTCGCAGAGTTAAATGGGTAAAATGGATTGAATTTACACCATGAAGTATATGACTAAATAGGGGAAATGGATTAAAGATATAGACAGCAATATTGGCAAATATTAATAGTACAGTAATTACTAAAGAAAGTACTAAACTTGTATATGACACAATAGCATTTTTTTGTGAATTTAAAACATACAAAGCAATGATGCCAATTTTGCAAAAAGTATTCATTAAACATATTAAAGTATTTGCCTACGTGAGGGTCAGAAGAAAGCATGGTATGGAGAAACAGACTTCATTGTTCCTTCTTAACAATAGTTAGTATGGCGTTTTCTGTGTGTTTGTTTTGTTTTTATTACATTCATACCAAGTATTTCTCCGTGGAAAGGAATTTACGTTTTTTGAAACAATCATACTATTTTCTAAGATTCCTTCTCTCTATATACTGATAATGAGTTGTGTGATGATTTTTTTCTTTTTTAATTTACAAACAGTTTCATAGCATTTTTTGTGTTCAAGACAATATTCGAAGTAATTTTAAAATGTGGACTCCATTAATTCTCATCATAACAATTGTGATATGTTCTCTCATTATTCCACCATAGAAACCTAGGCACAGAGGGGCTCAGTAACTTACCCAATGTCCTGGCATTTATCGATGGTGGAATTATGTTTGAGCCTGTGCATGTGGCTCCAGAAATTTCATGCTGATTACTATGACCACTTGCTCCTCTTTATGAGTCATCGTTTCTCAGCCATATGACAAGCTATCTGTAACGGCCCTGTTCTTCTCTAAAACCAGAATTTAACATTACTCTTTAAGAGTGATCTCTATAGTTGAGTACTTTCAGAGTGTGTCCAGAAAATGATCTAGGACTGTCATTACAGGTTTGAAGACTAAAACTCAAGAAGCCTGTGTCAGTTTGAATGAAAAATCCTTGTGGTTTTTGTTTTGTTTTGTTTTGTTTTGTTTGCTTGTTTTTAATGAATCATTCTGTCAGTGGCTTTGTGTCAGCAACTGTAAGATATCTTCTGAATATAGCATCAATGTCCAGGGATATCAGGCATCAGATTTAAGGGACTGATATCCATTGAGTTTAATCTCAGAAAATCCCCCTCCTTGACACAGAAGACTAAAGCCACACAGGCCCCAAGAAATTTCTCTCTTTCTTTATTATTTATTTATACAACACAGGTACATTGTTCATTAGAGCTAGGTCACATTTACTCTCTGTATGCAGAATATGCCTCAAAAAGCTCACTTTGTACAATTTTTTTTTTCTAAAAATGCCTACTCATTCAATTTTGACAACTTTGGTTGCTCACCGCTTCTTTTATCTTTTTGGTGTTTTCTTTAGTCTTATCAAAAAACCAATTAGATTTAGATTTATCGGTTTTATTTTGTTACATTTCTGTTTTTATTTGTTGCTTTAATTTTCCATCAGTTATTTGAATGACTATATTTACAGAGGTGAATCCAGGATTTTTTTATGACCTCTAGCTTATAAAGTTAGGAGGAGTCATTTTTAGGCACACGATACAAAAATTGTAGTTCAGAATAAAGTGCAAAGTGAATATTTGCATATAATAAGGAAAGAGATATGGACAAATTGAACATTTTACAAGAGTTAGGTTGTAAAAATTGTCCACAACTTAGCAAATTAAAATATTTGTCAGTTGTCTGCTCATTTTTATAATACTTTACCCTATGTGTTGTTGATTATTTGTTCTTTATCTCTTTATATGCTAACAATTTTTATGTATGAATTTTTTATAGAATAAATAGAATGACAATTCAAACTATCCTCTGAATGGTCATGGAAATGTGTGTTAATTATTGATAACAATAGGTTAACACTATAAGGAAGTGACTGTGAATCTCATCCATGTAACAAACATAGTAACACATTACTATTACTAAGCTCTAGATTCTATTTGCATTTCATGAGATTTCTCACTGATATTCTTTTTTCTATTCTATAATTCAACCTAGGATATCACACTGCAATTAGCACTAATTAAATTTTATTGAGAAAAGTTACAGCCTAAAAGTCAACCTTATACTTACGACTGTTGTGCCATTGATGAACCCTTTTCATTTATACAATATCTTTACATGCTTAACATATTATATAATCCAAAGTTCAACTCATATGTTACTAATTCAGCAAAGTCTTCCTCCTGTTCACCAGGGACAGTTTGTCGCATTGTTATTTTTCTTCTCATGGTAATGTGTTTTTGCTGTTAGCATTCCACTCACTGTATTGCCAAAACAGTGCAATTATATTTTTACAATGAGCCCCTTGAGAGGATAAAACATGTTTTTATAAATATTAATTCCCAACATATAGCACAATAGAGGGTAAATTATAGATATTTAACAAATTTTTGTTGATTCTATATTGAAAACATTGTGCTTGCAAGACGTAGCTTGATGAAATCTGATCCATATTATGTAATGTAAAAGTCTTTTTATGCTTAAAGTTATGAGTTTAACTAATTTTATCCATTTCACTGGATATGCTTTTCCATGAATATTTAAGTAAATAATGCCAGCAGTTTTTGCTTTGTAGCATTTTGAAAACAAAAACACTTGGTATTTCAATTTCAAGAATCACATGTATAATTAAAAAGACAAAAGAAAAATTGTTTTGAAATTCATATAAAATAAAATTTACAACATGACATAATGTCTTTCAGATTACTAAACCTAAAAGCCCAGTTTTCTTCCTAAGTATTAAAATTAAAAATTCAAAATTATTTTGTATTTCTGAGCCTGTATCAGTGTAGGCTGAGAGATTCAAGAATGATCCCATACAACTCCTTCATGTAGTCAATTTAATAATTTAATAATGTGTCTTTGTAATGCTAACCTCAGTGTGAACTGTCACTATGATCTATCACACAGAACGTATTTCTCATTGTTCATATTTGTTCAGCCTGTAGACTGTAGTCTATATTTAGAATGTATTTCTGGTATTTATAAATAAATGTAAAAAAATCTTTTCACTAAAAATTTGAAAAAAAAAAAAAAAGGAATACTTTGAAGACCTTGTGACACAATACAATCTGGTCTTCAGGTTTGTGGAAAATTTTCTGGTAGAACTTTCACTTACTTTATCAATGATTTCTATGAGTAATCATTGATTGGTTTAATAGCTTGAAAATTGAAATTGTTGACATGCAGATTATTACTTGCCTATCACATATTATTCCTTTATTTTGTCTCTCTCTGTGTGTCTCTGTGTATGTGTTTATGTGTGTGCCTAAGCAGAATACTTTGCTTATAATTCAGCTAACTGAATTTAGCATATTCCATAGCTCAGTATCTTATCATTCTTTAAGTCCTCATTCATAAAATAGAACTTATAATTAGTTTGCCCCATTTCTTTGACAATGTTTATGGGAGAGGGACTATGAAAATTTGATGTGAAACTTCCAGAATAACTTTCTTTTTTAAATTTCTATATTTGATAATAATAATTGTTAAAATAGCTCTTCGTGGGACAGATTTTTTAAATAGAATAATAAAATATAGTCATAATCTAAATTTTATTGCCTAGCAGTAAATCAATCTCTAATGAGTTTATACTTCAGCTCCATTTAATTTTGGCATTGAACAAATTTGAGGGCATTTGGTCAGATTATAAATCACTTTTAACTTATCTCCTGAGTACAGAAAACTATAGATTTTTTCTCTACAGTTATGCTTAATTGCAGAATGAGTTGAACAATGGAATAGAGCAAAATATGTGTATGGTTACAACACACAGGATGTATAGAAATCATGTTTTACAGTGAGGAAGTGAGAGAGTGATAAGAGTCACACAAGTTTTACAGGATACATGCTTGTTATGTAAGTACTCCAAGCTTCTATAACCAAGCCTAGATCAGACCAAACATATTTTATGTCAATCTTAAGCTTGGAAAGCCACAAGGTTCATATGATTGTTCCAAGTGTCTACAGGGATTACTTAACCACTCTTGGTTCCTATAGGTCTACCATAACCTGTAATTTTTCTCTTAAGCAGGAATAAACTTTATAATAGTGAGGGTATTACTCAAGGAGTATTTTTGTAAAGATATTATTTTTTCTTTGAGCAAATAATAATAGTGATAAGGATAATAGTTAATTTTTACTGAGCACTTGTATTTTCTAAATGATTGCCTGGAATAAGATTACATATTTCAATAAATAAGAAGTCAGATACTGTTATTATTGCTATGTTAAAGATGTGAAAAGTGAGTGTTAGATAAGTTAGATAATTTGTCAATTGTTACAGAAAAACTGTGGTGCTGGATTGAAAGAAAGGCTTTCCTCAGATATCCATATTTTTAAAAATTGTATTATCTTACCTCCACAATAATAGGTGATTACTAATAAATTTAACTAAATCACTTGTTCAAAATTCAACTTTGTTTTCCAAACAATTAGGGAGTATTGAGTGATTTCTAATTCCTTTATATACTGGATGCAAGAAGCCAGTATAAATTATATTTGTGCATATATTGGATCCACTTTCCAGGAAATTTAAATTGTATAGTAACTCAATTTATTTTTCAGTTATGCTTTTACAGATGAGATGGTTACTAACTGGAAATTAGAATTTTTTCATTTCAAAAGCTTAGTCACTCATTCATTTGAATAATTAACATAGATTCTACTATTATTATTTATTATATCTTTATTATAAAATAGGTCAATGAGGCATTTTAATTTTTTTATTCAGAAATGAAAAAAGTAGTTGAATTTAACTTGTCAGCAGCTTCTGATACTTCTTTAAACTTAAGAGAGAATGATCAATGTTTTTTCTAAATCAAGTCAAATTTTAAAAGCATTATTTAAAAGCACTCATTTGCAAATTAGAGCTAATTCACTACATTCATTAAAGCTAAACTTACCTAAAATTATTTTACTTGATTATGAATATTATAATTAAACGAGTTGGTATGCAAATATCACTTAAGTTCATTTACATATGTTACTTAAATCATAAAGTCTTATAATCACAGTAAAGTTACTCAAAATACAAAGACTTCTACTATATTAAGACTAGAAATTACTATCCTGCAAAATGTATAAATAGAAGTCATTTTTACATGACTTACCTTAAAATATAAACATGCAATAAAACTTTAAAAAAATTATTCTCTCAAAATTGTAATATGACATATAAAATATATATGTCTGTGGAATTAAAATATATATTTATATTTATGTAGCCTAAAAGAAAAATTATAATAAAACTTAATATATTTAAGAACTAAAATAATAATCATAATAATAAGACAGTCGAGTTTTTCAAGTTCATGGTGGTTATAATCACATTCTTCTTGAGGTCATATAAAACAACACTAATAGCTACCATTTTTTTATCATTTAATATATAGCATGTTTGATAATAAGCACCCACCTGAACATGTATAAATCCTCACAAAACTTCTATCAGTCTGATGTTATTGTTGTCCTACAATAAACAAATCAGTAAATTCAGGCTTCAGAAACAAGTGATTTTTGCAGGATTGCATGTGTGAGAAGGGGATAAGTAGCAGTCTGACTCTAAAGTCCATGCTTATAATCTCTGTGCATTATTTGCTTCAATCACAGACAATAGTAACTGGCAAATTTAGAAACTGAACTCCTGTATTCACATCTATATTTAAAATTGTTTATGTGAAAATTCAAGTGTATGTTCATTCTTATACCCAGTTAAAAACCATGGAGGTTCTGACATATGAGTAAATGTGTAAAAATGAAAACATAAATGTTATTAATAGTGTATCTCTTTTTCACCTCGGTGTGTTGTACTCAACAGAATACTAATAAGAATGGGTGTCACCATATGGGAAATGGACATCACATATCTGTTTAATTTCATCAGTGATGTAATCACAACAAAACTTTAACTATTATCTAGTTTTAAGTCTATGTGAGGCTTACCAGGTATTCTCCAATTATGTACAATAGAATAATGTGATTGTCCAAAGGCACAAAACAAATAAGTTAGGATGTGAGTATATAAAATCTCACACTGTTTCCCAATTCATCACAATATTTACTAAAGTGTTCATGTAAACGTTAAGTTATCTTACAGACATTGAAAATATACTATGATTTATTGAATACAATCAATTTAAAACCTTTTTTTTCAAGTATGCATCTATTGCTTCAACTTTTGTAAACTTGATTTCTGAAGAAGCCATGACGATGGTCTGAAAAAAGCACCAATGCCTGACACATGTACAATAAAGCCTGTGACTTCATGTTTCTAATGGAAAAGAGATGACACTCTGTTTTCCAGAGGACCCAACCCTGCCCCATTACAGCCTTTCCAAACTCTTAGACGGTATCCTGGTAAAACTGAAACAGCACTTAATGCATTAAAGTGCATTTGATGGGTTCAACTCTTATAAAGCCTATTTCAGAGAACAAGAAAATTGCAAGTTTTGAAATGGTGTTATTTAAAAATAGTTTTCAAATTGCTTTTTGATTACTTCCTGTGCTTACATCCTCCTCCTCTCTGTAATAGACTTCTATTTGAAAATAAGATATAACATTTGAAACTGTCATTTTACAGATTTACTCCACATCCTTTTGATTTCTTTCATCCATACTTTTTCATGCCTTCCTTAATGAAGAAAGGAGAACATATTTTATGTCTTTGAAAAACATAAGAATATTATAAAACTCCAATTGGACTTAATCGGCACTTAATATATCTTTCAGAAGCAAAGTAACTCTTTTGGAGCTTAATCCTAGGAAAAGTTATCATGACACTTTTCACATAAAAAACGTAAAGATTTTCAGAGTTATTTACCTGAATATCTGGGTGTCCTTCTTGGGATTAATACAATCGATAATAACTATAATGATAACAAATAAAAAGAATGAGCAATCAACTACTTACTGCCTTGCTATGTACTGTACAAAGTGATTTATGTAAGCTATTCATTTTAAACCTCATCAAAACCTTATAGGTAGATATTTATGTCCTAATGTTACAAGTAACAAAAACTAAATTAAAAAGTCAAGCAACTTAATTCACTCTTAAATATGTACTATAGACCACCTTTGTTTACTTATTCACCTCTACAGCAGCAAACAAATCAATAAAAATATCTAAGAGAGATTACCATGCACCTGGGGAGACACACACACACACACACACACACACACACACACACACTAGGGTAGCCAGATGTATCTTAAAACATATAAAATTCCTAGTTAAATTTAAATTTCAGATAACATAAATTTTACTGTCTCAGATACTACATGTTTAAAGGATGTCACTACATGTCATATTTCTAAGTTATATCCCATGTATCACATATTAAAATGTATAATTAAATGTAAATTTCTGATAAACAGCAAATAATATTTTTATGATACATATGTTGCAGGCTGTGTTTGATCACACTTATATTTAATTTCTAATTTAACTGAAATTTCACAAACATATACACACATACACACACATCTATATATATTGGACCATGACAAATGCTATGGAGAAAAAATGTGCTTGATAATTAGAATACAAAATATCAGGGTGAGGGGACTGAAATTTTATATAGGATAGGTTAGATAGGGAGAGTTTATGAGAAGATTTGAGCAAAGAGCTGAATGAAGAAAGTGAGAAAGCAAGTCAAGGTTATGTAGAAAAATCTTTCTCGGCAGAGGAGATGGCAAGTACAAAAGACTAAACCAGGACTATGTCAATTTACATGGAGCTCAAAGAGTGAAACAAAATGCTGCATGAAATGAGGTTACAAGAATAATAAATGCTAAAGCAAGAATATAACTCAAGTGGATTTTTGTTAGAATTCTTAAGCACTATGATGGATAACAGATACACAGACAGATATATATCTACTAGTTTCTAATGAAAGTTTAATAACTTTCTAAGAGTGAGATTCAATCTATGTTCATATCCAGAAACACAGATGAGAATACCTGTAGGTAGAAACCAAGGCACAAATAATTCATGTAAGTATCCCTATATTTCATTTAGTTTTAATATCATTTACATGTACACATACAGTTTAATGTTCTATAAAAATCATTAGAAAGATCAACAGATAAATCATATCCATGAATTATTTACTTCTAAAAACAACTAAAATATAGCACATCACACGTATACACTAAGTGCCTAACCCTACCTTAAAGTACAAATGGGTTTATAATGTGAGACACTCTGTTTATTATTGTAATTTCCTTTCTCCTTTTCAGAAAGGAGAATTGACTGTAGCAAACATCTTCATGGAAAAATTAGACCTCTGATTAAAATATGTTGTGTACTAGTACTGTACATTGTATAAGAAGAAGTGCAATTTGCAATTATCTGGTGGGGTGGCATGAAGGGGATCTTCTGAAATCCAGAATGCAAACCAAAACACCTAAGAATAACTGATTGAAAAATTATGGGAAAAATTATGTCCTTCGTAGTTCATGGTCACATTGAGAGAAAGAATCAAAACACAGGGGAAGAAGATCCTACTCGTGTAGAAGAGGCATAGACAGTGATGGTTTACTCATAAAGGAAATATATTAATACTTGCAATAAGCATGTTGAGCAGAACAGGAACTTCTAATGAAATGAAATAACTAGAGGGCTGGCTGAATACTGTAAGCTTTCAGTTATTTCCTGGAGAATTTAGCCAATTGAATCATTTGAAATTTCAAACCTCAGTTTTAGTCATATTAATGCATTGATATATCAGTCATTCACTATAATTTTTAACATGGAACTCTCTAAGCAAGAAAATTAGTCTACATATTACAGACGTATGTAACTGCTGAACGATGTAAATTACAGAAAGCTTTCTAAAAGTATCCCGCTCCATGAATAAACAGATAGAATAAAGGTTATTCACCATATATGTTGAGTTGTTTAATGAAATCTTGAAGTGTTTTTAATTTTATGTATGTAGTTTTAATATGATTGAACTTCTTCCAAGTATCAAACTAATAATTATTACTCTGTTGAAAACACCAACTCCCATCTTGAGGGTACACAGCATGGGAGATGGCAGAGGTAGTAGTTCATGGACAGCTGTAGATTATGGTTATTTCTTGTGGATGCCAAATATGAGTCTTTTGTATATAGGAGTGATTACAATTCTGATAAAACAATCTTATCATCCTGAAAAATTTAGATGATAGAAAGGGTAACACTAAGTAGATAATGAAGTTTATATTACTGATTTACTTAATATTTCAAATGTAATTATAAATAAAAGTATTTTAAAGGGAAATATTTGTTTCAATTATAAAGCCAGAACTGTAAAAAAATAACAAAAATATACCAATTTAAAATGGTTTTAGTTGCCTTTAATTCTGAAAAATATCAGATAATAAATTTAATAACTTCAAAAAGAGATAGTAACATAATCCAGATGTATATACAAGTGAATATCTGCTAGATATATAAGTAGTTTGATTGGAAATAGCCCATAAGATCATAAAAGCACATGAGACAACTAAATGGATACATTTTCAAAATGCATGATAATTTGGCCTATTTAGCACTGGGTTTCTCCTAGGTACTTTAAGTGTGTGCAGGTAGCTTTGGGACTCAAAACAATCTTTTTTAAAAAACAAATATTCTTTTAAAGAAAATTGTACAATGTTATGGAGGATGAGCAAGGGAAGAATAAACTTAGGACATTAATTACTTTTTTTGAATGTATTAACATGTTTAGTTATTAGCACAATTCTTCAAAAAGTCAGTGGGGAAATACAGCTTTTCTCCAGTAATTTTTATATTTTCACATGGCTTCTAGATGATGGGTTCTGGCTACACAGAGTTCCATGGCCCATTACATATTCTTCCCACAAATACGTGTTGAATGCTCCCTGTGAAGATTGAAAAGTAAGACAGAAAGAGAGAATCTAGAATTTTTGAAAGTATACAATAGAATAAATGTCTATGTTTAAACAGATACTGATATCAAACAAGACATTTGCTCCAAAGCCATGGAAACCCATTAGTATGCCTAGCATTTAGATGCTACCCTTTGAATGAAGGAGAGGGAGAAAGACAAATTTATGGGGGAAAAAACCCTATATTTTAAATTTAAACAAATGCCTCAGATCCTCTCATTGACAAGTTACACTTATCAAGTATCCTATATGAATTGAGAGTTCTAGGAGTTTGAGTACAATGAAGAGAGAGAAACCACACAGTAGGCTTATCAGAGGAAATTTAATATAAAGAAACATTAACTATGATTTAGTAAGTAATCATCATTTAGAGGGAAACTCCAGAGTAATACATTTATCTGTAAATAATGTTTTCAGAGAATGAATTTTTGGCAGTTATTATTTTTTGAGAAGTATTGCTTGTTAAAAGAAACAAGGTATTATCGTGGAAAATTATTTCAAAAGGAGTCAAAAGAAGTAGATTAATGTTTCTCTTTTGTTAGTATTTCTTTGAGAGCTTCTGCAAATCTAAATGGCTGATTTCCTTCCACATTTAAAATACCTTTTCTTTGTTTTCTCAGGGATATGATGAAAATCTAATGAAACAATGTGGGGAAAAACACTTGGAAAGAATAAAATGTTAACAAAAGTGAGATTTCATTAATGTCATTGACCAAATTGGTCACTTACATACTACCCCCAAATAAGTAAATGTCCCAAATCTCTCTGCCTGTGAAGTGACAATGAGAAGACATATACCAAGAGTAACCATTTCGTAAGAACTCTTGCTTTAGTATGTGGTAAGCATTCTCTAACTAACATTATATGACAGTTTCATAAAAGATGCACAGCTGCAACTCCGACAAGAGGATAAAGGACAATTCAGGTGGCTCACACCTGTAATCCCAGCTCTTTGGGAGCCTAAGGCAGGCAGATCACAAGGTCAGGAGATTGAGACCATTCTGGCTAATATGGTGAAACCCTGTTTCTACTAAAAATACAAAAAAATAACCAGGTGAGGTGGCAGGTGCCTGTAGTCCCAGCTACTTGGGAGGCTGAGGCAGGAGAATCGCTTGAACCTGGGAGGTAGAGCTTGCAGCAAACTGAGATGACAACACTGCACTCCAGCCTGGGTGACAGAGTTAGACTCTGTCGCAAAAAAATACACAAAAAAACAAAGACAATTCAGGAAGAAAGGAGATCCATGTGGGAGCCATGCTCAATTTACATGTATCTGACTCTGGTCTGCTAAAGCTTGTAAGATTTGAAGAAAAAAGAAAGAAACACAAAAATTGGCTCAGCAGTCAAAGACAGGTTTATTTTGGAGAATAAACTTGAGAGGGGCTTCTGGCCAATTTTGGTCAGGAGCATTCTTTCTTACAGACCAAGGATATTTAAGTGTTTAGGGAGGGAGAGCTTATCACAGGCTTGGAATGTTTCTGGGTGGAGGAGAGTTTTATTGGGGGATTGAAGTGTCTCTGGTTGGAGGGGAGGTTATCTAGGAGTTGGCATGTCCCTCGTTGGAGGGGGGTTTATCTCAGGGTTGGAATCTCTCTGGTCAGAGGTGTCATTTGTGGTTTATGTTCATGCTGGCATTAGCCTTTATGCTGTTGTTTTTTGGGCTGGATTTAGGCAGTTTTTAATCAAGGGGAAGTTAAAATGGTTATATAATCAAGGGGAGCTTAAAATGAGGTGTTAATCCAAGATGGCGATGCTCCTGCTCTGTCAAAGCTGCACATCTGAACTTTAACAAACAAGTCTACAAATGTTTTATTTTGCTTTGTTAAATAAAAAAGAAAAAAAAAAACTTTGATTTCAGTGTGAATTAGCCATTAATATAACACTGTGGGATTAATTTGATATTAGCTCTGGCAATGATCAATGATATTTTTCCCAGTTGCTACAGAACCTGTTAGAAGCACTAAGTGGGTCATCCAAGTCACACATGTAATCAGGGCAGAAAGTGGGAGAATCAGTCATTTTATTACATCCTGTCATGCTCTTCCTGCGGCCAGATCTCAGGTTGTATTAAAATTTAATTTTATCAATTGTTGTTGAGTGTATCATCCAATGGAAAAACTTACTTTTAGCTTTTTGATATTTGCAATACTTAAATTTGTATGTTAACCTCAATCTTCTGCACATTTGCATATTTAGGACTCAAATTTTTTCCATACTATCACAGTTACCTCAGCTTTTGTTGTAGTAGAGTTGTTTGTTTTTTGGTTTTTGTTTTTGTTTTTTGGTAGAGGCAGAGACTAGTTCTGCTGCCCAGGCTGGTCTCAAACTTCTGGCCTCAAGTGATCTTTCCCCATTGGCTTCCCAAAGTGCTGGGATTACAGGCATGAGGTTGGCCTAGTTTAGTTTTGATTCATTTTAACCAAGTTTCCTAATTATTACAGAAAAACAAACAAACAAACAAACAAAAAAACAGAATAAACTTAATAGGTAAGTTATAAAAATTATTAACAAGTTATTTGATTGTTTTAAATTTCAAATAGCCTTTCTTTGAAATGATATTTATTAGTTTAACTTCATATGCCAATGCCATACTTTAAAAAATATTTTGTCACTTTAATCTACAATTCTGTGTAGATATGCATATGTATAAGTAAATGTGTTTATAGATAGAGAGTAACAAAGGGAGAAACTCAAAGAGAGATCTAATGTTTTTCATTTAAAATATTCTGTAATATTGTATCAATTCTATAGATGCTGCAAATATGCAGCATTTTAATCTATTTATTTGCTATCTTAGTTTTTTATAATAAGTACAAATTTAATTTAAAAATTTCTTCAATAAAATATCTTGAGGTCATGTGATAGACTTTTCCTAGAACAACCATTGATTAATATGGTCTCCATTGGCTCTCTGTGTTTCCTTGACTCCCTTTTCAGAGAATAACAACAGCAAAACTATTTTAATACATCATTTACCTGTTTTACCATGTTGATGTATCAATAATGCAAAAGCAATAATGATTTAAACTTCTGATCCCTTAGTATGAATCTAAGTGGCATTACATATAGGAAAAGTAATTATACTTTTCACTGATACACATTTACAAAATAAGCCAATGGCCACTTAGTAATAATCATTGCTAATAATAAATAAATTTTATCAAATCTTGACTTGGATATCCATTTGAAAATGTATATGAGAAAATGGAAAAAGCATTAAAACACTTCTACTCCAAACTAAAGTATAATAATTGTCTTGGCTGGGCATGATGGCTCACATCTGTAATCTCAGCACTTTGGGAGGCCGAGGCAGGCGGATCACCTGAGGTCAGCAGTTTGAGACCCGCCTGGCTAACATGGAGAAACCCTATCTCCACTGAAAATACAAAATTAGCCAGGCATGGTGGCACATGCCTGTAATCCAAGCTACTCGGGAAGTTGAGGCAGGAGAATCGCTTGAACCTGGGAGGTGGAGGTTGTGGTGAGCCAAGATCGTGCCATTGCACTCCAGCCTGGGCATCAAGAACAAAACTCCATCTCAAAATAAATAAATAGATAAAATAAAGTAAAATAAAATAACTGTCTTGAGGAAAAATATTTTTGAAATTGTTTTATTTGTGAGCTGAAATTTTTTTATGGAACACTATTTTTACATATTATCGTTATTCATGCAAAAGTAACAAATTATGGTTATTATTATTTGATTAGTTTTTCATAGGAAATCAGCAGCTTTTAATGAAAAATAAACAAGATTTTTGTCAGTTATAAAATTTGAGCTTTTGAGTAAATTTTAGAATTTTAGAATATTTTTCTTCACTACCATGAAAGTGATAGATTTCTAATATTTGAAATATTTTTGATGAAACTGGTGGTGATATCAGTAAGTATATTTTTATATTTTGTATAATAAAATGTGTTATTATTTGGAAAATCTGCATAATTCAGGGAACCAATATTTTTCAATTGATCAGTTCATGGTATTACAAAATCATGCATGGATAAGAGGTCAGTTCAATAGGGAAGATAAACAATGGTTATTTAAAGGAATAGATTATGAAAAATAGATTATATTGCAGCAAACTTTACATTGCACCTAAAATGTTAGTGTAGTATCATAAAAGAATGTCCATGATTATCTGATATAAAGAGCATTAAAATACTCTTCTTTTTCCAATTATGTATTTGAGTTAGGCTGACTTTTCATTATTTTAATGGAATATTGCAACAGCATGGTACTAGCATAAAAATAGACACAGAAATCAATGGAATAGGATAAAGAACCCCAAATAAAGCCACATACTTGCAACCAACAAATCTGCAACAAAGTGAGCAAAACTATACCTATTCAATAAATGGTGATGAGAAAATTGGATAGCCATAGACAGAAAAAAGAAACTGGACCCTTATCTCTCACCATATTTTAAAAAATCAACTCAAGAACTCAAGATGGATTAAAGACTTAAATGCATCCTGAAATAATAAAAATTCCAGAAGAAAATCCAGGAGAAACTCTCTTGGACATTGACCTAGGCAAATAAATTATTATGACATCCTCAAAAGCAACACACATACTCACAAATAGAGAAATGGGGCTTAATTAAACTGGAAAGCTTCTGCACAGCAAAAGAAATAATCCAAACAGTGGAAGAGTGGTTGGGAGTGAGGAATGAAAAATATAACTGTTGGACACTACATACCCTATTAGGGTGTGATGGGTACACTAAAACCCAACCTTCACCATTGTGCAATATATTCACATAATCAAACTGCATGTGACCTCCTAAATGTATTAAAATATGAGTAGTCTGTACCAGATATATCTATATAACAGAAAATTATTATAATATTCTTTAGGTATTTAGGTATGTAATTTCTATTATTGTGATTGATAAGGATTTATGTTACTTATAAAAACCTATAGACTTTATTTTTAAAATATAATAAAAGAGCCAGATGTGGTGGCTCACACCTGTAATTCCAGCATTTTGGAAGGCCGAGGCAGGTGGATCACTTGAGGTCAGGAGTTTGAGAGCAGCCTGACCAACATGGTGAAACCCTCTTTCTTCCAAAAATCCCCCTAAAAATACAAAAAAAAAAAAAAAAGAAAAGAAAAAGAAAAAAAAATTATTCGGGCCTGGTGGCACGTGCCTGTAGTCCCAGGTATCAGGAGGCTGAGAAAGGAGAATCACTTCAAGTAGGGAGGCAGAGGTTGCAGAGAGCCAAGATTGCACCAGTGCACTCCAGCTGTGGCAACAGAGCAGGACTCCATCTCAGTAAATAAGTAAATAAATAACTAGAAAAAAGCAAGCAAAAGAATAGGAGCAATATTGCAAATAAATGTTTTGTTAAAGGACTGGGATCCAAAATATGTAAGAACCCTTAGAGCTCAATAAGAAGATAAATAGCCCAATTAAAAAATGTGCAAGAGATTAAAATAGAAACCCAATTAAAAAAGTAAAAAAAAAAAAAAAAAGACTGTCAATAAGTACACACAAAGGTGCTCATTATCAGTCGTTACCAGAGAAATGGAAATTAAAATCAAAATGAGATATCACTGCAAACCTACTAAAATTATTAAAAATAAAACTGCTAAACATGTAAAAAATTGGTGAGGAAATAATGCAACTGGAATTCTCATACACTGCTAGTGTTAATGCAAATGGTACAAACGTGCAAAAATTGGCAGAATTTTTACCAGTTCAACATACATCTACAATACCAGTTATTCCTCTTTTAGATATCTGTCACAAAGAAAAGGAACATATTTTACAAAATGACTCATATACAATTTCTGCCAGAAGATTTATTCATAACAGCCTCAAGCTGGAAACAAACAAATGATCATCAATAGATAAATACATACAGAGTGTGTGATATACTCCACAAAAATATTACTATTTTGAATAAAGGGAATAAAACTACTGATAGAACATGGGTGAGTCTAAAAGTTGTTATGCTGACTGAAATAATACAAAAAGTGTGTAAAGTCGGAATCCAATTACATAAACTTCTAGAAAATGCCAATTAATCTATTCTGATAAAAACAAAATTAGCGTTTGATTGAGGTTAGGAGGAGAAGAAATAGTGAACTGCAAGGAATCATGAGGAAATTTTTGAGGGTAATGAAACTGTTCTTATCTTGCTTGCAGCAAGGAATCCACGGGTGTACGTATCCCTCAGAGCTCACCAAATCATATACTTCCCAGGGCTGTAACTTATTTTACCTAAATTATACGTCAACAAACTGATAAAACTGAACAAGAAAACATAAAATAGAAATATAATTGATATCTTTAATTACACCAATAATATTAAGATTTTTAAATTCTGTTAGTTTTGGTAAAATGTGGTTTTCAAGGAATTTTCCCATTTCATTTAAATTAGCAAACTCATTTGAACAATGTTGTGATTATATTTTAGTATATGTATAATTATTGTTTTATATTACTATTATTAATATTATTGTTTAATATCTGTATTATTTGTAGTAAAGTCAAAATTTTTATCACTACTAGTGAAAATTTTTGTTTTATGTCTTTCTTCTTGATCAATTTTGCAAGAATTTTAGTAAACTTATTAATGTTTCCAAATACCTCTTACCTTTGGTGTTTTTTAATCTATTATACATATGTTTTGATTTTGTTAATTTCTGTTATTTTACAAATTGTTATTTCTTTCAATTTTGGTTTTCTATACTTTACTTATGCTTAGATAATTGATTTTTAGTCATTCTTCTTAGCTAGTATGCATTTAAAGCCAAATATTACCCTAACAACTGTTTTAGTTGTTTCACATTATTCTATGTTACATCTTCTTTATCTTTAAGTACAAAATATTTTCTCATTTTTGTTGGTATTTCTTCTTTAAACCATATTTAGAAGGACACTATTTTATATTGCAGTGGTTTATATATTTAATTTAACTCTTTGTTGTTTAATTTTTTGTCATTGTTATTTATTTTTAATTTTTAAACTATGTAATTTGGTGTACAACATAGTCAATTTGGCAAATATTTTAAATTGATATAAAAATAATACGTATCTCCCATTTGTAGGTACGCTTTTCTATATATGTGTATTCTTCCAAATACATTATTTTTATTTATCTTATCATCTATATTCTTACTGACTTTTTCTTCCATATTCCATAAATTTTGAAAAAGTGCTAAAGCCTCCTATTATATTTGTGAAATTATCTTTTTATCTCTTCAATTATCTCATTTGCTTTAAATATTTTAAATAAGTGCTAATCTTTAATATATTGTTTTATTATTTTAAAATAATTCTCTACTACCATAATTATTGGGGTCACTTATAGGTCTGTTTCTAATGTTTGCCTTTATTGATTATTTGGCTAATTGATATTTTGATTCTATAATCTTGCTAGCTCAAAAAAAAGTAGGAATCAAACAAGATGTAATACAAAGAATGGGTTAGAAATATTTTTAAATGCAGTGACTCAAAAGAAAATTTAACATATGTGCATGATTAGAGAAGCCCCCAAATAAAACCTAAACACTTGAAGTAACCAAATATTATATATGCATTTTGAGAGAACTTCTTTGCAAGAAAAAGACTAATTGATAGACTTACTATGAAGCCATGCTGTCTGACAGGAAAAATTGTATGGAATTTCAATACAAAGCAAACACTGTAACATAACATTATAGTTTGAGAACTTCAAATGTAAACATTAAATGTAAATCAATTAACCTCTAAAAGGAAAAGATTTGAAGATTTGTTGCAACCTTACATTGAGCAAATCTATGGATATAATTTTTCAAGCAGCATGTTCTCACTTGTGTTTCTGTGTCACATTTTGTTAATCCTTGCATTATTTCAAACATTTTCATTATTATTAGATCTTTTATAGTGACTGATGATCAGTGATTTTGATATTAGTCTTGTAATTGTTTAAGGGTGCCAGGAGCCAAGCCTATGTAAGACATAAAATTTAATTGATAAAATTTTGTGTGTTCTGAGTGCTCCACAGACTATCTGTTCCCCCATCTCTCTCCCTCTTCTTGGGCCTACCTCTTCCTTGAAACACAACAGTACCTAAATTACACCAATTAATAACTCTAGAATGGCCTCTGTGTTCAAGTGAAAGGAAGAATCACACATCTCTCACTTTAAATCAAAAGCTAGAAATGATTAGGCTTGGTAAGGAAGGCATGTCGAAATAGTCAAAATAGGCTGAAAGTTAGGCCTCTTGCACAAAACAGTTAGTCAACTTGTAAATGCAAAAACAAAGTTCTTAAAATAAATTAAAAGTGGTATTCAAGTGAATACACATATAATAAGAAAGCAAACAGTCTTATTGTTGATAAGGAAAAAGTTTTGGTGGTCTGGATAGATCAAATAAATCACAACATTCCTTTAAGCTAAAGCTTAATTCAGAGCAAGACTCTTAAGTCTTTTCAATTCTAGGAAGGCTAAAAGAGATGAGAAAGCTGCAGAAGAAAAGTTTAAAACTTGCACAGGTTGGCTAATAAAGTTTAAGGAAATAAGCCACCTCCATAACATAAAAGTGCAAGGTGAAACAGCAGGTGCAAATATAGAAGCTTCAGTAAGCTATTTAGAAAAATCTAGCCAACATAATTGATAAAGCTGAATACACCAAACAATAAATTTTCAGTGTAGAAAAAAACAACGTTATGTTGGAAGAAGGTGCTATCCAAGACTTTTATAGATAGAAGACAAGTCAATGCCTGGCTTCAAAGCTTCAAAGGGTGACTCTTTGTCAGGGGCTAATGCAGCTGGATACTTTCAGTTGAAGCCAGTGATTATTTCCCATTCTAAATATCCTAGGAGCCTTAAAAATTAAGTTAAATCTACTCTGCCTGTGCTATATAAATGGAACAACAAAGTCTGGATGTCAACACCTCTGTCTACAGCATAGTTTACTGAATATCTTAAGCCCACTGTTAAATCTTAACTGTTCAGAAAAAAGAAAAAAAGATTCCTTTCAAAATATTACTGCTGATTGAAAATGCACCTGGTCACCCAAGAGCTCTGGTTGAGATATATAACGATATTAATGTTTTCATGCCTGCTAACATGACATACATTCTGTACCCCATGAATCAAGAAGTAATTTTAACTTCTGAGTCTTGTTATTTAAGAAATACATTTCTTGAGGCTACAGCTGCCAAAGACAGTGATTCCCCTGATGGATCTGAACAAAGTAAATTGAAAATTTCTGGAAAAGATTCACCATTCTAGACGCCATTAAGAACATTCATGATCCATGGGAGGGGTTCAAAATATCAGCATTAACAGGAGAGTGGTTGATTTCAACCCTCATGGATAACTTTGAGGGGTTCAAGACTTCAGTGGAGGAAGATGTGGTAGAAATAGAGAACTAGAAGCAGAAGTGGAGTCTGAAAATGTGACTGAATTGATGGAATCTAATGATAAAACTTGAACAGATGACAAATTGCCTCTTACGGATGAGCCAAGGAATTTACTTCTTGAGATGAAATATACTACTGGTGAGGATACTGGGAATGTTGAAATGACCACAAAGGATTTTAAATATTATATAAATGTATTTGATAAAGCTGCAGCAGGTTTTTAGAGGATTGACTCAAATTTTCAAAGAAATTCTGAATGTAAAATGCTGTCAAATAGCATGCTATGGAAAGATCTTTAGTGGGGAAAAAAAAAAAAAAACAGTTGGTCAATGCAAAAAAGCATCATTGTTGTCTTATTTTAAGAAATTGTCACAACCACCCAACCTTCAGCAACAGTACCCGGATCAGTCAGTAACCAACAGCATTGAGGCAAGACTCTCCGCCAGTAAAATGATTACCACTTGCTGAAGGGTAATCAATGCTAAAAAGATTGCTAGCATTTTTTTTATAAAGAAGTATTTTTTACCAAAGATATGTACAACGTCTTTATAGACCGAATGCTATTTACCACTTAACAGACTACCATATAGGGTAAACACAACTTATATGAACTGGGAAACCAAAGATTTGTGTGGCTTGCTTTATTGCAATATTTACTTTATTGCTGTGGTGTGGAACAGAAGCCACAATATTTCTGAAGTATGCTTGTATTTCTTCAATCATTTCCTTAATGATTATTATTACTACATCATTTAAAAGAAAAAATTGAAGCAAAAGCAAGTGAAGCCTTCTTCACATAGATCTTAAAACAAAGAATCAGAGATTTCAAGCCAGAAGGGTGGGTCCAGAGCGATATTCTTAAATTATTTCTATATACTCTTAATTCTGTGGGGTAGAATGTAGGACCTGGCAGAGATGCCTTACTTGTCTGCCATGAAAAAAGTTTATCCTAATTATTATGTTTTCCTAGTTCTTGGTTTGCTGTGTTGTTTCCTATTTCAGTAGGATCTCAGGTATCTGTTCTTTACATATTTTTTCCTAACAAGTTTAATTTCTATAATTTTTTTCCCAGGGTTCGAAAACTCCCATTTTAGATCTCTAAACAAAAATAATTAAAAAGAACCACAAAAATCTTCTCATTTGTTCATTCGTTCAAACAATACTTAGTCAAGATGTACTCTGTGTGAGATTCCTGGTTTATTTCAGGGGACCAGATAGACCAAAAGCTCAACTCTCATAAAGCTTTTATTTTGGAAGTGGAATACATAAATATTAGGAAAATAAATAAAGCAAATAGTGTGATAAAAGTTTATAACTGCTATACAAAAGAAATACAACTATGGAAAGAGGATTGGGATTACAAGGTGGTGAGTTGGAGTTGTGAAATAAGTGAGGTGAATCTAGACCTTATTTTGAAAGTAATACTTGAACAAAGATTTAAAGAATGTATAGAAATAGATGGTGTAGATACATTGGCAAAGTTTGTTCCAGGCAGAGAAAACAGCAGTAAAATGTTTCTTAGGTAGAAGTATACCTATTTAGATTAAAAAATGTGCAGCAGTCAATATAGATAAAACAAAAGAAGTGAGAGGGAGGATAGTAGTCATACATTTATTAAGAAACAATGTCCATTAGGCCTTCTAGGTGCTTGTAAGAATTTTGACTTCCATGTTGGATCCTCCAAGGGTCCATCAATGGTTTGAGTCACATGATATGAATGATAGGTTAATAATTTTAGCTACTATGTTGAACGTAGATTCTAGGAGGCAAACATGGAAATAGGAAGGCCCTTTAGAGGGCTTTTACAAGATACTGCATGATGAATGAGACTGGCTTGGTCAGGGAGTTACCATTGTAATTATTATTTTTCAGCCAATGTTTTTTTATAAGATAGAAGTTATAAATCTCATAAATCATTTTAAACTTCCTGATCAGCTACTTTTGGCATAAATGAATGAAGTGTTCTATTTCAAGACTATATTTCCCCTTGATAAAATTTCTTGATTATTTTTATCCAAAGAGCATTAATATTTTTTCAACTTTAAAGTTTTTACTTGTAGAAGTTTGTCCTACCACATTTCTTTAGATTCTACATTGTTTTGCATAATAATTTTTATCTATTTGTTAAGATCTTAAGGCAAAACTCATGACTTTTTGTCAACTTTTCTGGAAAAGATACTATACAATTGTATCGTTTTAATACTATTACTGATATGTACTAACACATTAATAGTGTCAATATGAAAGTAAGCTCAAATACTGTATTTAGTCACAGAAACCCACCATCAAAGATAAGGATAAGACATCATTTCAATAGTAGCACAGTTTTGCTACAAGTGGTTGATGATTAAAGAAATCATGTAAAAAACTGACAAAATATTCATGTATGTATAAATGTATATATGTATTCATGTACAAATGTGTGTGTGTGTGTAGCTTCAGAGTTATTATCTGGAAGGCCCTTTAGATGGCTTTGACAATTATACTAAATACATTTTACATTAAAAGTTAACACATCTTCTGTATTTCAGTTTTAAGACTGTTACTAATAAATGAATATGCCCATTGCTGTTATACATTAGTGAATTATTGTTTAAAAATGCTTCAATCTTTTTAATAAATCAGGGAAAAGTGATGAAATTTATGTGCTTATAACTCACGGTACTTTGAACTCTCCATTTTTGAATCTCTGTTTCTATGGAGTGATGGGTCTAGTGATATGCTTTATTGTTATTAATATAATAATTGGTAAGCAATCTAAATGGGACGAATAACTGCAGGATCAGAGAAGATTGTGCAGCTGCACCTACAATGTCAACTTTTGGGAATAGCTTAATTTTTAACAATTGTACATAATAATTCTTGTATGTGAATAGTTTTAGACAATATTTAAGGTATTTAATATAATTTTAATTTTATACTGATAAGTTTTTAAAAATCACCTGAAGTTCATACTCTACTCAGATTTCCTTAGTTTTTACTTTACAGCCTTTTCCTGCTCCAGTATTGAATCCAAGATAGCACATTACATGTAGTTGTCAGCATCTCCTTAGGCTCCTCTTGGTTCTGACAGTTTCTTAGACTTACTGTTTTGGACAGCCATGGCAGTTTGAGAAGCACTGGTCTAGCATTTTTATGGAATGTACATACCACAATTGAAACTTGTCTGTTGTTTTTCCAGAATTATACTATGATTATGAGTTTGTAGGAGGAAAATCGCAGAAGTAAAACGTCATTGTCATCACATCCTATCAAGAGCACATACTATCAACATGACTAATCACTGATGATGTTGAATTCAATTGTCTGACTGAAGTAATGTTTCTCAGTTTTCTCCAATGCCACATCACTTTTCTTTTCCTCCGTTTGACACTCTTCTCTTTGGAAGGAAGTCACTATGCTCTGGCTGTACTTAATGGAGAGAGACTTATGCCTTACATCCTTGAATACAAATATCTAAATAAATTATTTGAAATTTTCCTCAGAGGAGATATGTGTTTTCTCACCCATTTATTTATTTACTCAATAATTGATTCATCTAAGTAGGGACTCTTGCTGCTGAGGTTTTTCATTAAGTATGACTGAGTTTCTGTGAATATGGATATTTTCTGATAGAATTTAATCATAAAGTAGAAAAATAAATATAGGTTAATGAATTCTATACTTGATTACCCAGAGCAGTATGTAGAGTAATATGCGGTAGTTTGCTATCACAAGTGACTCATAAATTAAAATTTCTATGATCTACTTGGTCTCTATGGTCCCTGGGCCATAGAATCAGAGATGCCTTAATTGATTTGCTGACCACTATTCAATAGCTCGTCCTTGGCCTGGGTCCTATTAGATTTCAAATTTAGGATTTTATTCCTTTACCTCAAGGTTTAAATTCTCTATGACTCAGGGAAATATCATCTTTCCTATTTTTTTTTTTTAATTTTGTCATTTATTCCTTACTCTGAATGATTGCTAGAGTCTTTCTTGATAATATATTGATAAATGGGTAGAAGTCTATTTTTCCTTTAATCATCTTTTAATATGAATTCTGAACACTTATGTCTGGATGGAATTTATTGCTGTTTCAAAAGAATCTCTTCTACCACTTTGAAAGTTTTTGATTTGATGTTGGCCACTTTTATTCCTTTAATTTTCTAACAGTAATTATTAGGTTTAAATTTTATCTCTCTGATCCCCTTCAGCAGCTGTTTCAAGATTGACCTTCTTTGACATCTTTATGCTTATGAGACCTTTGAAGTCCTTTTCTTTCTAATTCTTTCTGAATGGCATTGAACTTACATGTTAAAAGTGAATTGCTTATTGTCATAGTCACCTTGATTTCTCCTTTGAACTTTCAAAGCTCTATTTTTTCAATCTTTTGACTAATAACATATTTTAAATGATTTTTTCTATCCCAATTACCACTTAGCTAATACAAGCACATTAAATGTTGATTATTCACTTGAAACAGAAGATGACTTTTTCTATTGCAATATTGCCTTCAACAAGATTACAAATCAGCATCGGTCATGCTGAATTTGTTGCTTTCACAATCTACATACAATAGTGTACTGTATGATATTATACACATCTAAAAAATAAAAAGAACACATTGTAATTAGAATATACATCACAATAAAGTATGCATTGTATAAATGTTATGTTATTTATGCATGTGTTAATTATAAAAACTTCATTTTATATATGCACTAAAATATATAAAATATTTTATAATACATTTTACTTTGAGAGTTGCGTGTTTTTCCACTTTGATTCCAGAAAAACTCTCGTTGTCTGCAAATAATTACACTTACTAGTTATGCTGAATTGCTTTTTCTCTGTGTTGTACTAATGGTTGTATTTTACATAACATGTCTTGTTTCCAAATATGCAGAATAGTTAGAAAAATAACTATGTTTAAAGTAAAATTAACTGGCTCACATAATTGTGAATGTTTTCAATATGAAATATTAATATTAGCATGAATTATGGGTTGTTTAGCAATATGTTGTCAATATTGGAAGTTACATTTATACTATTTTTTATTCCTAACTATATTATCTTTTACAAATTTGTTGAATACATTTTAACATTTTTCTTATTGTCATTCTACACATGCTGCTCAAGCAACTAAAGCAACAAAGAATTCTATCACATATCTCTCTCACCTAACTAAAAAGATGATCGAGGAAGCCAAAATCCATGGAGCATTCCTATTTTTTCAAAAAGTAGTGTTGAGCATATTAGGGAATGCTGTATCATTTTAATGATATGGAAACTTCAAACGTGTCTTTAAAGGCAACACATGTAATTTTATTTGTGCTTATTTGTCATGTTTGAAGGAAGTGAGCTGGTAGCTGAATGTGTACTTTCAACATGCCTGAGGAACTCCCCCTACAATGCTAATGATCTGTCAATGGTCACAAGAGTGCTGGGGAGAGCAAAAAAAAAAAGGAAAAGAAAAAAAAAAGGAGCAGCTCTGTGGTAGAATTGTTTTATCTCTGAATCGTATAAACATTAAAACACAAAACATGGATTTATATATCAAAAAAACTCTTTCTATCAGAAAAAAGTATTGCATTATGTTTTTTTCCAGGGGTGTCATTGAAGTGAAGTATATTTTTAAATATATTATATTTCTTTCATGATTACTCATTTAGCTAAATATTCATCTTCTTACGATTTCATTACTAAAGCCCTACTAATTGTATAACAGTCTCCACAGTGCAATAAAAAATAAACATACATAAATTAAAAAGTAGAAAAATCTTTAAAAGTGTTTACCATATTCCATGTGTTGATTGTTGTATAACATAACAAAAACTATATTATTGAAATAAAATAACAAGCTTAGAAGTGTGAATTATTAAACCAGCCTCAGACAAGTTAACTTAGGTCATGAAATTAGTGGTACAATAGAAATTTGAATCAATATATACCATCAAGGCAAATGTTATCATAGTGACGATAATAACAGTTATTGTTATTATTCATATTTATTAACTTTTCTATATGCTAGATACGCCACTTGTTTCACATGTGTTCCTTTACTTACTAACTTCAAAAAATCTTAGATTTAAGGCCATTATTTCCATTTTATAGGTGAAATAATTGGGCCTGAACAATTTCGCTAAATTATTAGATAATAAAATTTGAGTTGGGATTTAAATCAAGATTTGCCTGAGTCCAAACTGTGTGCTATTAACTTTCATGACCAACAACTCAAATCTATTATATTTTTGAATGAGAAAAATTCCATATGGGAAGATAGTTTGTTCTGTGCAGTTAAGAAGAGTGCTTGCTATTTTTAGGCAAACAGTCCTCTTAACTTACACTATTAGGTGATAATATAACTAAATTACTTTCAAGGTACTGCAACATTAAAATAAAAATGTAGCAAATGTACAGTGACCTGACATAAGGGAACTCCCTGTGTGAGCTGGGTTTTCAAAGTAATCACGTATTATGAAACTGCAAGATGCTCTGTAGAACTTAGGCACCTAGCTAGAAAAGTTAGCCGATATTATCCTGCTTAATTTCAACAGTGTAGATGCATGAGTTGGTCAGCCTCATGCATCAAACAGCACATTTTCAGCAGAAACAAATGTGTATAATTTTGATTGAAATATTTGGATAAATGTAGGTTCAAATGATTTATGTGGAATGTTATATATTGTTATTATCACTTAATGTCTTTCAGATTTGTTTTTGTTTTGTTTTGTTGTTTGGGAAGTAACTTGGTTGTTGTGGAAATTTAACATCATGTTAAAGATAAATATAACCTGGGTGAAATAAAGACAACTTTTTTGCTAGAGTTTTCATAATTGAATAGCTCATAAGTTAGAAAAGTAGTATCTATCACATATACATCTGAACCCAACCATCCAATCACACCTATATTTTCATGACCATGTTTGTAAAAGATCTTCAAGGATCCAAGGACATGGTGCACTTCCTCTGGGTATATAATTATTTATATCTCCAGTGTCTACATTTGCATTTTTAGGAAGCATTTTATGGGTGTAAAGAATTGAAAGAATTAAGAACTAAAGTAACAGTTTCTTAGTTAGCAGAGTTGGAGAAAAGGGATTCAGATATTTTGAGTCGTCTCTTCAATAATATACAATTTAATTAGTATAATTATGGCATTCCCAAGGTAATGTAGAAAGAAATTTTAGGTCAAGGAATAAGACTTTGTGAACCATATTATTTATAAAGGAGAGAACAAGGGTTTAGTCACAGTAAATTGAAATAAGAAGTCAGATTTTAGTAGACAAGAGATAGAACTCAGCAAAAAATAGCATACCAAGAGCTACCAGGTACACTACATGCAAGAGCTCCTGGTATAACCCAACCCTCTTAAAACCTGTATAACCCTGTATAACCCAACCCACTTAAAACCCTGTATAACCCAACCTACTTAAAACCCAGGCTACTGATGCAGAGACCCAGCTACAAGAGCAGAGTAGGTGGGATAAATTATATATGTTGAAGTATACCTAAGATACAAAACACTTAGATGTGAAAACATGCCAGCTGGACATTATAGAAGATTGTTGATTAACTATAACTTAAATCTGATTGACTCAGCTGCTTCTTGTTATGCTTCACAACCTACCCTTGCATCAACTCCTCTCTGACTGAAATGAGCTAAACTCAACAGGATAAGATACTCACTCCAAAATTGTGGCTAATTCTAAAGTTTGGACAACCCATTAGAGATGCTAGTGCCATGCTCAGAGACTGGTCATGCAAATGAAGTCATAAATAGTGCCGTTCAACCTGGTGCTTGACATTATATAACTCTCAAATTCTCGGATCCTAATTTTGTTATTTGTGGAAATTTGTAATAGTACACAACCTTCAGATTTGTTCAAATTTGTTGTCACGACTGAATTAATTTTTGCAGGTAAAACACTAAGATGTAACTGCTGTTTATCATTATTCTTACTATTATGAACAAGGAGGCCTGTGGGCATCCATAAATCATCTAAAATTTTGGTCATGGAAGATCTGCTCCTTTTTGCCTTGTCTAAGGAAAATAATCATTTTAGAAGGATTGTTAAACGCATCATATTTGAAGTAGCATTAGTACTTAGTATTATAGATGAGTTTATGTAACTTGGCCTTAGTTACACAGCTAGTAAAATGGAAGAGATATTTAAAAGTTAGACTACCAGGGAAAAGCTGAGTTCAGAATAAAGAAATCACTGAAATCAATGAAAACTAGCAAGGAGTAGAGGCACTTTTGTTGGTCAGTGGGGTGTGTAAGAATGTTCCCATCTTATACTCACATTGAACCAAAGGCATTTATAATTTATTACAATGCCTTTTAAACAAATACTTTTTTTTTATTTCGATAGGTTTTAAGGAAGCAGGTGGTGTTTGGTCACATGAATAAGTTCTTTAATGATGATTTCCCAGATTTTGGTGCACTAATTGCCTGAGCAGTGTATACTGTACCTAGTGTGTGTAGTCTTTTATCCTTCATCCCCTCCCACCCTTTCCCCTGGGTCCCCAAAGTCCATGTATCTTTCTTATGCCTTTGTGTCCTCATAGCTTAGCTCCCATATATGAGTGAGAAAAATAGATGTTTAGTTTTCCATTACTGAGGTATTTCATCTAGAATAATAGTCTCCAATTCCATTCAGGTTGCTGTGAATGCCATTATTTCATTCATTTCTATGGCTGAGTAGCATTCCATTATATATAATACATATATCACACTTTATCCACTCATTGGTTGATGGGCATTTGGATTGTTTCTATATTTTTTGCTATTGCAAATTATGCTGCTATAAATAGGCATGTGCAAGTATCTTTTTTGTATAATGACTTCTGTTTTTCTGGGTAGATACACAGTAGTGAGATTGCTAGATGAAATGGTAGATCTACTTTAGTTCTTTAAGGAATCTCCACATTGTTGTCCCTAGTGGTTGTACTAGTTTACATTCCTATGAACAGTATAAAAGCGTTTCCTTTTAACCACATCCACACCAACATCTATTATTTTTTGATTTTTTGATTATGACTATTCTTGCAGCAATAAGGTGGTATTGCATTGTGGTTTCAATTTGCATTTCCTTGATAATGTTGAGCATTTTTCAATATGCCTGTTGGCCATTTGCATATCTACTTTTGAGAATTGTCTATTCATCTCCTTAGCCCACTTCATTTATTATTATTATTATTATTTTTGAGATGGACTCTTGCTCTGTCGCCAGGTTGAGTACAGTGGCGTGATCTCGGCTCACTGCAACATCTGCCTCCCAGGTTCAAGTGATTCTCTTGCCTCAGTCTCCTGAGTAGCTGGGACTACAGGTGCACACCACCACGCCCAGCTCATTTTTGTATTTTTAGTAGAGATGGGGTTTCACCATGTTGGTCAGGATGGTCTCGATCTCTTGACCTCATGATTCACCCACCACAGTCTCCCAAAGTGCTCGGATTATAGGCATGAGCAACCGTGCCCAGCCATAGCCCACTTTTTTATGGGATTGTTTGTTTGCTTGTTTTGCTGATTAGTTATTTGTAGATTCTGGATATTAGTGCTTTGTCAAAGGTATAGATTGTGAAGATTTTCTCCTACTCTGTGGGTTGTCTGTTAACTCTGCTGGTTATTTCTTTTGCTGTGCAGCAGCTTTTTAGTTTAATTAAGTACCATATATTTACCATTGTGTTCGCTGCATTTGCTTTTGGGTTCTTGGTCATGAAGTCTTTGCTTAAGCCAATGTCTAGAAGGGATTTTCCAATGTTAACTTCTAAAATTCTTATGGTTTCAGGTCTTACATTATATCTTTGACCTATCTTGAGTTGATTTTCCTATAAGGTGAGAGATAAAGATCCAGTTTCATTCTTCCTATATGTGGTTTGACAATTATCCCAGCACTATTTGCTGAATAGGGCATCTTTTCCTCACTTTATGTTTTTGTTTGCTTTTTTGAAGATCAGTTGACTCTAGACCCATAACAAGCAGCAAGACTGAAATGGCAATAAAAAAATTGCCAAGAAAAAAAAAAGTACAGGATCAGATGGGTTTACAGCTGATTTCTGTCAGACATTAAAAAATGAATTGGTACCAATCCTATTGACACTATTCAAAATGATAAAGAGGCAATCCTCCCTAAATCATTATATGAAACCAGTATTAACCTAATACGAAAAACAGGGAAGGATATAACAACAAAAAAGAAAACTACACCAATATCCCTGATGAACATTGATGAAAAAATCTTCAACAAAATACTATCTAACTGAATCCATAATATCTAAAAGATATATCTAAAAGATATTCCACTGTGATCAAGTGGGTTTCATACCAGGGATGAAGAGATGGTTTAAGATACATAAGTCAATAAATGTGATACAACACATAAACAGAATTAAAAAAAAATCACATCATCATTTCAATAGACACATAAAAATCATTTGACAAAATCTAGCATTTCTTATGATTAAAATTCTCAGCAAAATGCCATAGAAGGGACATACCTTAAGGTAATAAAAGCCATCTATGATGAACTCACAGCCAACATTATACTTATCTAGGAAAAGTTGAAAGCATTCCACCTGAGAAATGGAAAAAGACAAGGATTCCCACTTTCACCACTTCTGTTCAGCATAATACTGGGAGTCCTAGCCGGAGCAATCAGACAAGAGATAAAAGTAAATGGCATCCAAATTGGTAAAGGGAAGTCAAACTCGCTTGCTGATCATATGATTGTTGCGGGAAGTCAGGGACCCCAAACAGAGGGATCTGCTGGAGCCATGGCAGAGGAACATAAATTGTGAAGATTTCATCTTAATATGGACGTTTATCAATTCCCAAATAATACTTTTATAATTTCTTATGCCTGTCTTTACTTTAATCTCTTAATCTTGTTATCTTCATAAGCTAAGGATGTATGTCACCTCAGGACCACTGTGATAATTGTGTTAACTGTACAAATTGATTGTAAAACATGTGTGTTTTAACAATATGAAATCAGTGCACCTTGAAAAAGAACAGAATAACAGCGATTTTTATGGAAAAAGGGAAGACAACCATAAGGTCTGACTGCCTGCGGGGTCGGGCAAAAATAGCCATATTTTTCTTCTTCCAGAGAGCCTATAAATGAATGTGCAAGTAGGAGAGATATTGCTAAATTCATTTTCTAGCAAGGAATATTAATATTAATACCCTGGGAAAGGAATGCGTTCCTGAGGGGAGGTCTATAAATGGCCACTCTGGGAATGTTTTTCTTGTGCAGTTGAGATAAGGACTGAGACACGCCCTGGTCTCCTGCAGAACCCTCAGGCTCACTAGGGTTGGGAAAACTCCACCCTGGTAAATTTGTGGTCAGACTGGTTCTCTGCTCTCAAACCCTGTTTTCTCTTGTTTAAGATGTTTATCAAGACAATATGTGCACCGCTGAACATAGACCCTTATCAGTGGTTCTGCTTTTGCCTTTTCTCCTTTTCCCTCAGAAGCATGTGATCTTTATTAGACTCTTATTAGTGCTTCTGCTTTTTGCCCTTTGAAGCATGTGTTGCTTGTACCTACTCTCTATTCTTACACCCCCTCCCCTTTTGAAACCCTTAATGAAAACTTATGGTCTGAGACTCAGGCAGGCATCATGGTCCTACTGATATGTGATGTCACCCCCAGAGGCCCAGCTGTAAAATTCCTCTCTTTGTACTGACTCTCTTTATTTCTCAGCCGGCCAACACTTTTGGAAAATAGAAAGAACCTGTGTTGAAATATTGGGGGTGGGTTCCCCCAATATATGATTGTGTATCTAGAAAACCCAAAAGAGTCATCCAAAAAACTCCTAGAACTGGTAAATGAAACAAAGTTTCTGGATACAAAATTAATGTACACAAATCAATAGCTCTGCTATATACCAACAGCAACCAAACTGAGAATGAAATCAAGAACTCAGTCCCTTTTACAATAGCTGCAAAAAAATAAAATAAAATACTTAGCAAGGTATCTAACCAAGGAAGTGAAAGGCCTCTACAAGGAAAACTACAAAACACTTCTGAAAGAAATTAGAGACAACACAAACAAATGGAAACACATCCCATGCTCATGGATAGGTGGAATCAATATTGTGAAAATGACCATACTGCCAAAAGCAATTTACAAATTCAATGCAATTCCCATCAAAATACCACCATTGTTCTTCACATAACTAAAAAAAAAAAATCCTAAGATTCATATGGAACCGATAAAGAACCTGCATAGCCAAACCAAGATTAAGCAAAAATAACAAATCTGGAGGCACCATATTACCTGACTTCAAACTACACTACAAGGCCATAGTCACCAAAATAGCATGGCACTGGTATAAAAATAGGCACACAGACCAATGGAACAGAACCAAGAACCCGGAAATACACTACCTTTTTCTAACATACTATAGTTAAACCTTTGAGCCAGTGGTTTAAATTGTCTTAAAAGTATAAGAAAAGAGCCTCATTTTTAGTAAATAAGTGTATTTTGACCCTCTTTGGACTTGCTACTTTTCTTATGAATAGGGAACAGACAGCAAAGGCTCTATACCTCAGAAATGATGGGGAGACAAAGGAATACTTTTTGCTGTTGATAGAAGGCAAATGTGCTCTGTTAAGTATACTCTGCTAAATCACTATTTACATGATCTTAAAGAGTGTTTAAAAATCCATAAAATGCCTCAACAACTACTGTATGAGACATACAAAATATTGTTTTCATATATTCTGCACATGTGAAATAATATTTTCTTAAGATGGAACATAAAAAAAAATTGCTATTCTAAGAAACGTTTCGAAGTAATTCTAGAGTCCCCAATGGCAAAAAACAAAAAACAAACAAACAAAAAACTTATTTTCTCACATGAGAAAACTTTAACCAATTATGTATGACCTTTTCTCATAATATGACCTTTTTGGCACAACCGACTTCTCTTCACTGAACCACTTTATTTTATGGTTTCTATTAGGTTGGTGCAAACTTACCTGCAGTTTTTTTCTATTACTTTAATGGCTGGTGCAAACGTAATTGCAGATTTTTTTCATTAAAGTAATGGAAAAAAACACAATTATGTTAGCACTAACCTAATACACAGTTTCAAATTATTTTCTTGTTTAAGCAATTCATAGATACTTTAAACATTTTGCTAAAGGAAATATATTGAGAAAAATAAGAAGACAAAATGAATAAATGTATATATGGATGCTAAATGAATAATAACATAAATAGGGTATACAAACATTTTAATTGAGAACTTTGTCAGGCACTGTTATGTCAGGCACTGTAATATATCTATATATTATCTATCTATCTATAGATGTATGTATGGGTATGTGTATACATACAAAATGCATATACACACTTATATAATTTTATCTCCAAACAATCACACAATATTATCTTGAAATTCAGGAAGCATAAATAACGTTCTCAAGATCTCAAAGTTATTAATTTTGGAATAAAGATGTGTAATCCAGATGTCTCTGGTTCCAGAGATCATTAGCTCCAAAGTCTGTATTATTTTATGAACTTCCTAAATGATATATTCTAGTTCTAGCCACTTTTTTCTCCAAAGTACCTTACTTATTACCACCAGAATAAAACATAAAATCTCTTAAAATAATTATACACAAATTTATTTCTCAAACATCTTTTGTGCCTCTTACTTAATCTAAATAAGACTACATTCCTTCACTATAATTTAAAGATTGCATATCATCTGGCCTCTCTGAACTTCCCTATTTAAGTATATTTTCTTTGCATGGACTATGTGTTTTATTCATTTTGGTATATTTATCAGTCACAGCTCATGCCTTGCATGTATATGCCTCTGTGCTTTACTTCTAACCTATCATCTCTCATGCATCTTTTAATTTTACTTATCTGTTTAGATCTAGCTCATGTTCCACCTTCTCCAATCCAGATTTTTTTTTTTTTTTTTTTTTTTAAGACGAAGTTTCACTCTTGTTGTCCAGGCTGGAGATCAATGGCACAATCTCGGCTCACTGCAACCTCCGTCTCCGGGGTTCAAGCGATTCTCCTGCCTCAGGCTCCTGAGTAGCTGGGATTACAGGCACCCACCACCATACCTGGCTAACTTTTGTATATTTAGTAGAGACGGGGTTTCACCATGTTCACCAGGTTGGTCTTGAACTTCTGACCTCAGGTGATCCTACCGCCTCAGCCTCCCAAGTTGCTGGGATTATAGGCATGAACCACTGCGCCCGGCTTGTTTTTTATTTATATTTTATCTTCAGGGTCTACACTGCAGGCTCCAGAAACTGATTAAATATTTTTCTCTTGACTTGCTAACTACTATCTCACTTGATGTTTCCTCCTGCTTGGGATATGAAACAGTGTCTCCCAAGACATAACCATTCATGTATCCCCAATATTTAGGAACCTCCAGAGGAATATGCTTGGGTTCCTTTGATTTTAAACATTTTATATAATTTTTCATAGAAAAAGTATTTAACGACAAAGTGGCATTTTCGTAGACTCCTGATTTGTGAAAGATTTGTTGTAAGAACTAGCAAAAATTCTCACACTTGCATCCACAGACTAGCCTGTAAATTCTCACTCCTGACTCCTCTCTAGGACAGAAGTGCAACAGAGAACAACTGGTGGATCCTGCAGCGTTACACCATCATCATATTCAACATTTGAAGTTTCGCTTGAATAGAAACTATTGCTTTCTTATATCATGATGAACTGTAATAGCTGGTTTTCTTTTACCAGTAATTTTCTCTTCAGGAAACTAACATTTATATATCCTAACATTTATCACTTCATTAATTATAAGAAAAAATGGTGAATCGAGACAATATCTGGGCTAGGAAACCATGCTGAGCAATAGGTTGTTGAAAAGTAAAGCAACAAACATGACTGTAAAGAAAACCATCCCAAGACGGTAAATATAATCACATTTCTACTTTGATTTTCTGTTTCCTTCAAACTCAAAATAAAGCTGAATGCATGATCCTGACAAAACCAAACAACCACATATAAGTCATGAAAGTTTATAATATTTACATAATATTTATGTATCTGCTTTGTTCTATATAACTGATCAATCTTGAAGTGTTTCATGTTTGTCCTAATACAATTTACACCTAAAATTCCCTTTCTATCTGCATGGAAACCATTGTGGTGCAAGACCTATCAATTCCATTCTAACCACCTAAGTAGTTTATTCATTCATTGAAATCCTGCATTTTGCAGACAGATTAAACCATAAAAAAACATTACTTTCCTCATTTCATTCTCTCCCTCTCTCTGTTTCACTCCCTCTCTCTCTCTCTCTCTCTCTCTCACACACACACACACACACACAATAGCAATCCAATGTTTTGACATGAAAGGTCATGTTACTCAGTTTAGAATTTAAGACAACTTTTAACATGTTCACAAAGTTTCCAAATTCTCTCTTTTGTTTTCTTACCTGAATGCTCCAATCATCACATTCAATAAGATCTATTTGTAGATTTCTGTATATGTAAAATCCACTTTAATTTATCCACACTTGCTTATAATGTGCTTCCAGTCTGTAATGTCATTTCCTTACCCTCTACGTATGTGTATCTTACTGATTCCTTTGGAATCAGTTCACCACCACACCACCACCACCACCAACAACAACCCCCATTGCCCTCACATCCTTCATGGGTTTTCCCTCTGTTCTCTGTGCTATTGTCTGTAACTTTAATATTTCCTAGTGATATTTAGTTATAATTGTATGGATATGTGTATAATTCCCTTTGTACTTAAAATTATAACCAAATATCTCTGTAAGAAGAAATGGTGTATTTATTTTATGCTCTTACTGAATTTTATATCTAATACATCTTTGATTTCCTGTTTACAGCATCCAAACAGAAAGCCACATTAATATAAGAAAGTCTACCTTGAATTATTGACAAAGGAAAACTATGTTTTCAACTACTCTGAATGACAAAATTCTTCCAGGATTTATCATATTTCCTGTATATCAATGTTGTTAAGTGAATTAAATATATATTTGAATCAAATGTCAGCATTCAAACGATTATAGTGGCTGGTAGTCAATGCTGTATATGGCCAATAATTAATAACTAAAATTAAAATTTTATCACTGTATGAAACTTTTGATTTATATGATTCATATATTACATTTTAATATAATTTATTAAATTATATATGATAAAAATATTTTGTATTATCAGGTGAAAAGATCACATTGAAATATATACACATATTTGCACTATTAAAAGTTGTCACATTTTTATTTATCATATTTTAAAGTAACTAAGACTGGAGAGAATTTATATACATACATACTTCCATGGAATTTCGCAGGATATAGATCGCATTGCACAATTAATACATGTAAGCCTTATATTTATTATGCTGTGAATGAGGATCCAAGTGAGAATGCCAGAGTTTTTCAATTTAGTTTTGATGATCTTGAATTTGTGCAAAAAGTTTATTAAGAATGAGGAATTGTAAACAGGGATTTTAAAAGACTTCTAGGTGTGCACATTGTGTTTTATTTTTTCCTATCTTCATGACCAAGGATGACTTGACCTAGCTTTTCTGGAAAGGTCAGCTTCTAATACCTATTTGCATCCAGCCCTTTTATCAGTGTCTATCTCTAGGGATTTCTTTTTAAGTTGCTACACAGCAGTGTCTCAGTGGTGTCACATCATTGTCTCCTTGAACTGTGTGAAGGACAGTAATCATACAATATTCATAGGGATACCAACAATGAGAACTGTGTTGAAAATAAGGGATAATGTTTTAAAGATACAATATATCTATTTTATGTTCATTTGGTGCCAAGATTCCTGAAGGCTACTTCCAAATGCTTTTCTTTGTCACTATACTGACGCTCAAAGTACCTATTTTCAAATAGCAGAAATAAGACAGTGAATGTATTATGCAATGGTCTGACCTCCTGGTTTTAGAATGGGCTATATATGACCAATAAATAACTCTCATCCTGCTGCCTAAACAAAAGGCCTTCAAGGGTACCATCATTTAATTGAAAGCAATCTATTGTGAGTATTCTCAAGTCACCTGAAGTTTATTGCTGTTATTATTCAAAATAAAGTGGTTCTGACAATGTTATGGCATTTATTTGGGTCACAATTAAATGTTCAGGAGCAATAGTCCCGAGGGTGAAATGGTGCTTCAGGTTATACAGAATTACATTTTAAATGTCTAAAATTTGAAGAATTTTCTCATTTGAAATTGAGGTTATTTTTGTTTTGAAATGCTTGTAGAAGGAAGAAAGCTTCTTGGTAGTGTTTTCAGCATTATTTTTTATTCTGACTTAAGAGTAAACATTCTAACATTAAAATATTATTTTTAATAGGTGAGAAATGTCATCTAAAGGTAGTAATAGGTACTTTTAAATTCATTAATATAGTAATTTCCGTAACAAAGATTTTATTTTTTGTGATACCAAAGCAAAAAAATGTAAAAAATTTCAGTAGAAAATCACCCTATTGATTAATTTGGCTTTCAGTATTCATGGAGCTTCATAAAATGAATTCTTTTTATAATACTATATACCTAAAGGATTATAAATCATTCTACTATAAAGACACATGCACACACATGTTTATTTCAGCACTATTCACAGTAGCAAAGACTTGGAACCAACCCAAATGTCCATCAGTGATAGACTGGATAAAGAAAATGTGGCACATACAAACCATGGAATACTATGCAGCCATAAAAAAGAATGAGCGCATGTCTTTGCTGGGATATGGATGAAGCTGGAAACCATCATTCTTGGCAAACTATCACAAGATCAGAAAACCAAACACTGCATGTTCTTACTCATCAGTGGGAGTCGAACAATGAGAACATATGGACACAAGGAGGGCATATCACACACCGTGGCCTGTCAGGAGGTGGGGGGCCTAGGGAGGGACAGCATTAGGAGAAATAAAATGAATTATTTACAAATTCTTTTTGGTAATGAGATATGCAACTTGGAATAAAGAAATCACTAGTTAGAATTAAATTACCATTTTAATTATCCAAGGGCAATTTTGGTCATTTATTTATTTACCTTTAAAGTTTTTCTACAGAATCTAAAATATTGTAACCTCACGGAAAATGGGCTTCCCCCAACAGTAACGAATTTATTTACAAACACATTTTATAAAATTTGCTCTTTACCTGATTATTCCATCAGTACAGTCTTAATGAAAATATAAAGTAGAACTAATGCTGCTCAAATATCTGTCCGTAAAAATACATAGACCATATATATTGTATTAATTAAGTATCTGGTCTCAGGATGGGTCTGAGTTCAGCATTGCCATTTCCTCACAAGGTGAGTTTTGGCAAACCACTTAATCTCTTAGGGTTTGAGGCTTCTAATCTATTAAATGGCTGTCATAATATTTACATAAAGTTATGCCCTGAAAAATGATAAGCAATATATAAAGCGACTACTATTATTGTTATGATGCTCTGTGGGTAAATTGGTTAAAATATGTATGAGGCTACATTCCATTTCTTGGGATACATAATTGGCAGTGAATTCTTTTTATTTTAGATATTTTCATTATTTTTAACTCCATGAGTAAATATAGTCATTCTCAGTTTAAATAATAATATTGGCCCATAGAAGAATGAAAAGGGATGTAATACAATACACCTTTAGGTTGAAGAAAGTGTTTTATACATTTAGTATATCCATATTTATATTAAAATTGTCATAAAACATAATTTCTAGTATTTGGATGAAGACAGAGTCCCAGGAAGTTAAAGTGCCTATGAATAACACAAGTCAAAATGCAGCTCTTCGTTGTCAGATTTGTAAAGCAAACTAAGATTTTCCAGATGGTTAGGTGGATAAATTTACTCTGTAAACCCAACAGCAAGTCTTAATATTCAGATTTTGGAGCAAAGAGCAGACAGCTTCAGTCTGGCCTTAGACCCTAAATATTATTTCTAACAAAGTATACCAAAATCTTTCTATTTGCAAGGTAATAGGCACAGTATAACCACTAATAAAACCAATGCTATTCTTTGACCCTTTTCTGTTTTGTTGTGACAGAAGCCCGAGGGAGAGAATTCATAAATGAATAAGTCCTCCAAGCTTTCATAATTACCATGATGTGGTAACTGTAAATTCTTGAACCACTGTAACTGGTGATTAAGTATATACCGTGACACTAAAAAGTATTATGATATTTTCATTTCTGCCAGATCAGAGATATGATGATTAATTTTATTTGTCAACTTGAGTGGGTTCAGGGATGCCCAGATCACTGGTAAAACATTATTTCTGGGTGTGTCTGTGAGGGTGTTTCTGACAGAAATTAGCATTTGGATTAGTAGATTGAATAAAGGAAATCTGCCCTTGCCAATGTGGGCAAACTCCATCCAGTCCATGGAAGGCCTGCCTGAATAAACAAAAAGGATGAAGAAGAGTCAATTTCATGCTTCCTTGTGCTAGGACATTCATCCTCTTTTGCCCTGGTGATCCTGGTTTTTGGACCTTTGGTGTGGGACTGGGACTTAGATCAGTACCCACTCTCCCCACTGTAAGTAACATCATTGGTTCCCTTTGTCCTCAGGTCATTGGGCTCAGACTGAATTTAATATTGGCTTCCCTAGTTCTCCTGCTTGCAGAAGGGATATCATGGAACTTCTTGGACTCCATAATTGTGTGAGCCAGTTCCCATAATAAATCTTCTTTTTATACCTCTCTATATCTTAATGGTTCCATTCCTATGGAGAACACTGACTAATACAGAGATTTATATTCATTGTGAACACATTCTAGATCTATTTATATTTTCTTCTAGGAACCAGGATAAACCAGAGTAATCCATAATAGAACAGTGTTCTTTCTCCTCATGACACCCTACATAAATATATACAAATATGTGTGCTTCATACAATAGCAAGGGAATAGAGAGACAAAATTCCAAAGCAGCTAGGAAAAGGTAAGACTCTGATGAAATATAGACAGAGTAGGAGGTTAACCACAAAGAAAAATAAAATATTTCCCTCATAAAATATAGTAAGCAAGATAGCAAGACATGGCAGGTGTTGAACAAGATAATGGAGGGAGCAAAACCTTCTAAATAATGCAATTGATTAAAAAATAAAATAGTTAAGAATGTGAAGTCTTAATGCACACAAGATTTTAAAATAATGCTGTGATTAGTAATAATGGTTCTGCAACAACAACAACAAAACAACAGCATCTATTTTTGCATAGATTAATATGTAAAAAGGAACTCAGAACCTAAAGTAAAGGCAGAGCAAACACAGCCTGAATGGTACAAGAAAATAAATCCAACCCAGATAAATAATCCTTTTAACTATATCTGATTTCATGTATACTCCTTGTGAAGCAAAAGTGGCAGGATGACTTGAGCCCAGGAGTTGGAGACCAGCTTGGGCAACGCAGTGAGATCCTGCATCAAAAAAGATAAAAGGAAAGAAATTGACATAAACCACTGAGGAATACTGAGAGTATGTGATAAAATAACTATACTTATGTTAGTATAGGACAAAATAATTTACATTAATTATTTGGTTGTTTCTGTGAAGTCCAGAATTAAATAATTGAGAAGTTGAATTTTGATGCATAAAATGTTGCTACTCACACAGAAAATGTCCATAATAGGAATTACTTTAAAACAATTTTTGAAACTTCCTAAAATAATTTCTATTTTTAAAGCAAATTGACCATAGAAAAAATATTACAAATACGGTATTTTTTCCCAGATATATAATCTTACTTTGAATGTCCTTGAAGGACACTTTAAAATAGGGAACAAATTCATCCCCATTCACTTTATTTCTTAGTTCCTCATTAGAAAATGCATAACATGAGCTGTTCTTAATGACTATCACACACACACACACACACACACACACACACACACACACAAAAAAACACATAAATAATAAAACTAGTTCCATTTGGACTTCAGGGCATATATCTATGCATAGTGGCAGCTGGTCTTTGACTTTTGACGTTGGTGACTAATTTCTGCTTATTTATTACTTGCTGTTCTGCAAAAGCACCAACACAAAGTAAACATTCAGTAAACACTTGGTAAGTAGTTAAGTATTGAGTAACGATAATAATCTAATGTACTCATGAGATTTTGCTAAAAAAGTAACACAAAATATTTTGCCTTGTATATCCAGAAGTTTTTTCCAGGTATAGCTCTCTCACTAATACATAGTTCAGACCTATAAACCACCATCTTATAGGACGCACTGAGTAATTCCAGTAGTTTGTCAGTGATCTTCATTAGCATTTAGTTTTTTAAGAAAATTATTATATTATCTGCCAGTAGTGACACCTATAATGCTTCCTTTAAAAAATATCCATGTCTCTGATATACAAATGCAACTCTAGGGTCACGTTTCACATTTTTGCTCATGGAAGATTTTTAAATTTTTGTGACAAATTTTAAGCAAGTGATAGTAGGTGTTTTGAGGAAGGGACTGATTTTCCTTATCTATCCAATTTGTTTGAGGCTGGTCTGAACCATTGTGTGGGTTTAATCTCTTTTTCTTATTTGCCTTTACATTTTATTTGTACTATTTCATAGCTTTTATATTCTTGTTTGAGTGATATTTATTTGTGAACTTTTAATTTTTACTATAAACTGGAAGTTTGAGTGTAGAGTTTGTGTTTTACTTTCCTCTATATTCCCTGAAATCTTGATGACATCAATTTTACATTTTAGAGGTAAAATTTGGAAAAGCATAACTGAGTGCATTTAAGTTGAAATGGATGTTGGTTGAGAGAATGCAATGCATCCTATTGGCTACGGCCAGACCATTTTCTCAGATCAGATTTGTTTCCAAAGCTCCCTCATTATTCCCTTGTCCTCTCTCTGCAAGACAAAGAGAGGAGCTAATGAACCCTTAGCAGTCAAAAGACAAACTTCCTCCTCAAAAAGAATAGCACTGCTTATTCACAGGGGCACACTGTGTGAACCAACCCTACTAAACCCACTAACAACTTTGTGGACTGGAAATAGGAAATACCTCTGTTCATTAACACACAAGGAGACTTGGGCCAGTGCTGTTACTGGAACGAGCATTCCCAAAATGATGAACTTTCTTATTCTCACAGCATCTTTTCAGTAAAGCTTGTTATTTCATATGTATTTTTTTATTTTCAAATTAGTTTGTTGGCCAAAGCCTCAGAACACACAAGTATTCCAACAGTGGCTGGCAGAGATATTTTTGGATTAGAAATAAGTGAGGTATTTTTTATGTGCAAAAAATGTTTATTTTCAATTCCAGTGACTACACATGCTGTATTCTATTTTATACTCACATTTATTTCAGATCAAAGTGTCATCTGATGTAGAGCAGTTCAGTGGGCTGTGTTCTTTTCAGCCTGACAAACAGCAATTTGGTGCAGTAGGAACTTCATATTAAGCTGTGGTGGGTTAGGGACTCCAGGGCTAAGAGAATTTTCATAAAAGACTGGCTGAAGCATTTGTGTTAGCTTAATTGTACATTTGCCCTTTGACTAAAATTAGGGATTAAGTCCCCTCCCTGGGAACTGCATCTTAAGTTAGTAAGAAGCTAGATAGACAGCACATTCTAATTAGATCTTTTATATTTCATACTGCCATGAGGTTTTTACCTTGACAACAGCACACCGTACCATTATGCTCCATTTTAGAAAATATTTTTCCTTCATACTTTATGTAAGACTACCTCTGTCTTATATTAATAGTGGCTCACCGGTTGTGACTGTACATTGTGTAGGAGGTTGACTAGCAATTGAGTTGTGGTTATGCTACATAGCACCTTTCCCTTTCCCTTATTTCATTTTGTCAACTTCAACACAGCATGGCTTTGCTTAACAAAGAACTTTCTGAGGGTCTCAAAGCTGGTCAGGTAGCTCATTAATAATGTCCCTCAATATTTGCTTGATCCAGTTTGGATAATACTTCAGAATTCTCAAGATCACCTGAAAACATCTTCAATTTTTGCATTGTTTTGTCAAAATAACATTCTTGAAAAGAAATATCTGTTACCATAGAAGCTAAGATTATATGGTGCAACAGCATAAAAATAACTTTAAAAATGGTGATGGTATTCAAAGCTACATTTAATATTATGTTCCACTGTAATATATTTTTTTCTTACTGAATAATAGAGTACTGATTATTAAGGATTATTTGTGGGAACAGTACTCATTTTGTCTTTATTTTTTCCTTCTCTCGGAATTTTTATTGTTGCTGTTGTTCTGGATCCTTTGTAACCTGTTCCTGGAAGAAAAAGGAGAGCCACATTCTGCATTGAGTTATAATCTCATGTTTCCTAGGTCCCCACATCCTCCCACTGATGCTTGCTTCTACTTCATGACGGAGAAATGAATCACCTATACACATAAGTAAGAAAATGACATGCTGTTGTGTAGTTAGGCAAGGTTTCCTGCATAATGGTCATATAGAAACAACAAATTATTTCCTTCTGCAGAAAAGAATTCTATATTTGTTTTTATTTTAATTTCTTTTGAAACAGGGTCTCACTCTGTTGCCCAGGCACAGATCACTGCAGCCTTGACTCTTTGGGCTCAGGTCATCCTCCCACCTCAGCATCTTGTGTACCTGGTACTACAGGCATGTGACAACAAGCCCAGATAATTTTTTGTAGAGATGAAGGGTTTCACCATGTTGCCCAGACTGGTCTTAAACTATGGGGCTCAACTGATTCACTAACCTTGGTCTCCCAAAGTTCTGGAATTAAAGGTATGAGCCGCCGCTCCCAGCCTAAAATAATTATTTAACTTACAATCTGTAAAATAAGGAAATGAGAAAACTAAGTTCTAAGAGCCCATTTCGAACAAACATTATATGAACCTATAATTATGTCTTTCTCTAAAGTAAGAACATATTACTAAATTGTATTTTTTCCAGGAAACAGAAAGGCAGCAGGCTGAAATCATAGAAGGAAAAACAAAGAAAATATAAAATGTCTGCTTCGCTATTAATTAAAATGAACACTTAAAAAAATCTTTAAATTAGACTTTTTCTCAAATGTGTGGGGGCAGCATATATCTCATTCTCTTTCCTGAGGCTTTCTATGGCAGTTCTCCTCTGTGAGGGGCAATGTGAAATGCATCATTGCTGCTAAACTCTCTAAGTCTATTCCCAAATGCAGGGCTTATCTTCCAACCAGGCTATGGAATTATTTCCCTTTGTATTACAATAATTTATATAGAAACTTTTATCTCTTTGAGTTTTAATAAGTTGAGTTTATGACTGATAGTTCAGACTCTAAAATAGAATGCATTTTATGGCCTTTAGGCACAGTTCTTATACAGCAAGATGAATAACAAAATCAAATACTTGTCATACATTAAAGTTGAACACAGTTAAAAGTGCTTTAGATACTCAAAACTTACCAGAACTGAAGTAAGCACAACAGTGGAAGTAAAAAATTGCACTCCTTTAAATTCTTATTTGTGATATTAAGATGAATCTATATTTCTTAACTCTCTCATACCCTTTTATAGCAACGGATTTTGCAATATATCATTTATATAGTGATGGAGGTCTCAAGAATTTCCAGTTGGTAAAATAGTTCACATGGTATTACCTAGAATTGCAATCTTCTTATCCAATTTTGTACAATTTCTTAAAAATCTATGTAAGAAACCATCACAATAGGTTTACTCTGACTTACAGAATAAAAGAAAAGTAACCCAACATGTAAAATACTTCCAGGAATACTACCTTCTTTGCAATAGTATTTTTTTTCCTTTTCAACTGTCAAATGGATCTAGAATTTTGACCTGTCCTTGAATAATTGCAGTTCCAAATGAATGAAATTATGATAAGAAAAAAATAACATTTTAAAACCTGTTTTTAAAAAATGTTTCTATAATTACTCAAATAATAGAGGAATACAATGTGAGAAAAATGTCAAACCTTCCCAATAAAGTGAAAATATCATTGTACCTTCATATAATCCTATTTTCCTCCCTAGAAATAACCACTGGTATAGCCTGGTTTATACATGTCCAGACCTTACTGTATTAATTTACAAACACCACACACACACATAAACACACATGATTTTTGTTACCCTGTTTTTAGTAGAGTTTTTAATAAACCGAATTAGATCATATGTAATTTTCTCTGAATTGCATTTGATGACAATATGACTTGGAGATTTTCTTGTGTCAGTATGTTTAAATTTACTTATTTCTTTTAAAATATTAAACAGAACTCTGTTGTATATGTGTAATTTATTTTACTCAACCATCTTTTCTGATGGCATTTCATTTGACTTCAAGTTTTTGAAATTAAAATGTATTTTTAAATCTTAGAGTTCTAGAAGTGTTTTTATTTTCTCCTAATTCTTTGAAAATAGTTTTTCTTACATTTATTACTTGAAATTTATGTTTTTAATGTTGCTTGAGAAAAATTTCTAACTTTTAAAATGAATATTCAATTTTCTTCACACCATTTATCGGGTAGCCCATTTTTAACTAATTACTTGAAACTTCATCTCCATCCTACACTATTTTTCAATGTACACAAAAACCACTTTCAGTCTTGCTGTAAATTAGTAACCTACTGACAAAAACTCTTTAACCTAAATTATCATTAGCTACTGTCAAAACTCCATTAAATGTTGTGCAGGTATCAATGTCTCAGTGCCAAATGAAGAATATACTTTCTTATAATATAGGTCTTAAATTTATCTCTTTATGGCTCAGCTGCTGAGACCTGCCCTCCTCAATTCTTTCAGATATCTGTAAATGATTTGAATGTGGGGATAAACTTAGGGTAATTAGGTATTCAAGAGCAGTTTTCTTTAGGGCCTGTACTTTGCTTTTTTTTTTTTTTTGAGTCTTCTAAGCATCACTTCCTCTCTCAGAAATTAAATCCTCTTATACTGCCTCCAGCTACCTAGAAATATGTGTGAAATCCGTAGAGACCTCCTACAGGCTGAGTTCACTTGTCCATGCATCCTTCATTTAATTAGACGTGTATTGTTCTTATGCTATGTCTAAGGCACTTTAAAGAAATAAATGTTATCTGACATGTTGATGCTACACTGCCCCACTGGTGACGAAGGGAATTAAAGGGCAAATGAGAAAGATAGGGAAGCAGAGATTGTAACACTCCTGGGTCTAGCAGCATATCTAATCATCACTGCATTGTTAAGGTTGGCTCGCCAAGGAACAGAAACTACAGAATTCTTTATATGGGAAACAAAATAAATTTTAGAAGGAGGAAAAAACGCACAAGAAAATTAGAAAATTAATATCCACTATTGAGTATTAGAGAAAGCACATGTTAATTACTTATTTTTAGGATGACAGCTCTGCCTTTAAATCTCAGGATTACTAGAAAGATGAGATGTAAATGCTAATACATACCAATTTAGAGGGAGAAGTTGGGATTCATCAAAACCAGTTAGAAAAACTGACTAGTAATCGTGTTGTAAAAAAAAAAAATTCAAAAGGATTGTAATGGAAAAAAAAATGAGGGTTCTTATCTCTAGGAGCCCTTATATTCATTCTATTGAAAGTTTAAAACATAATCTAAATTAAGGAACATGCATTCTATACACAGTCTTCTGATTTTCTCTAACTTTAAAAACTGCCTTTAATTATCCTGTAAAATTTCCTGTGATCACTTTCCACATCTTGTCAATTATACCAAGGGGAAGGGGAATTATAAGAAAAAGAAAGAACCAGAATAAATTGGAAGGCAAGAAATGACAGTTCTACAACCTGATTCCCTCTGAATAAAGACATTCTCATTTATGCAGTGAATTTATGTGTGTTGTCTGTGTGTATATACATATACATAATTAGTTGTCTTCTTGTGTTAGACCTAATTTGGTGCTCTAATTTCTGCTGATATTGGAATGGTTACTATTCATCTGTTATTTCTCATATTTGCTTTCCTATGTGTATTTGAATTTTTTTCTTATTATTGAATTTTGGTTTTGTTATATTTTGATAAAAATCCTTTTCTAAAATACGTGATTTGCAAATAGTTTCTCCTAGTTAGTAACTTATTTTTTATTTTCTTAACAGTGTCTTCTGACAAGCAGAGTTCTTAGTTTTTATGAAGTTTTACGTGGTCGATTTTTATTTGTAATTTACTCAATGTATATCAACAGGAATGTATTCAATTTAAATCACTTATGAAACTGAGCTCATGATGTATTATATAAGGTTTACATACAAAGCCTAAGGTCATAAATATGTTCTCCTATGTTTTACTCTAAAAGTTGGGGGGTTTCAGTTTCTGCTTTGCTTCTAAGCCTATAATGCATTTTGGGCTCATTATTGTACATGCTGTAACTTTGGGACCAGCTTATTTTTTTGAATATGGATATCCAAATTTTCAGCAAGATTTTTGTGTAAAAACTATCTTTATTTCACTAAATTGCATTTGCAGCTCTGGAAAATAGACGTATATGGTTGTGTCTATTTCCAGACTCTATTTTGTTCCTTTGACTTATTTGTCTATTTAGACACCCATACCATCCTTTCTTTCCTAGACAAGCTTTAGAATAAGTACTGAAATCAGGCAGTGTAATTTCTCCAAGTTTGCTCCTTATTTTTCAAAATTGATTTTAACTATTCAATTTCCTTGTCATTTCAACTTGAATTTTAAAACCAGCATTATTTTATTAAATGTCTGCTGCAATGTTGAATACAATTGCCTTTAATTTATAGATTGATTTGGGGAAAATTGATATCTAAATAGTGTTTAATCATCCAGTCCATAGACACATAGAGTTCTTCATTTACTTTTCTTCAAATTTCTCTCTGAAACATTTTTCAGTTTTTATTGTATGTGCTTTTTAAAAATGTTGCCAGCTTTATCTCTAAGTTTTTCATTTTTTTGATGCTCTTGCCTAGGTATAGAAAGAAATTAAAATGTCTCTGTGTGGGTAGGTATACACACAAATATGTACACACACAGACACATTTTAATTTCCAATTGTTCATGACTAGTACATAGAGATATAGTTCATTTCTCTCTGTTACTTTTACATAGGTTTAAGCTCCATGGATAGATTATTTTGTTTCAATAAATTAATTGTATTTTAAAATAATATATAACAATTTATAAACATATAAACATAAAATTATATATAACATAATATTATATAACAAGGAAGGTGTCTTTATGTTTGCCTATGTAGTTTCAGTTTCTGGTGTTTTTCATTCCTTTCTGTGGATCTGGAATCCCACTGGGTATGATTTTCATCTGTCTTAACATCTTTGGCAGTTTTTTTGTGACTATGAGGGGTGTGGCAAAACCTTCATCAGGAACTACCATCTGTCCCTTGATCTTGATTCACACAGAAGAAAAGCCATTTCTGCAGCTACTGGCTGGGGTCAAACATGCCAACATCTTTGGCAGTTCAGGTAACCTAGATCTGTTGGTAATACAGTCTTCAAGCATTTGTATGTCTGAAAAGTCTTTACTTTGCCTTTAATTTTAAAATGAATTTTTATAGGAGACATAATTTTAGGTATATCTTTTTTTCTCCTCAACATTTTAAGGAATATATCTGATCCATTGTTTCTTACAAGAAATCACATTTGCTGTTTGTTTGTTTTTTTACTGTAGCCTGTAGCTGCTTTTAAGATTTTGTCATCACTCTTTAGGAAATTTGCTTATGATATATCTTCATGTTTTTAGTTTTTATTTCAGACTTGTGCTTAGGTTCTTTGAGCTTCTTGGATCTGTGAGTTTATAGTTTATATCAAATTTCAAAAATACTCAGCATTATTTCTTAAGAGTTTTAAAAATTCAAAATCTATAAATAGCTTAATTTCACATGTTCTCAGTGCTGTAGAGTTGTTCCACAGTCCACCAATGCCCTTTTATTTTTCCAGTCTTTTTTCTGTCTGTGTTTCATATTGGATATTTTTAATTATTTATGTATAAAAATTATCAATTTATGAATCTTGTATTCTGCAATATCTAATCTTATGGAATCTTTTGCTGTGTATTCCAAATTTCAGAATGTTTTTTGGAATCTCTAGAAATTTCCTTTGGGTTTTGTTTTCTATGTCAGTGATTTTACTTTTATTTATCTATTTTTTTTTAAGAGATGAGGTGCAGGGCAGGGGCAGATATCACTGTCACCCAGGCTAGGGTGAAGTGGAAGGATTATTGCTCACTGCAGCCTCGAACTCCTGGGCTCAAGGGATCCTCCCACCTCAGCCTTCCAAGTAGTTGGGTTTAGGTGTCAGCCACTGAAATAGTGATTTTATAAAAAGACAAAAAACAAAAAATAAAACGTGCTTCTCACAGAAAAAAGCTAAGCTCCTCAGTCTATAGTTCTTTAAACAAAGCAATCTGAGATTTAGCTGGAGGTAAGTATCACAACTGTGCAGAGCACCTTGTCTTCAATACAATTCAGTGACTCTCTATTTGTAGGCGAAGATAAGCCTTGTTCTTGTTTTGTTTAAGAGGGATATATACATTGAGATGAGAGGCAAAACTATTTTCCATAAGATTGTTTCGTCTTGGTCATTTTATTTTCCTGTCAGAATCATGCACATGCATGACTACTGAGACTTTGTTTCATTGCAAACCTTTGCCACCATCAGCATTTTCAGACATGAATGAATGCTCCGCTTCATGAAAAGAGAAAATATGGTTCTGGAGTTTAACCAGTTGTAAAGGTTTTACCACAGGCTTCTCTTGGCCATCAGTATATATCCCTTTTGGAGGCATGAGTTTTCATGTGCTGCTTAAGACAATCTTGGCATTTGAATGTTTTCAGAGACATCTTTCACATGTTTCCTCTCATGCTTCATGTGATACTGTCTCTTTGCGTTTCTCTCACATTTCAAGAAGCTCTATCCATGGTTTTACCTCAGAGGAAAGTCTTGTCTGACACACAGAGCCCTCTGAACCCATCTTCTTTCTTTCAACCTGCTGGGTGAACCAACGTGTCTCCCACGTCCTCCATGGTTTTCTTGAAGAGTGTTTCATCAGTATACTGGCACTGAAAATTTTTCAGCTGCTAATGTTTCTTAAAACTTGTCTTCCAAAGTTCAAAATTACCTACACATTGTTTTTACTGATTTGATTCTGTTTTGAATTTTGGCCACAGCCAATAGTGACAGAAATGGCTTCTCTTCTGTGTGAATCAAGATGAAGGGACAGGTGGTAGTTCCTGATGAAGGTTTTGCCACATCCTTCCTGGTCACAAAAAACCTGCCTCTTCCCCACCCTGTGTGTTTGCCCAGATGGCTTTTAGCTTCTAGGTCTTGTAATTGGCAATGACATTGGGTAAGGAGGGGAACATCGCTCAGGAACTGCAGAGATGACACAGGGCAGGGCTAGGTTCTCACAGTCTAAGGGGAGCTACACTGCCTGGATCACCCAAGTGGACAGTTCCAGGGTAGTAGCTTCTGCACCAAGGATGGACACTGCCTGCTCCAGCTCTCAGGACGAACTCCAGCTGTGACATGAGTGCACTTTCAGGAGTGGCCCAGGGTTGGGTGTGTGGGAGTTGAGTCTTTTTTACACCTTCCCTAATTCTACATAATACGTTAGACCTTTCCTGTAGCTTCTTAAACATACAGAATACAGTTATAATACAAGATAAAACATTCATTTATAATACTCCATCTGTGTCTTTTGGGGATATTTTTCTGTCAGTTGATTTTCGTTTTATGGTGGGTTGTACTTTTCAGCTTCTTTGCATGACTGTAATTTTTCAACAAAAACAGACAGGAGGAATTTTATCATGTACTGCAAATGTTTGTATTGCGATAAATACACTGAGCTTTGTTCTGGGGTGCAGTTAGATATCTTGGATATTGTTTAACTCTTCATGATCTTGATTGAGAATCTTTTTAGGTGTAGCCAGAGAAGTCTTTAGATTAGGACTAATTGTGACCCCTACAGATTCAAAATCTTTATGAATATTATTCTGAACAAATTTTGAAGATTTCTAATTTAGTTTTTGGGAAGAGGATTGATTCCCAGTCCCATGTGAGCTTGGGGCTTTTCTCCTTAATCCTCTCATAAATTTCCTAGTAGGACTTGTTCTTCCAAACCTTTTTTGTTGTTGTTGTTGTTGTTGTTGTTGTTGTTGTTGTGCGGTTACTTCCCCTGGCCTCAGATTATTTCCCTTTGTGTATAAATTATGCAGTCTTCAACTCTATCTTGAAGGGGACCGTTTATCATTATCTCAAGATGATTCTCTGTGTCTCTTTCTTCTCTCTTGTATTCTGCCTTGCTAACTATTGTTGCCTTGCTCTCCTTGGTCTCCTAGATTTATCTTCTTAAAGAGACAAGAAAACCAAGTTCCACATGATTCTCCATCCTCAAATCGCTAGCTGGGTACTTTCTCATTGCAGTAAGCTGGGCCAGCATAAGACCCACCTTGTTCAATTCTTTTCTCTCTCAGATCACTAATCTTAATTATCTGATAACCTATGTCTTAAAACTTTGGTTTTACATGTTGTATTGGTTTTATTGTTGTTTAGGGGTAAAGGATAAATCTAGTACTGTTATTATATCTTAGCTAAAAACATTAAAATTTTTTAATTTCATTAATTTCATCTGTCTTTTATCTTTTATTGTTTATAAATATCATGCCCTATCAAAAAATATTTACTAAGCACTATAAATATTTCTGCTCAGTTTTCTTATATATTTTTTGTAGTTGTAACCCTTACACTTAGATCCATTATTTATAGTGATTTAGTTTTGTATATAGAGTGTGGTAACAGGTAGGTTCATTTTTATGCATTTAGGTATTTAATAGTTTCATCAACATGTCTTGAAAGTTCATCATTTATGCATTGAATTACCTTGATAGTTTTCTGAAAAGTTAATTTACCCTATGTGTGTATTTCTATTTTGGCCTTCCTATTATTTTATACTGGCCTATATTTCTACCATTATATCAATATCACACTACTTCTGTTAATATAGCTTTGCAGTAAGTCTGGAAATCAGGTAATTTTAGTTATCTAACATTGTTTCTCTATAAAGTTTAAGAGAAGTTTGTTGATTTCCATTTTGGTTTAGATGACTTTAAAATTTTAAATAAATTTAGAGAGATTTGAAATCTTTATGATATTCGGTCTTCTGATCCATAATAATACTACTGTTTTTAATTCACTTAGGTCTTCCATAATTTCCCTTAGCAATATTTCATACTTTTCATTGTGTAAAACTTGCACACTTCCTGTTAAATATATCCCTAAAAATTTATTAAATTTGATACTGCTGTGTAAAGAGTTGTTTTTCATTCATTTCAATGTTCATTTGTTTATTGCTTGCATTCAGCAACATGATAAAAGTATTTAATAGTTCTCAAATCTTTTTTGTAGATTTTTAAAAAGATTTTGTACATAGAACATATCATCTGTGAATAAAATAATTATTACAGCCCTTATTTATTCAACTTTTGGTACTCTCCTACTTCTTCTGAGACTAGTAGACAGTATTAGGCAATTTGATATTGTCATACTAGTCAACAAGGCTCTGTTTTTAACTCTTATTTTTCTCTATGTTTCATTTGAGTATTTTATATTGTTTTGTTTTCAATATAACTGGTCTCTTCTACAATGTCTAATCTGCTGTTAATCCAATGCAGTGTATTTTTCATTTCAGATATTATGATTTAAATGAATGGAAATTTATTTGAGCCATTCTACATATATCCTATGCCTCTCATCATTGTATTCATCTTTTTCTCTACTGTCTTAAATGTGATACCTATTTATAAATTTTTTAACATCTGTGATTGATAATTCTATTATCTTGATTTTTGATTCTGTTTCTAGTAGTTTATTTTTCTCCTGGTTGAGAGTCATGTTTTTCTGCTTCTTTGCATGTCTGTTGAATTCTTGATTGGGTAATGAACATTGTGGTTTTACATTATTGGGTCCATAGTTTTATTGTATTGTTTTAGTGTTGGATATTCCTTTGGTATCCATGTAAATACTTTGTCATTAGATTAATTGTTTCTAAGCATGCTTTTAAGCATTTCTCTCAGATGTAACAGTTTTTTAGTGCCTATTGTTTACTGTCTGAAAACTGTACTTTCATATTTTTTGCATACTTTTTGTTTTTATTTTTTAATTTGAAGATTGGAGGGAAAATCTATTCTCTCTTACTCTAAGAGAGTTGCAATTTTTTGTTGTTTTAAGGGTTTTCTTCACTTAATATGGGATAAATATTGCTTCATGTTAATGCATTTATGTCATCACATTCAATTAATGATTACATCAGAATGTCTGGGTATTTTAACAATTATCAATTCAGAATTGATTTATCTCTAGGTTATTTATAATTTTCCAGGATCGAAAAAAATTTCAAACAGCATCATCTATTGAGAATGAGTTAGAAGTTGTCATGACTTTGTAAATATTTAATTATTTCCTATTTATTTAAAATTCTAATAGCACAATTTGATGGAAATAGTCATTGTTTTCTTATTTCTATTTTCAGGGTATTCAGATAGCACATTGGTAAAATTTGGTACCTAACACATTGGTTAAAGGGTGATAATCAAATGAATTAAGTAATGTACAAAGTCTTAACATGTACCTAAAGCCACTAACGTCAGTTAAGAGCATGGAAATAAGGGGAAATATTTAAAAATACTTTTTAAAAATTTTAATTCATCTTTTACTTGACTATATGACACAGAGAAAATAGAGAAAAATTTGATACCATTTACTGACACCATTATTTAATTATTCTTTATTCCTTTCTGTCTATAATCTGTAATGTCAGAAGACGGGAGAGAGCCAAGAAAATATCTTGTAAGTGTAGATTATTCTGAGTATCAATCACCAGAGAGGGGAAAAAAGAGCTAAGTTTAATACTTCCTTCCTCTTTTTATAACACCTCTCAATTACTTCCATGTGCAACTGATACTTTAAAAACTTTTACCTTCAAATATTCACTTATATTTTAGCTTTTGAGATTTGAAGTTGCTGCATATCAATTTTTAGGCATTTCTAAAAGCATTTTATCAAGTGCAGCAAGAGGCTAATAGTAGAGGAATAAGAACATGATGTAAACGAGGGTCATATTTCCTAGATGTGTTATTATATCTTCTCCAAATTCAAGCAATTTTCATAGTTTCTTACAGTGAATCTGTGGTAAGACTGAAAAATAGAATTTTATAATCTGTGCTCCAATGTCTGTATGGCTTGAAACACTTAGATACTGCAAATCTTATCTAAGGTTTTAAAAGGAAAAACGTAACCCAGAAATGAGATAATAGTCTGCAGTTATTGACGCATTTGAGTAACTTTGCTTATTTAAAATATAGAGAATACAATATTGACCTGCATATCACAGTTGAATTTTTTTCTGTCAAAAGACACCCAAACAATAAAGCAAGTCACCAGGAAACTTGCTTAAATGAAAGTCTTTAGAAAGATAAATTATGCAAAACTCTTTTTCATTAATATAAACAACGCAATTAAGTACATTGGGAAAGGTAAGAGTTTTGATGAATTTAGATGTTGATGAAAGTAAAGCCTTTGTGGTACAGAAAGATTATCTCAGGATAAAAGATAGAGAGACAATCACAGACACATTCTCTCTTCCAGGATTTTAAGATTTAAGGCTATTAATTGGAACAAAATGTGATGTGTCCAAATGCAGTAACAGTCCTATAGATGATTCTAAATAATTTCCTTTTTAGGTTATCTATGGATGGAAAACAAACTATACCAAACAGTGACTTAAGACACTAGCTATCATTTATTCTGCTCATGAATATGGAAGTTGCCTACACTCAGCTGTGCAATTCTCATTTGTTAACTCATACAGTCACATCAAGAGGTACCTGCAGTCTTCATGAAGGCTTCTTCCCTCACATGTTTTGCACTAGAATGAAAAGATTCAAATATATAGACACTAAAACCAGTGGAATTACTGGGTCTCTCTCTTTCTCTTTTTGTGGTCACTTTCTGTGGTCCTTTCATATAGTGATCATTTGATAGCTGGCCTTTGTACATTGTAACCAAGACTCCCAGAGAGAACTACTAGAAGATTCATGGCATGTCATAATCTAACCTCAAAAGTCACTCAGAGTCATTTGCACAGCATTTTGTTAGAGAATGCAGTCATAAATACCTATCTAGATTCAAAAGAACAAGTTTTATTTAAATCTCTTTATGGGAGGAGGATTAAAGGATTCATAAACTAACTTGTTCCTCAGTTGGATCAGTAAAAAAGAAAAAAAAATTAACAGACATATTTTTAAACCAAGAAGTTCACACTGAAATTGTTTTGCTTTAGAGAAATTTCATGGTGTTGGGGAAAAAATAGCGGATATAAGCAAACAAACATATTCGCATTGTCCAGACAACCAAAAAATTCTAAACTTTTAAAGATAATGAGCATATACTTCTGTAGCTAGCCTGTGCTTTATCAGCCTAATTACCTAAAGTATAACTAACAATTCAGTGAGAGAAAAAAAGTTAAAATAGAATTTTTTTTCCAGAAATTTATATTTTACTAAAATAAAGTACTTTATGAAGTGTTTCTTAAATGATTTGGACCTTTGGGTCATATGTTTCAAAGCATATAAATTTTAGTCAATGAACATCAGTTTACCATTATTTCAGTCTATCTTAATGACAAAGACAAAAGAGAATGCAGTGTTATACAAGCCTTAAAAAATAAAAATATATTCTACATGTCTGGAAGAATATGGAGTGTATGTATTTTTTTAATTTTTTAAAAAATTATTTATATACATTTAAGGGGTACAAGTATAGTTTTGTAATACTATACAACATGGATATATTTTGTAGTGGTGAAGTCAGATATTTTAGTATAACCATCACCCAAATAATGTACATTGTACCGATTATATAATTTCTCATCTCTCACCCCTCCTCTACCCTCCTATGCTTCTGAGTTTCCATGTCTAATATTTCCCACTCTATGTCCATGTGTACACATTATTTAGCTCTCATAAATAAGAACATGTGGGATTTTACCTTCTGTTTCTGAGTTGTTTCACTTAAGATAATGCCTTCAGTTCTGTCCAAGTTGCTGCAAAAGACATGATTTCATTCTTTTACATGACTTCAATAATATTCATTGTATACCATAATTTTTTGTCCAATAATTTGTTCATGGAAACATAAGTTGACTCCATGTCATTGCTATTGCGAATAGCGCTGTGATAAACATACAAGTATAGGTGTCTTTGTGATATAATGATTTCATTATCTTTGGGTAGATAAATAGTAGTGGGATTGCAGGATCGAAAGGTAGTTCTACTTTTAGTTCGTGAGAAATCTCCATACTGTTTTCCATAGAGTTGCAATAATTTACTTCCCCAACAGCCATGTATAAGTGTAACTCTATCTCCACATCCTCACCAACATCTGTTATTTTTTGTCCTTTGAGTAACAGCCATGTTAACTAGTATAAAGTGGAATCTCCTTGTGGTTTTAATTTGTACTTTTCTGATGATTAGTTATCTCGAGCATTTTTAATATAATTCTTGGCATTTGTGTATCTTCTTCTGAAAAATGTTGGAAATGGAAAGGTGAGGATATGTAGATTTTTTCTATTTATTCACTTTTTGGTCGTTTAGATCTTGGCTTCATTTTAACTATTTTTAGATGAATTTTAGATTATAGAAGAGTTGTAGAGATAGAAGGAAGTATCTCTATACATCCTTCACCCAATGGCTCCCTATGTTAACATTTTACATTACCATGAGTATCAACACAAGAAAATAACTCTGGTACCCTACTATCAGCTAAACTAGAGACTGTATTCAAATATCACCAGTTTTCCCACTCATTGTCTTGTTGTTTTCTTGAATATAATTAGTTATTCCACAATACTTTTAGTTAGCATGTCTTCTCAGCCTCCATATTTGAAATAGTATTAATTTTTCCTTATTTTTCATGACCTAGTGTATTAATGTGTTTTCAAATTGCTGATAAAAACATACCCAATACTGGATAATTTATGAAGGAATAAATATTTAATGGACTTACAGTTCTGTGTGACTGGAGGGGAGCTCACAATCATGGCAGAAGGCAAGGAGGAGCAAGTCAAGTCTTGCATGGATGACAGCAGGCAAAGAGAGAGTTTGTGTGGGGAAACTCTGCCTTATAAAACCATCAGATCTTATGAAACGTATTCACTATCAGAAGAATAGCATAGGAAAGATCCACTCCTATGATTCAATGATCTCCCACTGGGTCCCTCTGACAACATGTGGGAATTCAAGATAAGATTTGGGTGGGGGCACAGCCAAACCATTTCATTCTGCTTCTGGCCCATCCCAAATCTCCTGTCCTCACATTTCAAAACCAATCATGCCTTCCCAATAGTCCCCCAAAGTCTTAACACATTTCAGCATTAACTCAAAAGTCCACAGTCCAAAGTTTCAGCTGAGACAAGGTAAGTCCCTTCTGCCTATGAGTCTGTAAAGTCAGAAGCAAATTAGTTACTTCCTAGATATGATGGGGTGTAGGCATTGAGTAAATACAGCCATTTTAAATATGAGAAATTGGCAAAACAAAGGAGCTACAGGCCCCATGCAAGTCTGAAATCCAGTGGGGCAAGTATTAAAGCTCCAAAATAATATCCTTGGCTCCATGTCTCACATTCAGGTCACACTGATGCAAGAGTTGGACTCCCATGCCCTTGAGCAGCTCCACCACTGTGTCTTTTCAGGGCATAGCCTCTCTCCTGGCTGCTTTCATGGGCTGGCATAGAGTGTCTGTGGCTTTTCCAGGCACACGGTGCAAGCTGTCAGTGGATTTAGCATTCTTGCGTCTGGAGGATGGTGGCCCTCTACTCACAGCTTCAGTTGGCAGTGCCTCAGTGGGGACTCTGTGTGGGGATCTGACCCCACATTTTCCTTCTGCACTGCCCTATCAGAGTTTCTCCATGAGGGGCCTACTACTGCAGCAAACTTCCAGGCACTCCCGTTCATTCTCTGAAATCTAGGCAGAGGTCCTCAAACCTCAATCCTTCACTTCTGTGCACGTGCAGGATTAACGCCATGTGGAAGCTACCAAGACTTGGGCTTCCACCATCTGAAGCAATAGCCCAAGCTGTACCTTAACCTCTTTTATTAATGGCTAGAATGGCTGGATGCAGGTCACCAAGTCTCTAGACTGCACAGAGCAGAAGGACCCTGGACCCAGCCCACAAAACCATTTATTCCCCCTAAACCTCCAAGTCCATGATGGGAGGGGCTGCCACAAAGGTCTCTGAAATGCTTTGGAGTCACTTCCCCCATTGTTTTGGTGATTAACACTTGGCACCTCGCTACTTATGCAAATTTCTGCAGCTGGCTTGAATTTCTTCTCAGAAAATGAAATTTTGTTTTCTATCCCATTGTCAGGATGCAAATTTTCTGAACTTTAATGCTCTGCTTCCCTTTTAAAGCTGAATGCCTTTAACAGCACCCAAGTTACCTCTTGAATGCTTTGCTGCTTAGAAATGTTTTCCACTAAATTCCCTAAATCATTTCTCTCAATTCAAATATCTAGGGAAGAGGCAAAATGATGACTGTCTTTTTGCTAACACATAACAAGAGTCACCTTTGCTCCAGTTCCCAACAAGTTCCTCATTTCCATCTGAGGCCACCTCAGCCTGGACTTTATTGTCCATATCACTATCAGCATTTTAGGCAAGTCATTCAACAAGTCTCTAGGAAGTTTCAAACTTTCACAAATTGTCCTGTCTTCCTCTGAACCTTCCAAACTATTCCAACCCCTGCCTGTAAACCAGTTCCAAAGTCGATTCCACATTTTCAGGTATCTACAGTAGCACCCCACTCTACTGGTACCAATTTACTGTATTAGTCTCTTTTCTTGCTGCTGATAAAGACATACCAAAGACTGAGTAATTTATTCAGGAAAAAGGGTTTAATAGGCTTACAGGTCCATGTAGCTGGGGAGGCATCACAATCATTGTGGAAGGCAAGGAGGAGTAAGCCACGTCTTACATGTGTGGCTCAGTCAATGTGGCGGAAAACTTTATAAGAAAATTTACAGGACAAGACACAAACCCTCTTGGAAGGTCTGGAGGTTTTGCAAAGCTTTGGGAGAGAATAAAAGCTGAAGGCAGCTAATTCCCTTACCCTGAGGCAGAGGGTGAGAAGTAGATGAAAGGGAGTATAAAGGAGTTTATCTAGGTAAGTTTATTTATTTATGTTGTCCAGAAACTGACCTTTGAACATCCCCATGCAAGACTGCTCCTTGAAAGCGGGGATGACAACGTTAATTATCCACAGTTTGTGTTGGCTCCAAGCCTTTGCCATAAAATATACTGAACAAATATAAGCAGCTCAGGCTTATCGAAACTGCACTCTCTCTTCAGCCTCTCAAAGCTGAGCAGTCCCCTAGCCATGCTCACACAAAATACCTGTGCGTACTCCTTTCATCCATTGCTTGTCCAGAGTCTGCAGGACAGACACAGTATACATAGATGTCAGCAGGCAAAGAGAGAGTTTGTGCAGAGAAACTCTGCCTTTTAAAACTATCAGATCTCATGAGACACATTCACTATTAGGAGAACAAAATGGGAAAGACCCACCATGATTCAATTACCTCCCACCAAGTCCCTCCCCAACACGTGGGAATTCAAGATGAGCTTCAAGTGAGGACACAGCCAAACCATATCACCTAGAAACATTTAAATAATTCTGGTCAGTTACGTTGTAGAATGTCCTCCATTTTTTTTTCTTCTGAAGTGCCTCCATTATTAGATATACCTTATATATTACTGGAAGCAATACCACAACTCTGATATATCCTTCCTACTATCTTGTATCAGGTAGTTCTTGGTGAAGATATGTGTTACTGGTGATGTTAACTTGATCATTGGTTAAGGTACTGTCTGAGTGATTCTCCATTGTTACTTTTTTCCGTTTATAACCATTTAATATTTTGAGAGGGACATTTGAAGCTATGAAATATCTCTTTCTGCTTAAATTTTTACCCACCAACTTTAGCATCATCCCAATGGATATTGCTTGTGAAAATTATTAATGTGTGGTTTTAATACCAATCTTCTGTTTTTATCATTAATTTTACATTTGTTACTCAAACTTATTCTGTCATGAACAGATATATTCCTGTTCTCCATTTACTTATATATTTAGTTATTTGTATCACCATGATCCTAGAAATTTCTCTTTTTCAAGTATTTTGGTTATTTTAGTTCCTTAGATTTCCTATATAAATTTGAATATAATATTATTGATATCTACCAAAAAGCCTGAGAGAGTTTTGTTTGAGATTCTATTTAATCAGTGGATTATTTGGGGAAGAACTGACATCTTTACAATATTGAGTCTTTCAATTCATAAGCATATGTATCTCTTCATTAATTTAGGACTTCTTCAGTATATTATTTCGTTTTCATGCCTCTGATAAAGACATATCCAAGACTGGGAAGAAAAAAGATTTAATTATACTTACTTAGGCCTCAGAATCATAGTGGGAGTTGCAAGTCACTTCTTACATGGTGGCAGCAAAAGAAAGAATGAGAAAGATGCAAAAGTGGAAACCCCTGATAAAATAATCAGATCTCACAAGACTTATTCAGTACCATGAGAACAGTATGGAGAAAACCATTGCAATGATTTAAATTATCTCCCACCAGGTCCCTCTCACAACATGTGGGAATTATGGGAGTACAATTCAAGATGAGATTTGGGTGGGGACACAGAACCAAACCATATCATTCTGACCCTAGCCTCTCCAAATCTCATTTTTCTCATATTTCAAAAGCAATCACGCCTTCCCTACAGTCTCTCAAAGTCTTAACTCATTTCACCATTAACCCAAAAGTCCACAGTCCAATGTCTCAACTAAAAAGAAAAACAAGTTCCTTCCACCTATGAGCCTGTAAAATCAAATACAAGCTAGTTACTTCCTAGGTACAATGGGGTACAGGTATTGGATAAATACATCTCTTCTAAATGGGAGAAATTGGCCAAAACAAAGGGGCTACAGACCTCATGAAAGTCTAAAATTAAGCAAGGTAGTCAAATTTTAGTTCTCCAAAATAATCTCCTTTGACTCCATGTCTCACATCCAGGTCACACTGACATGCTGTTCCAAGAGGTAGGTTCCCATAGTCTTGGGAAGCTCTGCCCCTTTGTCTTTGCAAGGTATAACCCTCTTCCTGGCTGATTTCATGGGCTAGCATTGAGTGTCTGTGGATTTTTCATGCACACTGTTCAAGCTGTTGGTGATCTAACATTCTGAGGTCTGGAAGACGGTGGCTCTCTTCTCACAGCTCCACTATGCAGGGCCCCAGTAGGGACTCTGTTTGGGGGTTCCCACACCACATTTCCCTTCTGCACTGCCATAGCAGAGTTTCTCCTTGAGGGCCCTGCCTTCAGCTTTTATTCTCTCCCAAAGCTTTGTAAAACCTTCTAAACCTCAATTCTTGACTTCTGTGCACCTGCAGTCTCAACACCACATGGAAGTTGCCAAGGTATGGGCTTGCACCCTCTAGAACCATTGGCTTAGCTATAACTTGGCCCCTTTTCGCAATGGCTGCAGCAGCTGGGATGAAAGACACCAAGACCCAAGCTACACACAGCATGAGGACCCTGGGCCTGGCCCATAAGATCTTTTTTTCTTCCTAGACTTTGAGGTCTGTGATGTGAGGGGCTGCCATGGAGATCTATGACATGTTGGAGATATTTTTCCCATTGTCTTGGGGATTAACATTTGGCTCCTTGTTACTTATGGCAATTTCTGAAGCCAGCTTGAATTTCTCCTTAAAAAAATGAGGTTTTCTTTTATACTGCATCTTCAGGCTGCAAATTTTCTGAACTTTTATAATGTTTCCCTTTTAAAACAGAATGCTTTTAAAATAAGCACCAAAGCCATCTCTTGAATGCTTTACTTCTTAGAAATTTCTTCTGCCATATAGCCTAAATCATCCCTCTGTAGTTCAAAGCTTCAAAAATTTCTAGGGCAGGGAAAAAATGCCACCAGTCTCTTTGCTAAAACATAACAAGTGTCACCTTTGCTCCAGTTCCCAAAAATTCCTCATCTCCATTTGAGACCAACTCAGTCTGGACCTTTTTGTCCATATCACTATCAGTATTTTTGTCAAAGCCATTCGATTAATCTCTAGAATGTTCTAAACCCTCCCACATTTTCCTGTTTTTTTTCTGTGCCCTCCAAACTGTTCCAACCTCTGCCTGTTACCCAGTTCCAATGTCACTTTCACATTTTTGGGTATCTTTTCAGCAATACCCCACTCCTGTTACCAATTTACTGTATTAGTCCATTTATATGCTGTTGATAAAGACTTACCCGAGACTGGGAATAAAAAGAGGTTTAATTGTACTTACAGTTCCACATGTCTGGGGAGTCCTCAGCATCATGACAGGAGGCAAAAGGCACTTCTTACATGGCTGCAGCAAGAGAAAAAATGAGAAAGATGTAAAAGTGGAAACTCCTGATAAAACCATCGGATCTCATGATGCATATTAGCTACCCTGAAAACAGTATGTGAGACACTGCCCACATGATTCAAAGTGTCTCCCACTGGGTCCCTCCCACAACACATGGGAATTATGGGAGTACAATTCAAGGTGAGATTTGGGTGGGAATACAGAGCCAAACCATATCATTCAGTTTTTCCCATAAATAGTTTATTTTCCTATTTCATTGGATTGGTTATATTCTGGCTTGTATGGTATCAGATCATAATTTATACATTTGTTTATCTGTATTTAATTTGCCTTTTTGCCACGTTTGCTTTATTATTCTTTGTCTAATGTTTTCACCAGTTTGAATATAATGTACACACTTTTCTTTAAAAAACATCAATTGTTTTGTTCTGAGATTTGTGTTTTTATAGTTTGATGATTGTCATTAATTCTGAAATATTCTCACTCTTTTTTAAACAATTTCTCTTGTCTTATTCTCTTTTATTTTCCTCTAGAATTCTAATTACACGTAAGTTAGACCATATGGTATTGTCAGACAGCTTTTGAGTGTTTTATATTTTTCTTTTTGTTTTTCAGTCAGTATAATTTCTATTGTCTGAATTTTCTGATTTGAGTTTATTGTTCCCTCAGGTGTTGTACAAAGACAGTCTTTATGTCTCTGTTACTATGTTTTTAATTTCTAGTATTTCCATTTGAATTTTTTCTTTTGTTTGATTTGTATCCTGTACTTGTATTCTTTTAATAATTTATTTTTTATTGGTATAATTTTTTCTACTGCAATTCCCAATATGATCCTGAATATTGTATACCTTTTCCATGGGATGTTTTAACATATCAATCATAACTATTTTAAATGCCTTAGTATAAATTCTAATATCTGTGTCATTTAAAATATGGTTTTGATTATTACTTGGTCTCTTAGCAGTGTGCTATCTCAGATAATTTTGTTTGTCTTATAGTTTTCGTTGAAAGCCATCTGCAATCTGCTTAGGACAATACACACGGCAGTAAACAGTTTTTTAATGCTGAAAATGGTTATACCTTTTCTCTTGAATACTTTCAGTGCAGGAGTTTAAGCTAACTAATTAATTAATTCAGGTGATGAGCTGAGAAGAAGTATATTGTTGCTATAGTTATTAATCATTTAGCAATACCATGTGTTTAGTGTATAGATTGGTTTGACCCTGAGTCTTGGCCTTCCTTTTACATTGTGCCTCAGAGAGTGTTATTTTTCACATGCTCTTACTCTTTTCTAATCCTGCTCTCTGCAGTTCTCAATCATTACTTGTTTTTCAAAGCTTGGCGGCTTGGCTCCCAGTACTTGACAAGCATTCTTAAATGGTTTTGTTAAACTTTAAGTCTTAGGCAGTCACAGTACCCTAGGTTTGGGAAATGGCTCCTACTTATTTCTTTTCACCTCTATTAGATTAGTTCAGAGTCCAGTTCATGGACCTTCACCTGATTCAAGAGTAGATATTTTTCCCATGTTTTATTCTAGATGCAATAAATTTTCTCCAGTATCATAAAGGCAGTGGTGTATGTTGCCCACCTCTGCATAAATGAAAGCTTTTGCTCTATAGTGGATTTAGAGGAGAAGCACTTAAGTGGAGTCTTCTCTAACAGAACTGCTATTGCCCTCCTCTACATTTGATCTACAATGGAAACTTCATTAGGACTCATTTTGATAGTTTTTGTGAATATTCAGTGAGATTGTTGATAAACACTTTCCACAGAGTGTAAAATACCTCATTATCTGTGACACCCAAGGCATTACAATGTCCCACCAACTCAAATGCAGTCTTCAACAATTTGCATTATATATGCTGAGCTCCTGTTGCAAGTACCCATTTATGTCTTCAGTAAGTAAGCCAGCGCTCATTTCTCTCTCCCTCCAGGTTTCTCTGCTGTCTCTGCAAATTGCTATCTCTAATGAAATTTTGGGGCATTGGGTTGATCTGAATGAAAAAAAATGAAAACTGTTTTTCCTAAACTTTCACTCCACAATCAACATAGAAGACTTCTGTGACTAAATGTGTAGGTATTTTTCCTCCACATGCCAAGAAAGCAATAAATTCTGCAACTGGATGTGCTCTAATTCAAGTCTGGCACTGTCTCCCTGGAGATAGCATCAGACCATACAGGTTGAGGGCTCAGTTCCACAAAATTGCCTTCCACTTCTGATGCCAAACATGAGCCCCAGGTTTTTTTTTAAATGTGTTTATGATTGACCCACTATAAATTGGGGCTTTCACAGCACCTCTCTGGGTTCAGTTAATTTGCTGGAGTGGCTCACAGAACTCAGGGAAAATGTAACTCAAGTTTATCAGTTTATTATAAAAAAATAATGCAAAGGGTACAAATGAAAAGATGCATAGAGCAATGTATGGGCGAAGAGGCATGGAGCCTTCATACTCTCCTCATGCATGCCACTCATCAAAAACCTCTACACGTTCAGCTATCCAGAAGCACTCTGAATCTTGTTTTATGAGGGGTTTTATGGAGGCTTTATTACATAGGCATGATTGATTAAACCATTTGCCATTGGTGGTCAACTGAACTTTTAGCCCCTCTCTTCCCACTGAAGGTTTAGAAGTGGTACTGAAAGTCTCAGCCCTCTAATCCTGCTTTAGTCTTTCTAGTGACCAACCCAATCCTGTGGCTACCTAGAGGTTGTCAGCCACTAGTCAAGTCAGTAACATAGAAAATTTTATAATACTGGATATTCCAAGGATTTTATGAATTGTATGTCAAAACATGGGGACTGAAGACCAAATACATGTATTTCACAATATCACAATTGCTCTGTCAACTTAACTTTATAATGGTTCAAAACTGGTCATGAATTTAGAGTTTGTTGCATTTTATTTTATTGTAAATATGAGAATAAAGTACCTTCAACTTCTCAACATCTAGAGATGAAGACAGAAGTCTCATTTGTTCACTTTTGCATGGTTTAGAATTTTAACAATAGCATACATGACATTAAAATAGTCCAGATATGTTTAAAAATATATACCTACCATAAATGCATCTGCTTAGTCCCTTGTAAAAATTAAGGTACAATAAACAATATTTCTTGATTTATAATGAGAAAAAAGTAGTTTAAAAGGATAAATAAAACAAATATTTTAAGAGAACTCCTAGTGATTATAGTGTTTCTGACTAAAGTATGATGCAAACTAGCACATGTGTATGTGTACCAAGGGCAGGACCACAGAAAATATGTTTGCTTAGGTTATTTCTACATTTTGTATACATTTTCTGTGAGAAAGTTTCCTAAACTTTGCAAATAAAGAATCTGGAGAATGGAAGAGAGATGAAAGGACAAGTTGGAGAAAAGGGGTGAGTTTCCTGATGAAAGGTAATGTGTGTATTGTTAAGAGTAAAGGATGGGAATGGTGGCTACAGAATGTCAAGTGAAATGTGGAATGAGAAGAACTAGAGGAAGAGGGTTTTCAAAGTGTTGTGAATTACAAGAAAAAGTAATAAAATATTATTTCTGTGTAAATATCTTTTGGCTGATAGATTGATGTTTCTTTGACTATAAGATTGTTTTCTGACTAGGCAATAGAGATTCCAGGATCTAATTTCAGAGTTAAGTGTGTATATGTAAATCCACCAAATGTTTAGAGTTCTTTTATAGAGTGTTAATTAGACTTTTCATTTCTTCATTTTATTGTTTTTATTTAATAAATTTTAAGAGATAAAATATAATATTTTTATGATAAGAAAATCAATAAGAGCTATTTTTAGAAGTCAGTCTTTAAATTGAAGTCCACCACAGTGTGGAAAATTAATAAAGAAATAAAATGACAATATATACCAAAGTGAGAAGTTTGTCACCACCTATCTGGATGACCTTATATTAGAGAACAAAGTTCTTTAAGCTTCAGTTTTCACACAAATTAAATAATAACTTTAAATTGGGTTTGTTATTTTTCACAACTATTCATCAAAAAACTCTAAGACCTGGAGGGTGGCACCAGGGGGCTCAGCAGAAAGCCCCTCAGGACTGCTTCCTTGTTTGTTTCTTTGTTTGTTTGCTTTAACATTAAGCTGCCTGTTAATTTTAAAGTAAAGCTACTGATGTACAAAATTAAACATTAAAAAATTTGTGACCTAAAGCAATTTTAATTCCTAAATTGACAAAACACTCTGAGACATTTTGTTAGTTTCCTAGAATAGTCATAATCAAGTACTACTACAAACTATGTGGTTTAAAAGCATATATTCTCTCAGAGTTCTGAAGATCAGAAGTATAAAATTAAGGTATCTGTAGGCCTATGATCCCCCTAAAGTTCTTAGGTAAGAATCATTTCTTGCAACTTCCTAGCTCTGCTGGTTGCCAGTAATTCTTAGCATTCTTGGACTTGTAGACTCCTAAATTCAATCTCAGACTCCATCTTCACATGGCATTCTTCCCTCTGTGAGCCTGCATATATTCAACTCTTCCTATAAGGACATGAGTCCTACTGGATTAGGACCCACCTTAATCTAATATCACTTTATTTTAGCTTGGTTACATCTGCAAAGACCTTGTTTCCTGAAAAAGTCACATTACAAATATGAGGCATTAAGACTTCAATATATCTTTTAGAAGGACACAGTTCAACCCACAACAGACACTAATGGGGTAAGTATCACATAGCATGGCTTGGCATGGAATGGCACAGCATAGCATAGCATATTTGTTTTGAAAGACCTATAGTAATTGAGATGTTTAAAAGATATATTCTTATCTGAGCCTGACACGTTTTAGCTATATGAGCTTGAGCAAGACTCTTAATTTTTCCAAAACTAATAGCTTTATCTGCAAAATGCAACTAATAATTTTACCTATCTCATAAAGCTGCTTGGAGATTCATGAATTTATATATGTAAAACACTTGGAACAGCAAATGATGCATAGCAGATGTCCTGTAAGTATTTGTAATTATTATATTTGTAATATATAATAAGGCTGTATAAATTAACTGCCAAGTTAGAGACTAACTCTTTAAAAGAGAAGTGAATTCAATGTAGAATGAAGTAACATGGGCATCCTCGAATCACACTGAACTTGAGCCTTCAACTACCACTAGAGATTGGATAGATGAAAAGAAATGTTTCATTTTTGTAAAGTGATGTAGATGAGCAAAAGTAATTACTTTCTGTTATTTTCCCTCTGTATTCAAACAGAAACAATTATTTCTACTTGATTTCAATGTTTTTCAACATGAAAACATTTACTATTCCTTGTTATAATTTTTCTTTAAAATATGTATTACAAATCATAAGTGTTTAATTTCTAATGGCATGTGAATATACTCTGCAAAAGAAAATAATGAACTGAATATTTCTTGCCCATTCTTTAAAAAATTCTGGAAAATACAGGTGGAGTCACAAAGATAGTCAGCTTTATAAACTAGTGTAGTATCACAGGTTTTGAGTAAATTAATAATTATTACATATGCATATAATTATGATATAATGTACACATACTTATATATTATTATATAATATACTCTACATATAATTTCTATTATCTAAAGAAAGATTAAGAGCAATTGGCTGTATACAATGACTTAATATTTTTCCATTTTGAGATGTAAGCAAATGCTCAAATTTTAAATTATTTTTTGAATGTTGATCAACAAGTGTTCAGAAATGTGCTAGCAAATATGAGACATGGTTGTGTTTCCAAATCTTATATTCTAGTAGAGGGATATTTAAACAAATGAAAATACATGTCACTCAGGAATTCAACAGCAATGCAAATACTGACTGGAGGCATCACAGGGCAAAATAGTACTTCATAAAATGTTTAATGAGAGTCTTAGGGATTTCTATCAAAATCGTATGAACTGCTTTTTCTTTCTTCATCATGGTAAAATACATATAAATTCTGCCATTTTAATTATTTTAAGTGTATTATTAAGTGGCATTAATTACTTTCACAATGTAATTCCAATATTGTCCAATCATGTCCAACCATCTATTTTCAAAACCTTTTTAACATTCCAAACAGACATTCTTTGAGAAGTAAGCACATATTTCCAATTCCCCTTTCCCCAACTCCTGGTAACTTCTAAACGACTTTCTCTCTTTATACATTTACCTATTTTAGATATTTCAGATAGATTGGAATATACAATATTTGTTCTTTTGTTCTGTGTGATTCCACTTACCACAATGCTTTTAAGTATAAATCATTGTTGTAGCATGTATACAAATTTTATTTTTTATTATGGCTGAATAAATATCCCATTGTATGAATATACCACATTTTGTTTATTTATCTGTTCGTGGAAAGTAAGTTGTTTGCATCTTTTAGTTACTGTTAATACTGCTGCAATTAACATTAGCATGGAAATATCTGTTTGAGTCTCTGTTTTCAGTTATTTCAGGCATATATCTAAAAGTGGAATTGCTAGTTGTATGGTAATTACATGTTTAAATTTTTGAGGGAACACCAAACTGTTTTCCATAGTGGCTGCTTCATTTTACATTCCCATCAGCAATATAAAAGGATTTCAATTTCTTACATCTGCACTAACACATATTTTTTATTTGTTTCATAATAATGGCCATTCTAATGGGCATGAAGTGACATCTCCTGGTTTTAATTTGCATTTCCCTAGTGATTACTAATGCTCATGTGCATTTCTCTTTTGATTAGTGAATATTTGAAAATCTTTTCATGTACGTATAGCCCACTTTTATATCTTTATTGAAGAAATTTTTTATCCATTTACATTTCCCATTTTTAAATTGTATTGTTTATTTTTGTTCTTGAGCGTAGGAGTTCTTTATACATTCTGAGTAAAAGCCTTTCTCAGATATATGATTTGAAAATATTTTTTCATACTCTGTAGTTTTTTTTTTTTTTTTTTCTTGACAATGTCCTTTGTGGCACAAAAGATTTTAGTATTGCCAAAGTCCAAGTTGTCAATTTTTCCTTTGTTTTTTTTTTTTTTTTTCATTGCTTTTAGTGTCATATATGAGTATCTGTTGCCAAAACCATGAACATAAAGGCTTATGTTTTGTCTGAGGTATTTTATAATTTTAGCTCTTACATTTAGGTCATTGATACATATTTAATCAAGTGGTCTAATTGTGTTCTTCTGGATGTGGAAATTCACTTGTTTCAGTACCATCCATTCTGATAAACTATTTTTTCACCATTGGTGGACTTAGAACCCTTGTCAAAAATCAATTGGTCATAAACACGTGGTTTAAACTCTTAATTCCATTCGATTGGCCCATATGTTTATTCTTCTGCAAGTATCAGATTGTTTTGATTATGGAAACTTTGTAGTAACTTTCCAGAATAAAAAGTGTGTGTTCTTGAACTTTGTTCTGTTTTTCAAAATTGTCGTGGCCTTGAGGGGACCCTTGCAATTCTGTATGTATTTGAGAGTTGGCTTTCCTGTTTCTGCAAATAAAGGCTTTTGAAATTTTGATAAGGAGTGAGTTGAATCTGTAAATTGATTTGATTTTTTTAATTGCTCATTGCTGTTTATAGAACCACAACTAGATTTTCTGTGCTGATTTTGTACTATAATTTTTTTTTTTAATTTTTAATTTTTAACTCCAATGCTTTCTGAATTATGTGGAGTTTTTAAAATTATGTAACATCAAGTTATCTCTGACTACAGACAGTTTTATTTTTTCCTTTACAATTTCAATGCTTTTTATGGCTTTTGCCTGTTTAATTTCTCTGGCTACAATTTCCAGTAAAATGTCAAATAACAGCAATAAAAAAAGCATGTTTGTCTTGCTCATTATCTTAGTGGGAAGGCTTTCAGTCTTTACAATGGCATAGATACTTGTTAGTGTGAGATCTTATAAATGTTCTTTGTTATTGTTTAGAAAGCTCCTTTGTATTCCTACTTTTCTGTTTTTATCATGAAAGAGTGCTGATTTTTGCCATGTTATTTTTCTGAAACAACTGAGATAATCATTTTTTTTTCTTTTTCTTCCTACTAATGTAAGATATTATGTAGATGGATTTTTCTATGTTGAACTATCCTTGAATTCCTTAGATAAATCCTGGTTGGTCATAGTGTATAGGTCTTATATGTTGTTTGATTAGGTTTGCTAATACTTTCCTAAGGAGTTTTGCATATGTATTTATAAGGGATATTGTTCTGTGTTTTTTCTTTTCTTGTGATGTTTTTATCTGATATTTGCATTGTTAGCTTCATAAACTGAATTTTAAAATATCTCTTTATTATCAAGGTTATTTTGGAAACAGTTTGATTTTTGTTTTGTTTTGTTTTGTTTTGTTTTTTCTTTTTTTGATATTTGTTATGATTAACTACTGAAGACATTTGGTTCTGGTTTGCCAGTTTGGTTGATCTTCTCAAAGGCCCAACTCTTGGGTACCTTGATTATATTGTCTGTCTATTCTCTGTTTTATGTCTCCACTTTAACCATTATCATTGTTTTGTTTCTGAAAGCTTTGGGTTTGGTTTTCATTTCTAGTTACCACTTTGTTGGTATTTTCCCTAGTTCCTAAAGATGTAAATTCCTTTTTGTAATTCCTCAAGATGTACATTTGGGCTACTAATTTTAGGTCTTTTTTTAAAATATAGGTATCTGCAGCTATAATTTTCTCACTGAGCACTGCATTTGTTACACCCATTAAGGTTTTACGTATTGTGTTTTATTTTAACTCATCTCTAAGTATTTTCTAATTTTTTGCAATCTTCACTGACACATTCATGGATTAATATTCATAAACAAAACAAATTTAGAGTTACAAAACAAAATTACAAAAATACTAAATTCTGTATTTGTCCATATATTTACCTCTACTGGTGATATTTATATCTTTTTATTGCTGTGAATTACATCCAGTTTCCTTTCATTTCAACCTAAATATTCCTTTTGTCATTTTTTGTAAGGAATGTCTAGTGGTAATTAACTTTCTCAGATTTGGTTATCTGAAAATGTCTTAATTTTACTTTATTTCTCAAGGATAGTTTGTCAGGTATAGAATTCTTTATTGACATTCATTTTTTTTTTAATTCAGCATTATAAATATATAATACTCATGCCTTTGGCCTTCAAGTTTCACTTGAGAAATCAGCTCCTAATCTTGTTGATGATCCTTACATATGATGATAAATCATTTCTCTCTCACTTCATTTAAGATTGTCTTATCTTTGGCTTTTAGCAATTTGACTATACTGTGTCTTAACGTGGGTCTGCTTAATTTTATTATACTTTGATTATGTTGATCTTCTTGGATTTGCATACACATGTACTTGATAAAAAGGGTAGTATTTTTGTTTCATTTACCTTCAATATTCTCTCTTCCCCTGTTTTCTATTTCTTCTAGTTCTGAGACTTTCATAATTTGTATGTTCTTGAATTGATAGTTTTCATCAGGTCACTTAGGCTCTGTTAAGTATTCTTTATTACTTTTTTTTTTCTTTCTGCTCCTCAGAGTCAATAATTTTAACTGTCCTATCTTAAAATTCACTGATTCTTTCTTCTACCTCCTCAAATCTGCTGTTGAGTCCATATAACAAAACATTCACTTCGGTTATTGATTTTATCTCGAGAGGTTTTGCTTGGTTTCTTTGAATATATTTATCATTTTAATATTATTGTCATTTTGTTTAGACATTGTTTTGTTAATTTTGTTAGTTTTTTATTTCTTTCTATTTCTTCTCTTAGCTGTTTAGCATATTCAGGAGAGTTGTTTAAAGATTTGTCCAGTCAATCGCATGATTGGGCTTTCTCCAACAGTTTCAAATGCTGTAAGAGAAAACCATAGAATGGACATCTTAAACAACAGAAATTTATGTATCACAGTTCTGGAGGCTGGAAGTCTGAGGGTAAGGGCCTGGTGGATCTGGTGTCTGGTGAGGGTGTGTTTCCTGGTGGATCCAGTGTCTGGTGAGGGTGTGTTTCTTGGTTTGCAGATGGCAGTAAAGAGCAGAGAGAATGAGTGAGACAGAGATCAAGCTCTTATGTTTCTTCCTATAAAACTTCTAATCCCACTCATGATGGCTCCACCCTTGCGACTTAATCGTCTTCCAAATGTGCCATGATTTAGCTCCATCACATTGGGGGTTAAGATTTCAACATATACACTTGATGGAGAAACAAACATTTAGCTCATGGCATATTTTGTCAATTTAATTTTTTTTCCTTTCCATAGGCAGGTTTTTTTTTTTTTCCTGTTTATTTGCATGTCTTGTGATTTTGTTACTGTTTTTAAAAAGTAGACTTTTGAATGCTTTAATGTGGCAACTCTGGAAGTCAGATTCTCCCTCTTACTCAGGATTTGCAGCTTTTTTATAGTTGAAAGTTTAATAGTTCATATGTTTAGTGACTTTTCCAAACAATTGTAAAAATTGTATTCTTTGTCATATGTGTTCCCTGAAATCTCTCATCTTTTATCTTGTTAATACTTTGGAAGAGATTTTCTTGATTGTCATGAGCTAAAAACAAGTAAACAAAACAACAACTATAGAACAGGAAAAAAAAAGCAAACCAAAACACACTTCTCTATCAATCATTGCAGATTGGCTCTGTGCTGGGGGACTTCAAATCTCTGCCAGGTTTCCAAATTAGTCTAGCTCCCAACACAAAATATTAGGAGCATCTCAGTTTTTCTGAGCAAATATCTTGCCCTGGTTATGCATGTGGAATTCTAAATTCTCTTGTATACACAGATGTTCCTAGTTTTCCAAAGAATCTATCACGACTTTACTTACTGAAATTTAGATGGTATATAAAAATGAACAGCTTTTCCACACTACCCACAGAGGGGTCCATATGGCATTGTTCTGTATTCCTGTCAGTCCCAACTTAAAAGGAAACCTTCGCAATGTCCGGAGCCCCTCATGTCTTGCAAATAAAGGAGGAGGATGTCCTTAAGTTCCTTGAAGCAAGAACACACTTAGGAGGTTTGTGGTATTTATATCAATAAAATATAGTAAAACAGTTTTAAAGAGAATATATATATATATATGTATGTATGTGTATATATATATACACACACACACACATATATGCCTTTAAACATACACACACACACTCACACACACATACATAACCACTGAAAGTTGAACTAATAAACAACAAGCACCTGGGGCAAAAGTTACTCTCTCTCTCTCTCTTTCTCTCTCTCTCTATCTATATATATACACACACACACACCCCATATATATATATATATATAGAGAGAGAGAGAGAGAGGGAGAGAGAGTAACTTTTGCTCCAGGCACTGTGTATATACATAGATACACACACCACATAGATATATAAAGAGAGAGTAACCATATATATGGGATGTGTGTGTGTACATATATATGGTGTAAAGAGATATGCATATATTGCATACATATAAATATATATGTATATCTATCTATATATTTATATGTATGCAATATATGTCACTTTTTTTGGTCTTATGTAGGAAAAACAGAGACAAGTACCATATGTTAGTTCTTCAGGTAGACCATTTAACAGCTCAGAGCAGATAAACAAAATGCTTTATATATAAGGTTTGTTCTGCTTTTTCAGGAACTGGAGACCAAGGTCCCACACTGAAAACACCAAGTTGCTACCACTTCAAGACTGCTACTGTACCAGGGAGGTGGTGTGATAAAGGCCAGTAAAAAAACTCAGATTTTTTTGACAATTTCAACTTGCCTTTTTCTTAATTTAGCATTCACTTGGTTGACATAAATATTTGACTGTTTTTTAGAATTCTGTCAAAGTTGTTTCTAACGATTTATGTTTATTTGTTGCTACTTCTGGGGATGAAGGAGAGATTGGCACTGCCTACTCTACTATTTTGTGGATGTTACTCTGAGATATCATAAATTTTTAAAAAATATTTATTTTTGCTATATTATGCCTATTTAAAATCTAGTGGGTGAAGATATATCCTGCTTGGTCATAGTGTATAGCTCTTATATGTTGTCTGATTTGATCTGCTAATGTTTTCCTAAGGATTTTTGCATATGTATTTATAAGGGATATTGTTCCGTGTTTTTCTTTTCTTGTGATTTTTTATCTGATTTTGGCATTGCTAGCCTCATAAACTGAATTTTAAAATATCTTTTTATTGTCAAGCTTTTTTGCTAACAGTTTGATAAGTTTTTTTTTTTCTTTTTTTGACATTTGTTATGATTAACTACTGAAGACATCTGGTCCTGTACTTTTTTAGGAGATTTTATGAATCTATGTTTCCATGTATATATACAGATAATAACTATATATTTATGAAATACAATATGACATCATGATACATATATACATTGCGGAATGATAAAATCAGGAAAATTTTAAGAGGTACGTTAAAATCTCTAGCCAGACACATAGATGAGGTCTTTCTCCTACAAGAGGCCGGTCTAACAAGACTGAGAGAGGCAGTAGTCTCATCTGATTCGCAGAGACCAAGACAGTGAAAAAAATGAATATACAGGAAAATATATTTCAAATAAGCAAACGATAAATCTTGAGAAACTTACCCAAGTGAAGTGAAGATATGTTTTTTACCTAACAGGAAATTCAAAATTATGTTATTAACTATAGGCACCATGTTATGTTATAGGTCCCCAGAATTTATTTCTCCTAAGAAATGATTCCCTTTCTTTCATATAGGGGCCAACACTTGTTATCTTTCATTTTTTTAAAGGTAGCCATTCTAGCAGGTGTGAGATAATATCTTGTTGTTGTTTTAACTTGCATTTCTCTGATGACTAGACATGTTGAACATTTTTTTACATACCTGTCAGTGTGATACAACTCACTGCAGCCTCAACTTCCTGAGCTCAAGTGATCCTCTCATCTCAGCTTCCCAAGTAGCTGAGATCATAGACTTGTGCCACCATGCTTAACTAACAATTTTGTCTGCTTTGTATAGAGACTGAATCTCATTATGTTGTCCAGACTTGAACTTATAGGCTCAAGTGATCCTCCTACTTTGGCCTCCAAAACTTTTGGGATTATAGGCATGAGCCACCATACTCAACCCTTTTGTCCATTTTTATTGATTTTTTTTCTTGTTATTGACTAGTTCAAATTTCTTGTATATTTTGGATATTAGCCCCTTATCTGATGTATGATTTGCAAACATTTTCTCTCTGCCTGTAGGTTGTCTCTTTACTCTGTTAATTGATTTGCAGTGTAGAAACTTATTAGTTTGATGGAATCTTATTTGTCTATTTCTGCTTTGCCATCTGTGCTTTTGGAGTTATAGCCAAGAAATCACTGCCTTGTCTAATATCATGTAGCTTTTCTTCTAGTAGTTTTACAGTCTCAAGTATTATATTTAAGTCTTTAATTCATTTTGAATCAAATTTTGTATAAGGAGTGATATAAGGGTTCAATTTTATTCATATGCATGTGGATATTGGGTTTTCCCACAACTATTTATTGAAGAGACTGCCTTTTCCCCCATTGCATGTTCCTGGAACCGTTTTGGAAAATCGACTGACCATAAATGTCCATTTTATTTCTTGACCCTCTATCCTATTACATTAGTGAATGTTTGTTGGGTTTTTGTTGTTGTCGTTTATTGTTTTGTTTTGTTTGGTTGGTTTTTGCCAGTACAATGCTGTTTTGATTACTACAGTTTTGTAATATATTTTGAAAGTTGGAAATGTGGTGGCTTGAGCTTTGTACTTTCTGCTGAAGATAATTTTGGCTACTTGGGGTCTTTTATGGTTCCACACAAATTGTAATTTTTTTCTATTCCTATGAAGAAAGACATAGGAAATTTGATAGGAATTACATTGAGTCAGTATATCACTTTGAGTAGAATAGATATTTTAACAATATTAATCCTTCCAATGCATGAGCACCAGATATCTTTCCATTTATTTGTGTTATTTTCATTTTTTTACTTCAATATACAGGTTTCAGTATACTGATTTTTCACCTCCATAGTTAAATTTACCAATTTACTGATATTTCATTTTTTGATGTTATTGTAAATTAAATTTATATTTTTTCAAGTCTTTTTTTCTTAGTGCATAGAATTTTCTAAACTAATTTTGTATCCTGCTACTTTATTGTGTTCTTTTATTAGTTCTAACAGATTTTTGGTGTAATCTTTGAAATTTTCTCTATATAAGATTGTTATAAGATGTGTGGAAATCAGAGAAAATTTTACATCTTTCTTTTCTATTTAGATGCCCTTTTTCTTACCTTGTTACTCTGGCCAGGACTTCCAGTACTATTTTGAAAAGAGGTGATGATAGTGGGCATTTTTGTCTTGTTCCTAATTTTAGAAGATATGCCTTCAACTCTTTATCATCAAGTATAAAGTTAGCTTTGAGCTTGTCATGAGCTAAGAAAGGAGAAAGAGAAGTGTAAAATAAGTTAAATTTATATACCAGGAAAAACATTTACATTACAAAGTAATATGTGAGACAAAAAATAATGAGGGCCTTTATTGTGTTGAGAAACATTTCTTAACTTATCTTTACTCCTTTTTATTTATTTTTTTTTTCTGTATGCTCTTCAGATTGGATGATTTCCAGGGACCTGTCTTTGAGTTCCCTGATTCTTTCTGTTGTTTGAGCTAGTCTTCTGATGAATCCCTCTACTAAATTTTTCAGTTCAGTTATAGCAATTTTCAGCTCTACAATTTCTGTTCAATACTTTTTTAAGTTTTCTATCTCTTCGTTGAAATCTTCAGTTTATACATGCATTGCTGTCCTAACCTCAATGAGCATCTTTATGACCATAATTTTGAATTTCCTGTTAGGTAAAAAACATATCTTCACTTCACTTGGGTAAGTTTCTAGAGATTTATCGTTTACTTATTTGAAATATATTTTCCTGTATATTCATTTTCTTCACTGTCTTGGTCTCTGCGAATCAGATGAGATCACTGCCTCTCTCAGTCTTGTTAGACTGGCCTTTTGTAGGAGAAGGATCTCACCTATGTGTCTGGCTAGAGATTTTAACATACCTCTTAAAATTTTGTGTTTGACCAAACTACTGTCTATGTATTCAGTGGCTCCCTGGAGATTAGAATAGGCCACATCCCCCACTCTGATAAGTAAGATAAAAGCCAGTCCCTCTAAGTGTAGCTGGAAAGGTTGGAAATGTATTCCAGTTTTATCTATCCTCATGGTAAAGCTGAGCACAGGCTCTTATCTCCCTCTCTTTCTGCAGTAAGCCTGAGCAAGGATCTACGTCAAATGCCTGTACTCATATTCATTTTGTATGCTCTGATCTTGGGGAGACAGCTGCTGGATGTGGGCCCATTTTATGTCTACCTCTTCATTTTTTGTGGTTTAGGGCCACTCACGAACACAAATATCCAATGAATCCCAGAGCTACATTGTTAAGAAGGTAGTCCCTTGAGCAGAAGCTGTAGGAGTAATGGCATTATGTGCTTCAACCATCTCTTTTCAGGATGAAAGGTAGACCTGGATATATCACTGCAGCAAGCAGGAGGAAAGGCTCAGGAAGCTTCAAGCCCTGGCTAAGGCTACCAAAGGGCTACTATATGTCTATTCTGTTAACTCCTTGATACAAATTTATTAGAAGCAGGGCATTAAGAAGACGCTGAAAGAGAATACAATCAACTTCATTTCAGAGAGAAAACAGAAACTGTACATTCCAACCCTATATCTGCACTGCTTTAAGGGGGCATAGCCACTAGAAGATACTGAACATCATTTTAAAACTACCTCTTTGTTCTGTGATCCAAAGACCCTTGAATATGCCTAGTTCTTTCTGCCCCCAGAGATAAGATGCTTAGGAGGCAGCCCATCTGGCGGGATCCACAAAATTTGGTGCACTTAATGTTTGGCTTAAACCATTTTCTGGGAGAAGAAAGAAACTTCATTTTTAAAGCCCCATTATCTTCACCATTCTTGAGAGATGAAGCCGTGGAAGTACTTGAATGATTGCTAACAATTGTACTTTTTTTTTTTCTGTGTTCTAGAGAGACTTACATATGCCTAGTCCTCTCTGCTCCCACAGCTAGGAGGATTAGAATGCGATACCTTGGGTAGAAGCTGTAAAAGTTGGAGTGTTTGATATTTGGACAAACTCTTTCCAGAATGAATTGATAAACTTGATGTTATCACTGGGGCAAGCAGAAGTAGAAGTCTTGGAAAGTGCTGATCTGCTTCTCAGACTGCTGGAGGGTCACTGTTTGTTTGATCTTTAAGTCATCAATATATGTTAGGTAGAAGTCAGGCTATAAAGTATTCACTGCAACAGTGTGTCATAAACCCCTTATGGGGAGAAACAAGGAGCTGTTTTTTCAAGCCCCTTCTCTGCACTACGGCTGGAGGATAGAGCCCCTAGAAGTGCTTGCACGTGTATATAAAACCACTCATTTTTTATTTCTTGTGGACAAGATAGACTTTTACATGGTTAATCTCCTTCACTACCAGAGTTAGTGAATTAAGAATCAAATTAAAAGGAACCTTAGAGTGAGGGCATTATATGTGTGGTCCAAGCCCTCTTCTCCATAGGCAGAGCTGTGTTTGGGATTTCCTTCCTGACTATATGGTGCAGTATCTGAACAGGGCCTGTACCTGGGTATGCCTCAGCTTTTACTACCCATTCCATGTGGATGTTTCCTTAGCTGCTCCGTGAGTAGGTGTCTCTCAACTATTTCTGAGTTTCTTGCAGATGGAATTGATACATGAATAGATGTTTATTTGGTACATTCATGCTTGGAGTGAGTCAGAAAGCTCTTTTTCCACCATTTTGTTGACATCTCCCATAAAGTCATTTTATTAAGACATTCACTTCATGAAAATATAGATAGACCTAGAAAATAATACAAATAAGGGTGTTTTTTTCTAAGATGGCAGATTGGAGGAACTGTTAATGTGTCTGTCCCACTTGGAAGGACAGAATAGTGTATAGAAATTCACACTGTGAACTGTTTTCCAAGGAACAATGAAGGAAATTAATAGGAAAACTTAAATAATCCGTAGACCATTTGAAAGAAGTAACAATCTGAAGCCTACTCTCTGAGACTGTAAGTCCCCAGAGTGTGAGGAGAGAGAGACTGCCTCTGGGATATATATTCCCACTTGGGAATCTGAAAATCCAGGTCACAGGAGACATTAAACCTACCCAGAGCTGGGAATGATTTAGGGAATGAGAAGAAACCTGAAAGTAGAAGCAGCAGCAGGAAATACTTTGCAAGTATTCCCAGTCTCCAGTGTGGGCTGAAGGAAGCCAGTCCTGATTGTGTCTCATAGGTGACTTTGGGGAAGTCAGTCAAGTAGCTCAGGGAGGGGTCACTATGATGAGAATGAAGGTCCTAACTGAATTTCATAATGTAATCTCAAGTGGGGATGAACTCCCTTGACCAGAACCCAGGGGCTGAACGGGAAGTATGCTCCAGAAACAAGCACAGGAACTGGGCACCCAGCCTAGTGAGGAGACGGGGAGGCCATGGTTGCTATCTCTGAAGGGTAAGCTTATGGCCTGGGCAGGTCTGAGTTCTGTGCACAGACGGCCTGGGTCTTAACCTGGTGATGTTAGTGGAACACTGTGGGAGTGACATTGTCCTTGCCAACTGCATGGAAGCTGGGTGAAGCTTACAGCCACCTGCTACTCCCCGCTCCCTTTGCAAACTCTTCTGTGAAGCAGAGGCAGTTATACTCACCTTGGGAACACTACTCCAGTGACCACAGAACCACTCCCTGACCCTCACAGGGGTCACAGCTTCTTACTCTAGGAGAGTCAGAGCACAGACTTGACTGACCTTGCTTCTACCTGGTCGTGCCCATCCACCCACCCTGGTAGCTTAACACAAACAACATAAACTTTTGGGAGCCTTATAGCCCTGCTTATTGCCTAAGAATCCAGAATATTGAAGAGGGGCCAAGATGGCCAATTAGAAGCAGCTATGATCCAAGATACTAACAGAGAAGAATGAAAGGGGAGAGTGAATACAGTACCTTCAACTGAAATATCTAAGTTCTCACATTGGGACTGATTAGGGAGATAATTTGACTGCGGACAATGAAGAAAAGCAGGGTAGGGTGATGGCCCACTCTGGAGTGTCAGGGAGCCAAGGAAACCCCCACCCCTAGCCAGGGAAACTGGGAGTGATTGTGTAACTCCAGGAAACCATGCTTCTCCCATGGATCTTTGCAACCCATGGATCAGGAGATCCCCTTGTGAGCTCATGCCACCAGGACCTTGGGTCTTACACACAGAGCTGTGTGGAGTCTTCAGATCAGCCGCTCATGCACACACAGAGACCATGTAGCTTTACATACTCCACACAGAGACCATGTAGCTTTACATACTCCAGCACAGGGATCCCCAACAAACATGTCTGCAACTCATGTAAGGCTGGAGGTCTGCATACAACCCTAGGAAGAGGGTAGAATTCAGAGAACTGAGCATCGTTCTGCAGGTTCCTCTTACGTGACACCTCACGGGATAAGAAAACCTGTTTTGGAATTCCAGCCAGGCATTGGCAATAGGATGGAGCCTGCATGAGATCAGACTGAGCCTCCGCAGGGAGAGGCAGGTACACCATCTCTGCTGTTTGGTTGACTCAGTCATTCCAACTTTTGGACTTTGGAGAGTCCAAATGGTCCAGATAAGAAAGGGTCCCCCCCAGCAGTGTAGCACAGTGGCTTTGCCAGATCATGGACAGACTGCTTCTTTAAGTGGGACCCCAATCCATTCCTCCTTACTGGGAAGGGCCACCCAGCCAGGACCTGTAGCTATACCCATCTGCAGGTATTACGGAGAAAGCTCTGCTCTCTCTCTGAGACAGAGTGCCTGGAGGGAGGGGACAACAACAACAATAATAACAAAACCACATACACACACACAAACCCATCCAAAGGTCAGCAAACTCAAAGATTGAAGGTAGTATATAAGCCCACAAAGATGAGAAAGAATCAAAGCAAAAATGCTTAAAACTCAAAAAGCCAGATGCCCAATTTTCCTCCAAATGACTGCAACACCTCTCCAGCAAGGGCTCAGAACTGGGCTGTGTCTGAGATGGCTGAAATGACAAAAGTAGACTTCAGAATGTGGAAATAACAAACTTCACTGAGCTATAAGTACATGTTGTAACCCAAGGCAAAGAAGATAAGAATGATGATTAAAAAAATACAGGAGCTGACAGCCAAAATAGCCAGTTTAAAGAGAAATATAATTGACCTGTTAGAGTTGAAAAACACATTACAAGAAATTCACAATGCAATCACAAGTATTGGTAGACGAATAGACCAAGCAGAAGAAAAAATCTCAGAGCTGGATCACTGGCTTTCTGAATTAAGACAGGCAGACAAGAAAAAAGAAAAAAGAATGAAAAGGCAAGAACAGAATCTCTGAGAAATATGGTATTATGTAAGGAGACTGAATCTACAAATAATTGGGGTACCCGAAACAGATGGGGAGAATGGAACCAAGTTGGAAAACATACCTCTGGATATTATCCAGTAGAATTTCCACAACCTAGCAAGACAAGGAAACATTCAAATTCAAAAAATGCAGAGAACCTCAGAAAGATACTCCATGAGAAGATCATCCCCAAGACACATAATTATTAGATTCTTCAAGGTCAAAAGGAAAAAAAATATGTTAAAGGCAGCAATAAAAACCAGGTCACTGACAAAGATAATTCTATTAGGCTACCAACGCACCCTTCAGTGGAAACCCTACAAGCCAGAAGAGTTTGGGAACCAATATTCAATATTGTTAAAGAAAAAAATTCCCAACCCCAAATTTCATATGCAGCCAAACTAAGCTTCATAAGCAAAAAAAAAAAAAAAAAAAAAAAAAAAAAAAAAAAAAGGTTAACATCCTTTCTGAACAAGCAAACGCTTAGGAAATTTGTTACCACGCTGGCCTTACAAGAGCTTCTGAAGTAAGCACTAAATATGGAAAGAAAAGATTATTACCAACCACTTCAAAAACACACTGAATTTCTCAGACCAGTGGCATTATAAACCAATCACATAAACAAATCTGCATAATAACCAGCTAAGATCACGATGACAGGATCAAATCCACACATAATAATACTAACCTTAAATGTAAACAGGCTGAATATCACAATTAAAAGACACACAATAGAAAGCTGAATATAGAATGAAGACCCATTGGTATGCTGTAATTAAGAGACCCATCTCACATGCAGAGACACACATAGGCTCAAAACAAAGGGTTGGAGGAAAATTTACCAATCAAACAGGAAACAGAAATAAAAGCAGGGGTTGCAATCCTAGTTTCTGTCAAAACAGGCTTTAACAAACAAAGATCAAAAAAGACAAAGAAGGGGATTCCATAATGATAAACGGTTTAATTTACAAGAAGAACTAGCTATCTTAAACATATATGCGTCTAATACAGGAGCACCCAGATTCATAAAGCAAGTTCTTAGATACTTTCAAATAGACTTGGACTCCCACACAATAACAGTGGGAAAATGTAACACCATGCTGACAATTTTAGACAGATCACTGAGGGAGAAAATTAACAAAAACATTCAGGAACTGAACTCACCTCTGGATAAAGTGGACCTGATAGATATATACAGAACTCTACACCCCAAAACAATAGAATATACATTATTCTCCTCACCACATGGCAATAACTCTAAAATTGATCAAAGAGGACTACAAATCACTGCTCAAGGAAATAAGAGAGGACACAAACAAATGGACAAACATTTTATGCTCATAGATAGGAAGAATTAGTATCATGAAAATGGTCATACTGCCAAAAGTAATGTATAGATTCAATGTTATACCCATCAGGCTACCATTAACTTTCTTAGCAGAATTAGAAAAAACTCCTTTAAATTTCAAGTAGAACCAAAAAAGAGCCTGCATAGCCAAGACAATCCTAAGCAAAAAGAACAAAGCTGGAGGCATCACGCTACCTGACTTCAAACTATAATACAAGGCTACAGTAACCAAAACAGCATGGCACTGGTACCAAAACAGAGATATAGACCAATGGAACAGAACAGAGTCCTCAGAAATAATACCACACATCTACAGCCATCTGATCTTTGACAAACCGGACAAAAACAAGAAATGGGGAAAGGATTTCCTTTTTAATAAATGGTGTTGGGAAAACTGGCTAGCCATATTCAGAAAACTGAAACTGCACCCCTTCCTAACACCTTATACAAAAATTAACTCAAGGTGGATTGCAGACTTAAATGTAAGACTTAAAACCATAGAAGAAAACCTAGGAAATACCCTTCAGGACACAGGCATGGGCAAAGACTTCAAGACTAAAACACCAAAAGCAATGGCAACAAAAGCCAAAATTGACAAATGGGATCTAATTAAACTAAAGAGATTCTGCACAGCAAAAGACAGTATCATCAGAGTGAACAGGCATCCTACACAATGGGAGAAAATTTTTGCAATCTAACCATCTGACAAAGGGCTAGTATCTAGAATCTACAAAGAACTTAAACAAATTTACAAGAAAACAAACAAACAACTTCATCCAAAAGTGGGCAAAAGATATGAACAGATGTTTCTCAAAAGAAGACATTCATGTGGCCAACAAACATATGAAAAAAAAAAAGCTCATCATCACTGGTCATCAGAGAAATGCAAATCAAAACCACAATGAGATACCATCTCATGCCAGCTAGAATGATGATCATTAAAAAGTTCAGAAACAACAGTTGCTAAAGACGATGTGGAGAAATAGGAACACTTAGAGAATGTTGGTGGAAGTGTAAATTAGTTCAACCATTGTGAAAGACAGCGTGGAGATTCCTCAAGGATCTAGAACCAGAAATATCATTTGATGCAGCAATCTCATTACTGGGTATATACACAAAGGATTATAAATCATTCTGCTATAAAGACACAAGCACATGTATTTTTATTGCAGTACTGTTCACAAGAGCAAAGACTTGGAACCAACCCAAATGCCCATCAATGATAGACTGGATAGAGAAAATGTAGCACATATACACCATGGGATACTATGCAGCCATAAGAAAGGATGAGTTCATGTCCTTTGCAGGGACATGGATGAAGCTGGAAGCCATCATTCTCAGCAAACTAACACAGGAACAGAAAACCAAACACTGCATATTCTCACTAAGTGGGAGTTGAACAGTGAGAACACATGGACACAGGGAGGGAACATTACACACCGGGACCTGTTGGGGGTGGGAGCTAGGCGAGGAATAGCATTAGGAGAAATACCTAATGTAGGTGACGGGTTGATGGGTGCATCAACCACCATGACACGTGTATACCTATGTAACAAACTTGCATGCTCTGCACATGTATCCCAGAACTTAAAGTATAACCAAAAAAAGTAGCCCATAAAAAAACAAAAATAAAATGAATCACATATTTGGAGGTAAAGCACTCCTCAGCAAATGCAAATTCTGAAATCATAGAAAACAGTCTCTCAGACCACTACACAATCCAATTAGACCTCAAAATTAAGAAATTCACTCAAAACCACACAATTACATAGAAATTGAATGACCTAGATTCAATGCCATCCCCATCAAGCTACCAATGAGTTTCTTCACAGAATTGGAAAAAACTGCTTTAAAGTTCATATGGAACCAAAAAAGAGCCCGCATCTCCAAGACAATCCTAAGTCAAAAGAACAAAGCTGGAGGCATCACGCTACCTGACTTCAAACTATACTACAAGGCTACAGTAACCAAAACAGCATGGTACTGGTACCAAAACAGAGATATAGACCAATGGAACAGAACAGAGTCCTCAGAAATAATACCACACATCTACAGCCATTTGATCTTTGACAAACCTGAGAGAAACAAGAAATGGGGAAAGGATTCCCTATTTAATAAATGGTGCTGGGAAAATTGGCTAGCCATAAGTAGAAAGCTGAAACTGGATCCTTTCCTTACTCCTTATACGAAAATTAATTCAAGATGGATTAGAGACTTAAATGTTAGACCTAATACCATAAAAATCCTAGAGGAAAACCTAGGTAGTACCATTCAGGACATAGGCATGGGCAAAGATTTCATGTCTAAAACACCAAAAGCAACGGCAGCAAAAGCCAAAATTGACAAATGGGATCTCATTAAACTAAAGAGCTTCTGCACAGCAAAAGACACTACCATCAGAGTGAACAGGCAACCTACAGAATGGGAGAAAATTTTTGCAATCTACTCATCTGACAAAGGGCTAATATCCAGAACCTACAAAGAACTCAAACAAATTTACAAGAAAAAAACAAACAACCCCATCAAAAAGTGGGCAAAGGATATGAACAGACATTTCTCAAAAGAAGACATTCATACAGCCAACAGACACATGAAAAAATGCTCATCATCACTGGCCATCAGAGAAATGCAAATCAAAACCACAATGAGATACCATCTCACACCAGTTAGAATGGCAATCATTAAAAAGTCAGGAAACAACAGGTGCTGGAGAGGATGTGGAGAAATAGGAACACTTTTACACTGTTGGTGGGATTGTAAACTAGTTCAACCATTATGGAAAACAGTATGACGATTCCTCAAGGATCTAGAACTAGATGTACCGTATGACCCAGCCATCCCATTACTGGGTATATACCCAAAGGATTATAAATTATGCTGCTATAAAGACACATGCACACGTATGTTTATTGCAGCACTATTCACAATAGCAAAGACTTGGAATCAACCCAAATGTCCATCAGTGACAGATTGGATTAAGAAAATGTGGCACATATACACCATGGAATACTATGCAGCCATAAAAAAGGATGAGTTTGAGTCCTTTGTAGGGACTTGGATGCAGCTGGAATCCATCATTCTTAGCAAACTATCACAAGAACAGAAAACCAAACACCGCATGTTCTCACTCATAGGTGGGAACTGAACAATGAGATCACTCGGACTCAGGAAGGGGAACATCACACACCGAGGCCTATCATGGGGAGGGGGGAGGGGGGAGGGATTGCATTGGGAGTTATACCTGATGTAAATGACGAGTTGATGGGTGCAGCACAGCAACATGGCACAAGTATACATATGTAACAAACCTGCACGTTATGCACATGTACCCTACAACTTAAAGTATAATAATAATAAATAAATTTAAAAAAAAAAAAAAAAAAAAAAAGAAATTGAATGACCTGCTCTGAGTGAGTCTTGGGTAAATAATGACAATGACATTAAGGCAGAAATAAAGAAGTTCTAATGAGAACAAAGAGACAATTTACCAGAATTTCTGGGACACAGCTAAAGCCATGTTAAAAGATAAATTTATAGCACTAAATGCTTACATCAAAAAGCCGGAAAGATATGTAGTTAACAACCTAACATCACAACTAAAAGAACTAGAGAACCAAGAGCAAACAAATCTCAAAGCAAGCAGAAGACAAGAAATAACCAAGATCAGAGCTAAACTGAAGAAGGCACACACACACACACGCACATACACAAGCCCTTTAGAAAATAAACAAATCTAGGTGCTACTCTTTTGAAAAAAATAATAAAATAGAGAGACTGCTAGTTAGACTAATAAAGAAGAAAAGAGAGAAGATTCAAATAAACACAATCAGAAATAAGGAGGATGTTACTACTGACCCCACAAAAATACAAACAACCAACATAGAATACTATAACCACTTCTATGTATGTAAACTAGAAACTCTAGAAAAAGTAGATAAATTCCTGGACACATATACCCTCCCAAGACTGAACCAGGATGAAGTTAAATATCTGAATATACCAATAATGGGTTTTGAAATTGAGGCATTATTAGATAGTCCACCAATGTAAAAAAAGCCTAGGACCAGATGGATTCACAGCTGAAATCTACCAGAGGCAAAAAGAAAACCTGATACCATTTCTACAAAAACTATTCCCAACAAATTGAAAAGAAGGGACTCCTCCCTAACTCATTCTGTGAGATCAGCATCAACCTGATATCAAAACCTAGCAGAGATTTAAAAAAATAAATAAATAAGGATAATATTTTTGGTGAGCAAAAATCCTCAACAAAATATTGGCAAGCCTAATCCAGCAGCATTAAAAAGCTTACCCATTACAATTAAGTAGGCTTCATCCCTGGGATGCAAGTGTGGTTCAGTATACAGTAATCAATAAATGTGATTTATCATTTGAACAGAACTAAAGGCAAAAAAAAAAAAAAAAAAAAAAAAAAAAAAAAAAAAAAAAAACATGATTATCTTAATAGATGTAGAAAAGGCCTTTGACAAAATTAAACAGCTCTTCATGTTAAAAACTCTCAATAAACTAGGTATTGAAGGAACATACCTCCAAATAATGAGAGCCCTATGTGACAAACCCACAGCCAATATCAAAATGAATGGGCAACAGCTGAAAGCATTCCCCTTGAAAACAAGCACAAGAAAAATGTGCCCTGTCTCACCACTCCTATTCAACATAGTATTGGAGGTTCTGGCCAGGGCAATCAGGCAAGAGAAATGAATATAGGGTATTTCAATAGGAAGAGAGAAAGTCAAGCAATCTTTGTTTGCAGATGACATGATTCTGTATCTAGAAAAGTCCATCATCTCAGCCCCAAAGCTTCCTAAGCTGATAAGCAACTTCCAGAAAGTCTCAGGTTACAAAATTAATGACCCAAAATTGCTAGCATTCCTATACACCAACAACAGGCAAATCGAGGGCTAAATCAGGAATGAACTCCCATTCTCAATTGCCACAAAAAGAATAAAATACCTAGGGATGCAGCTAACAAGTGAACTAAAGGACCTCTTCAAGGAGAAATACAAACCACTGCTCAGAAAGATTAGAGATGACACAAACAAATGGAAGAACATTTTATGCTCATGAAAAGGAAGAATCAATATCATGAAAATAGTCATACTACCCAAAGAAATGTATAGATTCAATGCTGTTCCCATTAAACTACTATTGACATTCTTCACAGTATTAGAAAAAATATTTTAAAATTTGTAGTAAACCAGAAAAGTGCCTGAATAGTCAATGACAGTCCTAAGCAAAAATAAAAATTCTGGAAGCATCATGCTACCCATCTTCAAACAATGCTACAAGTTTATGGTAACCAAAACTGCATGGTACTGGTACAAAAACAGACACATAAACCAATGGAACAGAATAGAGAACCAAGAAATAAGACCGCACACCTGCAGCCATCTGATCTTTGATTAACTTGATAAAAACAAGCAATGGGGAAAAATCCTATATAAGAAATGATGCTGGGAGAACTGGCTAGCCATATGGCAGAAAATCGAAACTGGACTCCTTTTTTACTCCCTACAAAAATCAAGTCAAGATGGATTAAAGCCTTAAATGTAATACTCAAAACTATAAAAACCCTAGAAAAATCTAAGTAATGCCATTCAGGACATAGTCACGGACAAAGATTTCATGATTAAGATGACAAAAATAATTGCAACAAAAGCAAAAATTGACAAATGGAATGTAATTAAATCAAAGAGCTTCTGCACAGCAAAATAAACTATCATCAGAGTGGACAGACAACCTACAAAAGAAAATTTTTGCAATCTATCTGACAAAGGATAGATTTGCATCTAATAGCCAGCATCTACAAAAATCTTACATAAATTTACAAGGAAAACCAATCTCATTAAAAAGTGAACAAAGAACAGGAACAGATACTCCTCAAAATAATACATACATGTGGGCAACAAACATATGAAAAAAAGCTCGACAGCACTGATCATTACAGAAATGCAAATGAAGACCATGATGAGATACCATCTCACACCAATCAGAATGGCTATTATTTAAAAGTCAAGAAACAACAGATGCTGGAGAAGTTGTGCAAAAAAAGGAGCACCTTTATACTGTTGGTGGGAATCTAAATTAGTTCAAACATTGTGAATGACAGTATGGGGATTCCTGAGATCTAGAGGCAGAAATACCATTTGACCCAGCAATCCCATTACTGGGTATATACACAAAGGAAAATAAATCATTCTATTATAAAGATACATGAACAAATATGTTCACCGTAGCACTATTCACAATAGGAAAGACTTGGAATCAACCTATATTCTCATTAACAGTGGACTTAACATAGAACACATGATACATATACACCATGGAATACTATGCATCCATAACAAGGAATGAAATCATGTCCTTTGCAGGAATATGGATGCTGGAAGACATTATCCTCAGCAAACTATCACAGGAACAGAAACCCAAATACCACAAGTTCTCATAAGCAGGAGCTGAATGAGAACACATCAACATATGGTGGGGAACAACACACAGTTGGGCCTATTGGAGGGAGAGCGTCAGGAAGAATAGCTAATGGATGCTTGGCTTAATACCTGGGTGATGGGATTATCTGTGCAAAAAACACCTTGGCACACCTTTACCTACATAACAAACCTACACATCCTGCACATGTACCCTTGAACTTAAAAGAAAAGTGGGAAATAAAAAAAAAGAAACCAGAATACTTACCCTGGGCAACTTAGGGAAGGCTCAAATCCCACTGTTACTACTGCAGCTGGTGCTCTTTTGAAAGTAACACCTCCTGGCTTGAGGCCAACCAACACTGTCCATTAAAATATCTCTAGGTAGAATAACATGGCACTCAGGAAGGAGAAAATGACTGCACAGGTAGCTATCACCACCACCCACAACACTCTGGATCTCAAGAGATCCTGATTCTGTCCACGTGACAAGTTCACTACAATTATAAGTAGCATTTGAGTAAGCCAGCACACTGTCTACAACAAGGAATCTCACAGCGTCTATGTCAATCTCCACCCCCACCCATTAGAGCTGGCACTGGTATCCACTGCTGGGAGACTTGAAGACAGATCACATCACCGGCTCTCTTGCAGATATTTTCCAGCAATGGCCCAGAGTGTGGAAGCCCCACTGGGTGGCTCAACCCAGAAGAATAATAGCAATCAATGTAGTCTGGCTCTCAGGAGCTCCTACTCCTAGTGGAAGAGGGAGAGCACTAAATTAAGGGAACACTCTGTGGAGCAAAAGTATAAGGACAGCAGTCTTTGAGTCCCGAATCTTTCCACTGGTGGGAAGTTTCTTTCAGCAGAGGCACAATGGCAGGCTGGAAACAGGAGACAAAGTCTGCATCTCTATCCTCTATCCCAATAATCAGGCAGTCTGCATGCTCACAAAGGGTCTAGGTGAAGGGGTCTTTGTTCCCCTCTTTCCACCACTGCAGGCAGAGCTGGAACTCCTTCCATGGCAAGTCAGCATGGATGCAACTGTAGACAGCCTTCCTGGAAAAATTAAGGGTGATTATATCCCCACAGGGAGAGCACTCCCCAGTTTCAGGCTCGAACAAGGACAATGTCACAATTTCTCTCTACTTGGAACATCAACATTCCTACAGATTAGGAAAAAAAAAAAAAAAAAAAGGTGCCTGTCTGACTTGAATAGCTGGAACACTGGACAGGAGTGAGGTAGATAGCTTTCTTGTTGACCCAGCAGAGGAGCTGAGGTCACTGTCACCCTTCTTTCTGATAAAACCTCAGTGCATCTAATTGTGAGCTCCCACAGACACCTTTATCAAGGCTGGGGCCTCTGCCCAACACTGGGTATTGCATCTACCCACCTGCTTTAGCTACAACTATTTTTTTTACCCAGGGGTACATCCCCTACTGGTATGAAGCCTGAAGCATCAACTTGGTAAATAGAAAACTGAGGAAATAATAAATAAATTTAAAAGTACACATAATGGAGGAATTATTTAAGCTTCAAGAGATCCTTGCCATTCTAACCTCATAACAGACAATAAGCTTGACCACACATGAAGTACATAACTACTACAATCAGCATTTGGGAAAGCCAGCACATGACTACTCTATATAACCAAGGAAATCATAAAGAATTTTCCATCCTAAAAGCACCAGGAACCAAATTGGGTTATAATAAACTATAAAAGTCACATCCTTAAGAGAGAGAGAGAAAAAAAAAAAAACATAGTCAAATCAAAAATAAATTCAAGAATAATTGGAATAGTCTACCAAAATTAGAAGAAACAAAAAAAAATTAATTCTGGTAATGTGACAAAATAGTGTTCCATAACACCTCTAAACGATCACAGTAGCTTCTCAGCAGCATATCCAAACCAAGATCAAATATGTGAAATACCAAATGAAGAATTCAGGAGACTGATTATTCTTTATATTGGTTTTTCACCTTTCTCTGCTACCTACTCAAGGAGATAGCAGAGAAAGGTGAAAACCAACATAAAGAAATTAAAAAGCAATTTAGGATGTGAATGAAAATTTTCCAGAGAGATATAATTCATAAAGAAAAACCAATCAGAACTTCTGCAAATGAAAGATGCAAATAGGTAAATTTTTAAAAATGCAGTGGAACATTTAAACAATAGACTAGAACAAGTAGAAGAAAGAATATCAGAGCTCAAAACAAGTCTATTGAGTTAACCTAATTAGACAAAGATAAAAATAAAGAAGCAAACAAACAAAAAAACAAATTCTGCAAGAAACTTGGGATCACATTAAACATCCAAACCTGAGAATAATTGATGTTCCTGACGGAGAAGAGAAGGCTAAATGTCTGGAAAATTTACTTGAGAGAATAATTGAGAAAAACTTCCCTAGCCTTGCTAGAGATTTAGATATACAAATACAAGATGCTCAAAGAACTCCTCGGAAATTGATTGCAAAAAGATAATCACTAAGGCGCGTTCACCAGGCTATCTAAAGTCAAAATGAAGGAAATAATTCTAACAGCTGTAAGATGAAAGCATTAGGTTACCTGCAAGAGAAAACCTATCAGAGTAACAACAGACTTCTAAGCCGAAACCTTACAAGACAGGAGGGTCTTTGGGTCCTATCTTTAGCCTTCTTGAACAAAATAATGGTCAGCCAAGAATTTTGTATCCTGCAAAACTAAGCTTTATAAATAAAGGAAAGATAAAGTCTTTTTCAGACAAACAAATGCTAAGGGAATTTGCCACTACCAAACCAGCAATATAAGAAATGCTAAATGGAGTTCTAAATCTTGAAACAGAAGCTTCATGTGCACCAAAATAGAACTTTCTGAAAGCATAATACTCACAGGGCCTATGAAACAATAACACAGTGAAAAAATAAAGTACCTAGGTAAAAATTAACATGTTGTATAGAACAGTACTTCCCATGTGGATATTAATGTCGAATGTAAATGGCCTAAATGCAACACTTAAAAGCTACAGAATAGCAGAATGAATTTTAAAAACCACCAACCAACTATCCATTGTCTTCAAGAAACTCACCTAACATGAGGATTCTTAAGAACTCAAGGTAAAGGGTGGAAAAAGATATTCAATGCAAATTGAAAGCAAAGTGATCAGGAGTAGCTATTCCTATATCAAGCAAAACAGACTTTAAGCAACAACAGTAAAACAACAAACAAAAAGCCGACACAGAAGAACATTATATAATAATAAAAGGATCAGTCCGACAAGAAGATATTACAATGTTATATTTATATGCACTTAACACTGGAACTCCCAGATTCATAAAACAATTGCTACCAGACTTAAAAGATGAGATAGACAACAACAACAAAATAGTGGGGAACTTCAATACTCCACTGAGAATAGAAATTCAACAAAAAAAAATGGACTTAAACTATACCCTAGAACAAATGAAGTTAACGGATATTTACAGAACATTCTCCTCAACAACTGCAGCTTACACATCCTTCTTATCAGCACATGGAATATTCTCCAAGATAGACCATACAATAGGTGGCAAAACAAGTCTCAAAAAACTTAAGTAAATTGAAATCATATCAAGTATCTCCTCAGACCACAGTGGAATGAAACTGGAAATCAACTCTAAAAAGAAACCTCAAAACTATACAAATACATGACAATTATATAATCTGCTTTTGAATGATTTTGGGGGTAAATAATAAAATCAAGATGAAAATTTTAAAAATGTTTGAAATGAATAATAACAGTGACACAAGTTATCAAAACTTCTGAGGTACAGCAAAAGCAGTGCTAAGAAAAATGTTCATAGTGTCAAATGTCTACATCAAAAGTCTGAAAATCACAAATTAGCAAACTAACGTCATACCTCAAGGAACTAGAAAAACAAGAACAAACTAAATCCAAAATCCAGCAGAAGAAAGAAAAAAATAGTAGAGCAGAACTAAATTAAATTAAAACAAACAAACAAACAAATAAAGAAGATAAATGAAACAAACAGCTAGTACTTCGAAAAGATAAAAAAAAATTGATAAACCATTAGTGAGATTAACCAAGAAAAGAGGAGATAAAATCCAAATAAGCTCAATTAGAAATGAAACTAGAGCTATTACAACTGATACCACAAAAATACAAAATATCATGTAAGGCTACTATTAACACCTTTGCACACATAAACTAGAAAATCTAGAGGAAATGGATAAGTTCCTGGAAATATGCAACCCTCCCAGATTAAATGAGGAAGGAATGGAAACTGTAAACAGACCAAAAACAAGCAGTGAAATTTAATCTGTAATTTAAAAATTGCCAGCAAAAAAGTCCAGGACCAGATGGATTCACAGCTAAACTCTATCAGATATTAAAGGAAGAATTGGTCCCAATCCTACTGAAACTATTCCAAAAGATAGAGAAAGAGGAAATCCTCCCTAAATTATTCCATGAAGCCAATATCTCACTAATGCTAAATGCAGGGAAAGACATAATAACATAACAACAAAAAAGAAAACTACAGCCCGATGTTCAATCTATGAACATAGATGCAAAAATCCCCAATAAAATACCAGCTAATTGAATCCAACAGCAAGATAATACCTCATGATCAAGTGGGTTTTATTCCAGGAATGCAGGGATGTTTTCACATATGCAAGTCAATAAATGTGATACATCACATATTATACAATTTCTAGAAGATAATATTGGAAAACCTTTTCAGGATATTGGCCTAGGAAAAGCATTCATGACTAAGATCCAAAAAGCAAATGCAACAAAAACAAAAATAAATAACTTGGACCTAATTAAACTAAAAAGTTTCTGCATAGCAAAAGAAGTAACTAGCAGAATAAACAGATAATCCATAGAGATGAAGAAAATATTTGAAAACTATGCATTTGACAAAGGACTAGTATTCAGAATACACAAGGAACTCAAACAAATCAGCAAGAAAAAAAATAATCCCCTGAAAAAAATGGGCAAAGGACATGAATAGACATTTCTGAAAAGAAAATATACAAACAACCAATACACATATACAAAAAGTTCAACATCACTAATCATCAGCAAAATGCAAATTAAAACTACAATGAGATACCATCTTACTCTTGCAAGAATAGCCATAATTTAAAAGTCAATAAACAATAGATGTTGATTTGGGCGTGGTGAAAAGGGAACACTTTTGCACTGCTGGTGGGAATGTAAATCAGTATTAACCTCTGTGGAAAACAGTATGAACATTCCTTAAAGAACTAAAAATAGATTTACCATTCAATCTAGCAATCCTACTACTGTATATCTCTACCAGAAGGAAAAGATGTCATTATATGAAAGAGACACATGCATGCGCATGTTTGTAGCAGCACAATACACAATTGCAAAGATATTTAACCAACCTAAGTACTTCATCAACCAAAAGATAGATAAAGAAAATGTGGTTTATACATACCATGGAATACTACTCATCCATAAAAGAAATGAAATAATGTCTTTTGCCACAGCTTGGATGGAGCTGGAGCCCATTATTCTAAGTGGAGTAACTCAGGAATGTAAAACCAAATACTGTATGTTCTCATTTATAAGTGGGAGTTAAGCTATGATGACACAAAGACATACAGAGTAATATAATGAACTTTGGGGACTCAGGGATGGGAAGAGTGTTTGGGATAAAAGACTACATACTGAGTATAGTGTATACTGCCCAGTTGACAGGTGCACTAAATATCTCATAACGGATCACTATAGACCTCATCTATGTAACCTAAAACCATCTGTACTTTAAAAACTATCAAAATAAAAAATAATAATTAACAAATAAGGGTGATAACATGCAAACATAAAGACTGACAAGAATCATTAAATTCTAATAATAACCTGACAATTGAAACTAAAAGTCGATGAATTATCATACCTTGCCTAACTGCTCTTTATTTTATATACATTTTCCTCTAACAAAACATGGAGCTAGTAGGGAGTTTAATTATATGACAAAATTGGGCCTAGAATTGAGGTCTGCTGGTTGACAATGTTGTTTTAGTAGATCCACATCAAGGAGAGGGATGAATTTAGGGCAGAAGAGAATATTACCAATATGGTAAGTATTTTTTTCTTGACTTATTAAAATGCTGTATTTTTGCAATCTGTATCTGTTTGCTAGGGCTACTACAACAAATTAGCACTGGCTGGGTGGCATCAACAACAGAAATTAATTATGTCATAAATCTAGAAGTCATAAGTCTGAGATCAAGGTGCCATTAGGTTTGATTTCTTATAAGACCTCTCTTCTTGGCTTGTAGATGGCCATCTTCTGCCTGTGTCTTCACATAGACTTTCCTCTGTGTCTTAATGTCTTCTTCTTGAAAAGAAATCAGTCATATTGGAGTAGGTCCTACACTACTAACCTTATTTTGGCATAATTACCTCTTTTAAAAACTCTATCTCAAAATACAGTTACATTCTGAGATAACGAGGGTAAGGACTACAAGATACAAATTTTTGAAAACACAATTTTGCCCATAACACAGTCTTTCTAACAAATTATTACTTTAGCAAGAATTCTGGAAATTATGTAGTTTATACAACATATTTTTTTTGAAATTTATAGAATTATTTCACTTGAGTTAGCCCTGGGATATCTAGGTCTCACTGATAAGACAAAAATAATTCAGAATATATGTGATATTTAGCTTCTAGTTCCATTTAATCACATTTTTATTGACCTACATAATAAGATTAAAATATTTTCAGGGTTCCCTGTATTATGACCATTTTGAACTACAACAAATTTCATGGTGACCTCTCTTCTAAATGTATGAAAAGCTTGAAACACTACATAATGATTCTAAAGGCCTTGGGTTATAAATAGTTTAGTGTTACCATATTTTTCAGCAATTTGTTACTCTTGTTTTGTAGTGTGAGTTCAAAATACATTAATATGAGAGGTTTAGATGATTAAGTTGTTATAAAATGGTTAACTACTATGAACTATGATTAAATATAACGGATTTTCTGAGAAAATGCCATTCTGCTTTTTTGACTTAATTTCTGTTAATAGAATTTTAAAACAGGGATAATTTTGAGTTAGTAGACTATTAGTATTATGCAACCCAAGGGTAAAAAGTAGGCTAAGTGTTGACTCATTAAGCGATTAAGAAATTTCAATTCACCTCTTGAATGGCCTCCAGTATTATGACATTACTATTTCCTATGAACAGACATGTGTAAATTACTTACAATGTTAATATACTCCTTTAATTAATTATGCAAAATTTCTGAACTGCATTGTCTTTTTGTGAATAAATAATTTAAGAAAAGAAAATATTACTTATTAGTTTTCAGAATGTCTTTTTGATAAAAAAATACTAATACATTCTTGAAAAATATTTTCTTTGTGTTGTTGGATATTTTGAGGAGTTAATCAAAATGGTATTATGAATATAACTAAGACATATCTGTGAAACTCTGAGAGTTTAAATCTGAAATTCTCCAAAATCTACTTGTAATCCCAGCTATTCAAGAGGCTGAGGCAGGAGAATCGCTTGAACCCAGGAGGCAGAGGTTGCAATGAGCCGAGATTGTGCTATTGTATTCCAGCCTGGGCAACAAAAGCAAAACTCCGTCTCAAGACAAAACAAAAAACAAAAAAACAAAGACAAAACAAAACAAGCAAATAAAAAAAACATATAATTTTTGTGCATTATATGTTTTTTCTCCCTTTAATTCTAATACGTTTAATTTCTAAACATGGCAGAAAATGGCTCAGATGAAACCTTTATTGTGTTTATCGGTGCAAGGTTTTGTTTTGTTTTGTTTTCCTTACACTCCCTTTTGGCTACAATTTTCTATGTAACTAATTTCTAGCGGTAAGACATATAAAACGTTCTCCTATGGAATTCATTGTTATAGGGAAAGTGACAACTGATGCCAATAACTGCCTTTCTTCTTGCCTTATAAACAGATATGGTGTGTGAAACTAGGGCAGCAATTTTGCAATTGTGTTGTACAAAGTATGAGAAAGAAAGTTATTCCTCTGAGGTTGGTAGGTGGGCCATGTGGTAAAAAAGTATAAGAGAGTATGCATTAGCTCTTTTCCCTAATGCTCTCCCACCCTCTCCCTACTCTCCCCAGACAGGCCCCAGTGTATGTCATTCCCCTCCTTGTGTCTATGTGTTCTCATTGCTCAGCTCCCAAAAGAGATAAACAAATTATGATATACTATATATCAGTATAGAATAGAATAGAATAGAATAAATAGAACAGATTATGTTAACAGGAATAAAAAAGAGGGAACATTTTTACTACACACAACATGGATGGATGTCATAAATATACTGCCAAGTGAAAGAAACCAAGCAGAAAAGAACACATATGTATTACTCCACTTATATATAGTTCAAAATCTGCCAAAGCTAATCCATAGTGTTTTAAGCGAGCGGTTGTCTCTGGAGAGAATAGGGAGTAGCAACCAAGGAGGACACAAGGATAGTTTCTGGGGTGCTGGTAATATTCTATTTCTGCACCTTGGTGGTAGATACACAGGTATGATTGATCTATGAGAATTCATCAAAATGTATATTTATGACATAATTTCCATCATTGTAAGTATATTATAATTTTTTTTTGTTCTTTGAGACGAAGTCTTGCTCTTGTCGCCCAGGCTGGAGGGCGCGATCTCAGCTTACTGCAACCTCGGCCTCCTAGGTTCAAACGATTCTCCTGCCTCATCCTCCGGAGTAGCTGGGATTACATGTGCCTGCCACCATGCCCAGCTAATTTATTTATATTTTCAGTAGAGACGGGGTTCCAGCATGTTGGACAGGATGTTCTCAAACTCCTGACCTCAGGCGATCCATCCACCCCGGCCTCCCAAAGTTTTGGGATTACAGGCATGAGCCACCGCACCCGGCCATAATATACTTTTTAAATATTTAAAAACATATAAGTAATTACACCTGAAGAAAAGGAGGAGAAGCATGGAGGGGATGGGCTTGGAAACAAGCCTTCTTCGATTCTGTCTTGTAGCATAATTTTGTCTTTGAAATCATGTGAATATTTTACATATGCAAATAAATAAATTATGTAAAATCAAATGTAAGGCAGAGTCTCCGGTAGTACATTTGAGGAGCTGAATCAAAAGAAGTAACTCCCTTATGCCAGGAATATTTGGTCATGCATGGACAAATAAACACTTGTTTTTTAAAGCCATAGTCAATAGGGTTTTCTGTGTCATACAATGGGATGCATTCTTAACAAATAGATAGTTTAACAATAAATAGTTTCTACAATGGGATACATTCTTAACACCTCACTGTGTAAATTATATCGAAAAAAAGTAGAAAGAAAAAAATGAAAAAGAAGAGAAACAAATATATCTATCTTGCTCAGTAATCAGGAGGTCACTAGAATATGTAGCGCCAATGTGTCTAATTAACTGGGCATTTCTCCCGAGACAGCAAGATATCTGCTGAAGCTTTAGTCATTATATAAGAATGCACAGCTGGAGAAAAGGGGAAATACAGATAATGATGTCATTGTGCCTTACTTTTAATAATGATTAATTTTAGGTTAACTTGAAAGGGCTAAGGGATGTTCAGATAGCTGGTACAACACTTTTTATGTGTGTCTGGGAGAGTGTTTCTGGAAGAGCTTAGCATCTGAATTGGTAGACAGCACAAAGATGATCACCCTCGCTGGCATCCAATCTGGTGAGGCAGAGGAAGGGCAAATTTGCTCTCTCTGTTGGATGTAGGTCATCCATCACCTCCAGTTCTTGGACACTGGCACTCCTCGCTCTCGGGTCTTCAGACTTGAAGTAAATTATACCACCGGCTTTCCTGGTTCCCCAGTTAGCAGATTTGTTGGCCTCCATAATTAATTAATCTGTCTCTCTCTCCTATTATTTCTGTTTATCTGGAGAACCTTGATGAATACACCTTTTTTTTTTTTTCTAAGAAAAAAATAAAAGATTTTCCTGATAGATATCATTTTTCATTTGTTCTCATCGGACAAATCCATGCCTCAAGTCCACCGTTTGCTATAGAGAAAGTGTGAAATCAGAGTGGACGTAATGTGATGGGTGTAATGTGATGGATTTATTGCCACAATAAACTAGATCAAAATGTTGCATTTAAGAAGAAAGTAGAGGTGAATAGAGTTAAGATAGACAGAAGTGTCTGCAACAAACATTTAATAAAACAACAGGAATTTCCAGTCATTTTTTTTCTTTATAACGTTTGACAAGTAAAAAATAAACAAATGTCGAGTATACTATGCTAAAACAGATATTGTAGGCAAACTGGATCAGAAAAAAGAAAAGTGAAACAGAATAATACATAAGCCCATCAATAAGTTTTTTTAACAAAAAAAAAGAAACAAAGTATAAATATAGTATGTTATGTAAGGTCTTATTTAAATGCTTTTTCTATGGTTACTGAAATGCCCTTTTCTCTGACAAATTACAGAGGACAAGAGCTCAGATATTGAATATTTAATATATTTTTAATTTCATATTTTATAGTAATTGCTAACTTCCTAGTAAAAATGTCACTATGTAACTAAATTGTTTCATATTCTCAAGCATGCTGAATAAGAAAAAGAACCAATAAAAACAAATATTTTCTAATTTACAGGGTCATTGGCCCTGATACCATCAATCTTAGTTAGCATACATAATAGCACAAAAAATTACCAGTAAATAGTTCTTCAAATTTATTTAACTTTTCAACATGATATCTGATATTTTTCATAATTATAGGGGAAAACCTTTGCTATAGGGAGATTCAGGAGTTGGGCATAGTGACATGTGTCTGCAGTTCAGCTACTCAGGAGGCTGAGGTGGGAGGATTGCTTGACCCCAAAAGTTTGAGGCTGCGGTGAGCTATGATTGTGCCATTGAACTCCAGCCTGGGCAACAAAGCAAGACGCCGTCTCAAAAAAAAAAAAAGTATATACATAAATGAATAGCTGTTTTAAAAAATAATAAACAGGTTCAGGGATGTGAAGAAAACTAATCTCAATCTTTGAAGTTGTTGGATAAAGATAACAGTTATGAAAATGATGAGGATGACATATTACATTTTTATTATGCTTCTGATAAAAATCTTCGTAATGTATTTTATATTTATTTGCAAAAAAGTTATCTTTGTTTTACAAGTGAGAAAGCTGAATTCAAAGATGCTCAATAAATCATTGATAGATTGCAGGTAACAAGAGACAGAGATGTAAGCATTCACTATTGGTTACTGACATCTCTTCTGAAAAACTTTAGCCATCAACATTTCATTAATCAGGTGTGTTGAATTCTTTCAATAAAAGTAATCATTTGGAGTGGGAAAAACATTCAGACTCAATATCATGTAAATGATATAAGTGGAATTTCTGTCAGAAAAAGGAAAAATAACTTTGAAACCTAGAAAATATATTTCTTCTTTTGTAAGTTTAGTATTTTGTCACCATAAAATACTTGTGAAAATATGATAACAACGAGTTGGTTCAGTACCAAAGTTTTAAATTTTTTTAAATTATTTTTTGATATTTACTTGACTCAATTTTAGTAAATAGTTTATTATTATTCTGACTCCCACTAGACACTAGATAAACACAAAATTAAGTGGATTAAAAGAAAATTTTAAATAAAAGGAAGTATTTAAGTTTAATATATTTAATCTATCTAAAGTGTTTGAGAAAACCTGCTTATCTCCCTTTATTCCAGGGAATAAGCCTTTGATTCATCATAAGAAATCACTTAAGATAAATTTCAAGTCCTTATCTTTGTGATCTAAAAATAGATAATAGGCATGTTTACAATTACTTCCATTACATACTGTGAATTAAAATAAGTTAAACAAGTGATATATTATAAAAGTGTGGAGTTCTAGAATTGCAAGATATTACAGAAATTACTGAAACATCTTCATTTTATAGTGAAAAATTCAAACTCAATAAAATTAGACAATTTATCCGTGTCCCCAATGCTACATAATACTATTCAAGATGGAAGGTGCCGTTTCTAACCACAAAAAGGTGAGAGATCATCTAACAATCTTGGTTTTTAACAATTCTCTGTATTTCATCTGGAATGTCTGCCTAGCATATGAATTTCAAAAAATATATCTTAGTTAATTTAACAACAAAGTTTTACTGTAGATTTAAGGAAAATATTTTACTGTACATTTTCTAACATACCCACACACACATTTGCATATCCTTAGCAGCTCAGGAGAAGACTTAGATAAGTATTTGTTTAAAAATAGTATTACATTACCAATGAATGTAGATTCTCTAAGATTTCTAATGTTTAATGTTTTATTCTATCATATGACTAGCAAAAAAAATCAGTATCTTTGTAGAGGGTCCATTTACATCTTACATGTTGTCAATAGTCTAGACTGAATGGGTATATCCCAATAATTAGGCTATTTTGACTTCTATTTTTATACATACTTTTTGTAACTATTAATTGTCACTGTTTTGATGTACACACATGTATATTCTTGTTATGAGAGAATAATAAATGGCGCTAATTTCAAAAATCACAAATGGAGAATGATGTAATGAAAAGGATTGATCAATTGATTATCTAGAGTTAACTGATTATGTTTACAATAGAGTAGAATAGAAATAATTAAATTCCTTTTCCCAAGGGAACTTGCCAATCATTGCAGTTTCATTTTACAAAGTAGGCAAGACGTGCATTTGTGCTGACTTTTTTTTTTATTCTGTTTGTTTCTGTTTTTCCCTCTTAATTACCTTACAGCTGAATTTGATATTTTTTCAATTTTATACAATTATTATAATTAATTTAAATTTCATACCAAATAATATAGTGTTGCTTATTTTCTAATATCTTTGTCAGGACTCTTTATTCATTTAGGCGCCAGTTATTAGAAAATTTAAGCTTCGATCATGTAAGAGAATGTTATCAATTTATTAATACTGTAATCAAAACTCCAGCTAAATATGCTGCCATTTACTTAGCATACAAGTTAAAAAACTGGCTACATGGGAGACTCAATGTAATTAAAATTGATGATTTAAAATGGAGTTAATCGTGCACAGTTGTTTTCATAAAAATCAAGTTCCTGATGGCACACATTCCTCTGCAGACCACATTTATAGAGGCATCATTAATACTTAATATTTATAGATGTAATATATATTGCTATAAGTGAAAGCAGAGCTATGTTTCCTGTCCTAGTGATCACTTATCTATATATAAATTTAGGATGATCCTGAATCAGAGAAGTTAAAGATAATAATGAACAAAGTAGTTTAATATTTTAGAAGATAGGAAGAAAATAAAAGTATTTTTATTTCCATTTATCTTAAACATCATGAACATAAAATTATTTATCTTAACTTCTAATCACTCATTTGTATGCAGTTAAAATTATTTGGTCAAATATAAATAAATATAAACATAGGAACACAAACTTTGATGGTGTGACATCCAAATATAATATCATCATAAGCATTGTTTTTCTGAGGGAAGTAAAGAAACTATCATACTGATCTTAGTAAATTTTAGCCTACTATTTTATCTAATTTTGTTTCATTTGCAAATTTTACCCTGAAAGATAATTTCAAATATTTAAAAGATAATAATGTGGGAAAGTAGTAGAATTAGTCTATATTATTCCAGAGAGAGATTGAAATAAGCATCTGAAAGAAAATCAGATTCTAAATCAAGAAAAGAAGTGTATTTGTGTATTAAATTTACCATCAATTTCACACACACACACACACACACAAAAGCTAAAGCCCTGAGATAGACGCATAGATCATAGGGGATCATAGTTGAGTATATGTAAATCAAGAAACAGTTTAAATGAGTTTGCTAAATAACTAACAGTTATATGATTATTTTCAAAAGCATAAAATGTTGAATTCACGAATAGGCCATAATTCATCAAGAAAAGACAAAGTAAATTAAGTACAACAAAAAGGCCACAGAATGAGAAAGATGAATAAACTTTCAGACAATGTTAATTAACAAAAGTAATTGTTACACTAAATTGGGCAAAGATACAGCAACCTATTATAAATAGCACATTGGTAAACTGGAATGTCCAAGGTTAGAGTAATTGGGATGGTGAGTAACTGGAAATAACCGTATATGAGAAGCCACTATATTAATGACAATATATACTTTGGAAAAGAGAATATTATAAAATATATACAGTCAACTGCAATATTTGTTAGTTAAAATAAATGGCGGGTTTGTTCTTGCAATCTTACAGAAAAATAAGAATGAGGATCAAAAGTACACACCTGCAAGTAAATAAAGTTTGTTTCATTAAAGAATTTTGTAATGTTTTCAATAATGGAATGTAATATTTTTGAAATAGTATTTCTACTTCGTTAGAAATGTTCATTAAGGTTTATGTTGTGGGGTAGGTGGGTGCTATTAGGTGATGGTATTCGGATATGAGGATTTTGTGAGGTGATTGGGTCAGGAGGCAGATTTATTATGAATGTGATTAATGGCTTTATAAGACAGGTCAAAAGAAATTATTCTCTTCTTTCTCCATGTGGGGGCACAGTGAGAAGGCATCCTCTATAAAGCAGGAAGCAGGCCCTTGCAAGACTGTGAATCTGTTGGGACCTTGATTTTGGACTTCTCAGTCTTCAGAATTGTGAGAAATACATTTCTGTTGTTTCTAAGTTACCTAGTTTATTATATTTTGTAATAGAAGCCTGAATAGATTAAGACAACGGTTGGTTTTGAACAGATTTTGTTATTAGAATATCTGAAGCCCCATGTAGTTCTTTAAAGTCATCTTTAATTGTAACTAGGAATGCATGCTCATTTACATCATAAAAATCAAGGCCATAGTAGTGTTTTGTAGCTCTAGAGGTAAGAATTGAGTTTCCATGATAGATACATGCTCAATATAACATCCTAATGTAAGTATACAAAATAGCTAACATGTTTTGTAAGAATATCAATCAAATATTTAAATGGAAATCATGCAAAATCTAAAAGAAAACACTGTAAGACAAGAGTGAAGAAATAATTTATTGTTATGACTGAACCCAATACAAAAATAGAAAATATAAATACGTTTGCAACATACAAAAAGAAAAACTCCATGAAAAAAAAGCTGTAAGCAAAAACAGAGGATAAAACACTAGGAAAAATGCAGCAAAGAATCAGTATCATTAATATATAAATATCTAAAATATGCAATGCACAAACAATAACATAATAGAACAAAGGGAAAAAGAGATTATTCAAAAATTTAAGCAAAGTAAATATGAATAGTCCTGCAAACACTAGAGTGCTCAATGTCCTCATCATTAGAGAAATGCAAATGAAAACCATATAGTTAGAAGCTAGCTTTATTAACAGATAAGCATGTTTCATTTGGTGTTACTTACATAGGTGTATATATTTTCAAATGTTCACTGAAGACTCGCACATTTTAATCTGTACAATTAAACTTAATTAAAAATAAAACAAAGCACAAGCACAAAATAGAGATTTTTGGGGAAGGATTTTTCATACTTTGAGAAAACACGGAGTATCACACTGTCAAACCAGAATTAATTTAATCACAGATACCACCCAGTACCAACCTTTACCCTTATTTCAAAATATACAGGCCATTTGAAGCTTGTAAAACATTATTTTCTTGAGGAAGTTTAAGACTGTCAACAAAGTGTTATAAAGATTCTTTCTGTTCTGTATTAGAACGCATTCTGAATGTGATTTAACATGCTATATTTAAGCAATTCATGCAGAATATTACCTTCACACAGAGAGATGTTTTATTGATGAACATATTCCTGTAATTATCCTATTAAATACACAACCTACATGAAAAGGTCTAGCCAAACATGCCCAAACTGCTGCACCATTTTACATTCCCCCCAATAGTGCACAAAGGTTTATCTTTCTCCACATCTTCACAGACATTTGTTATTTGTTTGTTTGTTGTTGTTTGATGGCTCTTCTAACAGGTGTGAGGTGCTATCTCATTGTGGTTTTGATTTGCATTTTCCTGATAATTGGTTATTTGAGCATTTTTTCATATATATGTTGCCCATTTGAATGTCATCTTTCAGATTTTCTGTTGTTAGCATCTAGAAATACAACCAATATTTGCATGCTGGTTTTGTTTTTTGCAATTTTATTGAATTTATTTATTAATTCTGACAGTATGTTTATCTATGTGTGCATGTATGAATCATCAGCATTTGCATGTGCTAAAATAGATACTTTTACTTCTTCCTTTCTGATTTGTCTTTTTTAAAGTTTTTATTGTATAATTACTTTAGCAAGGACTTTAACTACCACATTGAATAGAACTGGCAAGAATGAGGTATTCTTACCTTGTTCATTATGCTGGAAAAATATATTCAGTTTTTCATCATTTATAGTAATATTAGTGTGGGCAGTTCCTACATGTTCTTTACTATGTTGAATAATTCTTTTTTTTAATTCCAGGTTTAAGTTCTTTAAATCCAAAAAGGGTGTTGAATTTGTAAAATGATTTTTCTGCATCTATTGAGATGATCACTTGATTTTTATCCTTTGTTCTGTTAATGTAGTATATTACCTTGGTTGATTTATATATGTTGAATCATCTTTGTGCCTAAGTCATTAATTCTAATTGGTCGTGGTCTATGATTCGTTTAATGTTCTACTGAATTCAGTCTTCTAGTACTTTGTTGAGAATTTTTGTAACTATAATTATCAGGGATATCAGCCTGTGCATTTCTTTTGTTATAGTTTCTTTCTTTTGCTTAGATATCACAGTAATGTTGGCTCCATTAATTATTTTTTAAATGTTTGGTAGAAATTTTCAGGGAAGCCATCTTGTCTGGAGTTTTTCTTTACTGAGAGGTTATTTGACTGCTGTTTCAATCTCCATGACAGCTATAGGTTTGTTCAAATTTTGTATTTTTTTCATAATTCAGTTTTGGTTGGCTGTATGTTTCCAACAATTTATCCATTTTTTTAGGTTACTCAGTTTGTTAGTGTATAATTCTTCCTAGTAGACTCTTAACAATCCTTTATATTTCTGTGGCATCAGTTATAATGGCTCCTCGTTCACTTCTGATTTTATTTGAACCTTCTCTCTTTTTTCTTTTCTACCTCAAGGTTTGCCAATTTTGTACATCTTTAGAAAGAAAAGGAAACCTCTATTTGATTTTTCTACTGTTTTTCTGCAGTTTTTTTCAGTTTTTCTAGTCAAGATATAAATTTACATTGTTTATTTAAGATGTTTCTTGTATTTTAATGTTGGCATTTACTGTAATAAAGTTCCCACCTAATACTGTCTTTGCTGAATTCTATATATTTTGATATGTTATGTTTTCTTTTCATTTTTTTCAAGATTTTTCTAATTAACATTCTGAAAAGGAAATCAAGTAATGGATTTATTCTTTGACTCATCGATTGTTAAAGAGTGTCTTGTTTAATTTTCATGTATTTGCAGATTTTCTTGTTTTCCTTCTGTTAGTGGTTGATTTACTTTCATTCCATTGTGGTCAGATAGAAGATATTTGGTTTGATTGAAATAATACCAAATAGGATTCAATAAGACTGGTTTTGTGACCTAACGTGATATATCCTGGAAAAAGCTCTATGTATGTTTGAGAAGACTATGTAGTTTGTTTATATTGATAGAATATTCTGTATATTCTCTAAGGTCCAGTTTGTCTAAAGTGTTGTTCAAGTCATTTGTTACATTATTAATCATTTATCTGAATGCTATATCTATTTTTGAAAGTGAGGCATTGAAATCTAATTTTGTGTTGCTGTCAATTTCTCCCCTTAGTTCTGTCAATATTTTCTTTATGTGTGTGGGTACCTTAATTAAACCTGGGTACACACACACACACACACACACACACATAATCATTGTTATGCCTTTTCTGTGAATTGATATTTTTGCTATAATACCTTTCATTCTTCCATTGTCTTTCATGGCAGTTTTGACTTAATGTCTCTTTTGCCACATAAAAGTACAGCCACACCTGCTCTGTTTGTTTACTATTTGCATGAAGTATCATTTTCCCTCCAATCACTTTCAGGCTCTGTATGTCCTTAAATCTTACGTGAATCTCATGTATCTCATACAGTTAGGTCTTATTTCTTTTTATTCATTCAGCCACTCTATGTCTTTTGATTGAGAGGTCAATCTATTTACATTTGGAGTAATCACTGTTAAAGAAGGTGTTATTGTTGTCATTTTGATCATCTTTTCCTGTCTGCCTTGTAGAGATTTTTTTTCCCTTTCTTTTCCTCTCCCACTAGCTTCATTTGTGTTTAATTGATATTTTGTGATGGTATGCTTTGATTCTTTTTTCATATTCTTTTGTGTATCTTCTATAGGAATTTTGTTTGTGGTTATCATGATGTTTTCATAAAACATAATTTATGACAATATAACAAACTATTTGACACTGATAACAACTGAACTTCAGTCACATACTGTATTAGTCAGAGACCTCCAGAGGAACAGAACTAATAGGATATATGTATTAATATATATGAAAGGGACTTTATTAAGGATAATTGACTCACACAATCACAATCACATTTACACTAGAATTAAAAGTAGAGGCTCAGTTGAAATCCCAAAGCCTCAAAAGTAGGGAACACGACAGTGTAGACCTCAGTCTGTGGCTGAAGGCCCGACACGCCCCCTGACAAACCAGTGGTTTAAGTCCCAGAGTCCAAAGACCGAAGAAGCTAGAGTCTGATGTTAAATAGCAGGAAGCATCCAGCACTGCTGAAAGTTGAAAGCCCGAAGACTCAGCAAGCCAGCTTATTCCACCTTCTACAACCTGATTTTTTCTAGTCATGCTGTCAGCTGACTGGATGATGTCTCCCTCCCACATTGAGGGTGAGTCTTCCTCTCCCAGTCCACTGACTCAAATGTTAATCTCCTCTGGCAAAGGAGACTAACACCTTCACAGACACATACAGAAACAATACTTTGCATCCTTCAATCCAATTAACACTAAATATTAACTATGACACATTCAAAACCTCTACTGTTTTGCTTTCCTTTCTCACATACTTAATGTTATTGATGTCATAAGTCATATCTTTATAAAAATATATCTATTAATATTTTATAAGTTATTTTAAAGAATTTTATATTTAACTTTTATACTAGAATTAAAAGTGATCAATGCACCACTGTTACAGTATTACAGTATTCAGTATTTGTCCATATATTTATATTTACCAATGAGTTTTATTTTTGTATGATTTTGTCTTGCTGTCTAGCGCATCTTTAGTTTTAACATCAAGGACTCCATTTCACATTTCTTATAAGGCAGAACAAATGATGATGAACTCACTCAGATTTCATTCATCTGGAAAAGGGTCTATTTCTTCTTCAATTTTGAAAGACAGTTTTGTCAGATAAAGAATTTGGAATTGAAAGTTTTGAGTTATTTTTTTTTTTTTCTGCTAGCAGTTTGAACGTCTCACCCATTCCCTTCTAGTCTTCAAGGTTTCTGCTGACAAATCTACTGATAATATTATGGGGGCTTCGTTTTATATGAAAAGTTACTGTTGCTGCTTTCAAAATTCTCTTTTTGCTTTCTACTTTTGACAGTTTATTTATAATGTGTTTTGATGTAGACTTCTTCAGGTACATACTACTAGTTGTCCATTAGCCTTGTTCAATCTGGATATCCATTTTCTTACCTAGATTCAAAAAGTTTTTAACCATTACTTCAAATAAGCTATCCACTCCTTTTTAATCTCTCTTATTCTTCTGGAATTACTATACTGTGTATAATTATTTTGATTTATGGTGTTCGATAAGTCCTTTAGGAGTTCTTAACTCTTTTTTCTTTTTCTTTTTTTTTTTTTTTTTTGAGACGGAGTCTCGCTGTGTCGCCCAGGCTGGAGTGCAGTGGCTGGATCTCAGCTCACTGCAAGCTCCGCCTCCCGGGTTCACGCCATTCTCCTGCCTCAGCCTCCCCGAGTAGCTGGGACTACAGGCGCCCGCCACCACGCCCGGCTAATTTTTTGTATTTTCTAGTAGAGATGGGGTTTCACTGGGTTAGCCACGATGGTCTCGATCTCCTGACCTCGTGATCCGCCCGTCTCGGCCTCCCAAAGTGCTGGGATTACAGGCTTGAGCCACCGCGCCCGGCCTTCTTTACTCTTTTCCATTGTTTCTTCTTTTGGTTGTTTAGACTAGATAATTTCAAATGATCTGTGATTGTTTATTCTGCCTCTTGAAATGTGCTGTTGAATTTTTCTAGTTAAATTTTAAATTTAGTAAAATAGTATAACTACAGTTTTTAGTTATAATATTGTTTGGTTATTTTTTAATATTTTCTATCTCTGTTGATATTTTAATTTAGTTCATGTATTGTTTTTCTGAATCTGATGAGCATCTTTTGGTGGTATTTTGAACTTCTTGTTTCTTCAGGCTCAATTTCTAGAGGTTTATTATCTTCCTCTATTGAGTAAGTTTTCCTTATTTCTTTGTGTGTTTTGTGTTGGACACTACAGATTTAAGAAAACAAAAACAAAAACAAACAAACAAAAAAACACTTCTTCCAGTGCTACAGACTAACTTCAACAGTGAAATACCTTCACCTATTAGTCTGGTTCAGGATTCTGAGAGCTTCTCAATTTTTTTCTATCAATGTATTTTTCTCAACTTGTGCTTGTAAATTGCAAGTAGAGGTTTTGCCAGTTTCTTTTTCTCAGGAGCTTATAAGTTTTTTGCTTTCTCTGGTGTCTGTCTCTAGTACTGCAGATTCTCTGAATCTGCTGGAACTAAACTTGGTCTCAGAGAGTTCCAGGCTTGTGCAGTGTGCCAGACTCCATCAACATTCTAAGTTGGACAAGACAAAAACCAGTCCGTTAAGCAGCCCTCTAACAAATTATAATATTGGACACATACTCAATTCTTCTCTTTCTTCTTTCCTTCAAGGAGGAGTCTTCTGAGATGTGTCAGCCTCTGTCTGCTGTATCACACGTCCTCTGGAGCAGCAGCAAGCTGCTTATCTCTCTCATGTTTTCAGTGACCCTCAGGCATCTATGCTGGGATTTATCAGTACTCCAAGACAAGTGAGATAGAAAACAGTCCCTTGGGAACCATCTTGAAAAGCCAGAATGGTAGATTTATTCTTCAACTCTTTCTCTCACCAGGAAAAAGAAAATACAGGAGTTACGAGTTTTCTCTCCTACTTCTGTAGGAAGTAGGAGAGCTGTGGGGAGGGAATATGGCGAGTGAGTGAATGCTAATCTAAATCACTCATTGTCTTTGCTCTCAGTGGGCCTTAAACATATATCCTTTCCTGTCAGTGCTGAAATGCAAGCAAGGTAGAAGCTACTTTTTCATGTATCCCCCTAGAAAAGTCAGAATGTTGGACATATAAGTCTAGTTTTTTCTTTCTCTCCCCATTCTGTAGCTGGAAGAAAGGGTTTTTTTCCACTTACAAATTATACTGTGATATGAAGGAAGGAATGGGCTATGGTGAGTGAGTCCCCTGAATTTCCCTACCACCTTTGATGTGACTTGTTTCAGACACACCTCAGATAGAGAAACCTCTTAATTTGTTTGTGGATTCCTCACAAAGTAAATTGGTCCATGTATGACTGTTGATTAAGAGTCTCCATGGATGGAAGAGGCTCTGAGGCTTTCTATTTTGCGATCTTGCTGACCACTAGTTTACCTTCTGAATTTAGACAATATCTCCTTGCAAATGACTTCTCAGATTTTTTTCACAATTTGCTTAAACATATATCCTTTCCTGTCAGTAACATTTTCTGTAATATTTTATATAAAATAAGAATAACAATGCTAAGAAGACTACAGAAAGTATATTGTTTTAAAGCAAACATATAAAGTAATATTGACACTTTTTGTTGTACAGATCTGTATGTTTTGATCCAAGTGCAGATTTGTATAAACACCACCACCATCATAATACAGAACAGTTGTATCTCCAAAAAACTACCTCATGCTATCCCTTTTAATCATATCTTATTCTCAGTTCATTCCCTGGCAACTGATACAATAGATTTGTCTTTTCCACCCCCATGATCCAATCACCTTCCACTAGGTCCCTCCCTCGACACATGGGGATTACAATTTGAGATGAGATTTGGGTGAGGACACAGAGTCAAACCATATCACTCCCCTTGATTTTTCTCTGCATTTCCTTGAGGGGTTTACAGTGTTGAATATAGTTTGATGTGCTTATTTGTCATCTGTGTATATTTTTTGGTGAAGTGTTGGTTCAAGTCGGGTAGTAACTTTTCTACTGCCACTGGGTACACTTTATTCCTACATTTGTATGTGCATGAAGTATTGTTATTTAGTACATGGGTATACTAGTATATTGTTATTTAGTATATGGGTACATAGCCAGGAAACCCACAGATTCCCTTGTTTCATTAACGAATATGGGCAGTTCTAGGTATCTGATTAAGGTATGTACTTCATAATTCAAATCCTCTTTTAAGGTAGCCAATGAGTTTTTGAGTGAGCCTCTGTATGACTTACTTCAATTATTTCTTTAAATTATCATAGAGACTTTCAGAATAGTCCATACATGACTATTTTCTCCAATTATGTTGGGCCCATTTTCTTCACTCTACTGCAAGGCCAGGGCAAAGGCTCAAGACTCAGAAAACATCAAAAAACTCCCTTGAAGGAGTGTCACTAAGCATTTTTTAAAATCATTATCTAAATATTACTCAGCTTTGCCCATTGTGCAGATGTTCTATTACCTTGTTCTTTTAGGGCATATGACAACTGTCTCCAAATAATGTCACATTCAATCCCGGAACTCTCGATGGTGAGTCAGCAGTGTGTTCTGTCATGGCTGGAAAAGAATGTTGGGAAACAAAGCAAGGGAGAACTGGAATGCTTCATGTTTGGCAGTGTGGGGAATGACCTTCCCCTAAGCTTCCCTCTGATGCATGTAATAGAACACACCTATCCCATTTTATAGATGATGTCTCTTAAGCTTCTCCTTTTATCCAAAATTTTATCTGCATACTCAAGATATAATAGCTATTTTCATTCTCAAGATCAATTGATGTATTTCCATGGTGACACACTTTCAAGCAAAATTCAGTGATCAATAGCAATTGTCTTTTAAGTAATCTGCAAGGCAGCATTTAATTACAGAACCACAAAAGTCTCTTCCAAGTAGTGGTGTAATAGTCCATTTTCACGCTGCTGATAAAGACATAGCCGAGACTGGGCAATTTACAAAAGAAAGAGGTTTAATTGGACTTACAGAATGCAAGGAGGAGCAAGTTACATCTTTTTTTTTTTTTTTTTTTTTTTAGAGGGAGTCTCGCTCTGTCACCCAGGCTGGAGTGCAGTGGTGAGATCTCGGCTTACTGCAACCTCCACCTCCTGAGTTCAAGTAATTCTCCTGCCTCGGCCTCCTGAGTAGCTGGAATTACAGGTGTGCACCATTACGCCCAGCTAATTTTTTTGTATTCTTAGTAGCGATGGGGTTTCACCATGTTGGCCTTGGTCTCCCAAAATGCTAGGATTACAGGTGTGAACCATGCGCCTGGCCACAAGTCACATCTTACTTGGAATGGCAGCAGGCAAAAAGAGAATGAGGAAGGCACAAAAGTGGAAACTCCTGATAAAACTGTCAGATCTCGTGAGACTTGTTCACTACCACAGTAACAATATGAGGGAAAACTTGCCCACGATTAAGTGATCTCCCACCAGTTCCCTCCCACAACGGGTGGGAATGATGGGAGTACAATTCAAGATGGGATTTGAGTAGGGACACAGAGACACATCATATCATTCCACCTCTGCCCTCTGCCAAATCTCATGTTATCACATTTAAAAATCAATCATGCCTTCCCAACCATGCCCCAAAGTCTTAAATCATTTCAGCATTAACTCAAAAGTCCACAGTCCAAAGTCTTATTTGAGACAAGGCAAGTCCCTTCTGCCTATGAGCCTGTAAAATCAAAAGCAAGCTAGTTATTTTCTAGTTACAATGGGGGTACAGACATTGACTAAATACAACCCTTCCTAATGGGAGAAATTGGCCAAAATAAAGGGACTACAGGGCCATGCAAGTCCAAAATCCAGCAGGGCAGTCAAATCTTAAAGCTCCAAAATGATCTCCTTTGACTCCATGTCTCACATTTAGGTCACACTGATGCAAGAAGTGGGTTCCCATGGTTTTGGGAAGTTCAAATCCTGTGACTTTGCAGGGTACAGCTTCCCTCCTGGCTGCTTTCACAGGCTGGCATTAAGTATCTGTGGCTTTACCAGGTGCACGGTGCAAGCTGTCGGTGGATCTACCATTCTGGGGTCTGGAGGATGGTGGCCCTCTTCCTACAGCTCCAATAGGCAGTGCCCCATTAGGGACTCTGTGTGGGAGCTCCAGCCCCACATTTTCCTTCCACACTGGCCTAGCAGAGGTTCTCCATGAGGGGAATCTTCCTACAGCAACCTTTTGCCTGGGCATCCAGGCATTTCCATACATCTTTTGAAATCTAGGCGGAGGTTCCCAAACCTTAATTCCTGACTTCCGTGTACCACCAGGCTCAAAACTAGGTGGAAACTGCCAAGGTTTGGGGCTTCCATCCTCTGAAGCAACCGCTGAAGCTTTACCTTGGCCCCTTTAAGTCATAGCTGGAGTGGCTGTGACACAGGGCACCAAGTCCCCTAGACTGCACACAGCACAGGGACCCTGAGCCTGTGCCACAAAACCATTTTCTGTTAGGCCTCCCAGCCTGTAATAGGACGGGCTGCCATGAAGACCTCTGACGGGCACTGGAGACACTTTCCCCACTGTTTTGGGGATTAACATTTAGTTCCTTGCTACTTATGCAAAATTCTACAGCCAGCTTGAATTTCTCCTCAGAAAATGGGTTTTTCTTTTCTGTCACATTGACAGGCTGCAAATTTTCTGAACTTTTATGCTCTGCTTCCCTTATAAAACTAAATGCCTTTAATAGCATCCAAGTCAACTCTTGAATGCTTTGCTGCTAAGAAATTTCTTCTGCCACATACCCTAAACCATCTTTCTCAAGTTCAAAGTTCCACAAATCTCTAGGGCAAGGGCAAAATGCTGCCAGTCTCTTTGCTAAAACATAACAAGAATCAGCTTTCCTCCAGTTCCCAACAAGTTCCTCATCTCTATCTGAGACTACCTCAGCCTGGACTTTATTGTTTATATTACTATCAGGCTTTTGGTCAAAGCCACTGAACAGGTTTTTAGGAAGTTTCAAACTTTCCTATATTTCCCTGTCTTCTTCTGAGCCCTCCAAACTGTTCCATCCTCTGCCTCTTACCCAGTTCCAAAGTTGCTTCCACATTTTCGGTTATCTTTCCAGCAGTGCCCCACTCTACTAGTATCAATTTCCTGTATTAGTCTGTTTTCACAATGCAGATAATGACATACTCAAGACTGGGCATTTTACGAAAGAAAGAGGTTTAATTGGACTTACAGTTCCACATGGTTGGGGAGGCCTCATAATCATGGAAGAACCCAAGAAGAGCAAGGCACATCTTACATGGAATGGCAGCAGGCAAAGAGAGAATGAGGAAGACGCAAAAGTGGGAACCCTTGATAAATCCATCAGATCTCGTGAGACTTATTCACTACCATGAGAACAGTATGGAGTTAACTGCCTCCTTGATTCAATTATCTCCCACAGAGTCCCTCCCACAACATGTGGGAATTACGGGGGTACAATTTAAGATGAGATTTGGGTGGCAACCCAGAGCCAAAACCATATCAAGTGGAATTCTAGTTTTGCTAATGACTTGATTCTGTATGCCATGTGAAATCATCTGAGGGTTAGTTTATAGCCGAGGCCATAGACCATTGTAAGTCTTTAATGCTTATTTTTGCATCATCAATCATTCAAATTTAAATTTTGGTGAATTAATGAATAAGGGCAGCCTAACTCATGGAAAGAATGAAGTTTTATCAAAATGAATGAGTATCACAAGTTTCTAGGCTTCCTTTTTAGTGAAATATCAGTAAAAATAATTTATTTTTCTAACTTGAAGGCTATTGCTATTTCTCTTGTCCACTTAATTCCAACAATTTTCCACTGAACCAGGTCTTGCTGGTTTCATTAGCTGACCTCTCCTCATTATAGTAACCTATAATAGTAACCTAAAATGAGGAGTACATATACTACTCCATATATATTTCTTGAGGAGAAAATTATAATACCATCAATAAGTGCACTGAATTACCCATAATTGTTATTAATCTCATCATTCTGCAATACTATAGTATGATAGTATACCAGTGAACTTAAGTGTCTCTGTGGGAAAACCACAAATATATATTTTGAATGACTCCATACATGTTAATCCATGATATTGCAAATTATACCTATCAGAGCACCAAGGTGGAAACCAAAAAGATGAAATCAGTCAAGTTTTTCTTGGGTTGTTAGTGTCTGAACTATTCTTGAATAAAAATCTATTATAAATCTGGTATTTAAGAAATACTACATTTGAGATAATGTAAATGAAAAGTTAAGGTTCTGATCATTTTTGATGAAAAATCAGGTTGAAAATTCATTTTTGAAAAACTAAACTGCATGAGCTAATTTAGATGATTCAAATCACATTTCTGAGCTATTTTGATATAAAATCAGCTACAAAATTATAGTTTCAGAAATTACTTTGTGATAATTTTAATGAAAAGCCTAATTCATAAAATTCCTTATGAAACACAATGTATAAAAAGCAGTGAAGAATCACATGATTCTTAAACTACTAGTTTGGTTTCTGGAAACTTTTACTTTCCATGAGTTTTTGCTCTTGGCAAGGTAATAAATGATGAATAGATGACACTGATGACAAATAAATGACAATGATGACTTGTCAACAGCATTCAAGACTGTTGCTGAAAGTATTTTCTCTACTTCAGCATTTTAAACATTCCCTTGGTTGATATTCTGCCACCACTCTAGTCCAACCTATCAAAATCTTTCTCTTGTGTTACTCAAATACACTTCAAAACAGTACCTCTACTCCTTCCTTTGTTTACCATCCTTAGTCTCTTCATAATACAGCCACCAAAGTGAGTCTGCTAAAATATGTCAGATCCTGAGATTTCTTGTTTCAAAACCTAGCAAATTCCATCTCTCTGAGAGCAAAAGTCAGTATCCTAAAATGATCTATAAGCAAATATATTTTCTCACCTTCTGTTACCTCTTTGACCCCATCTTCTCTTATATTATCTCTCCTTTTTCTGTTGAAGCCATAGTGTCCTACATGCTGGTTTATAAACATACAAGGCAAGTTGCTATCTCAGAGCTTTACACTTGCTGTTTTCCTTCACTACAATTTTATTTCTCCTGGTATTATGGCCTGGTCACATATTTACTTCATGTTGCCACTCGAATGTCATTTCTTTAATATATCTTTCTCTAAGTATCCTATTTTTCTCCTTTGCTTATTCTTGCTCTCTTTTCCTTGTTTAGTTTCTTTGCATTTATTATTCTTTTGAGAACTTACATATTTTGCTGATTTTGTGTTGTATTATTTTCCCATCTAATATAATTTATGTTTCATGCGAGCAAAAGTTTTTCTTTACATGATCACTGGTAAATTTGCACTGCCTAGAGTAGTGAGTAACATACATAATATACACACTTCTTTTAGAAAGAAATTATTTTAAGACATGATTGTGCCATAGAAGTGTGTATGAAGGAGTCTTAGTGCGGGAACGTTAATGCTTAGAGAGGGTGAAAGATTTGAAAATTATTTCTACTCATTTATAATTTATGCACTAGCAGAAATAATGGTAATTGTAATGGAAATTTATGGATGTGTGGTTCCCTGTATGCGTTACTCTTCAAAGGCCTCTTAAATCTCTGATTTTCTAAGGAATCCACAAAAATGTTAAAAGATAACACACCCTTCAAACAAAGAAAAACTGTACTCCCTACACTTTGCAACATTCACTGTGGTGGGCTGCCTTCCCCTTCTCAATACCTCTTATGACCAGTTGTTTAATGGTAAAGATTTGTTCCATTCTAATTATGAAAGGATATTTTTTGTTTGCTAAGCTTATTTGCAATATTTATTAAGGTTGTTATAAACATAACCAAAACTTAAGCATGTAGACTTGATTTTTTTATATAATCACAGGATTGCAGGTTAGGGTATAAATATAATATTGTTTAACTAGACACAGTTAAGAATATTAGCATAAAAAAGTACTCTTTGACTTGGGAAATTTTCACAATGTGGTAGAAACTATGCTTTCTAACTTTCATATGATTATTCTGTAATTATGAAAGCATTTTTATGCATATTGAAAAACACTTTTCAAAAAGTTTTAAAGTAATTTACTGCTTAATATTAAGTAACTATTTGTATCATGATATCCAACTGATATTCTAAATAATTGAAACAAATAAATATTTAGCTCATATTGTCCATATAATTAATAAAGACAAAAATATCAGGAACTGATTATAACCCTCTACAATGTAATACATTTATGGGACTCTACGTAAATGTGAGCGTTGATGTCTCAGAGAATCTCTTTGAAGCTTATGACATATATTAGTTCCTGTTTTTGTATGATTTCAAAAATCTTAAGCAGTACTCAGATCTGTGTGGGATATAAGTGAACAAACAGTTTAATTTATCTGACTCTGTTCCAGATATTCTTCATTGTATTGTGTTCAGACTACCAACATATCTGTTAGTGTTCTGCAGTTGCTCATATTATCAGCTTTATGCACTTGCTCTTGCCACTCTGCGCCTTTGTATTAATTAAGGGTGGAATACAGGTGGTTTTTTGTTTGTTTGTTTTTTGCTTTTTGTTTTTTTTTTTTTCCCTGTTTTGGAATTGTATTTACAGCACAACATTATGACAATGATTTAACATTTCTGAAAGTCTATATTCATCGGAAGTATTCTTCATCACTTTATGTTAACAAAGCACGAGGAAGGTAAATGTTTGATCTGGTACAGATAAATGATAGAACAGAGAGTGTTATCTATAAATGAGAGTCCAAACTTTTCTATTTTCTAAAATTTAAATTGCATAAGCCGTTTTCAATAGTAATGCTATAAGAGATACAATACATGAAGTTACATTTTTATTTATCCTTGGACATTAAAAATTGTGCTAGATGTAAACTTCTCATTTTAATGCTCTACAAAATCTTATATTGTCATTTAGCTATCTGATACCAGCACTCTCTGAGACGATGCTAATGCCAAATTAATGTAATAGTCTCTAGAATTGTAGAAAAATAATACTATGAGATAGGGACAGTGTCTATCTTGATCATTGTTGATTTTCTATTCCTTAAGCCAGTACAAGGTACTGTGGAAGAGACAGATAAATTTTGATTAACAATTAAATACCACCACCTGTACATTAAAAGACGTGGGAGAGATAAATATCAGTCAAAGACGCAGAAAAATTTAGAAAGCAGTAACGCATTTAATACTGCACAAATCAAATGGCTGAGTATGGGACATGCTTAGAAGTGTATTCACTAAGAAATATTAGTTGCATTGACTTTATGTTTCATGGAGAGTAGGACAGTAGGAGAGAATTAGACAATATGTGACCTTAAAACCAATTAAAATGAGAAAACTTACTACAAACTGTCAGAAGAATTTGGTAGTGTTAATACCAATTCTGATTTATAACCAGGATTTTTTTTCCAAGTATAACAGGGTTGTGACTGAAGCCCAATGTTGAGAGTAAAGTTCTTAATAGCCAAAATCAACATTTGGAAAGTCTGTAACCATTGGGCTCAGCCACTTTCATAGAGGTTCCCTTTGAAAGGTGCTCACACCATCATCGTCATAAACACTCCTCAATCAATAGAAAGGAAGGTTAGAAGAAAGGTAGCCACATTTTGAAGAGGAATTTCAATCTGTACAGAACTGAGATAGGCATAGAGAAGATGAGTCGAAGCAAGTTCTTCTACATCAAAAACTGAGCAAAGTGGAGTCCCACATAGGGTCTTCCAAAGTATTCACAAATACATTTGAAAGTGAAAACATCAATACCGCTGTGAATCCATCTGGTCCTGGACTTTTTTTGGTTGGTAGGCTATTAATTATTGCCTCAATTTCAGAGCCTGCTATTGGTCTATTCAGGGATTCAACTTCTTCCTGGTTTAGTCTTGGAAGAGTGTAAGTGTCCAGGAAATTATCCATTTCTTCTAGATTTTCCAGTTTATTTGCGTAGAGGCGTTTATAGTATTCTCTGATGGTAGTTTGTATTTCTGTGGGGTCGGTGGTGATATCCCCTTTATCATTTTTAATTGCGTCGATTTGATTCCTCTCTCTTTTCTTCTTTATTAGTCTTGCTAGTGGTCTGTCAATTTTGTTGATCTTTTCAAAAAACCAACTCCTGGATTCATTGATTTTTTGGAGAGTTTTTTGTGTCTCTATCTCCTTCAGTTCTGCTCTGATCTTAGTTATTTCTTGCCTTCTGCTAGCTTTCGAATGTGTTTGCTCTTGCTTCTCTAGTTCTTTTAATTGCGATGTTAGAGTGTCAATTTTAGATTTAAGAAAATGTGGCACATATACACCATGGAATACTATGCAGCCATCAAAAAGGATGAGTTTGTGTCCTTTGTAGGGACATGGATGCAGCTGGAAACCATCATTCTTAGCAAACTATCACAAGAACAGAAAACCAAACACCGCATGTTCTCACTCATAGGTGGGAACTGAACAATGAGATCACTTGGACTCAGCAAGGGGAACATCACACACCGGGGCCTATCATGGGGAGGGGGGAGGGGGGAGGGATTGCATTGGGAGTTATACCTGATGTAAATGACGAGTTGATGGGTGCAGCACACCAACATGGCACAAGTATACATATGTAACAAACCTGCACGTTATGCACATGTACCCTACAACTTAAAGTATAATAATAATAAATAAATTAAAAAAAAAAAAAGAAAGTGAAAACAAATTCAGAATCCAGCCCTTACAGATTTTTGAAAGCCAGTCTTTGTAACAAAACAGCAACAGCCTTAAAAAGGATTACTTTGTCACAAAGCATCAACAGCCTTAAAAGGATTAACTACCGGCCAGACAAGTAAAGGAATCTTTATCCTTTTCATTTTCTCTCTTATGCCCCTTTTCTCTCTTATGCCCCTTTTCTCTCTTACGCCCCTCAATACTAGTGGATTCAACACATTGAAGAGAGCTGACTAGATGAATTTCAAATACTAACCATGTCTCTCTTGCTATCTGGTGAGCTTTAACAGCGTATTAGGGGTGAAGGAAGAATCGTCGAAAATAGATTCAATTTAGTCCTAAAAAAATGTTTAAGGTCATTCTAATAACCCAAGGTGCTAAAAAGGAGAGCTTGGACAAGATGCAAAGTTAGAAGTGTCTTTAACTTTTGTGGAAATTTAAAAACAACACAACAAGTTTCACGTATAATTTTATAAAAATTCTTAGTAAGATAGATACACTTTTTTACATATATGTACCTGTTTACACAAAGCAAGAAGCTTCATCTGCATAAATAATTTTCTATTAAAGATGTTTCTAGGAGGTGGAACTTGCAGTGAGCCACAATCGCACTACTGGAAAAGATGTTTCCGAAATCAAAAATGGGTGAACAGAACACAGAAAATGAATGAATTGTAGGGGTCTGAGACATTCTACGAGATTGTTTTTCGATACTTGTGTACTTTTTTTACTCTATAGTGAAATATATAATAATAATATCAACATTCTACAAATGTTTTAGAAGACTTTCTTATCCCTGGGTTTTGTCATATCTTTTAATGCCTGTGTCTTCATTATTCTATATAAGTACCTTGATGCCAAGTATAACTTCTCTTGTTACTACAAGCAAATAAGAACGAGAATTGTTTTAATATTTAAAAGATAGGTCAGCCTCTAATACTTACATGACAGTGATGTCACTATATGCTGAAATTAAAGGTATCTCAATAGTTAGAATACAGAAAATCATTGGGAGAATTAAGTCATCACAAACACACATGGTAATATAAGCATGCCCCTTGTAGACAACCTATGGAAACATGAATCAGAATTATGTTCATATTACCGACAATGATTTGGTATCTACAAAACAACATTAATATTCACCTTAATTTAATGTTATTTTAATATGTATTTAAAGTTTTTTAAATTACTTTATTCACTTGTATAAAAATTTTAAAGTTGCTAAAATAAGTAAAATACAGATATGTAAAGAATGTATTAGCAATTTCTCTGATATTTACTTTTATTCCTGAATCACACACACACTCATAAGTAATTAATTTTAAAAAGTTGGTGCATTGATATTTATATATTTCTTTGTGCTCATAATAACATAAAGGGCTATACTGATACCTGTAAATAGTTTCAGATGTTTTTGTTCTGCCATTTTGGACAAAAAATGGAAAAAATATACACATTATTTTCATTATTTATGCATTCTTGCTTTTATTTTGACAGCATAGATTTCCTAAGTTAGAATTTTGTATTAAAAGGATTATAAGTCATTCTACAATAAAGCACATGCACACGTATGTTTATTGCAGCCCTATTCACGATAACAAAGACTTGGAGCCAAACCAAATGTCCATCAATGATAGAGTGGATAAAGAAAATGTGGCACATATACAACATGGAATACCATGAAGCCATAACAAAGAATGAGTTCATGACCTTTTCAGAGACATGGATGAAGCCAGAAACCATCATTCTCAGCAAACTAACATACGAATCAAAAACCAAACAATGTATGTTCTCACTCAGAAGTGGGAGTTGAAAATGAGAACTCATGGACACAGGGAGGGGAACATCACACACTGGGGCCTGTTGGGGGTGGGGGGCAAGGGGAGGGAGAGCATTAGGACAAATACCTGATGCACGTAGGGCTTAAAACCTAGATGATGGGTTGATAGGTGCAGCAAACCACCACGGCACATGTATACCTATGTAACAAACCTGCACATTCTGCACATGTATCCCAGAACTTAAAGTATATTAAAAAAGGAATGTAAGAATTATAACCAATTGAATTCCTGTAATACTTGAGATGATTCTTAAACAAATATAAATTTTAAGAATTTTTTTAAAAAGGTATTTGTACTTTTAATAGATATTGTCAGGTAATATCCTGCTAATTTTTCAGCAGTTCACATTCCCACCAGCAGGTATGGAATGTACAGTATTGTCACTCTTGACAATTCTCATTGTTGTAAATAGTTTTAAAAGTTTTAGGATGCATATGAATGAAAATCTCTATTTTATTTTAATTCATTTTGCTTTTCTTAAAAAATGTACTAGCTAGATAAGACAGCTTTTCAGGTATTTCTTAGGGAACCCTTTATGTTCATTGTTTGCTTTTGTATTTGCCTTTTTTCTAATGGATTGCTTGTTTTTCTTCTTATCATTTTGTAGGATTATTTCCAAATTAGTAATAGGAAACCTTAGACTGTACTATAAAATATAATTCACTTATTTTGAGATTTTTTCTTTTTACTTCATAGATTATTTTAATGCTAAAAATAGTATATTTTATGAAATTAATTATGTTATTTTTCTTAAGGTCTTTCTGGTTTCTTCCCTTGCTCAAAAGGCCAAAGCATGCTAAAGGTTTGAAAAATAGTCTCCTAATTTACTCAAGAATGTATGAGAACTATAGATAACAAGTTTAAAATACCATTCAAAACTAATGGGAGAAAATTATTTCTTAATTGATTTTGGCATAACAACTTTTATCCACCTAAGAAAAAGAAATATAGACTAATTCATATAACAGTCAACATAAATTAAATAATTATTTATATTAAAATATTAAAAAAATAAATTTTACTAGTTGAATAATTTTTTTTTCTAGTATTAGCTTTTATTAAATAGAGAAATCTATTTTTAATATTTGTTCACCATCAATAATAGCTTAAAAATAATATGTTTAACACTAAAACACTCATCATCCATAGTTAAATCTCAACAACTTTGTCATTTAGTTTTTAGATCTTTAGATTTTATATAAATATAAAACGTTAGGTATGATGAAGTTTCTGTTTGAATTTCTCCTCTTATTTTTAATTCCTTCTCATATTTTGTCCTCAGATGTAATTATTTTGGTAAATTTCATGCTTCTATTTGTCATTTTAAAATTTTGTCTTTATAAAATTGTTGTCATACTGTCTCTAAACTTTTGAAACTCTTAACTTATTTATAATATTACTTTGAATATTTGGCTGCATTTTTATCTATACATATTTTTCATATTGACTGGCATATAGTATTCCATTGCATAAGCATACTTTTCTTGAATTTATTTCTACCATGCCCTTTTTTGTTATGTTTAGTATCATATTTATTTCCTTCTATTATTATCTTCCATTCACAAATTCATAATTTTAAAATATTCGTTTTCTATTTTTTGTTTCTGCTAGATTGGAAACTTTATATTCAACTTTATTCTTTAATGGTTAATTTTAAGTTATTAACATTGATACTTATACATTAATTTGCTAACTAAATATGCACTTATTCTTTCCATCTTTCCTCCCCACATAAGGTAAAAAGCTTAGAATGCACAACTCTCCCATTATTATTTATGTTAGAATTGCTTTTTCTTAGGTATAAATTAACTTTATATTGTATGGTGGTTTATTAGTTATATTTATATTACTATTATTTCAATTTTTGTACTCATCTGTGATTTCTAATTTTAATTCATGAATTCTCTTGATTAAAAATATTTCTAAGAGGTTTACATATCTAAGAGGTTTGCTAGAATTTACATGATTTTATAGTTCTATTAGGAAAGTCTGTGACTGATAATCTAATATATTTGTCCATTCTCTGGAATTAGCTTGTATATGCATATACAGTGTTTTGCATACTTGTACGCTGGTTTTTGTTTTGGGCCTTTTTTTTTTTCTTAGTACTTTGAACATCCCAAATTAACTTAATGTAATATCATCTCTAAGTATCTTCTATCATGACAACTTTGTCCAAAATGAATTTGTTTTACAGTTGTTGCTTATGTTGGCTGCTCTGTTATCATTTTTGGTTGCCTCCACCATCCATTCCACACTCCAGTGTGGTAATAAAAAGTTTAGATATTCTGCCTTTGCTTATCCAGGTGATATTCAAAAGCCAGATACCTTGGTACAGCTCTTGGTCATAAACCCATGTCTATGCTTTTTAATTTCTATTGAACCAAAAAAACAGTCCACATTCAGTGCATGAATATCTTCTCCTTTTGTTTGTTAACCTGTTATTTTTCTTCTCTCAAAATATTCGACAGAAAGCAACAAAGCTCAATATTTGGATAGAGACAAAGCTCTCATTCTACAGTGCCTTGCTTTAGGCATGAGGTTGAAACACTTCCGCTCCACTTTACCTAGGAGAAAACAAACTCTTGACCTCCACTGTCTATTTCTAAACATAGTGCTCAACAAACCTGTGTTTTATATTTTTTTACTTCTATATGTAGATACTGTCTCATTTTGGGGCCTACATACATGCTTTCATTTTCTTTTTTAAAATAACTATATCACAATCTGTTTTGAAAAAGTTAGTAATACAAGAGTAACATAATTACATTTTCTTAACTAGAATGAAAGTTTATGACTTTTTAATTTTTGCATTATAACTGCCACTTTATCAAATTTTGTTAATAATTTTAATATGCTTATTCATGTATCATTGAATTCTTAGATCATCTTTAAATTCAGAAATGTTGAATACTTAAGCAATATTTATTACATATTTTGTTAAACATCTTTAAAATGTTGAATAACTATGAGGATAGTGTATATTCCTATTTTATAGATAACTATGACAATATTTTTAGCTTTTTCTCATTTAATTTGCAATTGATTATTTGTTTTGCCAAAGAGACTTTATCATTTTTACATACCATTGTTTGTTCTTACTTTATATATTTTAGAACTGGTATATTTGTTATTTTTTTTGATGTTGTTTGGTAAACTAACAAAATATGTCATTTGATTACTAAAGTTGAATATAAAATGCAAAACAATGGACATTTCTAATTTATTGTGATCTATTTCTAATATATTTATGGAATTCAGAAGCGATTATCTTCTGTAGATTTCGTGTTTTATAAAACATACTTTTAAAATACATTTCTAGAAAAGTCATGTCAGAAGTGCTGAAATGAATACAGTATCACTAAGTGAACACAAAATAAGTAGTATAATATCATTAGCTTCCTAGAACCTTGTCTTCTTTCCCACTTCAATTATTATTACCTCTTTCCTTCCCTAAAATAATCATATCCTGAATTTCAAAGCCGTAGGTTTACTTTCATTGTATTAAAACTATATATGAATAAGATCACATACAGTATATGTATTTTTTTACTCATAGTATTTTGTATATGGATCCATGTTACTTCTTCCTGTAAAATTTCTTCATTTTCAGGCTTATGGTATACTCCATTATTTGCCATGCATTGGCCATTTTCTGCTAAGACATGTAGATTTGGTGGTGTCATAATAATATATATCATAATGACAAAAATCGTTTTGTATGTTCTTCATGGATATTCTTGCATGGTAAATTAGGTGCATATATATATGTGTACCTCTGTGTGTGTATGTATGTATGTAGGTATATATGCATTCTATCACCTATAACCTAAGAGTAGAAATGCTTGGTCATAGAAAGTTCGTATGTTCAACTTTAGTAGATACAACCATAAGTACATGTGCATGTATGTTTAGTGTGTGTGTGCTGTCTGCATGTAAAAATGTGTGCATTCTATGTTGGATTTTTAATATTTGGGAATATCTTCTACGACGACATTTTTTGTTCTTGCATGCAAGTAATGGTGAACAACTTTTTAATTTTGACATACGGTAATTTACATATCATAGCATATGTAAAAAAGTTTTTCTTACTTCAAAGTGGTGAAGATATTTTTATATTTTTGTCATGGCTTTTCCCTTTAGATTAAAATCTACAATTCATCTGGAATTTATCTTTACGTATTCTATGATGTATGAGAAAAGGTTTCTTTTTTTATGCTGCTGTGTAGTCAATCCAACACTATTATTGTATAGAATGTCCATTCTAAACAGATTTATTTTCTGTAAATCAAGTACCATTTATTTGTACACAGTTTCTCAAGTTTCTATATAGATTCAATTTCATCTTTTTATTAATAGTTACTTTTATCTGTCATTGTGACAATACCACATTCCCTGAATTAATAAATCTTTGTAGTAACTCAATAGCCAATGTAAAATTCTCATATCTTAGCTATTCTTGGTAATTTTTGATTTTTATAAAATTTGTGATTGTCATGAAAATAATTGCTTTGATTTTGATTTTTTATTACATTGAATTATAGATTAACTTGGGAATAATTTAAACATTTTATTTCCATTCCATGAATGTATCATTGCCTTCAATTTATATGTCTTTAAATTTATCCCTATGTTTAATTAACTAAAAGATAATTATATGATTTTCAGTACATTTATTCTTAGATATTTTATATTTTGTGATACTACTGTAAATTTAATTATGTTTATACATCTGACCTTAGTAATTAATCACTTATATATGAAATTCCATAGAATTTTATACAGAATTTGTTTCCAGTATTCTTGCTATATACACCTATTGATTGCAATGATTTAATTTTGAATATCATGTATTTTCTGCATTCAAAATTATGTCATGTAAATAATAAGATATCTTTCTTCCTTTTCAATTCTTATATTTTTTTCTTCTTGGAATGGGGTAGGGAGAGCTTTTCTTATTACACTGACTGGATTCTACAATAAAATGATGAAAAGAAGCTGAAATAATATGCACACTTGCCTCATTCCTGAATCCCATGGGGAAAGCTTTGAAAATTTACATTAAGTGTAATGATAGCTGTAAGTATCTTGTAGATATTCTAAATGCATATAAATTTCCCATCCATGCTTTATTTGCTATAAGCTTTTATTGTGGATTAATTTTCAACATTATCAAATGTTTTCCATATCCACTGAGTACATCACACATTCTCCTTTATTCTGATATTAATATATTAGCTGGTTATTTAATGAAAAACAAAACCATTATTACCAAATAAGTATCCAACATAATAACATTAACAAACAGAGCTGGGTTTTTAAATGCTTACATATATAATATGTATACAAATATATATTATATAATTATGGGATGGATTTTTAGTTTTTTTCATATAATGTTCTTTTAAGATTTTGAGGTAAGTATCATGCCAAATTTTAAAAAGTTTGTTTTGTAATTATTAAATTATCAAATAAATAAATAAGTCCTTCCTTAACTCTAGAGATTTGAAGTGTGCAATACACACACACATCCATAATAATATGTATATAAATACATACATAGGTATTCATATTGTTATCAATTTGGTAAGTTGTATTTTATATATTTGTACTAAATTTGTAAATATATATCTCATAATTATACACTCTAATTTTCTTTATTTCTGTAAAATCACTTGCTGTGTCATCTTTTGCATTTCTATAAACATTAATTATTCTTTCATCCTGCTTAGTTCATAAACCTTGTTAGAAAATTAGTATTTTTACTTTTTCAAAATAAACTAAGTTTTCACTTTTGTACATTCTTTAAATTTTTTTCTATTGCATTAATTGCTCAATATTGTTTAATTTTCTCATATTTCCATTGGGATTGCTTTGACACTTACAGTTTTTGAGACGATACTTAGATAATTGGTTTTTGTCAACTTGTTTCATACTTGTATAGGTTTGGGGGTACAAGTGTAGTTTTGTTACATGGATATATTGCATAGTGGGGAAGTCCAGGCTTTTAGTATAATGATTACTAGAACAGTGTACATTGTACTGAGTAGAAAATTTCTCATCCCTCACCCTCCTTCCAGTCTCCCACCTTTCTAAATCTCCAATATCTATTATTCTGCTTTCTGTGCCCATGTGAACACATTCTTTATTCCCAATTATAAGTGAAAACATGTGAGATTTGACTCTCCAAGTTATTTCACTAAAATAATAGCATCCAGTTCCATCCATGTTGCTGCCAAAGACATCATTTTATTCTTTGATATAGTTTAGTAGTATTCCGTTGTGTGTCTGTGTGTATTACATTTTATTTATCCAGTAATTAATTTATAGACATTTAGGTTGATTTTGTCTGTTTGCTATTATGAATAGTGCTGTGATAAACATAGGGGTACATGTATCTTTTTTATGCGCTACTTTTGATTTCCTTTGCATAGATACACAGTAGTGAAACTGCTGTATTAAATGGCTTTTTAGTTATTTAAGGAGTCAAGGAGTCTCCATACTGTTTTTCATAAAAGTTGTACTAATTTACATTCCCACCGACAGTGTATAAGTATTCTTTTTTCTCCACATTCTCATCAACATGTTAGTTTTTCACATTTTAATAATAGCTATTCTGACTGTTATGAAGTTGTATCTCATTGTGGTTTTGATTTGCCTTTCTCCAATTATTAGTGAGATTTAATATTTTTTCATATGTCTCTTAGTCATTTGTATTTCTTTTTTGAGAAATGTTTGTTTATATCTTTTGCCCATTTTTAAATGGTTATTTGTTTTTTCTTGTTGAATTGTTTGAGTTTTTTAAGATTCTAGATATTAGTCCTTTGTCAGATGCATAGTTTGCAAATATTTTCTCCCATGCTTGAGGTTGTCTCTTAACTCTGCAGATTATAATTTTTATTGTGTAAAAGCTTTTTAGTTTAATTAAGTCCTATTTGTCTATTTTTGTTTTTGTTGCTTTTGCTTTTGAGGTTTTAATCATGAAATATTTGCCTGGGCCATTGTTGAGAAGAGTTTTTGCTAGGTTTTCTTCTAGAACTTTCATAGTTTCAAGTCCTGAATTTATATTTAATCCATCTTATTTTTTAAAAATATATGAGAGGGGTCTAGTTTTATTCTTCCGCATATAAGTATCCAATTTTCCCAGCACCATATATTGAATAGGGTGCCCTTTCCCCAGTATATGATTTTGTTGACATTGTCAAGGATCAGTTAGATGTAGTCTTTATTTTGGTTTTCTCTATTATGGTTCATTGGTCTATGCATCTTTATTTATATACTATATAGTACTATAATTTTAAGTCAAGTAATTTGATGTCTCAAACTTTGTTCTTTTTTGGTAAGAGTATATTTGCCTATTCAGGCTCTTTTTTGTTGCCATATGAATGTCAGAATTATTTTTTCTAATTTCTAATTCTGTGAAAAATAACATTGGTATTTTGATAAGAATTACATTGAATCTGTAGATTGATGTGGGCAGTATGGTCATTTTAATAATATTAATTATTCTAATGTAGGAGCATGGGATATTTTACCATTTGTGTCATCTACAATTTCTTTCAGTGTTTTGTAGTTTTTCTTGTAGAAATTGTTCACCTCCTTAGTTACATTATTTCTAGGCATTTTGTTAACAATTGTAAGTGGGATTTTTTCTTAATTTATATCTAAGCCTGATGATTACTGGTGTGTAGAAATGCTATTGATTTTTGTATGTTGATTTTGTATTCTAAAACTTGAATGGATTCATTGGTAAAATCTAGTTTCTAGACACAAGGTGCTATTGTCAGCAAATAGATAATTTGACTTTTTATTTTCCAATTTATATGGGTTTCATTTATTTCTCTTGCCTGATTGCTTGAGCATTTTTGTATTTATGTTCATCAGGAATTTTTATTTTTGTTATGTTCTTGTCTGGCTTTACTATCTGGTAAATGTTGGCTTTGTACAACAAATTAGAGAACTGTCTCATTTCCTTGATTTTTTGGAACATTTAGAGTAGGATTGGTACCAGTAGTTCTTTGTACATCTGGCAGATTTTGGTTGTGAGCCCATCTAGTCCTGGGCCCTTTGTTCATTGGATAATTTTTTATTATTGCTTCAGTGTTAAAACTTGTTATCATTTTGCGCAGGGTATCTACTTCTTTCTGATTCAATCTTGGGAGGTTGTATGTATTAAGGAATTTATTCATTTAATCTAGGTTTTCTGGTGTGTGAGCATAGATATGATCATAGTAGTCACTAATAATATGCTGTGTTTCTGTGATATCAATTATAATGTCTCCTTTTTCATTTCTGATTGTGCTAATTTTAATCTTCTCTCTTCTTGTCTTGGTTAGTTTAGGTGGTGGTCTCATAATTTTGTTTAACTTTTCAAAGAACCTACTTTTCTTGTAATTGATCCTTTGTATATTTCTGTCTCAATTTCATTTAGTTCTGTGCTGATCTTTGTTTTTATTTTCTTCTACCAATTTGGGGTCTTGTTGTTTTTTTTTTTTTTCTTTTTTGATTCTTAAAGGTATGATATTAAGTTGTTGATTTATTTGCCTTTTTTTTTTTTTTAAGTGTTGGCATTTAATTCTTTAAACTTTTCTGTTAGGCCTGCTTTTGCTGTATCCCAGAAGTTATTACCTGTTCTGTCTCAATTTTCATTTATTACTAAAATTTTTTGAATTTTCATCTTGATTTCATCATTGACCCAAAGATCACGTAGAAGCAGGTTGTTTAATTTCCATGTATTCTAGGTTATTTAATTTATGGTTTTGAGAGTTTCTCTTAGAATTGATTTTGAATTTTATTTCACTGTGGTCTGAGAACATACTTGATATAATTTTCACTTTTTTGAATTTAGTGAGAATTATTTTGTGGCTTAACATATGGTCTGTCTTGGAGAATGTTTCACGTACTGATGAGAAGATTGTATTTTCTGAGGTTGTTAGCACAATGTTCAGTAAATTACTGTTGGGTCTATTTGGACTAAAGTTCAATTTAAGTTCAATGTTTCTTTGTTGATTTTCTTTCTCAATAATCTGTCTAGACTTGTCAGTGGGCTGTTAAATTTTCCACTATTATTGTATTACTATCTATTTATTTTATTAGGTTGAGTAGCATTTGTTTCATACATCTGGATGCTCCAGTGTTGGATCCAAGTAAGTTCATTTAATTGATTCCCTTAGTACTGTATAATGACTTTTTTGTCTTTTTTTAAAATGTTGTTGATTTAAAGACTGCTTTATCCAACACAAGTTGAGCTACTCCTACTTGTTTTTGGTTTTCATTTGTGAGGCATATTAATTGCTACCTTTTACTTGGAGTCTATAGGTTTGCTTTATTGATTTCTTTTAATATATTTTTTTAAATTTTTTACCAGTTAGGTGAGTTTCTTCTAAGCAGCATATGGTTTGATCACACTTTGCAATTGATCCTGCCAATCTCTGTCTTTTAAGTAGAGAACATAATTCATTTACATTAATGGTTAATATTAGTATGTGAAGTTTTGCGTGTCATAATGTTAACTGTAATCTGGTTTCTTGCAGTCTAACTTATGTAATTTTTATAAGACCTGTGATTTTATACTTTCATGTGTTTTTATGATTGTCAGTATCAACCTTTCATTCCCATATTTAGAACTTCCTTGAGTATTTCTCACAGGGCTGATCTAGTATTGACAAATTCCCTTGGCATTTGCCTGGGAAAGACTTTATTTCTTCTTTATTTGTAGCTAATTTTATCTGGCTGTGCGGATTCATCCTTACTAACAATTAGATTGCAAATCTCAGTTGGGATCTAATGTGACCACCTCCTGAGGTGGCTGGCAAAGTTCCCTGAGGTCGCCTGTGAATTAGGATCAGGAATGGCTTCGTTTTATTCGCACAAGGGCCTGGAAGTGCATGCAAAACATTTCCTGATACTATTACCTCTTAAAAACTATCCTCTGTTCATCAAGTCAGATCCATTGCTGGGTAGGGTCAAGGAGTTCCCTGTAGCTTGGATTGCCTGGCTCCCCAGTGGGAATGTATAGAATGAAGACAGTCCCTCCCCACTTTCATGCTCTGAAAACTTGCAATTTTCCACCTGGCTGCTGCCTGCCACTCCTTTCAAAGTACTCAAATATGCTTTCAATTGTTTTGTTGAGCTCCCATGTTCCTTCTCAGATAAAAGTTCAAAGTGTGAATACACTATTTTGCTCCTTCCAAGGGGGTGAACTATGCTAACAAAGTATCCAAATCTGCCATTTGAACGAATAAACAAGTCATCATCATCACAATATACAGTGTCAACCTAAAAGATTAAATTTTATTCTTAAATGAAAGCAACCAACAATTTTATTGTCATGATGATTTTACTTTAATAATTCATGGAGGGTCATATATCAATAACCAGACAGGTAGCTACTAAACATCAGAAAATCCATGAAGTACCATGGATGGATCTTGGAAAGGGTCTGTAAGATTCAGCTATGGGAAGAGTTTATGTCTCTGAGGCTATGTACTCCCAATTCTTTTAAATAAATTTTTATATTCTGCAATATAATTTTTCTGTTGGGCAAATCTTAACCTAAAGTTCACAATTTTTTACTTCTGTGATTTAATTATCATTTATTTAGTTTTTTCTAGATAATTTCCATGTTTTAGCCCTGATTTGTAACTGCATTTCTTAAATTTCCAAGTATTTGATGAGTTTTTAAAAATCCTTATCACAAATTTGCAAATTAATTGTATTGGTAAAAAAATATGTTCTATAAATGTTCATCCTTTGCCTTTTGATAATAAATGCTCTTTAGCCCAGGGTATAATAAACAATATTAAGTCTCTCATATAAACCTAAATAAGGTTTATTCTGTTGTTGATAAATTTCTGTGCCCTTTATACAGACATTGTGTCAATTCTGCCCATGTTATTGTTCAAATGTCTTATATTCTTACTACATTTTTTCTCTTTTTAAATAACTATTTTTGAGAAATATTGGTGGTTGTTGTTGTTTAATTTTGTCAAATTTTTAAATATATTTTAAGTGTATGTTATTCGTTGCATATTCATTGTGTATTTAATTTCTGGAAGATGGACTTTTTCCAAATCATAATAATTCCCTCTTGTTCTCAAATAATGCTTCTTGCATTCAAGCCTACTCTATCACTATTATATTTTAATATTCATATGATGTGTATTGACCATATTTATGTATATACATGATATGTGTTTAAATATTTCTATATCTCTATTTGTAAAATTAATCTCTTAGAAGTAGAATAGGCTCTGCATTATCTTTTAATTGACTCTCATCACCTTTATGTTTTGAGGTGATTTTTCATATCTTTTGTATCTACTAACATAGTTGGGTTTAGTTATCATTGTGCTGGTAAATATTAAACAATAACCTCTTCAAAATATTATCTGTACATATACATATAAATATATATACACATACAAACACATATATTTTTTATAAACTTTACTGATAGGCAGAATATGCAGCATATAATTTAAAAATACTAATGAATTATAATACTAAATGGTACAGTGTAATAAATTTCATATAGTCAATTTAATCTTACTGAATGCCTTCATTAATTTTTGTCAAACTGTTGTTTTCTGTGGTCCAATTATGATTTTGAATGACAAATGAGTATTGTTTTACCATATTTTTGTTTATGATCTGAGAAAGACAAAAGTGAAATAATAAAGATATAAATCAAAATTTTACTTATTTTTCAACGTAGTGAGCATCTTCTTTCTCAATCTAATGGGAGTTTTAAACACTGAAATAACATTTTTTTCCAAAACACTGCCACACTTCAGTTGAATTTGCATTATCATCACTTTTAAATGCCTGGAAAATCAGGAACACAATCAATTCAGCCCTATTTGTATATTTGGTAATTTTTGTGATGTAAATGCCCTACCGAAGAAGATTTCAAGGTGATGTCAAGGTAAATATGATTTCATTGAACATGGTGTCGCAAAGATAAGTGCAGTAGCAAACTAACATCATAGTTACACCAAACATATATAATAAACATACATAAGCAAATGGTTATAATTAAACTATATTAAAATGTAGTAAAACTAATTTGAATTAGGGAGCTTATGTTGTAGTAATATGTGGAAGTGTTAGTTTTGCTGTGTTTTACATTTTCAAGTTTTTATGGCGCACACACTGTAAAAGGAAAGAGGGAGGAGGATATTGATATTTTCATAACAAAAATTTTTTCTCTGTATGTTTACATGATGTATGTTATAAAGAAAATATTCAGAAATTCTGAATTTTCAATGAATTTCATATTATGCTTCCACTCAGGTGAGAGAAATTTTTATGCATCTGTGAGGTTCTACCTCGTGAATTCAGTGCAGTCTGTCACAGAGCATACTGACCACCTTTAAAATTTACTAACTACATCCATATTTCTTCCTTTTGTTAAAGAAGACAACTTATTTTGCTTTTGAACGGCATTGAATTCTGAGTGACACAACAGACACATTATTATTTTAGGAAAATAGTGCATTTGTAAACTGTTTTAGTCTACGAAATATTTTAGTAGCCCTCTGTCAGTTTAGTCAATGATATTAGACATTCAATTTTATGACTATTACCTTTCTTTCTCAAATAATCAAAATAATTAGAGGAAATAGTGAAGTCACAATCTACTTAACATTCATAAAAACTTCTGTTGGTGTAGGTTTAAAACTAGGCAACTAAAGTAGCTATCCATCTTGTTTTTAGAATAATTGCATTTTAAATGTTATCTCAGAGCAGAATAACCCTGGCAATTAAGCACCTTGCTTTGTGAGCAAGCAGTGTCTTTTCAAGCAGTCTGTCACTGAAGCAGAACTAAGGAAATAAAATAATATTCAGAATACTATTTTTTTTTCCTGAAGCAGTTTGTCCCAATTAATTGGCTGAATACAGGCTGCTGAATGAACCAAAGTGTTTGTGTATTTTAATGGACTAAAAACATGACTCTGTTTGCACCACTTTATATTCTTTTCAGCAAAAAGAGAGTTATTGCTATCAACTATTTTCATAAAACTTGTGCTTTTCTGAGTGTTTTAGGGAAGATTTGATTATATTTTACTCTTACCAGTCTTGAGTATCAGGTTAATATATTATTCCCATTCATCTGAATGATTCAAAATTTTTTCTTTGTCTTCTCTGAAAATAAATGAGTATTAAGTTTTGATCCTCACTTACATGACAGTGATTAAATAGGCCAAACATACTGAGACAAAACAAATGTTACAACTCTGACCATATGGGCACCGTGACTGCTTGAGTTTTTTTTTTCTAATTCATTGGTAGCACCCTCCAGCTACTCCATGTCAGGTGTTTTGTCTAAAAGTACAATTCTGAATCATGGTTCCCAAAGTTAATACCTTTGACTTTAAATGATCTAATAAATATACTGTATTAAAAACCATTAAAAGGATTGCTTAGGGCAAATTTTATAATGAGAGTTAAAAGAAATTACCTTTTGCCTGTTATAACATATACTAATAATAAGTATTTTTAAAATAAGCCAGTACATAAAATGTTCACATTTTATGGAGAGAATAAATATTCACTAAGTACCCTAATTCAATAAAATTAATATTTATTATTAATTATGGCTTAATTTGCTATATTTTAAAAAGTCATATTGATTATCTCACAATGAGCACCAATTTACTGAGAAAATTCTCTGTTGAAATGTTTTAGGAATTAAAATGAAGTTAATAGTCCATCGAGTCAAACATGAACTTTCAAACTGATTTTTTTTTTTTACTCAAAAATGCTCTGGTCATAGGAATATTCAACTTCTAATTTTAACATTGTATTGGTCTGTTCTCCCACTACTAAAAAGAAATACCTGAGACTAGGTGATTTGTAAAGAAAAAAGGTTTAATTGCCTCATGATTCCACAGGCTGTAAAGGAAGCATGACAGGCTTCTGGGGAGGCCTCAGGAAACTTTCAGTCAAGACAGAAGGTAAAGGGTAAGCAGGCATGTCTTACATGGCCAGAGCAGGAGGAAGGTGGATGGGGGAAGGTGGTACAGACTTTTAAACAACCCGTTCTTTCTTATGAGAGCTCTATCATAAGAACAGCACTAAAGGAACGGTGGTAAACCATTCACGAAAGATGCACACGCATGATTCAATTACCTCCCACCAGGCCCCATCTCCACCATTGGGGATTACAATTGAACATGAGATTTGGGTGGAGACACAGATTCAAACCATATCACTCCAGCCTTGGCTCCTTCCAAATCTCATGTCCTCACATTGAAAAATACAATCATCCCTTCTCAACAGTCCCCAAAGTCTTCACCCATTCCAGCATTAACCCAAAAGTCCAGAGTTCAAAGTCTGTCTCTGAGTCAAGGCTATTGCCTTCTGCCTATGAACCTATTAGTTACCTCCATGATACAATGGGAATACAGGTGTTGGGCAAATATTCCCATTACAAGAAGGAGATTTTGGACAAAAGAAAGGGACTTCGGGCCCATGCAAGTCTGAAACCCAGGAAGGCAGCAATTAAATCTGAAAGTTCAAAAATAATCTCCTTTGACTCCATAAACCACACCCAGGGCATATTGATACAATGGGTGGGCTCTTAAAGCCTTGAGCAGCTCCACCCCTGAGATGTTGCAGGGTATAGTCCCCACAGTTGCTTTCATGTGGTAGGATTGTGTGCCTGCAGCTTGTCCCAGCACACAGTGCCAGCTGTCAATGGATCTAGAAGTCTGTGGTCTGGAAGATGGTTGGCTCTCTTCTCACAGCTCCACTAGGCAGTTCGCCAGAGGGTACTTTGTGGGTGCTCCAACCCTACATGTCCCTTTTACACTGTCCTAGTACAGGTATCCATGAGGGCTCCACCCCAGCAGCAGACTTCTGCTTAGACATCCAGGGTTTTCCATACATCCTCTGAAATCTAGGTGGAGACTCTCAAGCCTCAGCTCTGGTGCTCTGCACATCCACAGGCTTAACACCACATGGAAGCTGTCAAGGCTTATGGTTTGCACCCTCTGAAGCACCAGGTTGAACTGTACCTGTGCCACTTTGAGTCATGGCTGGAGTTGGAGTAGCCAGGATGCAAGATGCCATGTCCCGAGACTGCACAGAGTAGTAGGAGCCTGGGCCTCGTTCAAAAATACATTATTCCTTGTAGGTCTCTGGGGCTGTGATGGGAGGAGCTGCTGTGGAGGTCTCTGAAATGCCTTGGAGACCTTTTCTCCATTGTCTTGGTTATCAGTATTAGTCTTCTTTTTACTCATCCAAATTTCTGCGGCCTGATTGCATTCTTCCCCCTGAAAATGGGTTTTCATTTTTGACTGCATGGCCAGGCTGAAAATTTTCCAAACTTTTATTCTCCACTTCTCTTTTAAATGTAAGTTCTAGTTTCAGTTCATTTCTTTGCTCATGCATATGACAAAAGGCTTTTAGAAACAACTAGACCACAACTTCGATGCTTTGCTGCTTAGAAATTTCTTCTGCCAGATCATCTCTCTCAGGTTCAAAGTTCCACAGACCCCTAAAGCAAGAACACAGTGCTACCAGTTTCTTTACTAAAGCATAGCAACAGTGACCTTTACTACAGTTCCCAATAAGTTCCTCATTTCCATCTAAAACCTCCTCATCCTGGACTTCATTGTCTGTATTACTATCAGCATTTTGGTCACAATACTTTAACAAGTTTCTAGGAAGTTCCAAACTTTTCCTCATCTTTCTATCTTATTCTGAGCCCTCAGAACTGCTCCTACCTCTGCCCATTACCCAGTTATCAAGATGCTTCTGTGTCTGGAATTGGTGGGTTCTTGGTCTCACTGACTTCAAGAATGAAGCTGCGGACACTCGCAGTGAGTGTTACAGTTCTTAAAGATGGTGTGTCTGGAGTTTGTTCCTGTTTGATGTTCGGACGTGTTTGGAGTTTCTTCCTTCTGGTGGGTTCGTGGTCTCGCTGGCTTCAGGAGCGAAGCAGCAGACCTGTGCGGTGTTACAGCTCTTAAGGCAGTGAGTCTGGAGTTATTCATTCCTCCTGGTGGTCTCGCTGGCCTCAGGAGTGAAGCTGCAGACCTTTGCAGTGAGTGTTACAGCTCTTAAAGGCAGTGTAGACCCAAAGAGTGAGCAGCAGCAAGATTTACTGCAAAGAGCAAAAGAACAAAGCTTCCACAGCATGGAAGGGGACCTGAGCAGGTTGCCACTGCTGGCTGGGGCAGCCTGCTTTTATTCCCTTATCTGACCCCACACACATCCTGCTGATTGATCTATTTTACAGAGAGCTGATTGGTCCATTTTGAAAGAGTGCTGATTGGTGCATTTACAATCCCTGAGCTAGACACAGAGTGCTGATTGGTGCGCTTACAATCCTTTAGCTAGACACAGAGTGCTAGACAGAAAAGTTCTCCAAATCCCCACTAAGTTAGCTAGATACACAGTACTGATTGGTGTATTTACAAACCTTGAGATAGACACAGGGTGCTGATTGGTGGATTTACAATCCCTTAGCTAGACATAAAGGTTCTCCAAGTTCCCACTAGGTTAGCTAGATACAGAGTACTGATTGGTGTATTTACAAACCTTGAGCTGGACACAGGGTGCTGATTGGTGTATTTACAATCCCTTAGCTAGACATAAAGGTTCTCCACATCCCCACTAGACTCAGTACCCCAGCTGGCTTCACCTAGTGGATCCTGCACAGGGGCTGCAGGCAGAGTTACCTGCCAGTCTAGTGCCATGCACCCCCACTTCTCAAACCTTGGGGCAGTTGATGGGACTGGTGCTGCGGTGCAGGGGGCAGTGTTCCTCAGGAAGGCTCAGGCTGTGCAGTAGCCCAGGTTAGGGGAAGGGAGGAGAGGGAGGGGGGCAGAGGAGGCTCAGGTATGGCAGGCTGCAAGTCCCAAGCCCTGCCCTGTGGGAAGGCAGCTGAGGCCCAGTGAGAATTCGAGGGCAGTGCTGGGCCAGTACTGCTGGGGGACCTAGTGCACCCTCTGCAGATGCTGGCCCGGGTGCTAAGCCCCTCACTGCCCGGGGCTGGAGGCACTAGCCAGCGGCTCTGAGTGTGGGGCCCACCAAGCCCACGCCCACCTGGAACTGGCACTGGCCAAGGGTGAGTGCGGCATGCAGTCCTGGTTCCCGTGGGCGCCTCTCCCTCCACATCTTCCGACAAGCAGAGGGAGCCGGCTAAGGCCTTGGCCAAGCCAGAGGGGGGCTCCCACAGTGACATGTGGGGCTGAAGGGCTCCTCAAGTGCTGCCAGAGTGGGCGCTGAGGTCGAGGAAGTGCTGAGAGCAAGGGCTGCTAGCATGCTGTCACCTCTCACTTCCACATTTCCAGGTATCTTTATAGCAATACCCATTACTGGTACCAATTTTCTGTAATAGTACTTTCTCACGCTGCTATAAAGAAGTGCTTGAGACTTCTGATAATTTATAAAGAAAAGAGGTTTAATTTTCTCACAGTTCCACAGGCTGAATAGGAATCATGATGACATCTGGGGAAGCCTCAGAAAACTTTCAATCACAGCAGAAGACAAAGGGTAAACAGGCATGTCTAACATTACCAGAGCAGTAGGAAAATGGGGAGAGGTGCTACACACTTAAACAACCAGACCTCATGAGAACCCTATCACAAGAACAGCACCAAAGGGATTGTGCTAAATCATTGATAAAGGATCCGCCTTCATGATCCAACCTCTCCACCCTGGGGGATTACAAATGAATATGGGATTTTGGTGCAGATACAGAACCAAACCATATCAAACATGTATTAAGTAGCTATCAGATTTAACCTGCACATTTATTTTTACGTATCAGGCCACTGTCCTTCAACAGTTAAAAATAAATTTGAGCAGTGATTTTTAGAAATTCTATTATGCTGTAACCATAGTGCCGATGTAGGATTGTCAAATACATTTAATTAGTTGTCCCCATGTATGTGAGGTAACTTGCCTCCTTTCTTTTTATATTGTGCAATTGGCAGGAATTATAACTAGATACAATCTCTCTTTTCACTTGGAATTTGAGAGGGAGGTATCTTTTACTCCAGAGGTATTACAATGTAGACTTGTTAAACAGACTCCTTGAGTGATGGTTAACTAGTTCATGTATGCAAAGATAAAGTAACCATTGCCATAGGAAAAATGAATAAGTTTTTGGCCTAGCAAACAGTTACACAGAGGCTATGAAACCTAGAGGGTCAAATGTATAATCCATAGACATTAGAAAAATCAGTTTTTCTCAACTCATAAGTTATTACCTCCTTGCAAATATCTCAGATTTTCACTTTTCCATGTCTAGAAAATCTACATTCCAGTCCATGTTATCCCAGACATCTAAACAGTTTCATCTCACCCCACTAAACATGATTCACTCTTACACCTCCCTTATTTCGAGAATCTCTAGCTATTTTGCTCACTCAACTTTTCTCTATAGAATATACCGATACTCTTTAAATTTATCTTCCTTTCATTTCTCTTCCATTTCTGCACCACATTAAGCCCAAATTCCCTTTGCATAGTTCAAAATAGAAGAAACAATAGAAAGTTTAGACAATAGAAACAGAAAATGCATTTGTTAATATATGTCTTTCCTATGAAGGTTTTTTTTTTAATTATTGGAAGGGGATAGTTATATGTAGTATAATTCAAAATTAAAGAAAAAATGTCAAGACTTTTATTTGGTGACTTATAAACAAAGGAAGAGTAATGAAACTAGCAATTTTTGGAATCCAAGTAGCTGTGCATAATGTTTATACTGCTAAAGAAAAGAGTGTCAGGGTTACTGTACTTATATCACTATAAAAGTCAGAACATAGCTTCCACATTCCGTAAACATATACTAGACTTTGGAAAGCTTGTTTACAACAAAATAAACTAAAAACATTCATTACGTCTTCTGACTCTTATCACCTGTTAGTAACATAGCACAAGAGAATGAACTGCATTTTGGACTACAAAGACTTGGTTTTAAAATGGTTTATTTTTTATGTTAATTGTGAGCTCACGTGCATTTTTCTTAACCTATGTTTTCTTGTATGCTGGGATAATTTTCATTATCCTTAAAGTTTTGCTGGAAGAATTAAACATAATGTATATAATTACCCAACAGAGTGTACCTGTCACGTTAGTATGTACTTATCAAATGGCACTAAAAATTTCTTAGTATATTTATTTTTATGATTAAAAATTGACATATATATGCAAATGTGTTTTATTTATTCACTCATTCATGATGGATACATTTAGCTGACACAATATATGCACAAATATTAAAAATACATTTATCTCCCATATTACATTCACAGAGATTTTTGCCTTTTCATCTTGCAAGAAATTCCAAATGTCTTATAGTACATGAAAACAAAAAAGGAAAGAATAAAAAGAGCTTGTTAAATATTACGAAGCAAACATTGCATGATAGACAGTGTCTGTGATAACTTTCAACACCTTGGCAAAAGCTGACAGCAAGATTTTCTGAAGTTAAATTATAGATGTGATGAATTCAGTGATCGATATAAGAACATTAATTAAATCTGCCACTTTGGGCTGCATGAACCAATTTTTCTTTAATAAATTTCATAGGTCAAAAGTTCTCAAATGAACTAACTAGAAATTCTCGAGCAAGTGATCAGAAGAACACTCAAGGTCAATCAAGCAGTGCAATATGAAATTAAACTTTATGTTTACACACACACCTTTCATTAGACATGTGTTTACTCAAATTACATAAAATTATTGAAAAGTTTGAATGAAACTACATATGTTATCTCCACTTAAAGTAAAAAAAAATTTGCATGAATTTTTGTGGTAAATTTGCTGTCTTTCTGAGCTCTAATAACTTCAAATTATCATCACTCTTTTATATTTGCAAAAAGCTTTTGCTCAGTTATAATTTTTCAATGTCATATTTAATGAATGAAACAAAACAATTTGAATTTTTAAAGTTATTTATCTAGTCAGTCAAGCAAACATTAAACCTATGTCCTGAAGTACTAGAGTGTTGAAAATACAGAAATGTTAGATGTTTTAAGTGAGAGATAGTTGCATAAATGTTCCAAGATGAAATTTTTTGGGGGGTGTTGTTTATATGCCTCAAATTGTCTGAATACTATACCATGCTTAAATTCATGTTTAAATTTATGACTAAATTATATGACAAAAATATGTTTGAACAATTTATCTAGAAAAAAATAGCTGCTTGGCACAGTGGTTCATGTCTGTAATCCCAGCACTTTGGGAAGCTGAGGAGGACAAATCACCTGGGGTCAGGAGTTTGAGACCAGCCTAGCCAACATAGTAAAATCCCGTCTCTACTAAAAATACAAAAAATTAGCCAGGCATGGTGGTGCATGCCTATAGTTCCAGCCACTTGGAAGGCTGAGGCAGGAGAATCGCTTGAACCCAGGAGGCGGAGGTTGCAGTGAGCTGAGACTGAACATTGCACTCCAGCCTTGGCAACAAAGCCAGACACCTTCTCAAAAAAAAGAAAAGAAAAGAAAAAAATAACTACTTGGTTAATAAATTAATCATGCTTATGTTTAAGAATGAACAAGGTTCAGCTTATTTACACTATGCTCTCTACTAGCTGAAATCTAGGACCCAAAACTACAGGTGAGCATTAGTAAGTGCTCAGTTAATATTCACCATTAATTTATTGTTGCTTACCAGTCTTTCAAAACGTCATATTGGTTGCCTTCTCATATTGAACATTGGTTTTTAAAGACAAATCTGTGTTAAGTGTTAAAGAAAGAAAAGTTTGTTATAGATAGTTCTTATTATTTTGAGGTGTGTTCCTTCGATACCTAGTTTATTGAGAGTTTTTAACATAAAAGGATGTTGAATTTTATCAAAAGCCTTTTCTTCATAATTTGAGATAGTCATATGATTTTTGTTTCTAACTGTGTTCATGTGATGAATCACATTTATTGACATGTGTATGCTGAACCAACCTTGCATCCCAGGCATGAAGCCTACTTTACTGTGGTGGATTGGCTTTTGATCTGCTGCTGGATTTGTTTTGCCAGTTATTTTCTTGAGAATTTCTTATCAGTGTTCATCAAGGATATTGACCTGAAGTTTTCACTTTTTATTGTGTCTTTGCCAGGTTTTGGTATCAGGATGAAGTGGGCCTTATTGAATGAGTAGGGGAGGAGACCCTCTTCCTCAATTTTTTGGAATATTTTAAGTATAGATGGAACCAACTCCTCTTTGCACATCTGGTAGAATTCGGCAGTGAATCCATCTGGTCCTGGGCTTTTTTTTTGGTTGGTAGGCTATTTATTACTGATTCAGTTCTGGAGCTCATTATTATTATTAGTCTTCAGTTAGGATTCTGAATTAGGAATTAGGATTCAGTTTCTTCCTTGTTCCATCTTGGTAGAGTTTATGCGTCCAGGAATTTACCCAACTCTTCTAGGTTGTATAGTTTGTATGCCCAGAGCTGTTCCCAGTAGTTGCTTCTGGTTGTTTGTATGTCTGTGGGGTCAGTGGTAACATTCCCTTTGTTATTTCTTCATGTTTATTTGGGTCTTCTCTCCATTCTTCTTTATTAATCTAGCTAGTGGCCTATGTTTCTCTTTAATTTTATTCAAAAAACACAAACTGGATTTGTTGAACTTTGGAATGGACTTTTACGTCTCAGTTTCCTTCAGTTTGGTTCTGATTTTGATTTCTACCAGAAAGGTAGAAGAAGACTTTCTGGTTGGTTTGTTCTTGCTTCTCTAGTTCTTTCAGTTGTGATGTTAGGTTGTTAATTTGAGATCTTTATAACTTATCAATGTGGGTATTTATTGCTACTAATTTCCTCTTAACACTGCCTTCACTGTGTCCCAGAGATTCAGGTATGTTGTATTTTGTTCTCACTAGTTTCAAAGAATTTCTTGATTTATACATTAATTTTCTTATTTGTCCAAAAGTCAATTAGGAGCAGGTTGTTTAATTTCCCTGTAATCGTGTGGTTTTAAGTGATGCTTTTAGTCTTGATTTCTATTTTTTATTGTACTGTGGTCTGAGAGCATGTTTGGTATTATTTCATTTTTATATAGCAATTTTTGAGGATTGTTTTATGTATGATTACGTGGTTTACTTAGAACACGTGCTATATGGTGATGAGAAGAAAATATATTCTGTTATTTTTGGATGGAAAGTTCTGTAGAGGTCTATTGTATCCACTTGATCCAATGTTTAATCCAGGTTGTAAATATATTTGTTACTTTTCTGCTTCAATAATCCATCTAATACTGTCAGTGGAGTGTTAAAGACTCCCACTTTTATTGTGCAGAAGTCTAAGTCTCTTTGTAGGTCTCTAACAACTTGCTTTATGAATCTGTGTGCTCCTATATTGGGTGCATGTGTATTTAAGATAGTTAGATCTTCCTTTTGAATTGGACCCTTTACTATTATGTAATTCCCTTCTTTGTCCTTTTTATATCTTTGCTAGTTTAAAGTTTGTCTTGTCTGAATTTAGGAGTGCAACCCCTTATTTATTTCTGATTCCCTTTTGGTTGGTAGAGTTCCCTACATCCCTTTTTTTGAACGTATGGGTGTCGTTGAGTGTGAGATGGTCCTCTTGAAGACCCATAGTCAACCTCACACTAAATGTGCAAAAGCTGGAAGCATTCCATTTGAAACCAGCACAAGACAGGGATGCTATCTGTCTCACAACTCCTATCCACATACTATTGGAAGTCCTTGTCAGAGCAATTAGGCAAAATAAAAACTAAAGGGCATTCAAGTAGGAAATGAAGAAGTCAAAGTATCCCTGTTTGCAGATGACATTATTCTATATCTACAAAACCCCATAGTTTCATTCCAAAAGCTCCTTCACCTGATAAAGAATTTACCAAAGTTTTAGGATACAAAATCAATGTACAAATATCACAAGCATTCCTATACACCAATAGCAGCCAAGCTAAGAGCCAAATCAGGAATGCAATCACATTTATAATTGCCACAAAAAGAATAAAATATCTAGGAATACAGCTAGTCAGAAAGATGTATATAATGAAATTTACAAAATACTGCTCAAAGAAATCAGAGATGACACAAACAAATAGAAAAACATTGTAAGCTCATGGACAAGAAAAATCAGTATCATTAAAATGGCCATACTGCCCAAAGCAATTTACAGATTTTGTGAAGAAAAGATGTTAGTTTAATGGCAGTACTGACAATTGTGTGCCCTTCTTATATATTAAGAGAGAAAAACAATCCCAATGCAATTTTCACATTTAAGTCAAAGATTGTTACATGGCTTGAATTCTAATAGGAAGACAAAAATCAAACAATTAGTGTGGTCCCATAGAAAAATTTTTGTTGTTGTTGTTGTTTTTCTTTTTGTTGTAAAGTATACTTTAAGTTCTAGGGTACATATGCACAACGTGCAAGTTTGTTACATAGATATACATGTAAAATGTTGGTTTGCTGCACCCATTAACTCGTCCTTTGCATTAGGTATTTCTCCCTTCCCCTGACCCCTGCCCCATGACACGCCCCCATGTGTGATATTCCCCACCCTATGTTCAAGTGTTCTCATTGTTCAATTCCCACCTATGAGTGAGAACATGCTGTGTTTGGTTTTCTGTCCTTGGGATAGTCTGCTCAGAATGATGGTTTCCAGCTTCATCCATGTCCCTGTAAAGGATATAAACATATTCTTCTTTATGACTGCATAGTATTCCATGGTGTATATGTGCCACATTTTCTTAATTCAGTCTATCATTGATGGACATTTGGGTTGGTTCCATGTTTTTGCTATTGTGAATAGTGCCACAATAATCATACATGTGCATGTGTCTTTGTAAGAGAATGATTTATAATCCTTTGGGTATATACCCAGTAATGTGATTGCTGGGTCAAATGGCATTTCTATTTCTAGATCCTTGAGGAATAACCACACTGTCATCCACAATGGTTTAACTAGTGTACACTCCCACCAACAGTGTAAAAGTGTTCCTATTTCTCCACATCATCTCCAGCATCTGTTGTTTCCTGACTTTTTAATGATTGCCATTCTAAATGGTGTAAGATGGTATCTCATTGTGGTTTTGATTTGCATTTCTCTGATGACCAGTGATGATGTGCATTTCTCTGATGACTAGTGATGATGAGCATTTTTTCATGTGTCTGTTGACTGCACAAATGTCATCTTTGGAAAAGTGTCTGTTCATATACTTTGCCCACTTTTTGATGGAGTTTTTTGTTTTTTTTTCTTGTAAGTTTGTTAAGTTCTTTGTAGATTCTGGATATTAGACCTTTGTCAGAAGGTTAGATTGCAAAAATGTTCTCCCATTCTGTACGTTGCCTGCTCACTCTGACGGTAGTTTCTTTTGCTGTGCAGAAGCTCTTTAGCTTAATTAGATCCCATTTGTCTATTTTGACTTTTGTTGCCATCACTTTTGGTGTTTTAGTCATGAAGTTGTTGGCCATGCCTACTTCCTGAATGGTATTGCCGAGGTTTTATTCTAGGGTTTTTGTGGTTTTAGGTCTAACATTTAAGTCTTTAATCCATCTTGAATTAATTTTTGTATAAGGTGTAAGGAAAGATCCAGTTTCAGCTTTCTACATATGGCTAGCCATTTTTTTCCCACCACCATTTATTAAATAGGGAATCATTTCCCTATTTCTTGTTTTTGTCAGATTTGTCAAAGATCAGATGGTTGTAGATGCATGGTGTTATTTCTGAGGCCTCTGTTCTGTTCCATTGGTCTATCTCTCTGTTTTGGTACCAGTACCATGCTGTTTTAGTTACTGCAGCCTTGTAATGTAGTTCGAAGTCAGGTAGCATGATGCCTCCAGCTTTGTTCTTTTTGCTTAAGATTGTCTTGGCAACATGGCCTCTTTTTTGGTTCCACATGAAGTTTAAGGTAGTTTTTTCCTATTCTGTGAAGAAAGTCATTGGTAGTTTGATGGGGATGGCATTGAATCTATAAATTCCCTTGGGCAGTATGGCCATTTTCACGATATTGATTCTTCCTATCCATGAGCATGGAATGTTCTTCCATTTGTTTGTGTCCTCTTTTAGAGGAGTGGTTTGCAGTTCTCCTTGAAGGGATCCTTCACATCCCTTGTAAGTTGGATTCCTAGGTATTTTATTCCTTTGAAGCAGTTGTGAATGGGAATTAACTCATGATTTGCCTCTCTGTCTGTTTTTGGTGTATAGGAATGCTTGTGATTTCTGCACATTGATTTTGTATCCTCAGACTTTGCTGAAGTTGCTTATCAGCTTAAGGAGATTATGGGCCGAGACAATGACATTTTCTAAATATACAGTCATGTCATCTGCAAACAGGGAAATTTTGACTTCCTCTTTTCCTAATTTAACACCCTTTATTTCTTTCTCTTGACTGATTGCCCTGCCCAGAACTTCCAACACTATGTTGAATAGGAATGGTGAGAGAGGGCATCCCTCTCTTGTGCCAGTTTTCAAGGGAATGCTTCCAGTTTTTCCCCATTCAGTATGATATTGGCTGTGGGTTTGTCATAAATAGTTCTTATTATTTTTAGATACATTCCATCAATACCTAGTTTATTGAGAGTTTTTAGCATGAAGGGCTGCTGAATTTTATCAAAGGCCTTTTCTGCATCTATTGATATAATCATGTGGTTTTTATTGTTGGTTCTGTTTATGTGATGGATTATGTTTATTGATTTGTATATGTTGAACAAGGCTTGCATCCCAGGGATGACATTGACTTGATCCTGGTGGATAAGCTTTTTGATGTGCTGCTGGATTCGGTTTGCCAATATTTTATTGAGAATTTTTGCATCGATATTCATTAGGGATATTGATCTAAAATTCTCTTTTTTTTTGTAGTGTCTCTGCTAGGCTTTTGTATCAGGATGACGCTGTCCTCATAAAATAAATTAGGAAGGATTCCCTCTTTGTACCTCTAGTAGAATTTGGCTGTGAATCCATCTGGTCCTGGACTTTTTTTGGTTGGTAGGCTATTAATTATTGCCTCAATTTCAGAGCTGGTTATTGGTCTATTCAGAGATTCAACTTATTTTTTGTGTAGTCTTGGGAGGGTATATATGTCCAGAAATCTATCCATTTCTTCTAGATTTTCTAGTTTATTTGCATATAGGTATTTATAGTATTCTCTGATGGTAGTTTGTATTTTTGTGGGATCAGTGGTGATATCACGTTTATCATTTTTTATTCTATTTGATTATTCTCTTTTTTTTTCTTTATTAGTCTTGCTAGCAATCTATCAATTTTGTTGATCTTTTCAAAAAACTAGCTCCAGGATTCATTGATTTTTTTGAAGGGTTTGTTGTGTCTCTATATCCTTCAGTTCTGTTCTGATCTTAGTTATTTCTTGCTTTCTGCTAGCTTTTGAATGTGTTTGCTCTTTCTTTTCTAGTTCTTTTAATTGTATTGTTAGGGTGTCGATTTTACATCTTTCCTGCTTTCTCTTGTGGACATTTAGTGCTATAAATTTCCCTCTATACACTGCTTTAAATGTGTCCCAGCAATTCTAGTACGTTGTGCCTTTGTTCTCATTGGTTTCAAAGAACATCTTTATTTCTGCCTTCATTTCGTTATTTACCCAGTACTTATTCAGGAGCAGGTTGTTCAGTTTCCATATAGTTGTAGGATTTTGAGTGAGTTTCTTAATCCTGAGTTCGAATCTGATTGCATTGTGGCCTGAGAGACAGTTTGTTGTGATTTCTTTTACATTTGCTGAGGAGTGCTTTACTTCCAACTATGTGGTCAACTTTGGAATAATGCAATATGGTACTTACAAGAATGTATATTCTGTTGATTTGGAGTGGAGAGTTCTATAGATGTCTATTAGGTCTGCTTGGTGCATAGCTTGGTGCATAGCTGAGTTCAAGCCCTGGATATCCTTGCTAACCTTCTATCTCGTTGATCTGCTAACATTTACAGTGGGGTATTAAAGTCTCCCATATTGTTGTGTGGGGGTCTAAGTTTCTTTGTAGGTCTCTAAGGACTTGCTTTATGAATCTGGGTGCTCCTGTGTTGGGTGCATATATATTTAGGATAATTAGCTCTTCTTATTGAATTGATCACTCTACCATTATGTAATGGCCTTCTTTGTTTCTTTTGATCTTTGTTGGTTTAACATCTGTTTTATCACAGACTATTATTTCAACCCCAGGTTTTTTTGTTTGTTTGTTTGTTTGGTAGATATTCCTCCATCCCTTTATTTTGAGCCTATGTGTGTCTCTGCACATGAAATGGGTTTCCGGAATACAACACACTGATGGGGTTTGACTTCTTATCCAATTTGCCAGTCTCTGTCTTTCAACTGGGGCATTTAGCCCATTTAAATTTAAGGTTAATATTGTTATGTGTAAGTTTGATCCTGGCATTAAGGGTTTAGCTGGTTATTTTGCCTGTTAGTTGATGCAGTTTCTTTCTTTAGTGCTATAAATTTCCTTCTACACACTGCTTTAAATGTGTCCCAGCGATTCTAGTACATTGTGTCTTTGTTCTCATTGGTTTCAAAGCATCAACGGTCTTTACAATTTGGCATGTTTTTGTAGCGGCCGGTATGAGTTGTTCCTTTCCATGTTTAGTACTTCCTTCAGGAAGTCTTGTAAGGCAGGCCTGGTATTGACAAAATCTCTCAGCATTTGCTTGTCTGTAAAGAATTTTATTTCTCCTTTACTTATGAAACTTAATTTGGCTGGATATGAAATTCTGGGTTTAAAATCCTTTACTTTAAGAATGTTGAATATTGGCCCCCACTCTCTTTTGGCTTGTAGAGTTTCTGCTGAGAGATCCACTGTTAGTCTGATGGGCTTCCCTTTGTGGGTAACCCGACCCTTTTCTCTGGCTGCCCTTAACATTTTTTCCTTCATTTCAACCTTGGTGAATCTGACAATTATATGTCTTGGGGTTGCCCTTCTCACAGAGTATCTTTGTGGTTTTCTCTGTATTTCCTGAATTTGAATGTTGGCCTGCCTTGCTAGGTTGGGAAGTTTTGCAACTTGGTTCCATTCTCCCCGTCACTTTCAGGTACACCAATCAGATGTAGATTTGGTCTTTTCACATAGTCCCATATTTCCTGGAGGTTTTGTTCATTTCTTTTTGCTCTTTTTTCTCTCAACATCTCTTCTCACTTTATTTCATTATTTTGATCTTTAATCACTGATACCCTTTTTTCCACTTGATCGAATCGGCTATTGAAGGTTGTGCATGTGTCACGTAAAGTTTTTGTGCCATGGTATTCAGCTCCATCAGGTCGTTTAAGGTCTTCTCTAAACTGTTTATTCTTGTTAGCAATTTGTCTAATCTTTTTTCAAGGCTTTTTAGCTTCCTTGCAATGGGTTCAAACATCCTCCTTTAGCTCAGAGAAGTTTGTTGTTACCGACCTACTGAAGCCTACTTCTGTCAGCTCACCAATGTCATTCTCTGTCCACCTTTGTTCCATTTCTGGTGAGGAGCTGAGATCCTTTGGAAGAAAAGAGGAACTCCAGCTTTTAGAATTTTCAGCTTTTCTGCTCCGGTTTTTGTCCATCCTTGTGGTTTTATCTATCTTTGGTCTTTGATGTTGGTGACCTACAGATGGAGTTTTTGTGTGGATGTCCCTTTTGTTGATGTTGATGCTATTCCTTTCTGCTTGTTAGTATTCCTTCTAACAGTCAGGCCCCTCAGCTGCAGGTCTGTTGGAGTTTGCTGGAATTGCACTCCAGACCTTGTTTGTCTGGGTATCACCAGCAGAGGCTGAAGAATAGCAAATATTGCAGAACAGCAAATATCACTGCCTAATCCTTTCTCTGGGAGCTTCATCCCAGCAGGGCACCCACATGTATGGGGTGTCAGTCAGCCCCTTCTGGGAGGTGTCTCCTAGTTAGGCTACACGGGGGTCAGGGACCCACTTGAGGAAGCAGTCTGTCTATTCTCATTGATCAAACACTGCTGGGAGAACCACTGCTCTTTTCAGAGCTGTCAGACAGGGATATTTAAGTCTTCAGAAGTTTCTGCAGCCTTTCATCCAGCTATGCACTGCCCCCAGGGGTGTGGTCTATAGAGGCAGCAGGCTTTGCAGAACTGCAGTGGTCTCTACCCAGTTCGAGCTTCTTGGCTGCTTTCTTTACCTCCTTAAGCCTCAGCAATGGCAGACACCCCTCCTCCTGCAAGGCTGCTGCCTCTCAGGTTGAACTCAGACTGCTGTGCTAGCAGTGAGCAAGGCTTTGTGGGTATGGGATTATAATTATATCCCAGGCGTGGGACATAATATCCTGGTGTGCACTTTCCTAAGACCATTGGAAAAGTGCAGTATTTGGACGGGAGTGTCCCGATTTTCCAAGTACAGTCTGTCACAGCTTCCCTTGGCTAGGAAAGGGAAATCCCCTGACCCCTTGCACTTCCCAAGTGAAGTGATGCTCCGCCCTGCTTTGGCTCATCCTCCGTGGGCTGCACCCACTGTCCAATCAGTCACAATGAGATGAACCAGGTACCTCAGTTGGAAATGCAGAAATCATGGTCTTCTCTGTCGATCACGCTGCGAACTGCAGACCAGAAATGTTCCTATTTGGCCATCTTGGAACGGATGCCTCTCCTTTTCCTAGTTTCTTAAAGTGAAAACTGAGGTCACTGACTTAAGACCTTTCTCCTTTTCTTTTCTTTTTTTTTTTTTTTTTTTGAGATGGAGTTTCACTCTTGTTGTCCAGGTGGGAGTGCAATGGTGCAATCTCGGCTCACTGCAACCTCCACCTCCCAGGTTCAAGCGATTCTCCTGCCTCAGCCTCCCAAGTAACTGGGATTACAGGTACCCACCAGCCCAGCTAATTTGTTTTTTTATTTTTTAGTAGAGATGGGTTTTCACCATGTTGGCCAGGCTGGTCTCAAACTCCTGACATCAGGTGATCCACCCCACTCAGCCTCCCCAAGTGCTGGAATTACCCCCTTTTATTATACTATACACAAAAATCAACCCAGGATGGAGTAGACTTAAATGCAAAGCCAAAAACTATAAAAACCCTGGAAAACAAGCTAGACCATACCATTCTGGACATAGGAATGGGCAAAAACTTTATGATGAATATGCCAAAAGCAAAAGTTGAGAAAGAGGATTTAATGAAACTAAAGATCTTCTTCACATCGAAAGAAACTATCAACTAAGTAAACAGAAAACCTACATAATGGAAGAATATTTTTTCAAAGCGTACGTCTGAAAAATGTCTAATATACAGTATTTATAAAGATCTTAAACAAATTTACAAGAAACAAACAGCCCTATTAAAAAGTGGGCAAATGACATGAACAAACACTTAAAAGAAGATACATGCAGGCTGCAGGTTTACGTATATATATATATATAGAAGCTCAATGTCACTGACCATTAGAAAAATGCAAATAAAAATTACAAGATACAAGCTAACACCAGTCAGCATGGCTATTACAAAAAGTAAAAAATAAAACAAAATTACTTAATTAATTAATTTTTTTAAAAAAACAGATGCTGGTGAGGTTGCAGGGAAAAAGGAACACTTTTACACTGTTGGTGGGAGTGTAAATTAGTTCAACCATTGTGGAAAGTAGTGACAATTCTTCAAAGATCTAAAAACCAAACTACCATTTTTACCCAGCAATCACATTACTGGGCATATCTATAAAGGAATAATAAAATGTTCTATTATGAAAGCACATGCAAATATGGGTTCATTGCAGCACTATTCACAATAGCAAAGACATGGAATCTACCTCAATGCTCTTCGATGGTTGACTAGATAAAGAAAATGCGGTACATATACACTATGGAATACTGTGCATCCATAAAATAGAATGAGATCATGTCCTTTTCAGGAACATGAATGGAGCCGGAAGCCATAATCCTTAGCAAACTACGCAGAAAAAGCCAGCCAAATACCACATGTTCTCACTTATAAGTTGGAGCTAAACAATGAAAATACAGAGACACAAGGAGAGGAACAACAGATACCAGGGCCTACTTGAGGGTGGAGTTTGAGAGGAAGGATAGGGACAGAAGAAATAACTGTTGCCTATTTGGGTTAGTACCTGGGTGATAAAATAATCTATACAACAATCCCTCATGATATGCATTTACCTATGTAACAAACCTGCACATGTACCCCTTAACATAAAAGTTAAAAAAGAAATAAAATAACTCATCAAATAAAATATAAACTTCCAAAATGTCCTAAATAATTTTTACCCCAAAGTATTCTGACCATGGAAATATTTAATTTCTTAATTTTCCACAATCTGTATAGGCTGTCATAACATGTTTTATAAAACCTTAGTTAGAAAAAAAGGTATTTGGAAGAGGGATTTGTTAAAGTCACTTTAGAGTTTCCACCAGTGTAAAGCAGGGTTAAGTTCATCATTTTTGCTTTCTTCATTTTAAGTTTACTAGGACTTAATATTCTGAATCATATAGGCTTTATACTTCATATTTTCGCTTGGTTTTATATTGGTTCTGTTATGGTCATTGAGTCTATCGGTATTTTAACATCTGCATAAACAGATTGTCCAAAGTAAAGAGGTTAAGTGATTCTGAATAATGATTAGCATGGAAATTATGTTTAACAACAAATTCCAATAGCACAATTTGGCCTCCACAATCCTTATCTATTTTTTTTTTTCATATGTCAAATAACTCGTTTGGATAGAAATATGACTTATTGTAGAATATTTTACCAAAATGCCCTGAAATAAGGGACAACATTGTAACCTTTAATAATCTTAATTTTCTAATAGAAATACCTCTCAATATAAAATATATATACATAAAACTTTGTTTAGAGAAATAAGGAACAAAAATAGGTTAATAGTTTGAAAGAATAGACTCTCTATGTCATTTTCACAATAATAATGTATAGATTCAATTCAATGTCAATCAAAACAACAGACTATTTTGCATAAATTGAGAAATAATTCTAAACTTTATTGTTAGAAATGCTTATTCTCTCTATTTCACTCTTTGGATTAGAAAACAATGAGAATCTTTGTTAAGTTTATTCGCGCACAACAAAACAAAACTCAGATGCTGCCACCCCTTTCACAGAAAACTTGGAAGACTACCAGAATTTCTGGACAGCAACAGGAACATAGGAGTAGCTGAGACACTTCACAAGTTGCTCATGACCCAGAATGCTGTAAGAGATTATGTAACTATTTCTGTTAAACAAACGGAAATATCTGAGAGGTGCTTGGGGAATCTAGGAGGACTCATGTCTGAGATAAGAGTAAGGCATAGGGACTTGCTTGGATACACGATTTCACATAGAAATATCAATCAAAGGGAGCAGCGAAAGAAGATGATGACCAGTTGTCAGTTGCCCTTCTATATCCAGATCACCCAGAACTTCCACTCAAGCACAAGACTATGAAGAAAAGGAATAACAAATCCCTAAATTTATTTAAAACAAAATAAAAGCCCTGAGAATTCACTGATTTATTTGCATGGATAAAACTAAGTTTTGGCCACAAGATAAACTAGAACATTAAAAGTATTATACTCAATTATAAAAGTAAAGCTAGTTTTACTTATTTTCATACTTTTTTCCTGTGGCAAAAAAAAAAAAAAAAATTCTACAAGTGATACATAATTAATTGACTCTTGTTTCTACTCAATCATATCTTTTTTGCCAAAACAATTATTTATCTTATATGCTGAGTTCATTCATATGTTTTCTTTATTTGCCTGAAAGAGTAACAAAATTAGTTCTTTTCTTTTTCTTATAGGCTTTATTTACTAAGTCTTTAATCATAAGCACTATTTTTGTGGAACCTCATAATTGAATTTTATTTTTTTAAATTTACAAAACATACTTATTCATGTTATATCATATTATCATGATATATATTTTATATTTACAAAATATTGGACAGCTCAAAATAGCAAGTATGTATGTATGTGTATATATAGGTGTGTGTGTGTGTGTATGTGTGTGTGTGTGTGTGTGTGTGTGTGTGTATATATATATATATTTTTTTTTAATGCAGGATCCCAAACTAGGCCATTACTCTCTAAGAATTGTCATGACAGCTAAAGCAAAGTTTGGCTTATTTCAGACTTTACTAACAGAAATACCAACCTATTTTTAGTTTTCTAAAGAACATGTCCAGTACTGACTCATACTCTCTGCCAAGGAGATGCTGTATTTAAAACTATCTGGATATTTAAAAAATACATATATGCATCTTTTTACATACCTAAATATACTTTTTTTGGTCCATCTTTCTGTTCTCTACTTGTTAAATTATTCCATTTTTTTAAATCACCTTTAATATTTTCTCCTGACCTGAACTTTGGTTTCTTCTGCTAGTTTGGATAAACATACCCTCTTACCTTCAAAGAAAATTAAGAACACAATTGCTGCTATGGATTAGGGTCAATTAATAAAATCCATGTCCTAAAGCCTGCCAGAATGTGTACAAAAATTCAAAGAAATGTCTGCTTCTTAAATAAAGAAAATGAAGGTGTAGGAAAAACATGTCTTTTAGACATGTATTTGTTTTTGTATGGTGTTTAGATAATTAAATATAGAGTTAAGAGTAATTATCTATGGGCTTGTTAAGCTGAAGAAAGATTTCTGAAATGCGTTAAACCAACAGAAGAATGCTTTGTTACTATTTCACGAATCCACTATGAGAAGACAATGTTAACAACTCTACTTAAACACATGATTGAAATTTCTAAAAATAAAGAAAAAGTAAACTAATTTTAGAGATGGTGATTGGTCACACATTGACCTTTGAGTGGCACTTACTAAATGCTCTGAGGCTCTTTTATTAGGAAATGAAAGTCCAGGAACACCTCCAGTGTAATATTTCTAATGCACTGTTTTCTACATATCAACAAGCAAGTTGAAGTTCTTGGACACTGGGCTACCAGAGTAATCATCCATTTCATCTGTTTATGTTTCAATAATAAGTACTTGTGAAATACTGGAGAGCTCAAAATAGCAAGTATATAACATTTAAGATATAAGCTTAAGAACTAAAGCAACTTTAAGAGAATATAGTTAATATAGATTAAACATTGCATAAATAGCCAAGCAGCATCCGTTTGGCCTTCTAGGAGGAAACTAGCACAGAACACTACAGGCTGATTGATATCAGGATTTACTCTACGTATTTAAAAGGTTTTGCTTAACAAATAAACACACTTTAGATTAACATTTATTAAACCATTTTGGACAGTAACAAAAGTCTAAATATTTTAGGAGGTTACATATCATATATAAATCATATGATATTTACTGATAAATACAATTGCATTAAAATGTACTTTTCCAAACATCCTATAATTTAGAGCTTTTAGAATCACAGATATTTATGTTCTTCTTTCAGATACCTTTTGCTATATTACCCACATTTTACCACATTTAATATATTTTATTTTGCTAACTGATGACAACTAATAACTCATTAACATTAGTTTACCATATGTGCATGTTTTAAAATTATTTAAGTGGAAAAATAATTTATAATGCAACAGAAAGCAATATGACCACAATCCTTACATTTGATTTCATAAATTTTCAGGAAAATATATTGATAGAATAAACTTCTAGGCCGAGTGTGGTGGCTCACTCCTGTAATCCCAGCACTTTGTAGGCCGAGGCAGGCGGATCATGAGGTAAAGAGATAGAGACCATCCTGGCCAACATGGTGAAACCCTGTCTCTACTAAAAATACAAAAGGTTAGCTGGGCATAGTGGTGCATGCCATAGTTCCAGCTACTCAGGAGCCTGAGGCAGGAGAATCACTTGAACCCGGCAGGCAGAGGTTGCAGTGAGCCGAGATCGCACCATTGCACTCCAGCCTGGTGACAAAGCGAGACTCCATCTTAATTAAAAAAAACAAAAAAAAACAAAAAAAAAAACCTCCATCTAAATATACCATAGGTGATATCAATTTTTTAAAAGCAATGCCTTTGTAGCTTACTCTGTAATTTACTAACCTATTGTTAGAAACAGACTAGTCCTTTGGTAATAATTCATGAAACTTAATTTGAATAATTATTCTTGCTAAGTTATTCATAAAGCAGAAAGATGATAATGATGAATCCTGCTTAGTGTTTTTCATATGCCATTCAATACTTTGATGTATTTAAAAAGTAATGATGAAAATGGATAAATATTCATTCTGGTTTTGATCTCCTAAATACAGACATTTTCATATCATTTTAAAATGTTAAAAAGGGAACTGTGTTTATATATTATTTAGATTATCCTAACATAAAATAAATTTCAAATAACATGTAACTATTAAAAGGCTTAGAAATTTCCCCTAATATGTAAAGCAAAACTTTAAAAAAGTCATACTTTTTAAAAATAAAAGCTGAAAGTTTAATAGGATGACCCAGTAAATTGCAAAGCAAATTAGAAATTACTTAAATCATCATATAGGAAAAAGATTAACAATGTTAAACATAGGCTTGTGGGTTCTTTAGAAGTAAATATTTCAAACTCAGTAATTTGATGATGGAACAACTTTCTGTTGCTCTTGTTAAGTCAGCATCTACAAACAAGTATGGCAGTTATATTTATTATACAGATTTCCAAAAATTGAAACTAAATAGCTAATTGTAAAGGTATTAGGAGTGTCTTCAGTCTATTTTGTGATAATCATTACATGTAAGTCTTTTGCGGTTTGGGTAAAACTCTATACATATTCTTCTATTAGCTACTTAAAACTGATCAGTGGTCTCTGTTAATATAGAATGTTGTTTTTTGAACAACCTTCAAAATCAACCCACGACCTTGGCAAGATAAACGTCAAATAAATTACTCCTTCTGTTTGGTGCCTTTCTGTGATACATGCCTTACTTATTTTGAGCCTCACGTCTCATCACTCGGACAAATGATGACCATGGCAATTAAGTGATGTCAGGCCTCTGAGCCCAAGCTAGGCCGTCATATCCCCTGTGACCTGCATATATAAATCCAGATGGCCTGAAGCAACTGAAAAACCACAAAAGAAGAGAAAATAGCCAGTTCCTGCCTTAACTGATGACATTCCACCATTGTGATTTGTTCCTGCCCCACCCTGACTGATCAATTAACCTCGTGACATTCCTTCTCCTGTACGATAAGTCTCCGGGGCTCCCCACCGAGCACCTCGTGACCTGCCCGCAAGAGAACAACCCCCTTTAACTATAATTTTTGACTACCTACCCAAATCCTATAAAATTGCCCCACCCCTATTTCCCTTTGCTGACTCCTTTCTCAGACTCAGCTCACTTGCACCCAAGTGAAGAAATTGCCTTGTTGCTCACACAAAGCTTGTTGGTGGACTCTTATCACACAGACACATGTGACAATTGTGAAATATGTGACAAGTAACATATCTCCAAATGAATGGCAGGGTGATATGGGCAGGCCTTGTGCCCGTACCAAAATCTCATTTTGAATTATAATCCCCATAATCCCTGTATTCCCCACATGTCAAGGGAGAGACCAGGTGGAGGTAGTTGGATCATGGGGGTGGTTCCCCGATGTTATTCTCATGATAGTGAATCAGTTATCATGAGATTGGATGGTTTTATACGTGTTTGATACTCTGTCCTGCGTTCATTCTCCTTCCTGCTGCCTTGTGAAGAAGGCTGTTTGCTTCCCCTTTGCCTTTTGCCATGATTTTGTTTCCTGAGGCCTCCTCAGCCATGCTGAACTGTAAGTCAATTAAATCTCTTTCCTTTATAAATTATCCAGTCTCAGGCAGTTATTTATAGCTGTGCGAAAACCGACTATTATGCAGGACAAATAAGAAATATCAATAGAAAATTTAAAAAATCATTTTCAGCTGAATGTAAAAATGACCTATTAAAACTCTGCAATTGGGCTACATCTTTACAGTGAAATTTGTATCATCATAAGCAAATCCTAGAAAAGAGGGAGACTTAAAAAGACTTATAAGAAGGAGACTTATAATCCTATAAGTATGTACACAAAAAGTCAGAGAAAAGTGGCAAACACAAAGCAAAGAAACTAGACAAATTATATAACAAATCTGCCAAAATTAATGAAAGGAAAAAACAAATCTACATAGAAAATTGTGCTTCCCACAGAAAAGCAGCAATCCCAAAACCTAAGAAAAATATAATTCATCAAAATTGAAAAAAAGATGTGAATACTTTGAACATTCTGATAAGTAATATAGAAACTATGACTGTGATTTTGAAAAAAATCTAAAGACGTATTTAGAATAAAATGCCCTCTCTGTTAAATATATATGCGATGTTAAAATATTTAAGAAATAACATCAATTTTCAAAAAACCCCTTCAGAGAATATTTAAAAAAGTGACCTTCTCGCCAGGTGCGGTGGCTTACAGCTGTAATCTCATCACTTTGGGAGGTGGAGGCGGATGGATAACCTGAGGTCAGGAGTTCCAGACCATCCTGACAAACATGAAGAAATCCCGTCTCTACTAAAAATGCAAAATTAACCTGGCGTGGTAGTGCATGCTTGTAATCACAGCTACTTGGGAGGCTGAGGCGGGAGAATCTGTTGAACCTGGGGGGCAGAGGTTGCGGTGAGCTGAGATTGTGCCATTGCACTCCAGCCTGAGCAACAAGAGTGAAACTCCGTCTCAAAAAAAAAAAAAAAAAAAAAAAAACCAAAAAACCAAAAAAGCCAAAGAAGTGACTTTCCCAATTTAGATTATGAAATATTATAACAAGGATTTTTATCGGGAAATAAATAACATCTTTAATGAAGATAAAAGGAACAATAGTAAATAAGATATTAATCAAGTTATAACAAGAGAATATACCATGGCCATGTAGTACTTATTCTATAAATTCAAAAATAGTTTAGTATTCAATAACTAAGTAAATAAAGAGAAAATAATATAATAAAATTAATAGACTGACATGAAAATGTCTTTTATTGCATATATTTAACGTGTATAACATGATGTTTTGATATATGTAAAAAAAAGAGTACTGTAGCCAAGCAAATTAACATATCATTCCACATAGTTACCATTTAAATATATTATTATTTTAATTGATGAATAAAAATTATATATAATTATGGCTAAAATTGTGACATTTTGCATATGTATACATAGTGCAATTAATACATTAAGCTTATTAATATATCCATAATATCTCATACTTACCATTTTTTGTGAAGAGAACACTTCAAATTTCTCTTAGCAATTTTCAAGTACACAACACGTTATTTTTTACCATAGTCAGCATGCCTTACAATAGATTTCCAGAATTTCCTATCTAACTCTTAAAGAGTAACTTGTGGCCGGGCGCGGTGGCTCACGCCTGTAATCCCAGCACTTTGGGAGGCCAAGGCGGGCTCATCACGAGGTCAGGAGATCGAGACCATCCTGGCTACAACAGTGAAACCCCGTCTCTACTGAAAATACACACACACAAAATTAGCTGGGAGAGGTGACGGGCGCCTGTAGACCCAGCTACTCGGGAGGCTGAGGCAGGAGAATGGTGTAACCCGGGAGGCGGAGCTTGCAGAGAGCTGAGATTGTGCCACTGCACTCCAGCTCCAGCTTGGGCGACAGAGCAAGACTCCATTCAAAAAAAAAAAAAAAAAAGAGTAACTTGTAGTTTTTAACCAACATCTCCCCAGTATCCCCATTCTTCACCTCCAGGCCCTGGAAACTATCATCTGCTCTCCACTTCTATGAGTTCAATTTTTAAAATTCTACATATGTGTGAAATTATGTAGTATTTGCCTCTCTGGGCTGGTTTATTTTGTTAAGCATAGCGTCCTCCAGGTTCATCCATGTTGATGGAAATGACAAGATCATCTTTTATATATTGGCTATTATAAATAATGCTGCCATGAACATGGGAGCACAAAAATCTCTGTGAGTTGCTGATTTAATTTCTTTTGGTTAAACTTAGAAGAGGGAATTGTGAGTCATAGGATAGTTTCATTTTTGATTTTTTAAGAAACCTCCACACTCTTTTCCATGCTGGCTATACTAGTTTACATCCACGCCAACAGTGTACAAGGGTTACCTTTGCCCCACATCCTTGCCAAAATTTGTTATCTCTTGTCATTTTTATAGTAGTCATCCTAACAGGTGTGAGGTGGTATCTAACTGTGGTTTTGATTTGCATTTCTCTTATGATTAATGATGATATTTCTCAAATGAAGACATAAAATTGTTCAACTGTATGAAAAGGCATATGTAGGCCTTTTCATACACCAGCTGAACATCTTTATGTCTTCATTCGAGAAATGTCTATTAAGGACTTTGACTATTTTTTCATCAGTTCATTTATTTTTGCTATAGAGTTGTGTGATTTCCTAATCTATTTTGGATATTAGTCTCTGGATACACAGTTCACAAATATTTTCTCTTATTCCATGGGCTGCCTTTTAATTTTGTTAACTGTTTCCTTTGCGGTGCAGAAGTAGTTTGTTTGATATAGTCCCACTTGTTTTTTTTTGCCTAAGATTTTAGTGCTATATCTAAAAATAAATCTGCGCTAAGGCCACTATCAAAGTGCTTCTCTCCTATATTTTCTCTTAGTAGTTTTATGGTTTCAGGTCTTAGAGTTGATGTTTGTGTATGATGTAATAGCGAGGCCTAATTTCATTATTTTGCGTGTGAATATCCACTTTTCTCAATTCAAATTATTGAAGAGACTATTCTTTTTCCATTGTGTCTTCTTGACGCCTTCGTTAAAAATAACTTGACTGTATATGCTTTAGTTTATTTGTGGGATCTCTGCTGAAAATTTAATATTTTGATGGATTATGACAAAGAGATTGTAGGAAAGAAAAATAAATGTCAATTTCTTTTATGACCTTGCATGCCAGAGCTTTTTGTTGAAAAATCTCCCAACTAAATATAGCAAATCATACCTGATGACATATCACAAAAGAACAGTACATGACAACCAAGTTGAGTTTATTCAAATAATATAAGGGCAATTTAATATTCAAAGCTTGAACAACAGAAGTCACAAATTAATTTAAAAATGGGAGAAATACTTTGGTCACCAAAATAAATTTGGAAAACATGTTTATAAAATCTCAGTATATTTTTATGTTTAGAGTCTGAGAAAAGATGTCCCTTAAGGTGGAAGTCTATTAGTCTAATAGAGTATATGAAAGACTCTGCATAGATATCATAAAGTTAAAATATTGAAAGTTATACTCCTGAAGTCAGTAATAACACAAGATGTCATTAGCATGCCTTCTAGTCAAAATTGCTCTAGACACCATAGCCATGCCTCTCAAAAAATGCATTACAAGATATCAACATTTAAAAACAGCAAAAAAGCTACAACTTGGCAAAATTACTGCATGTGCTGAAACCATAAAACAATATACACATAAAATGAGAATTAAATAATGAACTTTTCAACATTGTTGAATACAAGGATAACATATACATCTTAGTAGTACCTCTATATGCCAGAAAGAGACAAAAAAGTGAATTAAAAATACCATTCATAATAGCATTAAAGGTATCAATAATTCATACTAAATATAATGCAAAATGTGCACAACTACTTCCTTAATAACAACAATATTGAAAACCATTAAGGAATTTCTAAATAAATTGAAGGGTGTGCCAAGTTTACAAAACAGGCAAAATTGTAAATACGCTTCTTCTATATAAATTGATGCAAAAATGTTATGCAATCTGAGTCAAAATCCCACCAGTTAGCCTTATGGGAATTAAAAAGATGCATTAAAAATTTAGGTGACAAATATCACAGCTGAAGACTTAATGCAATGGTAAGTAATGCAATGATATCTTGACACAAGGCTAAAGAAATTGAACAGTATGACAGAATGAAGTGTCCAAAAGTATACCATACTTCTAGAGTCACTTGATTTATGATCTAGGTGATAACATGGTGTAGTACATTGGAGAAATCATTATTTTTCAATAAATATTACTGCATCAAAAGGATAAAAATATGGACAGAATGTGAATTTTAAATGCTATCATATTGTACAAAAAAGAGCTCCAAGTGGATTATATATTATTATAAGTGCAGAACCTTTAGATGGTGAACATTGAAAGTAAGAAAAATCAAGGTCACCTTTTCTGCCATTCATGAATTGAGCAACCAAACAGAACTCAGCCATTGGAAATAAACCTCTATACTTGACCTCTCAGTTAAGCAAAAATGGAAAATCTGTGGCCCAAGATTTATTTTTAGGAGGAGTGGAAAGACAAGTGTGAGAAAAGAGTGAAAATGAATATATGTAAGTAAAGCGTGAAACCATAGGGAAAAGCCAAAACGCACTGGACCAAGAAACACACTGGAAAAAACTGCAAGTTTGGGACAGAAGATGGAGACAAGAAACATCAGTACACAAGATAAGTCTTTTTCAGGGCACCTTTGAAGGGTCCTAAGTGCAAACATATGTCTTCTAAGGAGGCTGAACTAGTTTTGACAACAATTTGCTTTAGTCATGTTATTGGTTAGTTATGGCCTGTGTGGTAAAAGCAAAAATATTTTTCAAAATAAGTATTTCAGCTCTGAAAATATGTGCTCATTTCAATGCTTTGATTCAAATAACTATGACAGCAACTAAATAAGAGATGTAGGCAGTGAAAGGAGAAAATATACCTCCACATCATAAAGTCTGAAACATTTACAGAATACTTATATCTCAATCATTTCATTTAATAATTTTTAAAAAGATAGGTATGCACAAAAATTTAATTGTATCCTACCAGAAATATTTATTTTTAAGTAATAATTGCTTTAATAAATATATTACATTTGTACTGCATTCTAATACCAATAGACAAAGCTGAAGGGGGAAATTAGAATAAAAAAACTAACTGCATAAAAATGCCTGAATGAAGAGGCAGACACGCAGAAGAGTCATGTATGTAGCATATCAGAACAATTCAGAAATTTTCCCTGTTACCACATGAAGCACAGGCCTAAAATAAAAAAGATTGACAATACCAAATGTGACCAAATGGAATCCTTATATAATGCAATTGAAAATGTAATGGTGATACTATACTTTGGAGCTGTCTTTTTGGCAGTTTCTTTTGAGTATATATTTACACAGTGATTCTACAATTAATCTCCACATCAAAAAATAATAAATAAATAAATAAATAAATAAATAAATAAATAAATAAAACACTGGTATGGGTATACTTATAACAGCTTAGCTCCCAAAAGCTAAGAAATGCAAAACCAATAAAACAAAAAATGTTCTAGCTATAAGAGAATGAATAAATGACATGTGCATGATCATACAACAAATGCTATTCAGCAGCATAAAATAATGAGCTGCTGATGACTGAATCTTGCTACCTCAAGACATAATTTGAATGAAAATAAGCTAAACAGGCTGGGTGTAGTGGCTGACACCTATAATCCCACCACCTTGGGAGGCCGAGGCGGGTGGATCACTTGAGGTCAGGAGTTCCAGACCAGACTGGCCAACATGCTGAAACCCCATCTCTACTAAAAAAACAAAAAAACCAAAAACCAAACAAACAAAACACACACACACACAAATTAGCCAAGCGTGGTAGTGTGTGCCTGTAATCCCAGCTACGAGGGAGGCTGAGGCAGGAGAACCACTTGAACCCGGGAGGTGCAGGTTGTAGTGAGCTGAGATAGCGCCACTGCACTTCAGCCTCGGTGACAGAGTGAGATTTTATTTCAAAAAAGAAAAATAAAAAAAAGCTAAACATAAAAAAGTTGGTGAAATGTATTATTGGTGATAGAAGTTAGAATGTTGTTGCCACTGGAGGGACCAGGATAAGAAGAGAACCTATACAGGGATACTGGAAAGTTCTAGGGAGATGCAGAGTCTTTATTTTGTTTTACATGGTACATACATAAGTCTATTTAATCAGCAATTTCGCCAAACAGAGCATAAGATCTGTTTATTTTATTACTTAGAAAATTTCCTCAATTACAAAAAGAAATAATAAATTATAAGGTTTTCCAGTTTTAAAAGATAAGGGCACTATGTTATACATTTTGGAAAAGAGATTGGGTCAGGAAAGAAATCACATTGATATCCATATCCATATTTATATACTTTGGGACTCTAAGCAGATACCTAGTTTTGTAGATTTATAGATTATTTATTTCAGATACGGTAAGCTTTAAAAGGATAGCTAGAGTGGAGATATGACAAAACTATTCCCTTGAAGTAAATTGACAGATTTATTTTTCCTTGAGAGCTGATGATGAATATACTATATTATTTAACTTTATTTACTGTTGTTAGCTATTTTAAAGAAATCTCACCCTATATTATTGTTCAACAGTCTGCAAAAGTTCCAAGAATGGGATATAATAACTTTCTCTACCAAATTTAGGTTCTCAATATAATTTGACCATATGCCAACATTTTATCATTCAGATATACTTTATTGGCAAATTATTTTGATATGTCTTTATACTCTTAGAAAAAAAGCAGTGTTGCTTATGAACAGAGAGAAATAACTTAGCATGCTTTGCTGTCTGTGTGGATTGCTCTTGCCTGTCTCATTTACCTTAAATCTTTATCAATGGGTAAATATTTTGAACTTCACCCAGTATATAACGGTTTAATGTAAATAAATAGATGAGTTATGTAGCTAATTGAAATTGAAGGAATATTTTTAAAAAATAAATTCAATAAATCAAGGTGAATTACTGGTTTCCTACAAATTTGTTGTGTATTAAAGATTATAAAAATTATTATACACGGCCGGCCGCGGTGGCTCAAGCCTGTAATCCCAGTACTTTGGGAGGCCGAGGCGGGTGGATCACGAAGTCAGGAGATCGAGACCATCCTGGCTAACATGGTGAAACCCCGTCTCTACTAAAAATACAAAAAACTAGCCGGGCGTGGTGGCGGGCGCCTGTAGTCCCAGCTACTCGGAGGCTGAGGCAGGAGAATGGCGTAAACCCGGGAGGCGGAGCTTGCAGTGAGCTGAGATCGCGCCACTGCACTCCAGCCTGGGTGACACAGCGAGACTCCGTCTCAAAAAAAAAAAAAAAAAAATTATTATATACATCAAACTTGAGCCAGTCTATCACTAATTCTAAACTGATGACAGCTTTGGTATAAAAAGTCTTCAGATATCTTTGCTGATGGATCTCAACACTGGCTGAATTTTAAAGAAAGTTTTTGAAATCTATGGATACACAGGTCTCATTTCAGAAGAACAATTTCTGGATGTGGGCTAACCATATATAATTTTGAAAGTTCTGTCCAAGTGCAGTGGCTCATTCCTGTAATCCCAGCACTTTGAGGCATTGAGGTGACCGATTGCCTGAGCTCAGGAGTTCAAGACCAGTCTGGGAAACATTCTCAGATGTCATCTCCACAAAAAGCATACAAAAATTATCCAGGTGTGGCAGGCACGCCTTTAATCCTACCTACTCGGGAGGCTGAGGTGGATCACTGGAGTCCAGGGGGCAGAGGCTGCGGTGAACCGAGTGCATTATAGCCTTGGCAACAGAGGGAGAGCCTGTCTCAAAAATAAAAATAAACTAGTTTCTCAGGTTATTCTAACATGCAACTAATTTGTAGAATTCCCTGGTAACTCTGAGGGCTTTTGAAGTGTCGATTCTAATCCCCAAGCTCAGGTAAAGAGAACTAAGATAAAGTCTGGGTGCTGCACTAGTTATGTCAAAAACAACTCTGTGCTTGTCTCCCCCATAGGCAAATAATGGTGTCAGATTTATTGATCATTGGATTCTTTTCTCAGTCTAGGTTTTTTCTTTTTTTCTAAATGTTTCTTTTCCTATGATTTTTCGTGAGATGTGAATAAGTTTGGCTTTCTTCCTTTGATTTTCAAAATGTCATCTTTTCTTGGAAAGAGAGTACAAAAAGCCAAAATCATCATGAGTATTGTCCTTTCATATAGAGGGACTACTTTCAATTTTTGTTTTAATTAAATCCAGTAAAGTAAAATAAAATGTCTAAGTATAGTGAATGTGCTTCCAAATGATTAGTATACTGAGGCTTATTATACATTTTTATTTATGATACTTTCATCTTAAATTAGGGAATGCTTCTCACTTTTGTTTGGAGACAGTAAACACACTGAAGAATTAAGTGGCCAGCAAGAGGAACAACTCCCTCTCTATGTCTTGGGTCTACTCAGAATTACTAACATTAAACTGAAAGGAATCCTGCCCAAATTGAAAAGCAACAACTATTATTTTATCAATATTGACAAAAATGATGCCATTTTTCATCCTATAACCCTAGTGCTGCTGATTATAATTAAAATCATATTTCTATCGATTCATGTTAGAAAAATGTATAAAATCATTATTTTTGATTTGTATTATACATAGTTTCAATTTCAACATGAATTTTCATACTTGTTTAACTCAGTTACAAATCAATTTTTTCTTTTCTTAGAACTTCAAATTTATCTTATTCATATACATGTGACACTGGTAAGAAAAATAAAATCATACTACCGTTTATTACTCTGTTGCTAGAATATATTTGAAGCATTTATTTTGTTTTATCAAAGTCCTGAAGTGGAATAATAGCTATAAAATTATTTCAGACTCAAGCAAGCACTGGAAAAAGCATAAGATCAGTGAATTTGTTGCTGTTTGTGATTTCAACACTTTCATTAACTGCCACTTATTCACAGTATGTGCATGCATAGACTGAAAAAATTTGACAGCTAGATCCATGAAACTGCTCATAAAGGTTGCTTTAGAAAACTCGGCGCAAATATTTCCAAAGTCTATAATACAGTGGATTAATACAGTAAAAGAAACATCAGTCTCTAGTTTAAAAATTTCGATACATCAGAATTTTTGACAAGGCCACCAATGTAGCCTGACCCCATTGATGTTCAGGGTCCGGATAAGGATGTGGTGCAGGGAAGAAGGGAAGAAGGACACAGAAAGTTATGTCTTCACTGTGTACGTTGTGACCTTAATTTGATTCTCTAAATTTAAGGAATTGAGAGCATAAACTCACTGAAATGATTTTATGAACGATTCTGAGGAAATTCATTCCCAGTGATATTGTGTAACCCAGAATGATGAGAGGACCATGTGAGAGAAAACGGAAGTCTAAAATTCTACTATGAAGAAAAATAAATTTTATATTTTTCTGATGTTAAAAGAGAAAGAGAACACTCCTTTCCTTTTCGTATTTACTTGAGATAACTTGATATTCTGAATCTTTCCTCTGTCACCTTAAGATGTATGCAAATCTTTATAACAGCCAAATAAGACTCTTGCTAGTTTTGCATACCGGAAATGTCTTACTTGGGGGACTTGGAGTCATCTCTTTAAATATGAACATCAAGGTGACAGACACCCTGTCTTCTGTCACTTTAACTTAGCTTAGATGCCTGGCGCAGAGTCATAACTTGATACTTGTCACAAAGATACAAGAAGTTTTACTTTTTCTTTGGATAAAGATACTTAACATATATGTAATAGATTTTATCTGCCTAATTCTATAAAATGGCGATATTTATTTTTCTCTTTGTAATCTCTTTAGTAAATGGCCTGTGATATGCATCACAACCTGATTTAATGCTAATTTAACAATAAAACTGTTTTACTATTTTCGACATTTTTGTGGAGAGGTTTTGCTGGATTGCAGGAGATTTCATATTTAACTACTTCTTCAAAGCCTACACCTGTCAAATTTGCATATTAGCTCTAAAGGAAGCCAGAGTCAAAGAAATAGCTGTAGTAAGAAAGAAAATGCATTGTCAAAGTTAGCATAATGTAATGACCACAGCTAGCCTGTAGAAGTATGAACTGTCTTTAGGGATGCTCCCATATAAAAGGGAAGGCTTTCCGTTTGGATAGTTTTAATTATAGAAGCAACTAGTTTCAAGTAATTATAATGTGCCTTATTTCATACTGAAACACAACCAAAGATTATGCATATTAATCATAGACACAATAATCATATTCTGAATCAAAAGAACTTGGGTACATCTCTTCTGTGGTTCCTCAAAATTTAAGAAATCTCTTTTACCCCATTTGTAACTTATTCTTAGAGAGCAAGATAAATAATTTGCAAAGTGCAGTACATCTTTCACACTACCTGAATTAAATAGTAGTCTAGCAATCAGAAAAATGTATTACCAGAGTACATTTTATTTTGACAGATTTACATTGCCATAGCTATTCTCTATTTCAATAACGGGCACCATTAAAATGACATTTATTTTCTATGACTTGATAATCCACACACAGAGACATTCAGTAAATGTGACTATGACCATCTCTCTTTTCTCATTTTTTTTCCTTTACAAAATAAATAAGCTATTTGTGAAGGTGTAAAATGAAGGCACTGATAGAAAAGATGATAGAGGTATTAAATCAGTTATATAATGTAATAGTATTTTCAGATGTCAATTTGTAGTAAAAAGAGATAAGATAGTGGAGTAAGCAAGAATTGAGAATGGAAAACATACAGTTAAGGAAAAGTAAAGAGAGTAGAAAAAATCTGCTGTCAATTTTAAGGTAGAAGAGGCAGATTTGCTGTGAATCAAAAGCAGTGAAAATATGTTTCCTTCTTGATATTTTTGGATTGTCTTGCATATATCTTTAAAACTTAATTTCTCTCTTTCAAGATAAATTGACAGACCGAACACAAACTATCATAAAATAATTATATTATTTGAAGCCATACACAATAATAGTATAATCCTGTTACTTACAGATTCTGAGGTACAGAGGAGTATCTAACTTCCTGCAGCCCAGCAATCCCCAGAGCAAACTAAATACAACTATTAATAGATTGAAGTATTCCTTGATAGACCAAGGATTTGTGGTCTTACAATTTGTTTGTATTATAATTGATTTTTGCATACATCAAAAATGAAATAATCTGAATTATAAAAGTGGATAAATTTTATGCATTAAATAATTTTATTTTTATGGAAAAATATATTTCCACATAAAGGGAAATGAACCAAAGACATTAACTATGTTAATGTCGATTTACTGGAAAATGTAAAATTAAAAAATTTTTAAATGGCTTCTCCTAAAAACAACATACTGTTATATACTGACCAAAGCTGGCTGTCTGGATGGTATATGTATTAGCCCGTTCTCACGTTACTGTGAAGAACTGTCCAAGACTGGGAAATTTATAAAGGAAAGAGGTTTAATTGACTCACAGTTGCACATGGCTGGGAGGCCTCAGGTAACTTACAATCTTGGCAGAAGGGGAAGCAGGCATCTTTTTCACAAGGCAGCAGAAGAGGGAGAGAGTATGTGACGGAGGAACTGTCAAACATAAAACCATCAGGTCTCCTGGGAATTCAATTACTATCACAAAAAGAGCATGGGGGAAACCGTCCCTATGATCCAATCACCTCCCACCAGGTCCTCCCCTCAACAGGTGGGGATTACAATTAGAGATGAGATTTGGGTGGAGACACAGAGCCAAACCATATCAGTATAGTACCTTCTTGCTAAAGAGACTAGTTACTATATGTTTTCACTTACAGTCACCAGATAGCATTCAATATTTTTAAAGATGTCAGCCAAAAATGTTATGAAAGATAGCTGTTTGATCTATTTTTCAAAAGGATAATTTGACATTATTAACAAGTACTATCCTGTCATCTTCTACACATGGAGAGATAAATGAATGAGAATACCTTCTTTCTTTCAAATAGTAACACAAATATTCCATCCTTTGAATATTTATGTTAATTGCCACAAATTAGTAAAAGGAAATGTGTATTTTCCAAGTACTGAACATAGTGTGCTCTTTGTCAATCAAATCCATATTTAGCTATTACCCAGAATTACATATGAAGACGTTTTCTTTAAAGGTATCTCATGTTTTCTAAGATTTTATTTTACATTTGATTGAAATGTACTAACTTTTTGAAATAAAAGCTAGTATCAAAAAAGTTCTGTAAATTTGCATTCTCTTCCTCCAGGTTATAATAAGAAATATATTTATTCTAATGCATAAGGAATATGTTGAAGTGGAGTACAATATTCCATGCAGTTTACAGAAGCATAACATAATGACTTCAGGATACTCAACTCATAAATATTTTGATGAATTACTTTTAAAAATTTGTCATTAAAATTTCTAATACTCTTGTCTAAATCTCCACACATCACCAGATAAAGTAATACCTAACCATTTTTTTGTTATTCATATATTGATTTTTTTATTTCTTTTAAAATAATTCTTACTTCTTTCACTACTTTCCAGAACAAAACATTCTCCTCTTAATTAAAATTTCTGGCCTATGTATGAACTATAGAGAATCTGAAATGTGTTCTATGAAATCATCATAAGTGTAGCTACTGTCAATAAAAGCTTGATATCAAAGAAAGAGATTACTGTTCTAGCAGATATCAGACTATGAAAGACTGGGCATGGTGACTCACGCCTGTAATCCTAGCACTTTGGGAGGCCGAGGTGGGTGGATCACTTGAGGTCAGGAGTTCGAGACCAGACTGTCCAAAATGGCGAAACCCCATCTCTACTGAAAATACAAAAATTAACCAGGCATAGTGGTGCATGCCTTCAGTCCCAGCTACTAGGGAGGCTGAGACAGGAGAATCGCTCGAATCCAGATAGCAGAGGTTGCAGTGAGCTGAGATCGTGCCACCACTAATGGAGTGTCAGAAGCAGAAAAGTTTACTATGAATTACAGGTGTTACAGAAGGTTTTAGAGTAAAAGTTGATCTTTATCTTATTTGAGTATGGAAATAATTTATGACTAAGACCTCAAAAGCAAATGCAGCAAAAACAAAACTAGGCAAATGGGACTGAATTAAACTTAAAAGCTTTTGCACACAAAATAAATCATCAAGAGTCAACAGACAATCTTCAGAAAACGAGAAGATATTTACAAATTATGCATCTGATAAAGAGCTAATATTCAGAATCTACAACAAATTCAAACAACTAAACAGAAGAAAAACTAATTCTGTTAAAGTCGGCAAAAAACATGAATTGACAATTCTCAAAAGAAATACAAACAGCCAAGCAGCCAAAACACATGAAACAATGTTCAAAATCATTAGTCATCAGAGAAATTTAAATTAAAACCACAATGTGATGCCATCTCACACCACTCAGAAAAGCTTATTAAAAAACCAAAAAAACAACACATGTTGGCAAGGATACAAAGAAAAGGTAATGTTTATATACTACTGGTAGGAATGTAAATTAGTACAATCTCTATGGAAAACAGTGTGTACATTTCTCAAGGAACAAAAAAAACAGAACTACCATTCGGCCTTGTAAATCCGCTACTAGATATCTACCCAAAGGAAAATAAATCATTACATCAAAACTACGACTGCAATAGCATGTTTATGGCAGCACTATTCATGATAGCTAAGTCATGAAATCAATCTAAGTGTCTATTAGCAGATTACTGGATAAAGAAAATGTGGTACATACACACCATGGAATACTATACAACCTTAAAAAGCTATACTGTATTAGCAATATTTTGGTGTCTTTGGTAGCAACCTGGATGGATCTGGAGGCTATTAACCTGAGTGAAATAACTCAGAAACAGAAAACCAAATACTTCATATTTTCACTTGTAAATGTGAGCTAAATAATGGATACAGACTGGCATAAATATAAATATAATAGACACTGGAGACTCCAAAATGTGAGAAGGTAGGAGGGAGGGTGAGGCTTGAAAAATTACCCGTTGAGTACAACGTTCACTGTTTGGGTGATGGGTATACTAGAAACTCCAGCCTCAATATTGCATGCTATACTAATGTAACAACCCTTCACATATACCCCCTGAATCTGTAATTTTCTTAAAAAATAGCAGAAGTAAAAAGAAGAAAGGAAAGTACTCTAGGTAGGATTAATGTCTTCAGAGTAATACAAATTGTATTTTAAGAAGATACTAAGAAACTGGTTCTCTAAGAGCAAGGAATTTACTAGGAAATTTGGCAGAGTGAGACCAGATTTTGGATTAACTCAAAACCATTCAAATTAGTTTAAATCTGAAGTCGGAAATAGGATCTCATTTCTCAAGTGTGCTTTGTTTTGGTTTGAGTTTGCTTTATCTAAACCCCTAGTAATTTTTTTTTTTTTTTATGAGAGAGGGGTTTCATGACCAAATAATCAGTTTTTGAAATGCTGACCACTATATTCAAAGATTCAACCTATAATAATTATGTATTTAAGTATACAAAAAACAAATATATTTAAACTAATGTACTTGTGTTTACTCTAGACAATTAATAAGCTAAAGATTTCATATGTATTAACTATTTCCTTTATAGTCAGAGTTATGTGAAATAGGTAAATAATTATTATATCTATTTTATTTTTTTGGTTTAAAATTTTATTATTTTTTATTATACTTTAAGTTCTAGGGTACATGTGCACAATGTGCAGGTTTGTTACATATGTATACATGTGCCATGTTCATTTGCTTCACCCATTAACTCATCTTTTACATTAGGTATGTCTCATAATGCTATCCCTCTCCCCATCCCCCCACCCCACGACAGGCCTGTGTGTGTGATGTTCCCCGCCCTGCGTCCAAGTGTTGTCATCATTATTATATCTATTTGATAAATGTCAAGAACAAAATACGGATCAAAATAATGTTCTCTAATTCATAAACATAGGAAATAATAGATACAAGATTGACAGTCTCTTATTCAGAATATGTTACTTATTTCTCATTAGTATTACTCTCTTGTGGAGATTTGTATCTCTGTATTTACTGAGCATGAACTTTTTAGTAGGCATTGGGTAAAATGACAAATTATTGAATATTTTCCCTCTGAGTTTGCTCATGTGACAAATATTCTTTCTACCCTCACTTTTTGAAGAAATATTTTACTGTAGTAAAACTGTGTAAAGAGAAAGTATGTCAAGAAGAAGAAATAAATTATTGACAGGGAATAGATTAAAATGCTTATTATTCAAAGATGCTATAATTAAGAATGAAGAAATTCAAATAAATCTAAAATATATTATAATTAATAAAGATGAAAAATGGGTGAATCAAACAAAATTGAAAATTTAGAAGTAGATCATATATATAAAATCACCTTATTTATGATAAAAGTGCCATTAATATCTGGGAAGTAAGGATAGTCTTTCAAACATTATTTTGTGTCATTTTGATATTCATATGAAAAAAGAGTATGGGAACCCATAGAACTATTTTCAAGTCAATTGTAGATGGATTGCAAATCTGAACATGAATGTTAAGAGAATAAATATAGGAGAAATATTTAAGAATACTTTAGTTACCCTGAAATGAGCAAAACTTCTGCTATGAAGGAAACAAATAAAATGTTATCATAGTCTACATTAAGATTTAGAACATCTGTTCATCCAAAGACTATTCAGACAATGAAAAAACAAACAACAGATTGAAAGGAGGTATTGGTAATATGTATATTTGGTACATAGAATACAACTGACTGGTATCCACAATAAAGATAAAATTCTTAAAACTCAATTAAAAAAGAATAAAGAAATCAATAGAAAAATAAACAAAATAACTTCTAAAAAATTCACCAAAGATGATAACCAATGAAAATTAACATAGTGAAACAATGTTTAACTTCATTCATCACTAGACAAATGTAAAATAAAACCACAATAGAACTACTAGACACCTACCAGAATGGCTAAGTGAAAAAGGCAATATCCATTTTGGAGCAGTTCAAACCCTAGTACATTGCTACTGAGATTGTAAATCATACAAACATTTTGAAAAACTGCTTGGTGGTATCTGCTAAATGTAAATATGTTAGCCTATGAAACACCTATTCTATTCATATGCACATGAATATGTTCATCTTTACCAAATTGTATATAGAGTAATCACATATTAATCATCTTTCCAAGGGAATGTAAGCTAGAAATAAGCTAAATGTCATTACAGTATTAATAGAATAGATAAATGAATGGTGATATATCTACATAACTAAATATTCTTCAACAATGAGCATTTACAACTACAAATAAAACTGTCACATATATCAACAAACACAATAAGCAAAACACAAAAAAGTATTTATGGCATAATTATTTATTTTTGAACTTTCATTTTAGGTTCAGGGGCACATGTGCAGATTTACCATTCTTTTTATATAATGTTTAACAGTTGGTCAAATTAATAAATGGTGTTAGAATTTAGGAAGTCATTGTCCTTGGAATGGCAAGCCAGGCAGTGACTGAAAAGTGGCAGGAGACGGCTTCACATGTTGTGGTAAATGTAATTTCTTAATCTGAATTTGGTTATGTGGGTATGTTAACTTTGTGAATATTCAACAAGCTATCCAATTTTTTTTATATTTGACTTATATATGTTTATATGTCAATATAAATGTTTATGTTTAAAAATACAAGATTCTGCAAAGTTCTTCAGGACAGACGTAGCCTCATTGCATAGTTTACCCATTAAGTTTTATCCTTATTTCACTTTGGCCTGAGGATTTCTTTCATATTGCCCAATTTTTGATCCTATGAGAATAAATTGTATATATATATACACACACACACATATATATATATGCACATTTGCAAGCACCTATAGTTCATTATTCATTACTGTGAGTACTAAGCCATAATATTATTTCATTTATTATTGCTGGGGACTACATCACAATTTATTAATCCATTTATTGCTTGATAGACATATGGGTTCTTTATAAGTTGAATATTATGAGTAAAGCTGCAATAAATATTCGTGAACAGTCTTTATGGATATATATTTCATTTATCAGGCAAATACCTGGATGTAAAATTGCAGTACAGGCATGATGGGAGATGTTTAACATCCAGCTTTCTGGATGGCAAGAGGAAGAGAAAATTTTGATTGTCGGGGTTGCCGGTTGCCATAGTGTAAATATTTTAACCATGACTGATATCAACCAACAAACGTTACATCCCTGAAGACAGAGTTGAGAAGATGTGTATAAAAATCTCTCATAAGGCCAGTATGAGTGAGCTCTAGAACTCACTTCATGAAACTGCTGATTTAAAGGGTAAAAAGGGTAAAGTCTCTGTCTTTAAGAAACTTCAAAACTGCTAAAATGGTTGTCCATTTTGACATATTCACAAGAAGTACATGAGATTTCTACTAATAGTTAGTGGGGTCAGACATTAAAAATTTTAGCCAGTATAGCATGTAGTGTTATCTCATATTTGTCTGATGTCTAATGATGGTGAACACCTTTTAATTAGCCTATTAATCATTTATATATTATCTTTAGTTAACTGTATTTTAGTTAATTGTATATTCATATTTTTGCTTGTTTTAAAGTTTAGATTGTTTGTATTTTACATTGTTACAAGAAATCTTTTTAAACAGTCCTAAACCCTTATTTTCAGCATGAAACCAACTCTAATTAATACATAGCCTTAAGCAGAGAATCTCAGCTGATCCCAGTCTTGATTGACTGACTTGATAGAATTCTACACACTTGTGAATGAAATATAAATCTTGTTTCATCATTGCAATACTTGAAGTTCTTTATTTCACCAACTATTTTTGCACTAATAAATTATTAATACAGGATTTGGCACTTAGAAATGAGATACTTAAATAATGAAAAAATACTGTTTTAGGTTTGCAATTAGATGGGCATTAACAAGGAAACTGTTATAAGAGATTGAAAAATTAATTACTCATATTACATAGTGGTGAAACAATTGGTAAAAATATTACCCGTGACAATTTAGAAAGAATAAAAATACATTTAATAAACTTGTGCTAATCGACAAGTAAGTTTTGAAGCAAAATATCGTTGGGAGTTGACTTATCAAATTGTGTAAGGTGTTAAAAGGAAATGATGAGCCCTCAGAAGTGACCAGTCTGCAAATATAATTGTAAAATAGAATGTGAAATAATTCCCAAAATTTCAGTGTTAAAAAGTGAATATGCTTCTCACTAAATCAAACTTGCCTGAAAACACAGCTTTAAGACAAAGAGAACCCTAGAATATTGCCATTAAGAAAAAGCCTTATGACAAAAACAGAGGTTAAGTGAGTGCTGTAACCTCATTATTTAGAGCTCTGAAAGAATTATTTTGCTACTAAGTTATTTAAGCTCTTCAGAGAGATTGCAAATAGGGAATTGAGAGTCTATGTGCCCTACAGTCATCCTTCAGTATCCATGGGAGATTGGTTCTAGGACCAGGATATAAAAATCCATGGATGCTCGAATCCTTTATATAAAATGTGCTACTACTTTATTTGTTATACACAACAATGAGGCTATAAAATAAATTAAAAGCATGGAAGTAAGAACAAAGAATACAATTTCTCCTTTATTTGCAGATTATTGGAGTAAGTCATTAAAAATCCCAAAGAATGTAAAAACAGTGCTGGAAAAAAGAATTATATTAATGGAAAAAATTAATCTTAAAATCCCAGACATTATAAAAAGCAACTTGAATTATCAACTTATGTAAGAGCTGAAATGATAAACCTGCTAGAAAAAGACATAAGAAGAAATTCTTGTAAACTTGGAATATGCAAATTTTTTAAGGAAAGAAAGAGCACATCTATTAAGGTGGATAAATTGAACTTTAACCAAATTACAATTTTTGCTTTTCAGAAGAACAGTAGTAAATTGTAAAAACAACAACATATATTTATAAAATATTCACAATGCATGTATCATACAAGGGACTTATACCTACAATAGAAAAACTGAAACTCAAAAATCAAACTCAAAAATCACAAGACAAAAATTTGGGAAATAGTTAAACAAACATTTTACAAAAGAAGTTACACAAAATGTAATAAGCATATAAAAATCAGAAAAAAATGCATGTTAGAACTTTATTTAGAAACCACTACAGAAACTTTAGAATGACTAAAATTTAAACATCTGATCTGTATGTAGTGTACCTGGAATTCTTGTTATATCTTAATGGGAATGCACAGTGGAGAATCAGTTGTGAAAAGATTAGACAATTTCTTGTAAAGTTAAATAAACATCCAACCCTAGACATTTATAAAATGAGATGAAATTATAACTCCATGGGAATATTTGTTCAGAAATATTCATGAGTTTTATTTATAATTGCTAAAAATTAGAAACAATCCAAATGGCTTTCAACTGTTGAATGGATAAACAAGTTCGAGATCAGCCTGACCAACATGGCGAAATCCTGTCTCTTCTTAAAATACAAAATTAGCCAGACATTGTGGCACATGCCCTAATCTCAGCTACTTTGGAAGCTGAGGCAAGAGAAGCGCTAGAACCCAGAAGGCGGAGGTTGCAGTGAGCTGACATTGCACAATTTTACTCCAGCCTAGACAACAAGAATGAAACTCCATCTCAAAAAAAAAAAAAAAAAAGGAAAAAATCTCCAATTTTTTTAGCATGATTTTCAACAGACTAAATACAGAAGTATCTATACAATATTAAAATTAAACCTTAATTTAACGAGGTCAGCAAATTCTGAAATTAATTTATTTTCATGTTTGTATAAGAAAAGGTAAAATTAAAATACTATATATAATTATCTTTAAAGCATTGCATTCCTCTAAATTTTTCAAAAATGTGTAAGATATTTACACTAAAAAAATCACAAAGTACTATTGAGAAAAATTAGAGAACTAAATAAATGGGAGAATAAACCATGTTTATAAATTAGAAGATTTGGTAAAGTAATGGTAATAACTCTCTCATAATTGTTCTTCAGCTCCAATGCAATGTCAGTGCAGATCTCAGCAGGTTTTTTCACAGATATTGTAAAACTACTTTTAAATGAATATGCATTGCAAAAGGCAAAAGTTGGCAGGATGGCCTTGAGGAAGGACATCAAAGTTGGAGTACTTATACTAGCAAGTATCAAAACTTACCATTAAAAAAAAGAAAAAAATGCTGTACTATGGCATAAAGGATGGCATATTGTAGAACCAGTGGTTTCATTCATCCAAGAAGCCAAAAAATGCATGGTAAAATGGTAAAAATCACTTATCATCAGAGAAATGTAAAACCATTATGAGGTACTATCTCACACCAGTCAGAATGATTATTTTTAAAAAGTTGGCCTGGCGCGGTAACTCATGCCTGTAATCCCAGAACTTTGGGAGGCCGAGGCGGGGAGATTACCTGAGGTCAGGAGTTCAAGACCAGCCTAACCAACATGGTGAAACCCTGTCTCTACTGAAAATACAAAAATTAGTCAGGCGTGGTGGCAAGCACCTGTATTCCCAGGTACTTTTGAGACTGAGACAGGAGAATCACTTGAACCCAGGAGGCAGAGTTTGCAGTGAGCCATGATCGTGCCATTGCACTCCAGCCTAGGTGACAGAGCAAGACTCCATCTAAAAACAAAAAACAAAAAAGTTAGCCAGACATGGTAGCCCATGCCTATAATACCAGCTGTTTGGGAGGCTGAGGGGGAGAATCATTTGAACCTGGGAGGTGGAGGTTGCAGTGAGTCTTGATCCTAGATCACACCACTGCACTCCAGCTTGGGCAACAGAGCAAGACTAACCCCATTGTCTCAGCCCAAAATCTCCTTAAGCTGATAAGCAACTTCAGCAAAGTCTCAGGATACAAAATTAATGTGCAAAAATCACAAGCATTCTTATACACCAGTAACAGACAAACAGAGAGCCAAATCAGGAATGAACTTCCATTCACAATTGCTTCAAAGAGAATCAAATACCTAGGAATCCAACTTACAAGGGATGTAAAGGACCTCTTCAAGGAGAACTACAAACCACTGCTCAGTGAAATGAAAGAGGACACAAACAAATGGAAGAACATACCATGCTCATGGATAGGAAGAATCAATATCGTGAAAATGGCCATACTGCCCAAGGTAATTTATAGATTCAATGCCATCCCCATCAAGCTACCAATGAGTTTCTTCACAGAATTGGAAAAAACTGCTTTAAAGTTCATATGGAACCAAAAAAGAGCCCGCATCTCCAAGACAATCCTAAGCCAAAAGAACAAAGCTGGAGGCATCACGCTACCTGACTTCAAACTATACTACAAGGCTACAGTAACCAAAACAGCATGGTACTGATACCAAAACAGAGATATAGACCAATGGAACAGAACAGAGTCCTCAGAAATAATACCACACATCTACAGCCATCTGATCTTTGACAAACCTGAGAGAAACAAGAAATGGGGAAAGGATTCCCTATTTAATAAATGGTGCTGGGAAAATTGGCTAGCCGTAAGTAGAAAGCTGAAACTGGATCCTTTCCTTACTCCTTATATGAAAATTAATTCAAGATGGATTAGAGACTTAAATGTTAGACCTAATACCATAAAAATCCTAGAGGAAAACCTAGGTAGTACCATTCAGGACATAGGCATGGGCAAAGACTTCATGTCTAAAACACCAAAAGCAACGGCAGCAAAAGCCAGAATTGACAAATGGGATCTCATTAAACTAAAGAGCTTCTGCACAGCAAAAGAAACTACCATCAGAGTGAACAGGCAACCTACAGAATGGGAGAAAATTTTTGCAATCTACACATCTGACAAAGGGCTAATATCCAGAACCTACAAAGAACTCAAACAAATTTACAAGAAAAAAACAAACAACCCCATCAAAAAGTGGGCAAAGGATATGAACAGACATTTCTCAAAAGAAGACATTCATACAGCCAACAGACACATGAAAAAATGCTCATCATCACTGGCCATCAGAGAAATGCAAATCAAAACCACAATGAGATACCATCTCACACCAGTTAGAATGGCGATCATTAAAAAGTCAGGAAACAACAGGTGCTGGAGAGGATGTGGAGAAATAGGAACGCTTTTACACTGTTGGTGGGATTGTAAACTAGTTCAACCATTATGGAAAACAGTATGGCGATTCCTCAAGGATCTAGAACTAGATGTACCATATGACCCAGCCATCCCATTACTGGGTATATACCCAAAGGATTATAAATTATGCTGCTATAAAGACACATGCACACGTATGTTTATTGCAGCACTATTCACAATAGCAAAGACTTGGAATCAACCCAAATGTCCATCAGTGACAGATTGGATTAAGAAAATGTGGCACATATACACCATGGAATACTATGCAGCCATCAAAAAGGATGAGTTTGTGTCCTTTGTAGGGACATGGATGCAGCTGGAAACCATCATTCTTAGCAAACTATCACAAGAACAGAAAACCAAACACCGCATGTTCTCACTCATAGGTGGGAACTGAACAATGAGATCAGTTGGACTCAGGAAGGGGAACATCACACACCGGGGCCTATCATGGGGAGGGGGAAGGGGGGAGGGGGGAGGGATTGCATTGCGAGTTATACCTGATGTAAATGACGAGTTGATGGGTGCAGCACACCAACATGGCACAAGTATACATATGTAACAAACCTGCACGTTATGCACATGTACCCTACAACTTAAAGTATAATAATAATAAATAAATTTAAAAAAAAAGAAAAATAAAATAAGTCTGTTACTCTTTCTGATAAAAAACAAACAAACAAAACAAAACAAAACAAACAAACAAACAAAATGTCAAAAACAGCAGATGTTAGGAAGGATACAGAAAAAAGGTAACATTTGTACACGTTTGGTGGAAATGTAAATTAGGACAACTTTTATAGAAAACAGGATGCAGACTTCTCAAAGAATTAAAAATACAACTACTGTTCAACCTGGTAATTCCACTAGAAGGTATTTCCAAAGAAAAATAAATCAGTATATTAAAAAGACACCTGAACTCATATGTTTATTGCAGCACTATTCACAGCAGCAAAGTCAAAGAAACAACCAAGTTCTATAAACAGATGATTAGATTAAGAAAATGTGGTATGTATACACTGTGGAATACTATGAAATTATAAAAAAGAATTGATCATCTTTGCAGCAATATAGATGAAGCTGGATGTTGCTATCTTAAGTGAAATAAGTCAGAAGCAGAAAACCAAATACCTCATATTCTCACTTATGACAGAGCTAAACAGTGAGTCCACATGGACATCAACATGGAAATAAGAGACACTGGGGACTCAAAAGGGAAGAGGATTGGAAAGGGTGAGGGTTGAAAAAGTACCTTTTGGGTACAATGTTTATTATTCAAATCATGGGTACACTAGAAGCCCAAATCCCACCACTACACAGTATATCCATGTGACAAACTTGGCACATGTCCCCCGAATCTGAACAAATAAAAATATATTAAAAAATGAAAAAAGGAAAACATAAAATGGCATATTTGAAAACAAAGATAAAGACCTGCTGAAAAATACTTGCTTCTTGGATACCTACAGCTGCACTTTAAATAAGACATCACCCTATGATGGATTCATTTATTGGACATGTAGTTTCATTCAATGTTATTGTAGAAAGGTATTTTCAACTAATATGCACCATGTGTATTCAAATTAGTTGAAGAATTCTATCATTTCACAATATAATAAGCCTAAGCAATCCAGTAATTAATAATGAAGCATCTTTTAGAGAGGAATTGGGCAAATAAGGCATAAGATTACACAGAATTAAATGCTTTATTTCAATGTCTTGCCTTGAAAAAGTATATTACCAAACTCACATGTATTATGTGAATAAAAATATTCGCAGTTTTTATCACATATGGTAAATATATATCCAAATCCCCTTTAATAATTTACACAATCATTTTTAATTAATATTCTGTAAGCTTCTATATATGCCATCATTGAAAGATTTTAATTGCCTGGGTTGTCAGAAGGTAGAGAGGTTATATATAGTTCTTCAGAAAAGCACAGATATGTATGAGGACTCTCAAAGTCCTCTGTCAACTCTATGAATCTGTAATGTGATGCTTTATTTTGAAAAATATTGGTGACAAATTATTCCCAACAAACGACTTCGCATAAATACAAGTGTTGACTCTTAAGTAGCAAAACCAATTACATTTGTCACTTGTATATTATTCCAAATGTCATTTCTTATTTCATAAAAATATCCTAGCATTCTAACTATGTAACTACATAGTTGCTGCTGAATTAACAAAGAATTACATTTATTTTTAAAATATCAGATATTTAAATTTCAAAAATATATATGCATATATTTATCTACATTAGTGTGTGTGCGTGTGTGTATGTCAGAAGTAAGATAATCTGTAAGTCACAATTGAGTGATAGAGGATAGACTATCTACCAATTATTTCTCATGTTTTTTGTCTGAAATATTATCTATTAACAACCAAATAGATAAATGGACATAAGTACAGAAAACTAATTTAAAATAGTGGTTTGGTTTACTCTTCCTGTGTAATGAACCACCCCAATGCTCAATGGCTTAAAACAACCATTTTGTTTGCTAGCTCATTGTTAAAGAAATGTGTCAGGGTTCCATGGAGCTACCTTGTCACTGCTTCACTTTTCCTTATCAAGTTGTGGCTCAGCTGAAGCTGTAGGATCCACTTTCGAAGTGAGTTCACTCATACAGTTGACAAGTTGTTTCTGGCTGATGAGTGGGACCTAACCTTAGGCTTGTTCTGAGCTTCTTTTGCACAAGGACTATCTATGTGGGTATGTGGGTAATTTAAGATTCTCACAGCATAAATGTCTCTGGATAACTAAACTGACATTAAGTGGTTGCCCATAGAAAGCAAAAACAAGCTGCTGGACTAAGTAATTCTAAGTAAGTCTTAAGACTTACTTTAGAAACTTGTACAATATTGTTTGTGCTATTTGCTGTTAGTTAAAGAAGTCACTTATTCAGGGGATGGTTTAAACTATTGTTTGAAGATGAGGAAGCATGTTTCCTTAGGGGCCAACAAAACAAGTTTATTTCAGGCTGAGACACAACCCCTAATGATTCATGTTTTTCTTACCTTCTTTCCAATATCCTCAAAGTACCATTTCATTATGGCATCAGCTCCAGCTTGAGGCTGTGATATCATCTAAATCAAGTATAGGTATCAAAGAAAGTTCCTCAATCACAGATTATTTTGACTTAATGGCCTGTGAACTTAGGAGAAAATTAATCTGCCTTCCAGAAATACAAAATAAAATGTTGAGCCAGTGACAAGGACAAAAATATGTATTTCCATTCAAAATGGCAGACAACAGGGCGCCTGTGTCTATCACCAGGGAATTGTTTGTCAAATTGACCAACTTGACCTCTGAGTAATCCTTCATTTTCAGAAAGAAATGATCCATGTTTCCAGATGAATAGATTTCTTAACTTGTTTTTTTACCTACAAAAGTACTGAAGAAAAATATGGGTGACAGTGGGAAGAAGTTGGCATAAATATTCATTCCATCAAATTCATGAATACATAGATATGTATTCATTCCATCAATTTCAAGTAGAGAGTTGAATTTTCAAATAAAATATTATGAAGAAAAATATAAACAGCAAGAGAAAATAAATGTGGAAATTGTTAAAACAAGATAAAAAGATAAGTTATATTTAGCAAAAATAAATTCATTTTACAAATCAAATTATAAACCTAAAATAACGTTCTCATAAGCAGAGACTCTTATTATTGCACTTCATCAAGTACTGAAGATGCCCCAGTGATTTCAGTTGGATAGAATTAAGAGGAAATTAGTCAAGGTAAAATAAATTTTAATGAAAGACAAAATAGTTCTCTTTATTTAGAAATGTGGTAAGAATTTTTCAGTTTTGCTTTTATTTTTCTCATAAATGATACCAAAATGAAGTGCTGATATATTCCCTAGCTACTAGAAAAATTTGAAGTATTGATGTGCTTGCTTTTGACCGCTTCTAAAACACAATTAAAATGAAAATCTGCCTTTACAAACCTGATTTTTAAATTATTCAATAGACCGTTAAAAGAGTATAATTTGCAGGGGTTTTTTTTAACTTTTATTTGATGTTCTGGGATATATGTGCAAGTTTGTTACATAGGTAAATTTGTGTCAGAGGAGTTTGTTGTACAGATTATTAATATTTCATCACCCAGGTATTAAGCCTAGTACCTATTAGTTATTTTTTTTCTGATCCTCTCTTTCCACCAACCGTCTACTCTCTGATAGGCCCCAGTGTGTGTTGTTCCTCTCTATGTCTCCAAATGTTCTCATCTTTTATCTCCCACTTATAAGTAAGGACGTACAGTATTTGGTTTTCTGTCCCTGTGTTAGTTTGTTAAGAATAATGGCCTTCAGTTCCATCCATGCCCTGCAAAGGACTTGATAGCATTCTTTTTTAATAATTGAATAGTATTCCACAGTGTATACGTTCCACATTTTATTTATCCAATCTGTCATTGATTGGAATTTAGGTAGATTCCATGTCTTTGCTAGTGTGAATAGTGTTGCAATGAATATACGTGGGCATGTGTCTTTATAATATAATAATTTATATTCTTTTGGGTATCTACCCAGTAATGGGATAACTATACATATGACAGAGATGTAATATCCACAATCTAAAAGGAACTTAAACAAATTTACAGAAAAAATCAACCCCATTAAAAAGTGGGAAAACACATGAGCAGACACTTCTCAAAAGAAGACATACATGTGGCCAACAATCCTATGAAAGAAAGCTCAACATGACTGATCATTAGAGAAATGCAAATCAAAACCAAAATGAGATACAATCTAACACCAGTCAGAATGGCTATTATTAAAAGCAAAAAATAACAGATTCTGGTGAGGTTGTGGAGAAAAAGGGACTCACACACTGTTGGTGGGATTGTGAATTACTTCAACCATTTTGGAAGACAGTGTGGTGATTCCTCAAAGACCTCAAGACAGAATTTGCATTTTTTAACATAAATTTGCTCATATAAATATTTTGAATACTGATATTTACATGCATATAACAGCTAGATATAGCCCTCCCAATAATCAAATTTTTACATTCAAAAGAAAGATCACTTCCAGGCCAATCTTTACTAGCCATAATATTAAGATAAATAAGTAACCAGAATTTCCTGTTCATTGATTTTGGGAAGCCAATGTATTAATTCAGGAAAATGAATTTCAACAGTTTTAGTTCATTTTTTCTACTAATGATATGTAATGTATTTCAATTTTCACATTTGAATTAAAACCAATGATAATAATTAAACTCATATTTTAGTCAATAATAAATAATTACTATATCTAATGTAATTACATTCTGCACTCTGTATAATAAAATTACGTTTATTCTTCACTGTGTATAGTTTTTCCCTCAATCTAGTGGAAATGGCCACTTTATAAACACAAAGGGGAATTATTTAAAGTCTCAGTATTATTATCTCTAAAAACTCTACCTAACCCAATTGAATTCAGTAATATCTACGTCATCATCTCCAATTTGAAGGCATATATTTCCTTACCAAGTGAAGAAAAAAAGACATCTTTAGTAGTACACTGTTCTTAAATACAAGATGGAGAAGACTTGGTGTGTTTTTTTTTTTTCCTATAGCCAGTAAGATGAAAAAACTGTTCATAAATGTCTCTTAAGATTTCTCTTTTACTAGTTATTCCAAATATTCAGAGTTTATATGAAGACATTTAATTAAATATTATTCCCTAGATGCTTGTTTGTATCTCTACATGTGAATTGCTGATCAATTTTTTTTAAACCAAGGTCTCGGACTCAAATATAAAAGTAGGTACATTGGTTAGGTTAGTGTGACTATGTTTATCATTTCACAATGTACACGTATATCAAACCATCATGATGGAAATCTTATATGTGATATAATTTGTCTGTAATACCTCAATAAAGCTGGAAAATAAAGAGTGTTGAAGTTGCTATAAGGGTTACAGGAAATGTCATCCCTTGAAAAGGCTTACAAACTCTGGCAACAAATATACATGATTAATGAGTTAAACTAAGAAATAAGTACAATAGAAACCAGAGCATAAAGTGCAAAATCACAATATAATATGAAACTTTAAAACATTAATATATCTGTGTAGCATGGGGGAAAAATAAAATATTAAAAATATAAAACTTTAAGTAACTTCAAATTTAATATGAAATGATTTATATATCTTAATGAAGATTAAGTCATCTGGGAATTGAAAGGATTTGGTCAGGGAAAAAAGCATAGAAAAGGCAAGTGTGCAGAGACAAATAATAGCATTTTCTTCCTGTACTGTGCAGAGGAGGGTCTGTGCACTAGCAAAAAGCAAGACTCAAAGGCTGGGCACATTTAGTTGTTGTATTTGGGGTTATTCCACACTGAAATTATCTCATTAAATCCTCTTGCTCTGTTTCTGTGCTCACCAAATGTGCCAGTTTCAAGTAAAAATAGTTTAATTCAACTGTTTTTTGCTAAAAAGAAAGAAGAAGGAGGAGAAGAAAACAATATCTTAGAGAACAGAGCTGAATTTTAGGTTTCAGGAAAAGCTAGATCCAGTTGACTGTTCTCCAGTCGCCTCCATTTATCCAGCCTCTTACTGTGTGGCTGTAAGAACATTGGCTTATATTCTGTCATATAAACAATAAATGGAATGACCAAGGTCATCTCATTTTCCAATGTTTCCATGAGAAATTTCAGGGTTTCATCTCATTTGCCTAGGTTGAATTGCATGCCCATTCTGGAAACTACAGCTAGGGTTGGGGATAGGCAAAAAGAGTAAGATGCACATCTAATACAATACAACATAATCTTCATGAGATCAGTGGTCATATCTTTTTACAGCACTGTACCCCAAACATCTTAAAACACTGCTTTTCACATTGTAGGCATTCCATAAATATTTCTGTAAGGGATAAAATTTAAAATATTACTGTCCAAGCCTAGGTAAAGGATTCACTCTTGGATGTGGGGAATTTGATTGGTCATTCTTACAATAATAGATAAAGAAATGGTGGGATGTTCTTAAGGACTCAAAATATTGTCATGAAAAGTAAAAAATGTGCAAGGACTGAAATGAAACAACAAATACTCATTAAACTAGAATATAGATTGTCCTATGCAGAGAGAATGGCTTGATCACTCATTGGGAAGAGAACACACCCATTGCTTATATTAAAAATTGTCTTTTACTAAAAAGCAAACATAGGCATTCCATTTTCTTGTTTTACATTACGTTATTATTTTTGAGATTAATTTATCTTGAATCAGTTTCTAGTAACTTTATACCAGTGAATATATTAATGATAATCAGGTTTCATTTAATAGAGTTGAAAGTTTGACAGTGACCTACATACAGTAAGTAAGCCAAGGACCTGCTACAGTGATTAGGTAAGGACCAAAGTCACTAAGTACTTTACAATTCAACGTAAATAATGAAATATAAGAAATCCAAAAGCAGTTGAGTTCAAAATGAGTTATCAAGAATTTTAGTGAATTTTAAAATTTATTTGTATTTATCAATGCTGGATATAAAACCGTCTTTGAGTCCAAATTCTCCCTTTGTTAAGTGCTCAGGAAGATTCGTTCAAGACAGGAAGAGAAACTCAGAAAAAAATAACTTTAAAATAAATATTTAGGCAAACACGTATGTATATAACTTTATGGAGAACACAGTTGCCCAGGTGGGTAGAAAAATTATGGATATTTATAAAGTCTGTATCAGAGGTTCATGATATTTATAAAGTTTGACAATATTGTCAGTTTTAATATATATTCAGGGAAAATTACAAAATATGTAGCATGTAGTTCCAGGACTGACACTAGCCCTATGACCTTGGAATCATTTAGCCTCTCTTTCTTCCATTTTCCCTATGCTGTCAAGCACAAATGAATTGTTACCCATCATCTTTTATTTTCAAAATACGAAAGAATATAAATAAAATGACATTTATAAATTGTAGAAATATTTGCAACATCAGCACAAATTTTTGTTGCAATAGGCAAAAAATTTTAAGTCATGTCTATCAAGGAGATGTCTACAAGTATATACATTTTTGTCTTTTAAATTCTAATAAAACATTTGCAGTTATGTCATTTAGGAATTGAAATTTCTGACCCTCTACTGTCAGCTTTAATCCATTTAAGTGAAAATTTACATAGGCACAAGAATGACTTATACTAAAAACTGGATATCTTACAAAGAAAATATGTACTCTATCTTTGATTATGGTACTTTAAGAAAATTAATTAAGTCACAAATAAATATTATTTTTCAAATATATAATTACCAATTATTTTGGAAGAAAAATGAACTAAAATGAAAATCAAATGACACAATCTCAACATAGGTTTAAACTTTATTTTAAATAACATAAGACTTTTTAAAATTACCTGTAAAAGATCGATATTTTCCCAAGTGTTCTCTAATGTTTCTAGATTCATTAACATCTCTGACACTCTGGTTTTCTGTTTTAGGATCAAATTACTAAAAGGGTAGTCATTTTATCCTATATTTATTATAGTATATTTGTATATACATTTCAGTTTTAAAATAATTGTACAATAAGTTCTATGAAGCACTAAGTTTTGAGCCAAAATAATGGCTTCAAACTTTGTCTCATAAACATATATCTGTTGAGTCTTGATTAAAATCCACTAAGTTCATGAGGCTGTTTTATTGTAATAAATTCAGCATTATAAACAAAGAAATTATGTCATTTGTAAAAACATAGATGAAATTGGACAACATTTGCCAAGTGAAAAAAGTCAAACAGGAAGACTAATACTGCATGCTCTGACTTACATGTGAAATCTAAAACAATTAAACTCATGGAAGCAGAGAATAGAACAGTGTTGATATGGTTTGGCTCTGTGTTCCCACCAAAATCTCATCTTGTAGCTCCCATAATCCCCCGGTGTTGTGGGAGGGACTCCTTGGAAGATGACTGAATCATGGGGGCAAGTCTTTCCTGTGCTGTTCTCATGATAGTGAATGGGTCTCATGAGATCTGATGGTTTTAAAAACAAGAGTGTCCCTGCACGAGCTCTCTTTTTTGCCTGCCACCATCCACGTAAGATGTGACATTATTCCTTGCCTTCCGCTATGATTGTGAGGCCTCCCCAGCCAGGTGGAATGCAAATCCAGTTAACCTTCTTCCTTTGGTAAATTGCCCAGTCTGTCCTTAACAGCAGAGTGAAAATGGACTAATATATTAAATTGGTACCAGGAGTGGAGTACTGCTGAAAAGACACCTGAAAAATGTGGAAGCAACTTTGGAACTGGGTTTCAGGCAGAGGTTGGAACAGCTTGGAGGGTTCAGAAGACAGGAAGATGTGGGAAAGTTTGACACCTGTTGAATGGCTTTGACCAAAATGCTGATAATGATGTGGACAATGAAATCCAGGCTTAGGTGGTCTCAGAACTTTTTGGACACTGGAGCAAAGGTGACTCTTGTTATGTTCTAGCAAAGAAACTGGCAGCATTTTGCCCCTGCCCTAGAGATTTCTGGAACTTTGAACTTGAGAGAGATAATTTAGGGTACCTGGTGGAAGAAATTTCTAAGAGGCAAATCATTCAAGAGGTGAGTTGGTTGCTGTTAAATGTTTTCAGTTTTAAAAGGGAAACAGCATAAATTTTGGAAAATGTACAGCCTGATAAGTTGATAAAAAAGTAAATCCTATTTTCTGAGGAGAAATTTAAGCCTATAGAAATTTGCTTAAGTAACAAGGAGTCAAATGCTAACCACCAAGGCAATTGGGAAAATGTCTCCAGGGCATGTCAGAGACCTTTGAGGCAGCCCATCAAAGGCCTGGAGGTTTAGGATGAAAAATTGTGGGCCAGACTCAGGATCCCTGTACTGTGTTCAGCCTAGGGATGTGGTGCCCCCCATCCTAGCTGCTCCAGCTGGGGCTGAAAGGGGCCAATGTAGAGCTTGAGCCATGGCTTCAGTAGGTGCAGCCTCAAGCCTTGGCAGCTTCCATGTGGTGTTGAGCCTATGAGTGCACAGATGTTAAGAATTGAGGTTTGGGAACCTCTGCCCAGATTTCAGAAGTGTATACAAATACCTGGATACCCAGGCAAAAGTTTGCTGCAGGGGTGGAGCTCTCATGGAAAACCTCTGCTAGGACAGTGCAGAAGAGAAGTGTGGGGTAGAGTTCTCACTGGTGTACCACCTAGAGGAGCTGTGAGAAGAGATCCACTGTCCTCCAGACCCCAGAATGGTAGATCCACCAAAGCTTGCACCATGTGCGTGGAAAAGCCACAGACATTCAACACCAGCTGGTGAAAACAGCTGGGAAGGAGGTTATACTCTGCAAAGTCCCAGGGATGAATCTGCCCAAGACCATGGGTACTCACCTCCTACATTAGATTTGACCACCCTGCTAGGTTAGGCCTTGCATGGGGCCTGTATCCCCTTTGTTTTGGCCAATTTCTCCCATTTGGAATGGTTATATTTACCCAATGCCCATATGCCCCATTGTATCTAGGAAATAACTAACTTGCTTTTGAATTTATAGGCTCATAGGCCGAAGGGACTTGCCTCATCTCAGAAAACACACTGGACTGTGGACTTTTGAGGAAATGCTGAAATGAGTTGAGACTTTGGGGGACTGTTGGGAAGGCATGATTGGTTTTGAAATGTGAAGATCTGAGATTTGGGAGGGACCACGTACAGAATGATATAGTTTGGCTCTGTGTCCCCACCCAAATATCATCTTGTAGCTCCTATTATTCCCACATGTTATGGATGGGACCTAGTAAGAGATGATTGAATAATGGGGGCAGGTCTTTGTGATGCTGTTCTCATGATAGTTAATGGGTCTCATGAGATCTAACGGTTTAATCTGATGTCTCATGAGATCTGATGGTTTGTGTATTGGGGGTACCCCTGCACAAGCTTTCTATTTTTGCCTGCTGTCATCCATGTAAGATGTGACTTGTTCCTTCTTACCTTCTGCCACGATTGTGAGGTCTCCCGAGCCATGTGGAAATGTAAGTCCATTAAACCTCTTTCTTTGGTAAATTTCCCAGTCTTGGGTATGTCCTTATCAGCAATGTGAAAAAGGACTGATACAGGTGTTTATCAGAGACTGGGGCATGGGGAGAATGAGGAGACAGTCAAATGGTAAAAGCCTTATTTAGGAAAAATACATTTGATTTATTTTCCACTTGTTGAAATCAGTTACACAGCATGAAGAACAAAGCTAATAACTGAATACTGTACATTTAAATTTCACTGAAAGAGTGAATTTCAAAAGTTCTTATAAAATTGTTAAATATTTGAGGTGATGAATATGCTAATTCACTTGATTTAACCATTCAACATTGTATTCAAATATTATGACACTATTTTGTATCCCCAATAACATATATATGTATAATTTATCAATTAAAAAAGTTTAGAATTGTATTATCAGAATGAGTTGAAACTCCTTTGTTTTATTACAGAATTATCTTTGCTAATTTTCTTAAGACACTTCATTCTTACACATAACTCAACAGGAGACATTTGTTTTGCTAGATACCTGTCATTTTTCTAACATGCCTCCCTTAATGCATGTATTTTGCAGAAATGTTTTCCTACAAAAACAATTGTCACCCATCAATTGTTTCTTTCACATCATAGTTCACACAATTCCAGTTTAGATCAGAGTTTTGTTCACATTAACCATTCGACACATTACTTATTTTAATTATAGTGATCTATCTTTCTGGTTTTATGTTTTTAAAAGGTGTTCATAAAATTTTCTCCTGTTACAAATTTTGAAATGCATTTTGTGGTTTATTGTTTTCACAGATGGTTAAAAAATTTCCTCCTCCTACCCTTTATTATATGACTTTGCTACCCTTCCATTAGGAAATGGAGTCTACTTAACTCTCCCTTGAATCTGGATTGATTTTCTGTCTGCTTTGACCCAGTTGAATGTGGCAGAAGTAAAGTCATATCTTTTGGGCCCTGGTCTTATGATGACTTGTATTTGGTCTCTTGGAGGGATGCACTGAGAGTGTTGTGTAAGGTAACTTGCTAATCCACTGGATCTTTACAAGCCACATGAAGAAGAACCAATCCTTACTAGTTTATAACTCAGCAACAATTGCCAGACAAGTGAGTCTCTTAGCTCGTCCTCTGATAAATGCGGGCAAAACAGGAGAGGAATCATCCAACTAACCCACAAAATCATGATAAATAATAGATTATTGTTATTTTAAGCCACTAATTTTAGAATGGTTTATTTTGCAGCTTATGATATTTAAAACAGAAATACTGAATTAAAATATCACCATATCACACCAACCCAAAGAGACAATGACATTTGTGAGTATAATGAACTTACATAGGCATTTACATATAAACATATATTCAGATGTTAAAGGATTAAGAATTTTAGGTAAATAACATATTTTTTAAAGTTTCATTTTATTAATACATTTTAAATATAATTTTTTAGTTTGACTCATAAAAAATAAAAATAATAAATATTAGGTAATCAGGTATATTATACATTATCTAAAAACTTTCATAAATTGACTTTTTTACTAAAGCATACCCTACTTACAGAAAACTGTACAGCTCAAGGACTTAATGTATTCTATAGGTAGGTTTAATGATGCCAATTAATCTTTCATTCCCAAGAGAGCCTAAGATCAGTATAGACTTTATTTATCCTCAGTCTTTTCATGCAAATACAAATGATGTTGGTTTAATTCATTAAATATACTATAGTCAGTTCTCCTATAACTCTAGATATGCAGTCTTAAAAATTAGTAGCTGTGAAAAAATGAATAAGGAAATATTCTGGGTTTATGGAAAAAATAGAAACCCATACAAATGATAATATGGTTTTGTATATGTTAAGAAGTTAAGAACTGCATAAATACTATAATAAATATATAAATTTTCCTTGAAAATTATCTGAAGTTCGGTTGTCTGAAATTAATAACATAAGATGTGAATGGATGTGGCTCCTAACCCATGTAGTGAATTGAGGTAGCTTGTACGTGTGTGTGTTTGTGTATTGCTATGCTATTGGGTTCAACTTGGTAAAGTTTTCAGTGATTACTTTGGGTTTCTCATGAGTGAAATCACATAGAAGCAAATGTAAAATTTGTTATGCTTAAATTGTTCCTATTTATCAATTGCATCGCAACAAATTTTATTTTCAAAACAAGCATGATGATATAACTGATTGTGCCTTAAAATATTTATTTTTGAAACACTTCATTAATTATTTTATTAAGTTTAGACAAAAACTGCATTTTGCATTTCTGTGATTTTTACAGTTGATGTTCAGAATCCATACTTCTAGCATAAAAACTGTCTAATGTGAAATCTTCCTTCAAATTAATGGTAAGTTACTAAAAAAGAACTGTTCTTGTATTTTAGGTTATTTCAGATCATGTAATTTTAATTTCTCCTCTAAGGAATAAATCTGGGGAACTGGCAAAATGAATGAAGATGTATTTAATAATAGGTTAATTGTTATAATGCATAATCTATTGCCCTCTCATTCCTTGTATAGATAAGAACCTAAGAACACTAACCTGCTTTAATACATTTACCAAATAGCTTTTTTTAGTCATTGTCCCAAGCATCTTAATCCCTAATGGTTTTGAAACTTAATGCATGAAAAAAAAAAATGCCCAGGTGACTTTTTTTTAGCTTTCTAATGGGTGGAGAGAAAAGATTAAAGGAGGTCTTGACCACGAACTGTGTCCATTTTATCATTGTCTACTATTTTTAAAATGATAATAGTAAACTAATTACTTTTATCAATTCATCCTAACATGTAAGTAAACTGTGTTAAATAAAGTAAAGGTTTTCTGGAACTCAATTTCTCGTATTCACAATAAAGTTCTTGCCAGAATTTAAAGATGTATGATGATAATATACTGTCAACATCCTTCATAATAACTGACTGCAGGGAAAACTGAAGCCTTTTATAATGGTTGCTTTGGAATTTGGATTTGTTCTCATATCTGGCTAAAGATAAGCAAGTAAGACATCAAATAATATTAATATTTTATATATTTTTCAATACTTATGTCATTTCAGGAGCAGGGGCAAATAGAGGCTCTGGCACTTTTATCTTTTTTTTTTTTTCATTTTTATGTAATTATCTGGCTTAAGCAGCTGAAACTTTGGTACTTGCCGTGTACTCAAAGATTATCAATCCAACTCTCCAAAACAGGGAAATGTTAACTGTATCAAATCCATTAAAACTTTCCTACATAGGTTAGATGGAATTTCAAATAAATAGCACAAATGTATACTATATTTAGAAAGAAATCCTGAGTCATTCATAATATAATAATTTAATAATGGGAAGATAGCATCCATTGCATATGTGGATTCTATAGGTACTGATAGCTGCCTAACTAAAAGGATTTTAACTCTATGGTTAGAGGAAATTTGGGACACTCAAATATTGATTCAATAATCAAACTAATTTTTCCAATAATCATTATAAATAACATTTTGAAACAATGTGTTTTATTTGCATATACATTTTAGTGCAGGGATGTGAAAAACATTCTTTTCCTATACATTCTCATTTTCCATTGTAATGGAGACTAGTGATAAAAATAATATGTAAAAATCCTTAAACTTATCTGTATTAGTCCATTGTCATGCTGCTAATAAAGACATACCTGAGACTGGGTAATTTATAAAGAAAATAGTTTTAATGGACTCAGTTTCATATGACTGGGGAGGCCTCACAATCATGGTGGAAGATGAAGGAAGAACAACAGGACATCTTACATGGCAGCAGGCAAGAGAGCTTGTGCAGGGGAACTCCCATTTTTAAAACCATCAGATCTTGTGAAACTTATTCACTACCACAAGAACAGTATGGAGAACCTCCCTCGGGATTCAATTATCTTCATCGGGCCCTGTCCTTACATGTGGGGATTATTACAATTCAAGGTGAGATTTGGGTGGGGACACAGCCAAATCATATCATTACCTATCCAAAATCTTGTGTTGATCTCATATTTCAAAACTGGTATTACTTGCTCCAGGAGATGAAAAAAGTTTACTGGGCAGCAAACAATTAATTATTTTTAATTAAAATGTATTTCCTTTCAAATAAACAATAGTAAATACAAAAATATACATTACAGCCTAAAAAAAGATACTGAGTATATCACTGACCTATTAATATATTTAATGAGAGACCCTAATTTATGTAAAGTTTACTAAATTATATATTTCATAGTAGCTTACAATATTTGCCTTTCCTCTTTTCATAAGAGATACAAGCATTTAATGTCTTTTTAGATTCCAAATAAATTTGATGTTTATATTACAAACAAAATTTATATTCTGTAGAGAAAATGAAGAAAATAAGTTTAACAAAAAAAAAGAAAGTCTCACAATTCAACACCTACAAGTATCTACATTACTATTTTTCTTAATTTATTATTTCAGTAAATGTATAGGTTTCAAAATAATCTATTAAATATATGACATTTTACTCTTTGCTTTTTGAGCTTAATATACAATGAATATTTTTAAACATCAATTCAGAATCATAACATTTTCATCTAAATCACACTTGTCTTGACTTTTAGGCTGTTTCTCTTCTAGCTGATTTCTATAGGTTGGAGTTTTTTTTGTTTGTTTTTTGTTTTTTTGTTTCTTTCAAAACTTTTTTCTGGTTCTCATCTTATGTTTCACTTGCTCTTCAAGATCTCATCCATTCCATAGTTTAAAATACTATTCATAATCTGACCATGCCTCAATTTACATATTTGGAATATAATTTTCTTCTCTATTTTGTATTTTATTTATATAGTCATGCCCTGCATAATGACATTACAATGAACTGCACTACACGATGGTACTCCCATAAGCTTATAAGGTTACCATATCATATTTTTACTGTGCCTTTTCTATGTTTAGAAATGTTTAGATACACAAATACTATTGTGTTACAATTGCCTACAGAATTCAGTATAGTACTATGCTATACAGGTTTGTAGCCTAGGAACAATAGACCATATTAGTACACTCTATGATGTTTAAACAATGATGAAATTGTTTAATGACACATTTCTCAGAATGTTTCCCCATTGTTAAGCAAAAGAAGACCCTCTCTCTATGTTTATGTACATATATGCCATCCCTATTGAATGTTCTTATGTGTGATTTAAATTTAACTATCTAAAATTAAGCTGAAAATTTTCAATTCTGCACCACTTACATACAGTAAGTCACCACTCCATGCACGTTTTGAGTACTATAAATCTGGAAGTCACTGATCATATTACTTCCATTATGCCATAAATATTCAATTTACTACCATATAATATTATACTACATTCTTATTATATCCTCAATCTTTCTGCTTACCCGTTTTGACTGACCATGCCTTCTCTGCTGGCCTAGGAGATGGTTTCCTAAGTTGTTTCTTTGTTTCCACTGTCCCATTCCAAACTATTTTTCCTTGAAAAGCCAAAGTAATGAATTTAAAAATTAAATTAGTTATTTCTAATTCAGTCTTCTTTTAGGTCATTTAATATGCTTTAGTCTTTGTCACCTTTGCACATGCTGATTACTATCAGAGCTGTTCTTTCCTGGAACCCTTCCAAGACTTCTATTCTGCATTTAGATTTCAATTTACCTTTAATTTTCTCAGGAAACCCTTTGCTAATCCCACATTTTTTCTTACACTGGGAGTTTTTCATTTATTGGTATTTATTATACCAAATATAAGTGAGCAAGAATTAGCTCTCATTCGTTCACTTGTATCTGTCTCTTAACACAGTATCTAGAACAACAATTCTTTGTTTAATTAATAGTATGAGGTCATTATTTATTGAACGCCTAGAAAAAGACATCTAGGATGATTTCTCAGTCATTATGTGATACATAGTCAGATGGTTATCAGATAGACTGAATAGAAAAATTCATATGTTAAAGCTTTAATAATGCTTTTGTGACTACATTGGAGACAGTGCCTTTAAAAAGGTGATTAATTAATTCAAGATGGATTAGAGACTTAAATGTTAGACCTAATACCATAAAAACCCTAGAAGAAAACCTAGGTAATACCATTCAGGACATAGGCATGGGCAAGGACTTCATGTCTAAAACACCAAAAGCAACGGCAACAAAAGCCAATATTGACAAATGGGATCTAATTAAACTAAAGAGCTTCTGCACAGCAAAAGAAACTACCATCAGAGTGAACAGACAACCTACAGAATGGGAGAACATTTTTGCAATCTACTCATCAGACAAAGGGCTAATATCCAGAACCTACAAAGAACTCAAACAAATTTACAAGAAAAAAACAACCCCATCAAAAAGTGGGCAAAGGATATGAACAGACATTTCTCAAAAGAGGACATTCATACAGCCAACAGACACATGAAAAAATGCTCATCATCACTGGCCATCAGAGAAATGCAAATCAAAACCACAATGAGATACCATCTCACACCAGTTAGAATGGCAATCATTAAAAAGTCAGGAAACAACAGGTGCTGGAGAGGATGTGGAGAAATAGGAACACTTTTACATTGTTGGTGGGATTGTAAACTAGTTCAACCATTATGGAAAACAGTATGGCGATTCCTCAAGGATCTAGAACGAGAAGTACCATTTGACCTAGCCATCCCATTACTGGGTATATACCCAAAGGATTATAAATCATGCTGCTATAAAGACACATGCACACGTATGTTCATTGTGGCACTATTCACAATAGCAAAGACTTGGAATCAACCCAAATGTCCATCAGTGACAGACTGGATTAAGAAAATGTGGCACATATACACCATGGAATACTATGCAGCTATAAAAAAGGATGAGTTTGTGTCCTTTGTAGCGACATGGATGCAGCTGGAAACCATCATTCTCAGCAAACTATCGCAAGAACAGAAAACCAAACATCGCATGTTCTCACTCATAGGTGGGAACTGAACAATGAGATCACTTGGACTCGGGAAGGGGAACATCACACACCGGGGCCTATCATGGGCAAGGGGGAGGGGGGAGGCATGAGAGATTGCATTGGGAGTTATACCTGATGTAAATGACGAGTTGATGGGTGCAGCACACCCACATGGCACAAGTATGCATATGTAACAAACCTGCACGTTATGCACATGTACCCTAGAACTTAAAGTATAATTAAAAAAAAAAAAAAAGAAAGAAAAAAAAAAAGGTGATTAACAGGGCAGGCATGGTGGCTCACGCCTGTAATCCCAGCACTTTGGGAGGCCAAGGCAGGTGAATTACCTTAGATCAGGAGTTCGAGACCAGCCTGACCAACAAGGTGAAATCTCATCTCTACTAAAAGTAGAAAAATTAGCCAGGCGTGGTGGCAGTCACCTGTAGTTCCAGCTACTCGGGAGTCTGAGACAGGAGAATTGCTTGAACCTGGGAGGCGGAGGTTGCAGTGAGACGAGATTGCACCACTGCACTCCAGCCTGGGTGATGGTGTAAGACTCTGTCTCAACAACAACAACAACAAAACAACAACAACAACAACAAGGTGATTAATATTAAATAGCATCGTAAAGGTGGAAACTTCATCTAATATAAAGATTGTCCTTATCAGAAGAGATGAACTTGCTATCTCTCCTCATATGCACAAATATGTATCCAGTAAGATGGCAGTGATTGGTAAACAAGAATGAAAAATTTCACCGGAACTTGACCAGGCTGGCACAATGATCTTGGAACTTCCAGTCTCTAGGCTATAAGGTAATGAATTTCTGTTGTTTAGGCCACACAGTCCATGTTGTTTTGGGATAGCAGTCTGAACTAACCCAGATAGACTTTGGTAGTGAGAAATGGGTTACTGCTGTGGAAGCAGTCTTTGAACTGGATAATGGGTAGAGGCTAGAAGAGTGTTGAAATACATGCCGGAAATATGGATGTTCGTGCTGATTCTAGTGAGGCCTCGTATGGAAATGAAGAATAGGTTATGGTAACTAGAGAAAAGGTGATCCTTGTTATAAAGTGGCAAAGAATATGGCTGAACTGTGTTCTAGTGTTTTGTGGAAGTAGAACCAGCAAGCAATGAAGTAGGGTAGTTAGCTATGAAGATTTGTAAGGAAGTGATGAAGGAGCAACTTGGTTCTGTCTGACTACTAATAGTAAAATGCAAAAGGAGAGAGATGAATTGAGGAGAACACTGTTAACAATGACAACAAAAAAAACAGAACATAAATATTTGGGAATGTTTCCGCCTATCTGTATTGCACAACATGAGAAAGCTTGTTCCGAGAGACAACACTAAGGTGTGGCTGAGCAATCATTTGATAAAGACGTTATAGGTTCAGCTCATGGAGTAAACCATTTCAGCAGGAGCCAGGAATAGAAATGAGATTACCACCAGCAAATATTGCCAGTTTGAACTAAAGAGGACAGAGAACGTGAGGCAGAAAAAAGAAAAACTTTCAGACTTTTTGGGTACTACCACAGCGGATCATAGAGCTATTAGGCTGGAAATGCAGACTGTTCTTCAAAGAAAGGAAAAGCAATCCCCCCAAAATTCCGACCTATAGAAATCTGCTAGAGGAGAAACAATCAGCCTAAATTAAAAGTCAAGAGAGGTGTGATTTAGATGAAAATGATAGATTCTGAATTTTGTTTAAAAATATTCATTATATATTAAGCTCGCAAAGCAAACATTTGTTTAATTTTAGATAGTTAAATTTAAATCACACATAAGAACATTCAATAGAGATGGCATATATGTACATAAACATAGAAAGAGAGTCTTCTGTTGCTTAACAATGGGAAAATATTCTGAGAAATGTGTCATTAGGCAATTTCATCATTGTTTAAACATCATAGAGTGTACTTATTCAAACCTAGAGAGTATTGCCTACTATACACCCTATTGTTCCTCGGCTACAAACCTGTACAGCATAGAACTGCACTGAATTCTGTAGGTAATTATAACACAATGATAAGCATTTGTGTATCTAAACATATCTTAACATAGAAAAGGTACAGTAAAAATATGATATAATAACCTTATACGCTTATGGGAGTACCATCGTGTATGCAGTTCACTGTTGACTGTAATGTCATTATGCAGGGCATGACTATATAAATAAAAGACAAAATATAGAAGGGAATTATGTAATTCTATTCCAAATATGTAAATTTAGGCATGGTCAGATTATGAACAGTATTCTAAGCTATGGAATGGATGAGATCTCGAAGAGCAAGTGGAACACTAGATAAGAAACAGAATAAAGTTTTGAAAAAAAAAAATCTCAAAGGTGATTCCGAGAGCGTCGGAGATATCATTCCTGCCACAGGCTTAGAGGGAAAGGCTGTTTTCTCCTCCATCTCACAGGGCAGGATCAGGTTCCCTTATTTCTGTGGGACAGCAGGACCACATCCGGGGCTTAAGGAGTAGAGCTACCCCATGGGAAGCCACATGGGTAGATTTCCCACAGAGGACCGAAGGAGTGAGGCTTCCTTGTACAGCTATGGGGGTGACTCTGTCTCCAGCAGTCCTGGATAGCAGAGTATTAAACCAAAGAGTATTATTAAAGCCTTAAGATCTATAGAAAATGATCTTGCTAGATTTCTGAGTTGTAGATTTCACCCACACTTTTTTCCTCATTTTTGTCTTTTGGAATAATAATGTTGATTCTATGCCTGACCAACCACTGCATTTTGGAAACACATACTTTGTCTGGTTTCACAGTTTTACAGCCAGAAAGAAATTAACATCAGAATAAATCATAGTTCGAATCTTCCCTTCATCTGATTTGATAATATTTAGATGATGCTTTGGACTTTCAAATTTAGAGTTTAGACGGAATGATCAAAAACATTTTGAGATTGTTGGGATGAAAAAAATATATATCTTGCTCCTGATAAGGACATGAATTTGGGAGAGCCGGGGCAGAATGCTATGAATTTAATTTCTTACCCCACGATTCATATATTGAAGTCCTAACCCTTCATGTGACTGTAATGGACATAGGGCCTTTATGTATGTGATTGAGTGAGATCGTAAGCACGACATTGTAACCTGATACAGTTATAGTCCTTGTAAGAAGTGACACCACAGACCTCATTCTCTTTCTCTCTCCATGCACATAGATTGAGGCAGAGCCATATGAGTACATTGCAAGATGATAGTTATCTGCAACCCAGCAAGAGATCCTTCATTAGAATCTAATCATGCTGACACTCTGATCTTAGACTTCTAGCCTCTAAACTATGAGAAAATGAATCTCTGTTGTTTAAGCTACAGTCTGTGGTGTTTTATTATGGTAGTCCAAGCTAACTGATATATTACCTGAAGTCCATGCAAATCATCTAGGCCCCAGCAGAAATTATTTTCAAGATTATATTGTTGAACCAGCAATTTGAAGATATTTTTCTCCTTAGCAAAGTAGGTTAAGCTTCCTCAACTATCAAATGATTTATAAGATGATTATAAAGAAAAACAACACAAAATTCACAAGATGTTACTGTAATAAATGTAAAAGAGCATAAAGCTTAATGAGCTGCATTTAGCAGACATAAGAATTAGGTAAACCAATTAATTTAATGAGGGATGTTGACTCATAATCACCTAGTTGCTTTTTTTTCCCTAAGATTAAAGTTAACTTACTATGAATGTTTCTTCATTTTATTTATATAATAATGTTGAACCTGAAAACTGTTAGCTGTCTGGTGTGATGACTTTTAAAAAGGTAATCAGCATAAAAATGTCAGATATAATATGTTGCAGTTTCAAGTTTCAAGGAAGATAATGTAAATATAAATGATATTCTACATGGGATTTTATTTTTTGAATAATTTTATAAACATAAAATGGATCAATATGTTCAGTGTTTAAATTCTCATGGATTAAGGCAGTTCTGATAAATTTTGTTATTTTTACATTATTCCTCAGTTTCTTAAGCGTACCCAGATGAGAAAAAAGAAATTATTGGTGAAATTATGCATTAAAACATAGTAACAAACAATTAATAAAATTAAATATTTTATCACTTTTTTATTTCTTAAGACATGTTTATTATAAAAGTCCGAGAAATCAGGAATATGTTCAGTTGCTTATACATAGTGTATTATAGTAATATGATCATTTTAAGCACATTAATTTTCTGTATCATCAATAAAGTAATTTATTAATGTGACATTATCCTAATATGATATTATTTAACCAAAAATTAATAAACACATGATGAACCTAAATAGACTTTGTACTAGAGATTAATATAATAAAAAATGTTTTTGATTTAGTAAGTAACATGACACTGGAAGCAATTTGCACAAGTTGAATTATTATTTCCAACTACAGGGTTTCACTGGCCAAATAATACATTTTATCAATCACATAAGGATTTAAATCGCTCCCCCACCCTTACCCTCTCTCACTCCTCAGGGCATCTACTCCCTACCATGTCATGTAGATAATATAGAGAGAGATGAAATAAAAATGATGACATGTTTATGTAGTTAGCAATATTCATATTTCTCTTTCTATTGGTTGCCTCCCTGGCATACCTCAGATTACTGCTTAGTTTTTATTATTACTTTCACATATCCTTCGTTTATCTCTTCCTCTTTCTGTCCTCTGTCCAATGTCCTAAACAGAGTTCCGCAGAAAACTATTTAAATATGCTGTGCTACAGTAAGACTATTTACTAGCTAAAGCTACCTTCCTGTCAAATTGGTTTACACCATAGAAGAAAGTGTTAAAAAGTCACGAATAAATGGGAATATTTGCATTCATAGTAAGTTTCTTTTCTATTTTTCTAATTTATCTATTCAATTCTGTTTACTATTCTCTTTACTTAAGGATTTCCTTTTCTCATTCAGAACCTGTTATAGCCTCTACTGTCATTATCCTGCTTACTTCACCTACACTTCACTCTAGTGAACCACTAACTTTCAAATTATATATATATGTACACACACACAGACATATATAAATTATATATAAACATATATAAACATATAAACATTATATATACACACACAGACATATATAAATTATATATATACACACACACAGACATATATAAATTATATATATACACACACACAGACATATATAAATTATATATAACCATATATAAACATATAAACATTATATATACACACACAGACATATATAAATTATATATAAACATATATAAACATATAAACATATATATACACACACAGACATATGTAAATTATATATAAACACATATAAACATATAAACATTATATATAATTTATATATATGTATATATAAATTATATATATACACACACACACACATATATATATATAAATTTTTTCTGTTCTACTTGTTAACATTCTGATCCAAGATACACTCCCATAAATTCTGATTCTCTAATTTCTGGCCTGATTTATGCCTAGCAATCCTTATTTCATTAGCTCAAAATGACCCCATGAATTAAGAGAAAAGAGGAATGGCTGGGTGCTGTGGTTCATGCCTATAATCCCAGCACTTTGGGAGGCCAAGGTGGGCAGAACACCTGAGGTCAGGAGTTCGAGACCAGCCTGGCCAACATGGTGAAACCCCATCTCTACGAAAAATACAAAATTAGCCGGGCATGGTGGTGCACACCTGCAATCCCTGCTACTCAGGAGGCGGAGGCAGGAGAATCGCTTGAACTTGGGACATAGAGGCTGCAGAGAGAAACTCCGTCAAAAAAAAAAAAAAGAGTAAAGAGGGATACTCATAACCTCATAATATTGTTTAGTCCCAAGAGAAGATGCGCTTATGTGAAAGGCAATAAAGAAATTTATATACTCTACATATGTTATATCATTAAATACAAATAAATGTGTATAAATCTAGACACTTATGAGCATTTTCTTAAAAATGATAAAGATGCAAGTGAATAGAAGCTGAAATTATGTCTCTAACTAAATGAAACAACATAAATTTAATCTGAAATAGACAATGATCATATAAGATAGAATGCATTATAATGAGAATGTGAAACAAGTTTTTCTCAATATTTAAGTAGGTTGATAGCATGTTCCAGTAATAAAATTGTTAAACATTATTCAAACGCCAAAAATAAATGTAAAGTAGCCAAGTGAAATTAGTTGTATAAAGTAGTTAAGATAGAAAGTTAAAATGCCCTCATGCACTAGGATATCTTTTTGGTAAATGCTCTTTGGAAAAGCTTTTATAAAATCTTCCTTTCCACATGAAATTTTAGTTATTCTTTTTTTTCTGCATGGTCTCATATTGCTCCATTATACCTCTGACTGTCTGTTGAAATTTGATTAACATGTTTTTGTTCAATGCGAAACAGCGAAAACAACACAGAATGCCTAACTTTCTTGACGTGCTCTGAATTTACAGAAACATCTAAAAGATGTAAAAGAATAATAGAGGAAACCAGAAATATTCTGTTTAACTGAAGCTGTTAAAATAGCGTTGGACTCTGTTTAGCTATTGGAATAAAGGAATTTAGTATGACATATGAAAAGTATAGTACCTCCTTGTAACTATATCTGCCCAAGTTTGGAGTTTGGAGACCTTACTGGGCATGAAAATGAAGGTATTACAAAAGTTGTAAAATAGAAACAATGAAATGTAGTTAATAAAATTTACTTGATAACAGATGGTCAAGAGAAAATAATCATTGAACCCAAGGCATTTAAAATGTAGCATCTATAGACAAAATAATGTAATCTAAATTTCACAATTCATATAGAAGAAATTCTTACAATTTAAAATAATGGAAGAAAAACTACAGTGTATAAAATGACAGTTCTAGCAGATACCTATCCAACTTTTTAAACAAATATTTATTAAGCATCCACTATGTGTTAGCCACTGAGAGATGTGAAAATGAAAGGGATACAGTTTCATTTCTTACATAATTCAAGTAGGCTAGAAAAATAGAAAAGCAAATAGGCAAATACAGATAAAGGATAAATAGGAGCCACATGCACACCATCCATTTAAGGGTGAGGCAAGTGCAAAGGCAGAGGAAAGTAAAAATCATGAAGCAAACAATGAACTGCAAGTCACTCAACGCAGCTAACATATACAGTATAAATGGGAATAAGGTAGCCCTTGCTTATTCTGTCTCTGACCTTGGGGGAAAAAAAAAAAAAAAAAAAAAAAAGGTACTTAGCTTTATTTAGCAGACCCAGGGCCTTTTCTGGGAAATGATGAAACTAAATAAATCCTTTAGAATTTCTTCCAGCTCCATTTTTTTACTGTCTTAATTCATTTCAAAATATTTGCTTAAAATTCTACCACAGACTAAATCTTATCCCTTTGATTCTTTTGTAATATATTAAACATATGACATATCATTGCATGTAAATGTATTTGTTAAGTATATATTAACATATCAATCACCTGTAAATTTTGCATACACAATGTGTGTTTTAACATCTGTATATTTTATTCTTAACATTCTTTCCCATGGCTTTGCTTTTTCTCCTACCAACCAGGACTTGATATTTTCTAGATGCCACTTGCACAAAACCTCACTTTGCTGTGCCGCTGATAATAGTGTCCCCAAATCCTGACCTAAGAGTCTGTCAAATCATTGCTAAATTAGTAACTAGTCAATGTCAACTAAATACAGCAAATGCGTTGATGAGAATTCTCTGCAAAGTGATTGAATGAGGGATTTCTGAGAGAGTCAGTTAATTTAATCAATTGTATATTTCCCAGTGATGGAATGAGCTCTAGTGGTAAGTGGTAGAGTACTTTTAAAGCACCAGACTTTTTCCAAAGATTTCCTCTTACATTCCATGAAAACATCCATTTATCGAGTTGAATGAAAAATAGGTCCAAATGTACACAACATGAAGAAGACAAGGAAGAGATATTTACAGAGGTCAGATCATCAGAAGATAGGGTCTATATTTAGTTTCTAGTTTTATGGAGCTCTGTAACTCAGAGTAGGTTACCCTATATCCCACATTCTCAGTTTCTACATCTATTGGAGTAGAAATTCAACTAACTATAGAACTATGGTTAGGAATGCATAAAAACACTTTTGAAAGCTCTTTATAAAATCTACAGTACTATATAACTGACACATTTTAATATTTGATGATATATTATAGACACATAAAATAATTAAGGGCATTAGATAAGGAGACATTAGCAGAAATGTAATTTTATTTTATTTTTCTCTGTCCAAGATGTCTTCTTTGAAGAAGTGTGATTTAAGTTATGAGTAGGATTTAATCTAATTGAGGGAAACAGAATTTTGCCAGAGCCTGTCCCAAGAACAGCCTATGTGAATAGTGATGACTCAGAATGAGAGTAAAGGAGAGGGAGAAAAACAGCCTCTGTTAAGGAGAAATAGCATGCTGGGTCAAGCAGGTGGTGCTAAGGGTTGGGGAGGCACTTGGAGACCAGATTGAGTAGTTTAAACACTGTGTCCAAAATAATATTTGAAAGGAGAATAGTACTTAGACCTTTTACAGAGTTGCATGCATTTATGATCAGTAATTACAATTGCCAGAATAGTGCCATTGCCAGAATGTAAACTGAGATTACCATTGATAATTTTATAGAAGTTATACTGTAATACTTTATATCACACAATTACTTTTAGTGATATATACTTTTATTATATTGTTATAATCAAAAACTTTGGCTATTGTGAAATATAGATAACGTGTTGGTTTTAACCAGAAGAAATAATCAAACTTTAAAAACTAAAAAATAAATAAATTCAACTGGACACTTGGAAACAACATAACAATTTTTCATGGTGCAAAAAGATCAGAAAGGATGAAATTTTGTTATTTATTTTTATTTGGAAGCATTACTAAAAATATTGCCAAAGAAACAATAAAGCTTTCTGATCTGAAATTCAAGGAGCTAGGAATCTGTCACTTGTCCTAACAAAAAAACTTAAAACTGAAGAAAATGAAAAGTCAATAACTCTTCTTAGATTTGTAGGAGAAGTGAGGTCACAGATAAACTGGTGCCCTCAATATTAGAGAGACAGGCAGAGGTAGAAAATCACAACTTACTGGAGCAGAAAACCAGGAGGAGAAACCTCTGTGGGGACCAGTCCTGGGGAACAGGCAGACCTAAACAGGAGTTGATGAATGCTGGAGGCTCGGTGTGAATACTCTCAAACTTTGCACGGACCCCCACACTTTTGTGAGTTTAATCTGCAGGACCTTGACCAGGTTCTCATAGTAAATATCAGAAAATTCCCTTCATGCTGCCAGCAGGGAGAAAAGAAAGTAACCATTTTGAAATTAATATACTGGAGCATTCTGTTGTTGCTGTTCTTGTTGTAGTGGCGGTGGTTGTTGTTGTTGTGGTCCTTCTTCTCCTTCTCCTTCTTCTTCTTCTCCTCCTTCTCCTTCTTCTCCTTCTTCTCCTTCTCCTCCTCCTCCTCCTCCTTCTCCTTCACTTTTATTTTAGGTTTGGAGGCAGCAACATGTATGCAGCTAGAGGCTATTATCCTAAGCATTCTGTTTTTCTTTAAAAAATAAAAAATAAAAAGGCCTGCCCAAAGAAAAACTATTTTACCAGAGCTAAAACTAGTTGCTATTGTTGCAGAGCCCAACTAATACCCAACTCCAGCTAGCTCTAGCATGTCATGTGCAGAAAAAAACATATCCAACTCTGGTTCACTCCAGCCAGGCTGTTCCAGGGAAAGGGGATGGGAGTGGAAATTGGGAAGTGCTGTGAAGTTCATAATCTAAAGATCTTATAGGCTCTCTAAAAAACTGAGTCTTCCTACTGCCATACCTTACCACCACATTACTAAAGGCCTATTTACTGCAGCTTCTTTTACCCAGGACATTATGTCATGTTACCAAGAAAAAATTACAAGACATACTAACAGTTAAGAAACACAGTTTGAAGAGAGAGAGACAAAACATCAGAAACAGACTCACATTGCAGATGTGTTGGGACTATGAAACAGGAAATTCAAAACAACTATGTTTACTATGCCACAAACTCTAAAGAATAAGGTAGAAAGCATGCAAGAACAGATAAGAAATGTGAGCAGAGAGGTAAAAATCCTAAGAAAAACATCAAAAGGAAATGTTCTTGATCAAAAGCACAGCAACAGAAATGAATACTGCTTTTGATGTACTCCTTAGTAGACTGGATATGGCTGAGAAAAGAATAAATAAACTTAAGGATACCTCAGTAAAAACTCAGAAGAAAATTACTGAAAAAAACAAAGAATAGAATATCTAAGAACTGTGGGAAAACTATAAAGGGCATAATATATGCAAAATGGAAGATGAGAAAGAAAAGAAGAAGAAAAAAATATTTGAAGCAGTAATGACTGAGAACTTTCCCAAATTAACTTCAGACACCAAGCCATGGACCCAGAAAGCTCAGAAAACACCAAACAGGATAAATGCAAAAATAACCCCAAAACTACAACTAGATGTATCAGAATCAAACTGCACAAAATCATAGATAAAGAGAAACATTATAAAGAAGCCAAATGATGTTGGGGAAAATACCTTCCATACAGAGGGTTAAACACAAGAATTACACTCATCTCCTCCTCAGAAATCATTCAGGCAAGAAGAAACTGGAGTGAAATAGTTCTGAGAGAAAAAAATTAAAAACTACCACCCTAGAAATATGTACTCTGCACAATTATCTTTCAAAAGTAGAAGAGAAATAAAGACTTTCTGAACTAAACAGCAATGGAAAGAATTTGGTAATAGACCTGCCTTGCAAGAAATGTTAAAGAAGTTCTTCGGAGAAACAAAACCGCTGTAAATAAGCAACTTAGTCTGTATATACAAGAAGGATCATCAGAGAAATAAAAAGTAAAGGTAAAATAATTATTTTATTCTTAAGTGATCTAATAGATATCAGATTCTTTAAAATAATAAAATCAATGCATTCAATAAGCTATGTTTATGTATAAACATCTGCTTTTTTCTGTTTCTTTCTCGACATCATTTTTCTATCTATCATGTATATATTATGCCTTTTGTATAATAGTTTCCCCACAGCTCTTCGATATTCTATTCTTTTTATAAAATATTTTTTATCTTTACTTTTCAGTTTTGAAAGTTTCTATTGAAATATTCCCAAGCTCATGAGAATATTCTCAAATTATTTTCTCAGCCATATCCAACCTACCAATGAGTCCATAAAGAGAATTTTTTTCTTTTGTTACTATATATGAATATAATATATATACATCTAGTGATAGAGACATTGATCATATATCAGAAGCATTAATATTGTTAAAATATTTACACTGCCACAAGCAATCTACAGAGACTGTGACTACTATATATATAGTAAACATAATTTCATATGTTTATGCATAAAAATGAAATGAATGACAGCAACAGTACAAGAGACTATATGGAGAAATTCAGATTATTTTTTCTTTATAAATCATTTACATGACCCATAGAGCAGTATACTGTTATTAGGAAGTGAACTTGACTTAGTTGTAAATGTATATTGAACACTCTTAAGACCACAACTAAATTAAGGAGAAAGAAGAGGAGAAGGAAGATAACTGATGTGCTAAGAAAAGAAAATAAATTATATTACAAAAAAAATTCACAATGAAAATCACAAAAGGCAGGAAAAAAGCAGAAGACAAAAAATAGGAATAGAATACAAGGACAACAAAGAGAAAGCATTAAAAATTATGGTAGACATTACCCCAATTATATCAATAATCACTTCATTTTTTTTTTTTTTCTTCAATAGCTTTTGGAGTACATGTGGTTTGTGGTTACACAGATGAATTTTATAGTGGCAAAGTATGAGCTTTCAGTGTACCTGTCACTTGAAAAGGGTACACTGTACTCAATAGATAATTTCTTATTGCTCAACACCCCCCACCAGCCTCCCCACTTCTGAATCTCTAATGTCCGTTGTACCACCTCTGTATGCTTTTTTTGTACCCATAGATTAGCTCCCACTTGTAAGTGAGAACATGTAGTATTTAACTTTTCAGTACTAAGTTACTTCAGTTAGGGTAATGACATCCAGTTTCATTCAACCATTCAAATGCTGCAAAAGACATTATTTCATTCTTTTTTATGGTTGAGTAGTATTCCATGATATATATACACATATGCAAACACACACACACATATATAACATTTTCTCTATCCACTCATCAGTTGATGGGCACATAGGTTGAGTCTATATCTTTACAATTATGAATTGTGTTTCCATAAATACATGTGTGCAGGTAGGTGTCTTTTTGATATAGGATTTTCTTTTCCTTGGGGTAGTGACACAGTGGTGCGAATGTTGGATGGAATGGTAGATACACCTTTAGTTCTTTGAGAAATCTCCATACTATTTTCCATGGAGATTGTACTAGTTTACATTATTACCAGCAGTATATAAGTGTTCCCTTTTTACCGCTTTTCCCCAACATATATTGATTTTTGACTTTTTAATAATAGCCATTCTTGTGGGGGGAGGCTATATCTCCTTGTGGTTTTAATTTGCATTTCCTTGATGAATAGTGATGTTGAGCATTTTTTCATGTGTTTGTTGGCTACTTGTATGTCTTCTTTTGAAAAATACCTATCCCTGTCTTTTGCTCACTTTTTAATTGTATTATTTATTTTCTTGCTGATTTGTTTGAATTCCTTGGAGATTTAAAATATTAGTTCCTTGTCAGATGTATAGTTTGCAAATATTTTCTCCCATTCTGTAGGTCATCTGTTTACTGTGTTAACTATTATTTTTATTTTTTAACGTGCAAAAGCTTCTTAGTTTAATTAGTACTCATTTGTCTATTTTTGTTTATGTTGATTTTTTTTCTACCATAGCTACTAAAAAAATAAATAAATAAAAATAAAAGAAAAAACTAGAAATTTACTTAAACAAGCAAATGAAATTTCTCTACAAGAACTACAAACCACTGATGAAAGAAGTTGAAGAAGACACAAATGGAAATATACTCTATCTTATAGACCAAAAGCATTCATATTGTTAAAATGATTACAATGTCCCAAGCAATCTACAGATACAATGTCCGTTAAGATATCCATGTAACTTTTCACAGAATTAGAAAAATTATTCTAATTAAAAATATTAAAAGATGATGATCACTAGGAAGTTGCAAATCAAAACAAGGACATACCACTGCATATCTCATAGAATGGACAAAATCTAAAACACTAACACCACCAAATTTTGGCAAAATATGGAGTAACATTGCCTGCCATTATTTGCTGGTAGAATATAAAATAACACAGTCACTTTGGAAGACAGTTTAACAGTTTTTTAAAATAAAATTAAACACAATCTTACCATATAAACATACACACATGCATATGTATATAAATATGACTATATGTATGTGCCTATATACATATAAATGTGTGTATATGGAGATATACATATATCTAGATGCATAGATGATAGATAGATAGATGATAGATAGATAGATAGAGAGAGAGAGAGAGAGAGAGAGATAGAGATGTAGAGGTGGGGGCATGTGTTAAGAAATTTGCCTATGTAATTGTGGAGGCTTGACAAATCCAAAATCTGTAGGGTAAGCTCGAAAGCTGGAGACACCGGGAAGAGCTACAGTTTAAGTCCAAAAGCAATCTATTGGCAGAATTCTTTCTTGTTGAGGAAGGTCAGTCTTTCTCTATCAATGCTTTCTGCTGACTGGATGAGAATCACAACATCATAGGCAGTAATCTGCTTTACTCAAAGTCTAATGATTTAAATTTTGATCTCATCTAAAAAAAAATCCCTTCACACAAACATCTAGAATCATGCTTAACCACATGTCTGTGTAGTCTGGCCAAGCAAGTGGACATGTAAAATTCTCCGTCACGTATACAATGAAATAAAATTCCAACATAAGAAGGAATGAAGTATTGATTCATTATGCAAAATGCATTAACCTCAAAAACATTTTGCTAAGCGAAAGAAGCCAGTTAGAAATGCGATATACTGCGTTATTTCATTTCATGAAGTATATAGAATAGATAAACACATAGGAGAGAAAATAGCTGACGGTTGGCAGTGGCTAAGAAGGAAAGGATAATGGGAAATAACTGCTTAAGGGCTATCCAATTTCTTTTTAGGGGTGATCAAAGTGTTTGGAATTAGATAGATGCAATGGTTGCAGACCATTGTAAATGTACTAAATATCACTGACTTGAGCACCTTAAAATGGTTTTATTTAATTTTATACGTATTATACCTCAAGTAATAACATATTTACATGCATAAAATTGTCCATATTTTGTATTTATATGTATTTGAGAAATCCAATACCCAATCAAGAATACCCAAACCAAGATATATATTTATTTTACCCCAGAAAATTCTCTTGAGCCACCCTTTAGTCAGTAACACTAAACCAACTACTGTTGTGCACTTTCAGCTATAGGTTAGTTTTGTCTGTATTTGATCATATACATGGGATTGTACAATAAATTTTTGTGTATGTCTGGCTTCTTTCAAACAGCACAAGGATTGAAAGATCCATCAAGGCTGTTTCATCCACAAATATTTTATTTCTTTTTATTGCTGAAGACTTTTAATTTGAATAAATATACCATACTTTGATTTCCCCCTCTCTGTTGATGAATATTTCCTTTTCCCATTATTTGGTAATGATTATCAAAGTTGCTATAAACAATCTTGTACAAATTTTTGTGCATTCTTTCATTTCCTTTAAATAAATACCTGGGATGAAAATTTGGGTTACATAATAGGAATAAGGTTTAACTTTATTATAAATTGTCAGCCAATTTAAGAAGAGGTTTTGCATATTACACCACACAAGCAATATATGATATCTCAAGTTGCTCTACATCCTTGTTATAACTGTTAACATTTATGTTTTAATATAGCTTCACATAACTCATGTTCACAAATATAATCACACAATTATATTTTAATATAATTGTCAATATAAGTATTATTATAACAATAATTGTTTTAATTTACATTTCCATTATAACTAATACAAATATATACTTTCATTTAGAGTTTATTGGAAAAGTATATGTATTTGTCTCTTTTGTGAATAGTCTGTTCAAATTGCCCACAATTTAAACAAATGTGCTTGTCTTTTGCATTATGATGAATTCATAAGCTCACTTTATATATTCTGAGTACAAATACATTGTCAGATATTTATATGTATATGCAGCAGTTCTTACCTTATTTATCTTTTTAATAATAAAAAGATAACAGAATCTAATTTATATTTTTTTATAGTTAATGCTTTTTTTCTTTATGGCTAACATGGCTACTATCTTGTACAAGAAATCTTGACGTAACTCATGTTCACAAATATAATCACATAATTTTCAGGGGCTTCATGACTTTAGATGTTATATTAGATTTATTCTTTTAATTATTAATTGTTGTGGGCACATATTAAGTGTATATACTTCTGGGGTACATGAGATGTTTTGATATAGGCATGCAATGAGTAATAATCACATCTTGGAAAATGGGGGTATCCATTCCCTCAAGAATTTATCCTTTGTGTTACAAACAATCTAATTATACTTTTAAAAAAATAGAATGAATAAACATGGCTTTGTGCTTGATAGCACAACAGAGTGAATATAGATCTGTTTTATCACCCATGAGAACAAGAGAGCATGTGTCTATGTGTGTGCATGCATTTGTGTGACTTGAAATAGGAGTCAAAGTTCATTTTTGCAATATGGCTATGCAATTATTCCACTAATATTTGTTAAAAAGATTTTCCTTTCCACATACAATTCCATGGGTGCCATTGTTTTAAAACCATATATACATTGGGCTATTTTTGCACTTTTTCTTGAGTTTCAAATACCTATATAGCTATCTTTTCAACTGCATAACTGTATCTTTTGCTGTATCTTAAAAGAAGATCTTAAAGTCAGTTACTATGATTCACACTAGTATTTCAACCTCCCACCTATATGAAAATTATATACCCAAGGAAAACATCCATCCAACAGTTCTGACACTGATTTATCAATTCCTGCTTTTTTTTATCTGTAATATTTTCGAGATTATCATTGGATTGTAACAGGAACAATATATATTAAAGTATATTAATGTGTATTTATCCTTTCCATTTGTTACATAATTATGTCTCTGTACACTCATTTATTTATCTTCTTGAAGGGCTGTGTGCAGTATTTTGTTACAGCATAAATGAAAAATAAGAAAACCAAGTCAAGTTTCTAATTTAATTGCAAAAATGAGATACTCGAAGAGTCTCCAAAAAAAGTTTCATAGAGAAGAGTATTTTCATAATGCTTTATGCTTCTTAGCATATCATGAACCAGGGTTGAAAGTATAAAAGAGAGATTTACATTATGGTAAATCTTAAGATTCTGGTTTTAAAACTTGTCTATAAATATCTTGAAACTTGTCTTTCAAAGAGTGGAATTTAATTCCCCTTCACTTAAATATGGGTCAGCTTTTGTGTCCTTGTGCTAATAGAACTACCAAAAGGGAATCTGCCTGACCTTTGATGCTAAGATAGTAAAGCCTTGATTATTTCTCTTGGGATGTTCATCTTGGGAAACCAACCATCATGTTGTGCGATACCTAAACTATATGAAGAGACTACATGGTATAAAAACCAACAGTACTATCTTAGGCAACAACTTATAGCCAGTATTGACCAGGAGATAAGTGACTGATACAGTCTTCACATAATTCCAACATTCAGCTTCTAGGATCCAGCACCCCTGTGTAATGCCAAATGAAGCAGAGGTAAGCAGTATCCTCAAAGCCCTTCTCAAATAGCAGATGTGTAATTTTTTAAAAAATATTTTGCTTTAAAGATTAAATATCACACTAGTTTACTTCACAGCAATGCATACTTGGAATGTGGAATAGTTTTGGCTACCAGAAGTGGTGCTACTACAATAAAACACTTAAAACAGGTAAGAGTGCCTTAAGCCCTGGTGATGGGGAGAAGATGGAAAGATGCTGACAAGAGTGACAGTGAGAGCCTAAAAAGTCTCAGAGCCTGTTAGTAGCCTAGTAGTACTTTGACCAGATGTTGGTGACAGATGAAAAGAAAAAAAAAGTCACTGGTATGTGGAAATTTAATGATACTGTTACCTGTATTAATATGAAAAATAAGAAAAAGGAACTTGATGATCTACTCAAGAATATTCCAGACAAAGTGTTAAAGTCGCCACCTGGCTTCCTTTAACTGCTTATATTAAAACGTAAAAGAAATAAGATTAAAAAAAGTATTTAGCATAAAAACAGGATTTCTTATGTTATATATGTCTATTTATTGTCAAATACATTGTCAAATTAAAGCCATTTTTTTCATCAACAGCTTCTTCAATTAGCAAATGATTATAAAAATTAAAAATATTTTCTAAGAGATCAAATTTAGGGTATTATCAGGAAAATATAGTCTAAAAGAGGCAACAAGGGCATGTCTATAAAACCTGCTGTTAACACCACAGAAATATGTATTATGGTATATGAAACAGACAGCAGTCTTTCTAACCGTGCCTCACAAATCTTCATTAAAGAATGGGACGTCTTAAGGGCCTGAGAACTTTCTCCTCAGCAATCTTACAGGAAGCCAAGGAGATGGGTTTATTTTGATGAGATTTGTGAGTGTGGCTTTTGTCTAAAATCCTCATTTAGATCATGCAAAAATTTTAAGAGAACATCTTGGCAGAAACTCAGTCAGCTTAGACTAAGAGGGACAGAGACAGAACAGAATTAAAAGTCTATTGAAATCTTGAACTAGTATAGGCAAGGTGCATGCTGGGAAAACTGTTCAGCTGTAAATACTGGTCATTTCTAATGGAAAATAAGTAACTCAGTCAGTAAATTCAAGAACCTTGAAGGTAAATTCACAAGGGTCATGAAGAATCATCCTTACGTAGCAGGAATAAGCTCTAATCAAGATGCTGGCGGCATGTTCTTGGCTAGATTTCAAATTTGCTATAAATATGTGATTCTTATGTGCTCATTTTCTCTTTTTGAATGGAGAGTCTAGAGGAGTTATCCGGGACAAGTCTCACTGTTGCCTAGTTGGAGTTTATTTGCATATGGATCTCTGTGTGTGTGTGTGTGTGTGTGTGTGTGTGTGTGTGTGTGTGTAGATAATTTGTCTGTGAAGTTCACAGATCTTCAGATACAGAGAAATTTTACTCAAGGAGCTACACTGAAGGAACTGTACCTGGGATGATTCACACACACTTGAACATAAGTTGAACTTCAAGCTTACTGTGATATCACAATAAGCAAGACTGTGTGGCAGGACATGGGAGAGGGATGAGTTTATTTTACATGTGTGAAGAATATAAATAGAAGCAGATTGGCTGGGCACGGTGGCTCAAGCCTGTAATCCCAGCACTTTGGGAGGCCGAGACGGGCGGATCACGAGGTCAGGAGATGGAGACCATCCTGGCTAACACGGTGAAACCCCGTTTCTACTAAAAATACAAAAATAAAAAACTAGCCTGGCGAGGTGGCGGGCGCCTGTAGTCCCAGCTACTCAGGAGGCTGAGGCAGGAGAATGGCATAAACCTGGGAGGTGGAGCTTGCAGTGAGCTGAGATCCGGCCACTGCACTCCAACCTGGGCGACAGAGCGAGACTCCATCTCAAAAAAAAAAAAAAATAGAAGCAGATTATAGTGATTTAATAATGTATCTGCAGGGGGGGGTGGGGGGAGCGGAGCAAGATGGCCGAATAGGAACAGCTCCAGTCTCCAACTCTCAGCGCGAGAGACACAGAAGACAGGTGATTTCTGCATTTTCAACTGAGGTACTGGGTTCACCTCACTAGGGAGTATGGGACAATCAGTGCTGGTCAGCAGCTTCCGCCCCACCAGCCAGAGCTGAAGCAGGGCGAGGCATCGCCTCACCTGGGAAGCGCAAGGGGGAAGGGAATCCCTTTTCCTAGCCAGGGGAACTGAGACACAAAACACCTGGAAAATCAGGTAACTCCCACCCCAATACTGTGCTTTACCAAGGATCTGAGCAAATGGGCACACCAGGAGATTATATCCTACACCTGGACGGGAGGGTCCCACGCCCACGGAGCCTCCCTCATTGCTAGCACAGCAGTCTGCAAAACGCAAGGCAGCAGCGAGGCTGGGGGAGGGGCGCCTGCCATTGCTGAGGCTTAAGTAGGTAAACAAAGTGGCTGGGAAGCTCGAACTGGGTGGAGCTCACAGCAGCTCAAGGAGTCCTGCCTGTCTCTGTAGACTCCACCTCTGGGGACAGGGCACAGCTAAACAACAACAACAAAAAAAATAAAAAAGCAGCTGAAACCTCTGCAGACGCAAACGCCTCTGTCTGACAGCTTTGAAGAGAGCAGTGGATCTCCCAATAAGGAGGTTGAGATCTGAGAACTGACAGACTGCCTGCTCAAGTGGGTCCCTGACCCCTGAGTAGCCTAACTGGGAGACATCCCCCACTAGGGGCAGACCGACACCCCACACCTCATACAGTGGAGTACACCCCTGAGAGGAAGCTTCCAAAGCAAGAATCAGACAGGTACACTCACTGTTCAGCAATATTCTATTTTCTGCAGCCTCTGCTGCTAATACCCAGGCAAACAGGGTCTGCAGTGGACCTCACGCAATCTCCAACAGACCTACAGCTGAGGGTCCTGACTGTTAGAAGGAAAACTAACAAACAGGAAGGACACCCACACCAAAACCCCATCAGTACGTCACCATCATCAAAGACTAGAGGCAGATAAAGCCACAAAGATGGCGAAAAAGCAGGGCAGAAAAGCTGGAAATTCAAAAAATAAGAGCGCATCTCCCCCTCCAAAGGAATGCAGCTCATCGCCAGCAACGGATCAAAGCTGGACGGAGAATGACTTTGACGAGATGAGAGAAGAAGCCTCCAGTCTATCAAACTTCTCAGAGCTAAAGGAGGAATTACGCACCCAGCGCAAAGAAACTAAAAATCTTGAAAAAAAAGTGGAAGAATTGATAACTAGAATAATTAATGCAGAGAAGGCCATAAATGAACTGACAGAGATGAAAACCATGACACGAGAAATACGAGACAAATGCACAAGCTTCAGTAACCGACTCGATCAACTGGAAGAAAGAGTATCAGCGATTGAGGATCAAATGAATGAAATGAAGCGAGAAGAGAAATCTAAAGAAAAAAGAAGAAAAAGAAATGAACAAAGCCTGCAAGAAGTACGGGATTATGTAAAAAGACCACATCTATGTCTGATTGGGGTGCCTGAAAGTGAGGGAGAAAATGGAACCAAGTTGGAAAACACTCTTCAGGATCTCATCCAGGAGAACTTCCCCAACCTAGTAGGGCAGGCCAACATTCAAATTCAGGAAATACAGAGAACGCCACAAAGATACTCCTCGAGAAGAGCAACTCCAAGACACATAATTGCCAGATTCACCAAAGTTGAAATGAAGGAAAAAATGTTAAGGGCAGCCAGAGAGAAAGGTCGGGTTACCCACAAAGGGAAGCCCATCAGAATAACAGCAGATCTCTCAGCAGAAACTCTCCAAGCCAGAAGAGAGTGGGGGCCAATATTCAACATTCTTAATGAAAAGAATTTTAAACCCAGAATTTCATATCCAGCCAAACTAAGTTTCATAAGTGAAGGAGAAATAAAATCCTTTACAGATAAGCAAATGCTAAGAGATTTTGTCACCACCAGGCCTGCCTTACAAGCTTTGTTCTTTTGACGTAGGATTGTCTTGGAGATGCGGGCTCTTTTTTGGTTCCATATGAACTTTAAAGCAGTTTTTTCCAATTCTGTGAAGAAACTCATTGGTAGCTTGATGGGGATGGCATTGAATCTATAAATTACCTTGGGCAGTATGGCCATTTTCACGATATTGATTCTTCCTATCCATGAGCATGGTATGTTATTCCATTTGTTTGTGTCCTCTTTTATTTCACTGAGCAGTGGTTTGTAGTTCTCCTTGAAGAGGTCCTTTACATACCTTGTAAGTTGGATTCCTAGGTATTTTATTCTCTTTGAAGCTATTGTGAATGGGAGTTCATTCATGATTTGGCTCTCTGTTTGTCTGTTACTGGTGTATAAGAATGCTTGTGATTTTTGCACATTAATTTTGTATCCTGAGACTTTGCTGAAGTTGCTTATCAGCTTAAGGAGATTTTGGGCTGAGACAATGGGGTTTTCTAAATATACAATCATGTCATCTGCAAACAGGGACAATTTGACTTCTTCTTTTCCTAACTGAATACCCTTGATTTCTTTCTCTTGTCTGATTGCCCTAGCCAGAACGTCCAACACTATGTTGAATAGGAGTGGTGAGAGAGGGCATCCCTGTCTTGTGCCAGTTTTCAAAGGGAATTTTTCCAGTTTTTGCCCATTCAGTATGATATTGGCTGTGGGTTTGTCATAAACAGCTCTTATTATTTTGAGATACATTCCATCAATACCGAATTTATTGACATTTTTAGCATGAAGGGCTGTTGAATTTTGTCAAAGGCCTTTTCTGCATCTATTGAGATAATCATGTGTTTTTTGTCTTTGTTCTGTTTATATGCTGGATTATGTTTATTGATTTGCATATGTTGAACCAGCCTTGCATCCCAGGGATGAAGCCCACTTGATCATGGTGGATAAGCTTTGTGATGTGCTGCTGGATCCGGTTTGCCAGTATTTTATTGAGGATTTTTTCATCGATGTTCATCAGGGATATTGGTCTAAAATTCTCTTTTTTTGTTGTGTCTCTGCCAGGCTTTGGTATCAGGATGATGTTGGCCTCATAAAATGAGTTAGGGAGGATTCCCTCTTTTTCTATTGACTGGAATAGTTTCAGAAGGAATGGTACCAGCTCCTCCTTGAACCTCTGGTCGAATTCAGCTGTGAATCCATCTGGTCCTGGACTTTTTTTCGTTGGTAGGCTATTAATTATTGCCTCAATTTCAGATCCTGCTATTGGTCTATTCAGGGATTCAGCTTCTTCCTGGTTTAGTCTTGGGAGAGTGTAAGTGTCCAGGAAATTATTCATTTCTTCTAGATTTTATAGTTTATTTGCGTAGAGGTGTTTATAGCATTCTCTGATGCTAGTTTGTATTTCTGTGGGGTCGGTGGTGATATCCCCTTTATCATTTTTTATTGCGTCTATTTGATTCTTCTCTCTTTTCTTCTTTATTAGTCTTGCTAGTGGTCTAACAATTTTGTTGATCTTTTCAAAAAACCAACTCCTGGATTCATTGATTTTTTGGAGGGTTTTTTGAAGTCACGCTACCTGACTTCAAACTATACTACAAGGCTACAGTAACCAAAACAGCATGGTACTGGTACCAAAACAGAGATATAGACCAATGGAACAGAACAGAGTCCTCAGAAATAATACCACACATCTACAGCCATCTGATCTTTGACAAACCTGACAAAAACAAGAAATGGCGAAAAGATTCCCAATTTAATAAATGGTGCTGGGAAAATTGGCTAGCCATAAGTAGAAAGCTGAAACCGGATCCTTTCCTTACTCCTTATATGAAAATTAATTCAAGATGGAATAGAGACTTAAATGTTAGACCTAATACCATAGAAACCCTAGAAGAAAACCTAGGTAATACCATTCAGGACATAGGCATGGGCAAGGACTTTATGTCTAAAACACCAAAAGCAACAGCAACAAAAGCCAAAATTGACAAATGGGATCTAATTAAACTAAAGAGCTTCTGCACAGCAGAAGAAACTACCATCAGAGTGAACAGGCAACCTACAGAATGGGAGAACATTTTTGCAATCTACTCATCTGACAAAGGACTATTATCCAGAACCTACAAAGAACTCAAACAAATTTACAAGAAAAAAACAACCCCATCAAAAAGTGGGCAAAGGATATGAACAGACATTTCTCAAAAGAAGACATTCATACAGCCAACAGACACGTGAAAAAATGCTCATCATCACTGGCCATCAGAGAAATGCAAATCAAAACCACAATGAGACACCATCTCACACCAGTTAGAATGGCAATCATTAAAAAGTCAGGAAACAACAGGTGCTGGAGAGGATGTGGAGAAATAGGAACACTTTTACATTGTTGGTGGGATTGTAAACTAGTTCAACCATTATGGAAAACAGTATGGCGATTCCTCAAGGATCTAGAACTAGATGTACCATATGACCCAGCCATCCCATTACTGGGTATATACCCAAAGGATTATAAATCATGCTGCTATAAAGACACATGCACATGGATGTTTATTGCGGCACTATTCATAATAGCAAAGACTTGGAATCGACCCAAATGTCCATCAGTGACAGACTGGATTAAGAAAATGTGGCACATATACACCATGGAATACTATGCAGCCATCAAAAAGGATGAGTTTGTGTCCTTTGTAGGGACATGGATGCAGCTGGAAACCATCATTCTCAGCAAACTATCGCAAGAACAGAAAACCAAACACCGCATGTTCTCATTCATAGGTGGGAACTGAACAATGAGATCACTTGAATCGGGAAGGGGAACATCACACACCGGGGCCTATCATTGGGAGGGGGTAGGGGGGAGGGATTGCATTGGGAGTTATACCTGATGTAAATGACGAGTTGATGGGTGCTGACGAGTTGATGGGTGCAGCACACCAACATGGCACAAGTATACATATGTAACAAACCTGCACGTTGTGCACATATACCCTAGAACTTAAAATATAATAATAATAAAAATAAAATAAATAAATAAATACCAAAAAAAAATGTATCTGCAGCTTTTTTGACGCTTTTTCCATGAAATGACGGATTCTAGTTTTTTGTTTGTTTTTTGTTTTTTGTTTATTGTTTGTTTTGAGACAGTTTTTCGAGTTTCACTCTGTCGGCCAGGCTGGAGTGCAGGGGTGCAATCTTGGCTCACTGCAACCTCCACCTCCTGGGCTCAAGCGATTTTGCTGACTCAGTCTCCCGAGTAGCTGGGATTACAGACGTGCACCACCAGCCAGGCTAATTGTTGTATTTTTAGTAAAGACGGGGTTTCACCATGTTAGCCAGGCTGGGTCAACCCCTTGACCTCAAGTGATCCACCTGTCTCAGCCTCCCTAAATGCTGGGATTACAGGTGTGAGTCACCGCGCCCAGCCAGAATATGAAGGGTTTTAATCACTTGCTTTTAATCAAATGTGGAAAGGATAATTAGTCAATTTCAAAGCTGGCCCCAAAAAGGCAAAGGTGCTCCTACATGCTCTTTCCCTTTTAGGATACTGAAACTTTGTATCCAGCCGTGAATTTTTTTTTTTTTTTTTTTTTTTTTTTTTTTTGGCGGAGGGTTGGGGAGGAGTCTGGCTCTGTCATAACCTAGAGTCCAATGATGGGATCTTGACTCACTGCAACCTCAGCCTCCCAGGTTCAAGCGATTCCCCTGCCTCAGCCTGCCGAGTAGCTGCGATTAGAGGTGCCCACCACCACACCCAGATATTTTTTGTATTTTTAGTAGAGACCGGGTTTCACCATTTTCGTTCAGACTGGTCTCGAACTCCTGACTTGAGATGATCCGCCTGCCTCGGCCTCCCACAGTGCTGGGATTGCAGGCATGAGCCACCACGCCCAGCCCCAGCCATGATGTTTTGATGAAGCTAAAGAAATGTGGAGCCCAGGTGTAGGTGTTTTGACTATCATTCCCTTTATTTAAGTTCCCAGGCAACAGCCAATACCAACCACCAGTCCTGTGATTCCCATCATATACCTGGCTGCCATTTTTGAGAAATGGAAGTGAAACTCTGACAGATTGACTAATACCTAGTTATCAAAATAGACTATTTATAGTGAAAGAATAATATCTGAATTAATAGAGTATTTAAAATGGCAAGGACATTTTTTTCCTACAGTGGAGCTCTTGTGATGGCTTAAAAGGAAATAAACTTACTTCTGGGGGAAAAAGTCTTTTTTTTTTTTTTTTCATATAACTGGTTCGTTTCAGTAGAGCTGCAATTGCACAGCAATTTTTGAATCCATATTTTGAATGTTCAATGAAGATTCACAAATACATTTTGCAAAAATATGCCTATACCTTATGCTATTTGAGACGTTATGGTTCCTTAAACCGTAACTTAAAATCAAACTGTGCTATAATTTTGCACCCTGAAGATTAAAGTTATGGCTTTAGTTAAATGCATATGCTCCATATTACATAAACAAAGAATCAAAGTTTAAAGATATTTATAATCTAAAAAGTGTAAGCAGGATATTAAGAACTGCACATTAGCATGGGGAATTAAATATATATATATCTATCTTTGGGTTAATTGAGAGAAATATCCAGATAGATATTAGACACTGTAACACAGAGAAAGGAAAGTACTGAAGAGAGCTTCTTGTTAATCATTAAAGAGCACGCAAGCTCTTTGATGGAATTTTTAAAAAGGTGCAAAAGGATAAGGTTGCCTACTTTTTGTATATGTTAAAACACTAGGTAGTTTTCGGTTCAAATGAAATATCAATATTGAAATCTAAACAGTCTCTGTTTTTCATATCTGTGTTTCTTCCTATTTCTCTTGCCTTTTACCTGATTTGTGGCCCCTCATTCTTCAGTTTTATTACTATCTTAAGATTGTTAGGGAGTGCAACAAAATATATAGCATAACCTAAATAACTTGTATACATTTAATCTCATAGGACACTCTGGAAGTTCTAAAGTTCTAATGCTTTCTATTTCCTAAAATTTATGTGCAGTTATTGGTTGTTAATAAAAGGGTGATGAGTTTCAGTATTCTCTAAACAGTTGAGCTTTATTGTTTAAATAAAACAACTGTATCAGGAGTAAGAAAACTTGGCTGCTTTTTAAAAGGACATTCAGATTTCAAAATATAAGGAAAATGGAAGTATTATGATAAAGTAAATGAAATTTCATTACCTTCAAATCTCTGAATGCTCCTTCACGCCCACATTTACCTCTGTATTCTTAAGCAACTTCAGCTTCCCTATACTTACTTTTCCTACATTCCTGTGTATGTAGAGCTTTCGTTAATTTGGGAAATGGTACTAGGATGGATTTATTTACCATTTTAACGTTCTTTGGATGCACTGTGTTTCAGATCCTCTAGATTCAGACACTTTAAAGAAGAAAAGAACAATCAACAAAATTGCTGAACTTAAAAGCAGGAAAAAAAAGCTAATTAGCAAACAGTGAGGAATGAGTTTATTTACTTCAGGACCCTTGATTTCTTCCTGTTGTTCTTTAGCTTTCTTACACTGATTTCTACATCCATCATATTGCATTTCTCTGAAATCAGCTTATGCACTTAATGGTCCAGACTGGGCAATCAATGTTGATTGAAATCAACTTCATATTGATGTAAGAGGTCTACTGCTGCTCCAAGAAGCAGCTGTATAAATCTAAGGGAAACATAAATGTCAGCTTTTTCCTTAATTATATATTTCTACATTTTCTTAAGCTTGCTGTTGTCATAAGGCCACAGTAGGCACTTGTATCTAGAAAATAAATTACTGGGTATATTACCAAAGGTTAAATCTTCAAATCATACCATTCTGAGATGAAGTTTGACAAAATAATTTGTCCCTGGATTATTTACTTTCTTCTTAGTTTCTTAGAAATAATTTTTACAGTTAAAAGGACAAAGATGCATAACACTTTGGTGCTTGTTGAAAGTATATTTGTTCTCAAAGTAATCTATGTGAGAACAATGTACTTGTATGAAAGAGGGGACCAAGTTCTCAAATCTTTCAACCTAATATACTTCTGATTTCCACTTGATGTTGGTTTTACAGAAAGAAGGCTCACAGCAGTGAAGGACAAGATTGTTTCATTTCTCTCACACTAGGATATCTATGTTTGGAATTCGGAGTTGAAAGCAGGGAAGGTTGTGCTACCAACCCTTTTGTTCCGTTGCCCTAATAAGGTTTAAATGATCACTACCTTCCATGAGAGGTCTTCATTTGCTCTGCATGTTTTCTTTCACTCTTCTACCCTCAACCCACCATGAAGTCTGACACACGCACACATATGCACACACACACACACACACACACAGTGATAGAAACTGTAAATAAGATATGAAAAGTAGTTTAATTTGTAAAATAATAAAACCTTGTTTTACTTTATGTAGCATTTTCAATAGACTTCATTTTTTAGGACAGTTTTTGGTTCACAGCACAACTGAGGAGAAAGTACAGAGATTTCCCATATACTCCCTGGTCCCACATGTGCACGGACTTCTCCCCAGTCAAAATCCGCCCACCAGAGTGGTACATTTTTTGCAATCAACAAAACTAAACTGATACATCAGAGTCACTGAAAGTCCATAGTTTACGATTCATTCTTGTTGTTTGGACACATGTATAACAGTTTTCCACTATTACAGTATATCATACAGCATAGTTTCACTACCCTAAAAATTATTTCTGCTCCACCTATTTATCCCTTCCTCTCCTTAACGCCTGGCAATCTCTAATCCTTGTACTGTCTCCATAGTTTTGCCTTTTTCAAAATGTCATAGAGTTGAAATCACACTAATGTACCTAATAGTGTAACCTTTACAGATTGGCTTGATTCACTAAGTAATATGCATTTAATATTCCTCCATGTTCTTTTATCACTTGATAGGTAATTTCTTTTTGACTCTGAATAATATTTCCTTGCCTGGATATACCACAGCTTATTTACACATTCAACTACTCAAGGGCATCTTGATTGCTTCCAAATTTTGGCAAATATGAATAAAGTCGCTCTAAATATTCATGTGCAAGTTGAGTGGTTGTATATTTTCAACTAATTTGGGTAGATACCAAAGAACATGATTGTTGGGTTATAAGGAAAGACAGCTTTTGTAAAAAAACTGTCTAACTTCCAAACCAGCAATGCCGTTTTGCATCTCCACCAACAATCAAAGAGATTTCCTGTTGCTCCACATCCTCATCAGCATTTGGTGGTGCCAGAGCTTTGGATTTTGGCCATTCTAATATATGTATAGTAATATTTCACTGTCATTTTAATTTGAAATTTGTAATTCCTTAATGACATACGATGTTGAGCATCTTCATATGCTTATTTTCACCTCTCTATATATTTCTTTTGGTGAGGCGTCTCTTCGAGTCTTGCCTATTTTTTAATCTGGTAGTTCTTTTCATTATTGCTGAATTATAAGAGTTCTTTGTATATATTCTTAATATTTTTGTACATTTTCAATCTTTTATCTTTTGTACCAGATGTGTGTGTTGCAAACATTTTCTCCAATTTCCTGATTTGTCTTCTCATTGTCTTGACGTTGTGCTTTGCAGAGCAGTAGTTTTCAATTTTAATGAAATCTAGTTTATTAATTATTTGTTGCTGGATCATGCTTTTATCAAACATCATTGCTATACAGAAAGGTCATCTAAATTGTTCCTGTATTCTTTTCTAGGAGTTTTATAGTTTTATATTTTACATGTAGGTATATGATCCATATTCTCTTAATTTTTCTATAGAGCATAGGTTTTTGTTTGTTTGTTTTAGCTGTGGATGTCTAGTTTTTGCAGCACAGTTGTTGACAAGAACCTCTTTGCTCCATTGCATTGCTTTTGCTCCTTTGTCTAATATCAGCTGACCATATTTCTGTCGTTCAGTTTCTAGGTTGCTTTTTGTTTATTGATCCTCTTTCTGAGTATTTTATCAATTATTGAAAGTGTAATATTGCAGTCTCCAGCTCTAATTGACTAATTATTTATCCATTTGATTCTGTAAATATTTGCTTTATATATTTTGGGGCTCTGTTGTTTGGTGTGTCTATGTTTATAATGTTTCTATCTTCTTGATAAATTGGTCCTTTTACTAATATGCCATATCCTTCTATGTCTTGTGTAACTGTTTTTGTCTCCAAGTTTAGTTTGTCTGGTATTAATGCAGTCATCCATGCTTTCTTTTGCTAGTTAGAAGAAATTAATTTTTCCAAACTTTCATTTTGAAATAGTGTCTTATAACCAGTAATGGGATTGCTGGGCCAAATGGTATTTCCGGTTCCAGGTCTTTGAGGAATCACCATACTGTCTTCCACAATGGTTGAACTAATTTATATTCCCACCAACAGTGTGAAAGTGTTCATATTTCTCCAAAGCCTTGCCAGCATATGTTGTTTCTTTACTTTAATAATTGCCATTCTGACTGGTGTGAGATGGTATCTCATTTTGGTTTTGATTTCCATTTCTCTAATGATCAATGATGCTGAGCTTATTTTCAATTATTGTTAACTACATGTATGTCTTCTTTTAAAAAGTGTCTGTTCATGTCCTTTGCCCAATTTTTAATGTGTTTTTTTTTCTTGTAAATTTCTTTAAGTTCCTTGCAGATTCTGGGTATTAGATATTTGTCAGATGGATAGATTGCAAAATTTTTTGCTGTTCTGTAGGTTGTCTGTCACTGTGATGATAGTTTCTTTTGCTGTGCAGAAGCTCTTTGGTTTAATTAGATCACAATTTTCAATTTTTGCTTTTGTTGCAATTGTTTTGGACTTTTTCACCATGAAATTTTTGCCCATATGTATATTTTCTTCTAGCGTTTTTAAAGTTTTCAGTTTTACCTTTTAAGTCTTTAATCCATCTTAAGTTAATTTTTGTACAAGGCATAAAGAAGGGGTCCAGTTTCAATTTTCTGCATATAGCTAGCCAGTTATCCCGGAACCATTTATTAAATAGGAAATCCATTCCCCATTGCTTGCTTTTGTCAAGTTTGTCAAATATCAGATGGCTGTAGATGTGTGGTCTTATTTCTGAGTTATCTGTTCTGTTCCATTAGTCTGTGTGTCCATCTTTGTACCAGTACCATCCTGTTTTGGTTACTATAGCTTTGTAGTATAGTTTGAAGTTGGGTAGCGTGATGCCCCCACCTTTCTTCTTTTTGCTTGGGATTGTTGTGGCTATTCAGTCTCTTTTTTAGTTCTATATGAATTTTAAAATAGTTTTAAAAAATTCTGTGAATAATGTCAGTGGTAGTTTAATGGGAATATCACTGAGTCTATAATCACTTGTGGCAGTATGGCCATTTTCACAATATTGATTCTTTCTGTACATAAGCATAGAATGCTTTTCCATTTGTTTGTGTTCTCTCTGATTTCCTTGAGTAGTGGTTTGTAGTTCTTCTTGAAGAAGTTCTTTATTTCTCTTGGTAGCTGTATTTCTAGGTATTTTATTCTGTTTGTAACAATTGTGAATGGGAGTTCATTCATGATTTGGCTCTCTGCTTGTCTGTTGTTGGTGTATAGGATTGCTTGTGATTTTTGTACATTCATTTTGTATCCTGAGAGTTTGCCAAAGTTGCTTATCACCTTACAAAGCTTTGGGGCTGAGATAATGCATTTTCTAGATATAGGATCATGTCATCTACAAGCAGAGACAATTTGACTTTTTGTCTTCCTATTTGAATACCATTTATTTCTTTCTCTTGCCTGATTGCCCAGGACAGGACTTCCAATACTTTGTTGAATAGGAGTGGTAAGAGAGGGCATCCTTATCTTGTGCCAGGTTTCAAGAGAAATGCTTCCAGCTTTTGCCCATTCAGTATGACGCGGGCTGTCGGTTTGTCATAAATTGGGGTAAGTTCCTTCGATTCCTCATTTATTGAGAGTTTTTAACATGAAGAAATATTTAATTTTATTGGATACCTTTTCTGTATCTATTGAGATAATCATGTAGTTTTTGTCTTTAGTTCTGTTTATGTGATAAGTGATATTTATTGCATATGTTGAAACAGCCTTGCACCCCTGGGATGAAATCGACTTGATTGTGGTGGATAAGCTTATTTATGTGCTGTTGGATTTGTTTTGATGTTCATCAGGGATATTGGCCTGAAGTTTTTTTGATTTTGTTTTTCTTTTTTTAATTGTATCTCTGCCAAGTTTTTGTATCAGGATGATGCTGGCCTCTTAAAATAAGTTAGGGAGGAGTCCCTTCTTTTCAGTTGATTGGAATAGTTTAGAAGGAATGGTACCAGCTCTTCTTTGTATCTCTGGTAGAATTCAGCTGTAAATCTGACTGTTTCCGGGTTTTTTTTGGTTAGTAAGCCATTTATTACTGCCTCATTTTAAGAACTCATTATTGGTTTATTCAGGAATTCAGCATCTTCCTGGATCAGTGCTGGGATGGTACATGTATCCAGGAATTTGTCCATTTATGCTAGATTTTTTCGTTTATTTGTATAGCGGTATTTGCAATATTTTCGGTTGTTTCGTTGTACTTCTGTGGGTCAGTGGTAATACCATCTTTATCATTTTTATTGTGTCTATTTGATTATCCTATCTTTTCTTCTTTATTAATCTAGTTAGTGGTCTATTGTATTAATATTTACAAAAATCCAGCTCCTTGATTTGTTAATTTTTTTAAGTTTTTTATTTTTATTTTTATTTTTTTTTTTGCTGTAGATTTCATTCTTAAGACTGGTTTAGCTGCATCCCAGAGATTCTGGTACATTGTCTCTTGGTTCTCAAGAGATTTCTGCCTTAATTTTGTTATTTACTCGGAGTCATTCAGCACCAGGTTGTTCAAGTTCCATGTGGTTGTGTGGTTTTGAGTGAGTTTCTTAATCTTGAGTTCTGATTTGATTGATCTGTGGTCTGAGAGACTGTTATGATTTTAGTTCTTTTGCATTTGCTGAGGATTGTTTTACTCCAATTTTGTGATCAATTTTGGATTAAGCATCATGTCGAGCTTAGAGGAATGTATATTCACTTGTTTTATGTGGAGAGTTCTATAGATATCTATCAGGTCCTCTGGATCCAAAGCTCAGAATTTTATAATCTGTCTAATATTGAGAGTAGGGTGTGAAATATTTTACTCTTATTGTATGGGAATCTAAATATCTTCATAAGTCACTAAGAACTTGTTTTATGAATCTGAGTGCTCCTGTATTAGGTGTATATATATTTACAATACTTAGCTTATCTTGTTGAATTGAACCCTTTACCATTATGTAATGCCCTTCTTTGTCTTTTTTTAAAAATCATTGTTGGTTTAAAGTCTGTTTTGTCATAAACTAGAATTTTAACCCCTGCTTTTTTCCACCTTCCATATGCTTGGTAAAACTTCCTCCATCCCTTTATTTAGAACATAAAAGAATCTTGTCACATGAGATGATCTCTTCAATATAGCACACCAATGGATCTTGACTCTCTCCACCTTGCCATTTTGTGTCTTTTAACTGGGGCATTTAGCCCATTTACATTTATTGTTATGTATGAATTTGATCCTATCATCATGATGTCAGCTCATTATTATAGCTCAATGCAGATGTGTTGATGTAGTTGCTTCACAGTGTTGTTGGTCTGCGTACTTCAGTGTGTTTTTTACAGTGGCTGGTAATATTTTTTCTTTTCATATTCAGTGATTCCTTCAAGAGCTCTTGCAAAGCAGCTCTTGCAAGAGTGGTGGTGAAAAATTCCCTCAGCATTTGCTTGTCTGAAAATGACTTTATTTCTCCTTCACTTATGAAGCTTAGTTTGGCCAGATATGCAATTCTGGTTTGAAAATTCTTCTCTTTAAAAATGTTAAATATTGGCCCCCAATCTCTTCTGGCTTGTAGATTTCCACTGAGAGGGCCACCATTAGTCTGATGGGCTTTGCTTTGTTGGTGACATAGCCATTCTGGCTGTCCTTGTAGAATCTGATGATTTTGTGTCTCGGGGTTGAACTTCTCTTGGAGTATCTTACCAGGGTTTCTGGGTTTCCTGAATTTGAATGTTGGCATGCCTTGCTAGATTGAGGAAGTTCTCCTGGATGATATGCTAAAGTACATTTTCCAACTTGGTTCCATTCTTCCTCTCTCTTTCGGGTACCCTAATCAGTCATAGGTTCATTCAGTCTTTTTACATAATCCCATAGTTCTCAGAGGTTTTGTTCATTTCTTTTCCTTCTTTTTTTCTCTAATCTTATCTGCTTATCTTATTTCAGCAAGATAGTGGTCAAGCTCTGAGATTCTTTCCTCCACTTGGTCTGTGTGGCTATCGATACTTGCGGTTGCATTTAAAGTTCTCATGTTGTGTTTTTCAGCTCCATCAGTTAATTTATGTTCCTCTCTAAAACTGGTTATTCTGACTAACAACTCCTGTAATGTTCTATTGTGGTTCTTAGCTTTTTGGCATTGGTTAGTACATACTCCTTTAGCTCAGTGATATTTGTTATTACCCATCTTCTGAAGACTACTTCTATCAGTTCATCCATCTCAGCCTCAGCCCAGTTCTGTGCCCTTGCTGTAGAGATGTTGTGATCATTTGCAGAAGTGGCACTTTTGGTTTTTTTTTTTTTTTAAGTTTTCAGTGTTTTTGTGTGGATTCTTGCTCATCTTCATTAGCTTATGTACCTTTGATTTTTGAGGCTGCTGTCCATGGATGGGGTGTTTTGGGGTCTTTATGGTTCATGTTGCTGTTGCTTTCTGTTTGTGTTTAACAGTCAGGCTGCTTTCCTAGGGCTGTTGTGGTTTTCTGGGGATCCATCCCGATACTGTTTACCTGGGTCCCTCTCTCACCTGGAGGTGTCACCAGTGAAGGCTACAGAACAGCAAAGATGACTGCCTCCTTCTTCTGGGAGGTCTATCCCAGAGGGATACCAACCTGATGCCAGTGGGAACGTTCCTGTATAAGGTGTCTGGCAACCCCTTTTGTAGGGGGTGGGTTGGGGGGTCTCACTTAGGAGATGCGGGATCAAGGACAACTCCCTTAACAAAGCACTCTGGCTGCCACTTGGTGGACCAAGTGCACTGCGCTGGGGTAAATCTCCCTCGCTCGGACTGCCAGGACTCTTCCAAGTCAGCAGTCAGGAAAGACTAAGTCCACTGAACTGTGGGGACTATGCCTATCCCTCCCTACAGGGGCTCTGCAGGCCCCTCACCTCAGGGGCTTCATCTCAGGGAGAACAGAGTTCTGTCTGTAAACCCTTGGCTGGAGTTGCTGAAATTCCCACAGGAGGCCCCACCTGGTGAGGGGGAATTGTTCTGGTCCCACCTAGAAAAGCAGTGTGGCCATGACCTGCCACAGTTGCTGTGCCGCACTGTGAGGAGGTCCTCCCGGTCCAAACCACCCAATCTCCATGGCACTGGGAGGGCAAAACAGCCGACTGGAGCCATAGTGATGGCAGCTGCCCTTTAGGCGGTTTCCAACATGCTGGCCGTCTTAGGCATTCTCCAGCCTGCTGCCAGGGACCGACAAGTGTCTGCAAAGCTCTGTGCTTGGGATTTAAGGCCCTGGTGGCACAGGCTTATGAGGGGATCTCCTGATCTACCAGTTGCACAGATCCATGAAAAAAGCATGGTTTCCTGGGTGTGGTAGCACACTCACTCACCACCTCCCTTGGCTGGGGGTGGGAGCTCCCCTTTTCCCTTGCAACTCCAGCTCCTGGGGGGGCCATGGCTCCACCCTGTGGAAAACTGCAGACACTCAAATCAGGGCTATGACAGCAGCAGGAAGGAGGCTGTACCCTGCAAAGCCACAGGGGCAGAGCTGCCCAATACCATAGGAACCCACCTCCTACATCAGTGTGACCTGAATGTGAGACATGGAGTAAAAGGAGATCATTTTAGAGCTTTAATATGTGACTGCCCTGCTGGATTTCAGACTTGCATGGGGCCTGTAGTCCCTTTGTTTTGACCAATTTCTCCCATTTGGAGCTACATTTACTCAATGCCTATACCCCAATGTATCTAGGAAGTAACTAACTTGCTTTGGATTGTACAGGTTCATAGGCAGAAGGGCCTTGCCTTGTCTCAGATAAGACTCTGGACTGTGAACTTTTGAGTTAATGCTGAAATGAGTTAAGACTTTGGGGGACTGTTGGGAAGGCATCATTCGTTTTGAAATGTGAGGACATGAGATTTCAGAGGGGCCAGGGGCAGAATGATATGGTTTGGCTGTGTCCCCACCCAGATTTCATCTTAAATTCTCACGTTTATGGGAGGGGACCAGTGGGAGGTAATTGAATCATGGGGGCAAATTTTCCTTTGCTATTCTCATGATAATGAATAAGTCTCATGAGTTTTGATGGCTTTAAAAATGGAGTTTTCCACACAAGCTCTCTTCTCTTGTCTGTCACCATGTGAGACCCGCCTTTCACCTTCCCCATGATTGTGAGTCCTCCCCAGCCACGTGGAAGTGCAAGTCCAATAAACTTCTTTCATACCCAGGACATACCAAGTCTTGAGTATGTCTTTATCAGCAGGTTGAAAATGGACTAATACAACTGGGTATATACCCAAAGAAATCATTCTATTCAAAAGATACATGCATACATATGTTCATTGCAGCACTATTCACAGTAGGAAGGACTTGGAATCAACCTAGATTCTCATCAACAGTGGACTTGATAAGGCAAATGTGGTATATATACACTGTGGAATACTATGCAGCCATAAAAAGGATTAAGATCATGCCCTTTGCAGAGATATGGATGGAGCTGGAAGCCATTATCCTCAGCAAACTAACACAGGAATAGAAAACCAGACACTGTATGTTCTTACTTATAAGTGGGAGCTGAACAATGTGAACATGTAGACATAGGGAGGGAAACAACACACACTGGGGTCGGAGGGAGGGAGAGCATCAGGAAAAATAGCTAATGCACGTTGGACCTAATACGTAGGTGATAGGTTGATAGGAGCAGCAAATCACCATGGCACACATTTACGCCCTAACAAGTCTGCACATCCTGCACATGTACCCAGGAACTTAAAATTTAGAAATAAATACATTAATTTAATTTTAAAAAAACAAAACACATTGACCCTATTCAGTTCTATCCCTCTTTATATTGTTATATGACAAATTACATGATTATTCTTTTCACATTATATTTTATAACTTTGAGTTTATGTATTCGTCTTTTAAATCATGCAAAAGATAGAAAGATAACCTACAAATCAAAATTGCATTAATAGTATTAATATTTATTATTTATTTACCATTGCCAGAATTCTTTATGTCTTCATATAGTTTTAGGTTACTATCTATAATTTTTCATTTCACCCTGAAAGACTCCTTTTAGGATTTCTTATAGGAAAAGTAATATTGGTCTCTGAAGGCTCCATTCTTCCACTTGTGTTGGACCCGTGTTTTCTTAGAGATTCACTTGAACTCCAGGAGCTGAGGACAGGGATAGGGTTTGAAGAGGGGTAGAAAAGGAGAGAGATAAATGGACAAAAAAGTTTCATTAAATACAAGATTTAGTTCTTCCTTCTTTCTTATATTTAATAAATCTGTATTTACTAAATAAATGTGTATTTAATAAATAAAAGTGGAGGAATGAAGGAAGGGAGGAAGGGAAGGAAGGAAGGAAGGAAGGAAGGAAGGAAGGAAGGAAGGAAGGAAGGAAGGAAGGAAGGAAGAAAAGGAATTGAATTCCTGCTTGCATTGAACCCAGAGATCAGCCAGAAGTAAATGATTCTCAAATCTTTTCTAAGTATGCATCATAACCTGGACACGAATGTAGCTTTCTAATTTTTCCAGTGCACACTGGGGCTTTTGAGTGCTTCAGTGTCCCAAAGAAACACTCTCCCCTGTTACCCCTATAAATGTCTCACTGATAAACATAGGTGCAATGATTTTCAAGAAAAGTCTATTAAACCAAATCCAACAGCACATCAAAAAGATAGTACACCATCATCAAGTGAGTTTTATACAAGGGATGCAAGGATAGTTCAACATTTCACAAATCAATAAATGTGATATATCACAAACAGAAATAAAAACAAACCTATATGATTATTTTGCTACAATAGATGCAGCAAAAGCATTTCATAAAATGCACCATCACGTCATTATGAAAACCCTCAGCAAAGTAGGCATAGAAGAATCATGCCTCAAAATAATAAAAGGCATAGATAACAAATACACAGCCGATATCATACTGAATGGCAAAAAATTTAAAACATTTCCTCTAAAAGTTGAAACAAGACAAGAATGATTACTTTCACCATTCCTATTCAACATAGTACTGAAAGTTCTAGTCAGAGCATTAGGTAAGGGAAAGAAGTAAAAGCCATCTAAATTGGAAAAACAAAACTCAAATTACTCCTGTTGACTGATGGTATGATCTTATATCTAGAAAACCTTAAAAACTCCACCAAAGAACTCTTAGATTTGATAAATGAACTAAGTAAAGATTCCTGATACAAAATCAATGCACAAAATAAGTAGTGATTCAATACAACAAGAATGATGTAGCAGAGAACCAAATCAAGAAGGCAATTCCATGTATAATCACTACAAAAAAAAGTACACAGGAATGTATTTAACCAAGAAGGTGAAAGATCTCTACAACAATAAACATGACAACAACAAAAAAAAACAACAATACAGTGATGAAAGTAATTAAGAGGACACAAAGAACTGAAAAGGCATTCCACAATCATGGATCAAAAAATTAATATCATTAAAATAATCACATTGCCCCAAGCAATGTACAGATTCAATGCAATCTCTATGAAAATAGTAACATCATTTTTAACAGAATTAGAAAAAAAAAATCTTAATATTCACCAGGAACCAAAAACAAACAAACAAACAAAAATCCCAAATTACCAAAACAATCCTAAACAAAAAGAACAAAACTGAATGCATCACATTACCTGTCTTCACATTATACTACAAGGTTATAATAACCAAAACAATATGTTACTTCTATAAAAGTAGACACATAGATTAATGATACGAGAGTAGAGAAACAATAAATACAGTCACATTCCAAGAGCCTACTAATCTTTGACAAAAGCAATGAAAAGATACAATGGGGAAAGTGTACCCTTTTCAATAAAGGGTGCTGGGAATATTTGACAACCATGTGCAGAAGAATAAAACTGGACTCCTATCTCTCACCATACACAAAAATCATCTCAAGCTAGATTACAGATTTAAATTTAAGACCTGAAACTATAAAAACACTAGAAGAAAACTCAGAAAAACCTTTCTGGACAGTGACTAAGGAGATAAGTAGATAAGATATACATATGTAATTTTGTGGCAAGGTAGTATTTTATTGTGTATATGTGTGTGTATATACTACTTAATACAGAATTATTAAATAATAAGCACATGTTATTCTTATGTAAGAATAATACTTATATACAGAATTTCATTCTTTTTGCATCTAAGTAGTATTCCATTGTGTGTATATATGTGTATATGGGTGTGTGTGTGTATATAGATTTTATATGTGTATAAATATATATATAGTAGCCTCCAGTTCCATCCATGTTGCTGCATAATACAGAATTCCATTCTCTTTCTGGCTAAGTAGTATTCCATTGTGTATTTGTGTGTATACATATATATATATTTATATGTATACACACATTGTGTGTATATATGTGTATATGGGTATATACACATATGTTTATACACATATGTGTGTATACATAATATATACGTATATATATACACACAAATACACACACAATGGAATACTACTTAGCCACAAAGAGAATGGAATTCTGTATTTTGCAGCAACATGGATGGACCTGGCGGCTATCATCTTAAGAGAAACAATTAAGAAACAGGCAAATACTCTATTCTCTCACTTTTAAGTAGGAGCTAAATTATATGTACACATGAACATAGAGTGTGGAATGATGGACCGGAGACTTTAAGGGTGGGAGGTGGGAGGGTGGGTGGATGAGAAATTAATGTGTACAATGTACATTACTCAGGTGATGTTTACTCTAAAAGCTCAAACTTCACCAATACACAATATATCCATTGCACTTGTACTCCTTACATTTTTACAAATAAAAAAGATAAATGATAAAAAATGAATATATATGATATATAACATATATGCGTTTATACAAATATCTACAGAAGCATATAAAAATATAAATGCATATGTATAAAATAAACATAATCCAATAAAAATACACAGAAGTACACACATAGAGTCACACACATAGATATACCTACATTTACACTAGGGGCCATTGGGCCCTTTGCAACCTACTGTCAGGAAAGGAAGCCATTAGAGGCTTTTCTTGCTAGTTCCATGGTTCTACACCCTTGTGGCTAAAACCAAGCCAGCAATTTTACCAGACCCTAATTTTACTATTACCATTAGTAGTAGTAATAGTTCTACTACCCTCCAGAGGAAATTCTGTCTACTTTTCCTCCACCTTTAAACCAGGAAGGTTGTTTCCTACTGACATAAGTACAATGGGTGGAGAAGAGGCTTTCCATCAGAGGTAGCAAGGCTAGGCCTGAGTTCCCAGGATAGGTTAAGGGCAGCACAAGTTTGGTTTGTTGAATATAGTACAAAAGATGGTGGAAGGGGCAGGCCATAGCTGGGCTGCACTGAGGACCACTGGGGTCTTTCTGAGTGCCATAACAGTGGGACCAGATGCTAAAAGTTGCCCAGTCCCAGGGTTAGCCTGTTCTGGCCATTCTCATTTAAATTTAGAGAAACTCAAGACAGGCTGACAGAAGACCTAGAGTAAAAACACCTGGGATACTAGGTGCCTGAGGCCTCTTTGACAAGTATGAGGAGCATGGAAAAAAATGTGTCTGGCATCACAAACTCTTCTGAACTCCAAAGTAGGTGGCAAGAAAGAAAATCTGGGTGCAAGACACACTGTTGAACATTGCCAGCCCAGGTGAGTGGATGATGCCATTTAATAAGCTAGCACCCATTTTGTGCTGTGATATATCTTTGCTTGTTCCCTGTATGCATGAAATACCAGACTGAAAGATTATATCTAGATATATCTAGATATATATCTAAGATATATATCTTGGAAATATACACATTTATGCATATGTGTATAAACACACATAAATGTGTATATTTCTAAATATACAAAGAAATATGTGACTTCTAAATGCATGCATCAACATATACAAAAACAAAAATGAAAACATGTATTTATACTGAAAACGATAAAAAATAAAATAAAAACTAGCTATGCACAGTCCCAGCACTTGTTAATGAAGGCTAAACTATACACCCCACAAGAAGAATGACCTAACCTCCTGCTTTGAGATCTGTACAAGCTTGGGACTGTAAAAGTATTGATTACACAACATTTTACAATTATGTGAATTGTGCTAACATTGGTGGAATAGCTCTCTCTTTTCAAATGTATAGAATTGTATTGGGATAAATATCACAAGAGGTACATAGTAGTCAATGTAACAAACAAATGTCCTATTAGTGAAAGTGATTTCAACGCAGTGTTTCTAAAGAGATTAATGGTCTTGCATTCTCACCAACAAACTCAACACGCCTTTATCTTTTCTTAATCCAGTTTTTCATAACTTGAAATGTATTTATATGGCCGATATATTTTATTTAAATATTTTCTATACATATAAACACATACAAATACATGTAAATATAGGAATTAGTATGCAAATAAGTTTGAATGTATTAAATACACACATTATTCAATAACATTGCTGACCACTAGAACCAATTCAAATATTTTCATCACATTTTCTTTACCATTGTTTTACTATTTTTAAACTACATAAATCAAAATATAGAATTCTTGAATATCATAAATGCAAAAACACAAAATAAGATGTCTTAAAATAAGTTAAACCTGATGATTTTCAAAAGGTGAATGTAGTCATAGTAGAGGGCTCTTACATTGCTAGATTTACAAAGAGGATTCAGAGTCAGCCAGTTGGTCCCCCTGCATGTCTGGAACTAAGATAACTAAGGAGTGGTGTGGTGGCTGTTTTGCTAAGATCTCCAAGAAGCAGGAAAAAAAACCAGTATGTAATGAGAGCATTTGGAAAGGAAAAAGGCACGAAAGCAGAGAGAAAGCATATATAACATTTCTGATAAATTTCTAGTTAGATTCAGTGTATCTTAATGGATGGCTTCTCTGCTCTTACGTTCCAGGAGCTACCTCTCTGAGCATGTAATAATTCCCACTTTTTTGGTTAAACCAGCTGTAGTATGTTTCTCAAATCTTTAACCACAAGAGTCTAAATACGAAGTGATGCTTTTCAAAATAATAATTATGACTGCCCTGGGAAACTATTGCTTGTTTGTGTGCTCTGTGATTTAGCCTTCATGATTCTAGGATACTTCTTCCAGGAAGATTCAGCTACTTTGAATGATCAACAGTAAGATAACCTCAAGTTTATTTCAGAAACTAAAAAAATTATGATTTAAAGTAAACTATTAGCAGGACAACATGTACTTTGAGTAGCTATAGAATCGCTGACATGGGCTCATGGGCTCTTTACTTTGTGCCACCCAATAAACTAATAAAATGATGAGGAAAAAATAAAGTGATAGGAAATATAAGGAAATACACTCAGCACCTATTTGCTACTACTCTTCCCACTGGTTTTCTCTCATTAGTAAATCAAGAATAGTACTGTATTAGCTTAGTATCTAAAGGTTACATTCCAGCATATAATGTCTAAGCTACAAATCTTCTTGAGTTTTCTATGTCATCCATAGGACTTCTAGATAACCAAGAAACTGGCAGGAAATTTAATACTACTGTGATTGCTCAGTATGAAAATAAAACAATAAAAACGTCAACACTACATGGTACTGGATGACATCTTTATAGCATGGCTAATAAAGATGATTTCAAACAGCCCATCGACTTTTTCTATGGCCAGAACCTAGAATAAATATACAATTTAATCTTGTTCTATCAGTTGAAGGCATTTTGCTTTTTTAGAATTATGATATTATTCATGCTGTTAAAGATATGGCCTGCCCCTGCTTTCAAGTTAAGCTTGGTTAAGTTTGGCTTTATTAAATGTGGAGAAGCTTCCATTGAATTTTTCAAGTAAATGAGAGTGATTGAGAGATTAGAGATGAAAGTTGGGATCTCCAGTTACAAAACTGAAAGAAATAAAAATGTGGAGCCAAAGAAATATGACAGTGATGCTTAGCAAATATAAGCTTCAAAATGTAACCCCCACTATATATCCCTTAATGTATAAAATTCTTATACTTTGTTTAGGACCCAAGTGGCATAATTGTTCGGGATTCATGTGAAATACTCAGCAGATAACTAAGCAACCAGTGGAAAGGAACAGCTGTTTTTCATTTCTTTGATGACTTTAAAGAGGATATTCAGGTTTGTTCATCAGATATTTATTAACTGCTTAATACCTGTCAAATATAGATTGTTTTTAGTGACAGGAGGTATTATAAATACCTAGCCCATATAAAAAAACATTGATTTGCTATACGGAAGTATATATTTATCTAGTGATATATTCTTATCCTCAAGGCATCATAAAAAAGAATATTATAAAGAAAAGCACATCAAACTTAAGGATATCTAAATAAATAAAAGTATCATGGATGGATGATTCCTCCCAAATTAATGAAACAAAAATTAACATATATTTTATAAAAATAACTCAGCATATTTTTCATAATCCTAAGATTTATTTTCTTGTTTTGTAACCTAAATTGAACTGGCCTAAAGCATGATAAAGAAGATCTATGTAAATACAGAACACAGTTGTCAGAGGTAAACAGTGAAACAACAAAGCCTAAACACTCTAGATTGCCTTGAGAAAACAGTTTATTGAGATAAGAGAAATGATAGAGCCAATGGATATATAAGGTCAAAATATCATTGTTTGGGGGAGGAAGGTCTGAATAGTAGGGGAATATATCCCTGCTTTCTACCATTGTGCACATGCAAAGGTACTGATGGTGGCAATGAGTGAGCATGTAATTTGCTGTTTCATAGCATAGAGCAGAATGTAATAATGCTCTTCATTTGCCTGAAGTATGTTTTAATTTTACTGTGCAAAACGTCTTGACAATTCTTAAAATTCTAACTTGAGCTATACCTCTGCTTCCCTGACAAGTTTGACCCAGGCACCTCTCCTTCTAATGAATTCTTCAGCATTTACTGTCCTGATTATTATTTGACAGCTGTCATACACTGTATCATGAAAATCACCTTACTTGTGTTTTTGTTTTATTGTTTCTGCTTATATTCTGATATACAATACTTCTGAGTAATCACATGGTTTCATATTTATAATACATATTGTATATCTTATATATCAAACAGTAATTGATTTATGAATATATAAAATAATTTATTTCCTTTTTGTTTCAACAGGAGTTTTGGATGAATAGATGACTCCTGAAATCCTTTGCCTGTCCAAATTTTTAATAATATTGTAACTTTATTGAATAGTATTTGTAGATTTTTATAATTTTTTATTGTAATTTTCCAGAGAAGCATTTGACCTTGAAATTTGACAAAAGTATATATAAATAAACAATGGATTTCATTTTTGTTACCTTTTTATACTAGATGAATAACTTCAGGATCAATCTGCAAATTTACAGATGCTCTTTCTCTCTGTAATAATATGCTTTAGCTTATGTTCATCAGATTCAGACTCCATAATTTTAATATAATCCAGTTCCCTTACATTATGTCTTCCTCTATTAATAGTTTCATGATCAGATATACCTGCAACATCAGTTTAGAATTGTTCCCCTCTCTCACACCTCATCCCTGGAAAAAAAAAATATATATATATATATAAAAAATAGTAACCAAAAGGGAGGGAGGGAGGGAGGGAAGGAAGGAAGGAAGGAGGGAAGGGAGGGAGGGATGGAGGGAGGGAGGGAGAGAGGGAAGGAGGATTCTTATAAATGGCATCCATGAAGTGTATAATCTTCTCAGAAGCAACAAGCTGCTTTAAAGAAAAAAAAATCCAAATCAAGCAACATTAAATTTGAGGATATTTGTAGCACCATGATTTTGTCATTCTTTTGCTAGCAAAAATTCTCAATGAATTTGCACCTGCCAAATCACATAGTGCAAAACTCATTTAGCATATCATTCTGTGTCCATAAAGAATCAGGTTATACATTTCAGTTATGTTAAAGTTTAAAAATAATATCTTTTTATATTAAAAGTGTCTTGAAAGGCATGAAGATCTCTTTTAGAATTTGTGGAACTGAAAAAGTACTGTATGTATATTATCTATTTATCAATAGACTTTCTACTATTTTTTTGGAGTACAAGCACTCCAAAATCAAAATGATTTTCGGGCATTAGGTTTTATTACTGGAATTGTATTATCCACTACATTATAGCTTATTTTTCTTAATGTAAGACATTTATCCCTGATAGCAACTAAAGACATGCTTTATGAAGCAGAGATTTGTCTCCTATAATATCTCAGACACTTTTGGTGTGGGGAAAATTATATTATTAACTCTTTGGCAAATTTCCCTGGGATATGAACATACAGTAGCCCTGGCCTTAGGATTACAAATGGTTTACATGTCATATTGTTTTCACTTTTATTTTAATTCACCCCACTTCCAGGTCACTTCACACAAGCTAAGAGCACCAAACTCACCCTTTCCTTTCCCAAAGCCTGTCAAACTGACCTAGTTTTGCTGAGTATTTATGGAATATTACAACATCCTCTCTAGATGCTATTTTTTCTGATGTTTCAGTAGCTGATATAACTATTTGTTGTGCAGTAGAGGAAGATTAATAACAAATGTGCAGAATATTTTAAATGCTATAGCATCCTGTGTGTGTGTGTGTGTGTGTGTGTGTGTGTGTGTGTGCACGTTTCCTTTCCTGCATTTGTTTTTAAGCTTTCTTCATTTTTTTTTTTTTTTGAGATGGAGTCTCGCTCTGTCCTCCAGGCTGGAGTTCAGTGGCCGGATCTCAGCTCACTGCAAGCTCCGCCTCCCGGGTTTATGCCATTCTCCTGCCTCAGCCTCCCAAGTAGCTGGGACTACAGGCGCCCACTACCACGCCTGGCTAGCTTTTTGTATTTTTTTTAGTAGAGACGGGGTTTCACCGTGTTAGCCAGGATGGTCTCGATCTCCTGACCTCGTGATTCGCCCATCTTGGCCTCCCACAGTGCTGGGATTACAGGCTTGAGCCACCGCGCCCGGCCTGCTTTCTTCATTTCTATTCGCCTGAAATTAACATTTCAATATATGAAATATCTGCTGATCATATGGCACTTTGTGTTGTATTATCCATTGATCTGTAGCACAATCCTGTCAAAACAGCATAAAAACAGTGAAAACTGCCTTGCTGGGGCTTGCACAGATGGAAATTCATTTTTATTATAAAAAATCATGCGACAAACATTGGTTTTTGATTTGGAGGGCCAGTTAAAAATCTGTGGATTAGTAGGATAATGTGCTGAGTCACCGCCAGAATAGAAAGTGGGAGATTTTTGTGGCGGAATTTGTCTTTTGTTAAATCCAATGATACAATCAAAGAGAATGATGCTCCCATTCATCAGCCCAGGCTTCTGGGCTGATGTCAGACTTCTGTTGAAGCCCAGACTTCTGTTGCCTTCAGGTCTGTGCACTTTGAAACTTTTCAGGTTTTTTTAAAGTAATTTGTCAGTTTGATGATTTATTAAAAGCAACTGTTAAGCAGGAGAATGCCTGAGAACCACACTTACCTGCTCTGGTTCGAGTGTGTGCTCACTCTTCTCTCCTGAGAAGAATCTCTCTCTCTCTCTCTCTCTCTCTCTCCCCATATATATATATATATATATATATATATATATATATATATATATACACACACACGCGCGCGCACACACACAACATATACACTACTGTGTGGTGAGTGTGAATAAATGAGGAATTAGGGAAAGCTTTGATAGTATAATAGTGATGGTTTATACATTGAATTGTGTCCCCCCAAAACATATGTATGTGTTAATGTCCAAACTGCAATTATCTCAGAATGTGACATTATTTTGAGATAATATCTTTACAGAGGGATTCCAGTTAAAGTGAGGTCCTTGAGGTCATAGGGAGAAGATGGTCATCTACAAGCCAAAGATAGAGGCCTGGAACAGATCCTCCCCTTACAAACTTTGCGGGGAGCCAATCCTGCTGACATCTTGATTTTGGACTTCTAGCCTTCAAAGCTGTGAGACAATAGAGTTCTGTTTTTTAAGCTGCCCAGTCTGCAGTACTTTGTTACAATAGCCTTAGGAAACTAATACAACATCATTTGGAAATAATGCTGCCTTGTAATTAGATCAATATAGAAAAAAAAAAAAAAACTAGAGCTTTTCACAAAATCCAGATTATAATTTAATAATAGATAATTAAACATACTTTTTGGACAGGATTACTATTTTTTTAAAATAGTTTTATTTCAAAATTGAAATAAAATAATACAATATGTGACTCAGCCTATGCGAGAGTGAAAAAAAACACCTTACATAATAAATCCTCTTTTTAATGTTCTTTTGTTTATTTGTTACCACTTAACAAATATAGATTTTCTACAATTTCATTTTATTACCTTAAGGGAAGATTTTATATTGTTAATTGTATTTCCTAGAAAACCACATTCTAGCCTTTAGTTGTTTCTTTTTTTAAAATATTGAATTATCTTGGAAAAAGTTTACTAAAGTGTCTACTGTTATCTACAGTCAAGTATTTTAATATGCTGGCATATAAAACACAGGAAACATAAAACAATGAAATACTCTACATAAATTGCTAACAGCTTTGCTACATGTTGCTGGAAATAGTTGATTTTAACTTATGCATAATTCACCACATGTAAGTTCAAATTTGGGTGAAAAAAGAATGAGCTTCTAGGTATACTCTACAAGTTAGGCATATGTTAGTCAAGATTCTTCAAAGAAACAGAACCATCTCTCTATATATAGAGAACGATGGTTCTGATATATATATATATTCATATGTATATATATGAATATATATCAAAATGCTAGCTCACATAATAATAGAAGCTGAGAAATTCCACCATCTGTAGTCTGCAAGTTGGAGAACCACAAAAGCCAGTGGTATAATTCAATCTGAGTCTTAAGGCCTGAGAACTAGGGTTCAGGGTAGGTGTGTGACAGTGGAAGTCCAGGTTTGAGACTGAAGGCTTAAGAACCAGGAGTGACAATGTCCAATGGCAAGAGAAGATATATGTCCCAGCTCAAACAGAGAGAGAATATTTGGCCTTCCTTTATTTTGTTCTATGCTGACCCTCAACAGATTGGATGATGCCCATTCACACTGATGAGAGCAACCTTCTTTATACAGCTTACCAATTCAAATGCTAATCTCTTTTGGAAACTTCCTCACAGGCACACTAAAAAATACAGGCTATCTGGGCATCCCTTAGCCCAGTCAAGCTGACACATAAAACTAACCATCAGAAGCTCACCCTTTTTAACTTGGTGCCCATATGCATCTAATTAAACCCTACTTAACCTCCAAATAACTACAATAACAAAGTCATAATTCGACCTAATATGATACAACTTTCATTCATATGACCAAAAATGTACTAATGTCTTCCCGAAAAAGGAGTCTTTGATGTTAACTCTTCTTCAAAAGTCTTGAAATAATGTTAACCCTTCTCCTGATATTCCATACGTTAAATATTGGCATATAAACTTAACATGACTTAAATATTGATATAAAGTTAATACATTTTTTTTTTTTGAGACAGGTTTTCACTCTTGTTGCCCAGGCTGGAGTACAATGGCATGATCTCAACTCACTGCAACTTTCGCCTCCCAGTTTAAAGCGATTCTCCTGCCTCAGCCTCTTGAGTAGCTAGGATTATAGGCGCCTGCCACCATGTCTGTATTTGGTTTTTTTTTTTTTTTTTTTTTTTTTGTATTTTTAGTAGAGATGGGGTTTCACCATGTTGGCCAGGCTGGTCTCAAACTCCTGACCTCGGGTGATCCTCCTGCCTCAGCCTGCCAAAGTGCTGGGATTACAGGCATGAGCCACCACGCCAGGACAAAGTCAATACATCTTAAGTTACATAAGAGAATAAGAGAAGAAAACAATGTCACTTTCCTAATAAATATATATATATACCCACAAATGAATGTATAATAAAATAAGGATAAAATGCTCATAACAATTAGAGTACTTATTTCTATAACAAGTCATGTGACATTTATAACTACCTTCTTCTGCTACAGATTCTGTATTCTCTTTGCTAGTAGCAAAGCTAGTCATGCTTCTTTACCTGGCAGAGTGTACCTTAGCTAGTCATGCTTCTTTACCTGGCAGAGTGACCCAAACCCTAAATCCTGAATAATCTGGGTCATCCCTAGTTTTTCCTACATTGAGTTGTTATAATTTCTCATTGACTTTAATCATAGGGCATGGTAAAATTAAGAGACACCCTAGGTGATCGTCTGTATTCTAGACATATCCTTCCTTACCTCCATTGTGAAATAGTCATCCAATTCCCCTGTGGTAGTTAAAATCAATCACCCCACCCAGAACAGTAGCTCCCTTCTTGGTCTGTTGACTCAGAGGCATAAGAAGTCCATAGTGGCCTGGTGGCAGTCTTGACTTCCAATTCAACTGAATCATTGTCTTTTTATTTTATTTTATTTTATTTTATTTTATTTTATTTTATTTTATTTTATTTTATTGAGACAAGATATCACTCTGTTGCCCAGACTGGAGGGCAGTAGTCCAAACACAGCTCACCAAAACCTTGGCCTCCTAGGCTCAAGTGATGCTCCACCATCAACTTCCTGAGTAGCTGGAATTGCAGGTACATACCACCTTGCCTGATTATTTCTTTTTATTTTCTTTTTTTATAGATGAGGCCTCACTATGTTGCCCAGGCTTGTTCCAAAGTGCTGAGCTCAAGCAGTCCTCCGTCCTTGGTCATTCAAAGTGTAGGATTACAAGTATGAACCACTGTTGTGGTTTTTGATGGAATTATTTCTTTCTCTAAAACTAAGACCTCTAGGCCAGCAGAGTATAAGGTTTGCAGAAATAAGAAGCAAAAATGTTTCTAGTGGTAATAGTGAGTGGTGCCACTCCCATTTTCATCACTTGATTCTTGTACCCATGAATCTTGGTTCTGGTAGAAGCAGCATTATATATTAATGGTTATTCAGAATATATAGAGCCTTCTGGAGAACTTTGTTCCAGCCCTTCAAGATATTGCCACCAAGCTGGAACTGAGACTTTAAAAGGTCAATTGTCATACATCCTTTGCTGTAAATTTCCTTGATCCAAAACTCTGCCATATAGAAAACCATGGTGGTGCATAAGGCATTTTGTAAGTCTAAAAATAGTAGTTTTGGCAGAAGCATTTCAGGTAAGGAAGGCAAATTTATATCCAAATTGTTTATTGCAGAAAGGACAAAACGCTTTTTCTCCCATAATGGAAATGGTCCAATGTAATCAACCTGTCATAAGCTAGCTGACTGATCATCCTGGAGAATGATGCCAAAGGGGGACCCAGTGTTAATCTCTCCTGCTAGCAGATTGAGCATTCAGTGGTGGTCATAGCCAGGTCAGCCTTGTTGAATGGAAATCTATGTTGCTTACCCTTCATCCCTGTTACTGAGACCTTTTATTTTAAATGAGCCCATTGGGCAATGACAGGGGTGGCTGTGGAAAGAAGCTGAGTGCCATCTATAAACTGGTTCCTGCTATCCACTTGATTATTAAAATTCTCTACTGAAGTCACGTTTTGGTGAGCATTCACATGAAATATAAATATCATCTCAATTTTTCCCATTCAGAGAGTTCTCTATCCTCAAATATCCTTCCCCAATACTTTTGTCACCAATTTTCTAATCATGTTTCTTCTAAATCCCTGACCATCCAGCCAAACCATTGGTGAGAACCCATGAATTGGTTGGTATAATCACATGTCTGGCCATTTCTCCTTTCAAGCAAAGTTCAAAACCAGGTGTACTGCCCAAAGTCCTTCCCATGGGAAGATTTCCCTTCCTTCCTATCTGTTAGGATAGGTCTGGCTGACAGATCAAGACCCTGTTCATGTCAAAAGTAAAAATAATTTAGGGGTTCAAGGTCTTTCTTCACACCCTCTTTCAACTTATGCAATTCAATTTTTTCCTCAATCAATGTCCTAATTTTTACAGTAGAAACTCAAAGAGGTTGGGAATACAACTTTCATTGTAATTCAGCCAATCACAGGATGAGTTTCTGCATTTTACTTTTGGCTATTCTAACCTTGCAGTTAGAAGAAATAGAGCTTGGAGCTGGGAATTCTATTCCTTGAACACCTTCTTTTCTTTCACCACTTTGTAGAGTGATAGTGGGAGCAACCAATGAACATCATTATAGTCCTTAGTTTAAAATAAGTGTTCAAAAATGTCATATACAAAGTCACTGAGCTTCTTGCTTCTGTAAGTGGTTGATAAGGAATATCAAGTGCAGATTTCTGTTTCCCTATTCAGGCCATAGAACGTCATTGCCCTCTTTTCTACTGGAAATAGTCACTCCCATCTTCAAATCTAATCAGACTAAGGAGGCAATTTCTGAAACCTCAAAATCTCAGAATCAATTTATAAAAATCATCCTTAAAATTCTATTTCTTTTGAACACTCTTGGACAAAAATTTGTATTAGAGCTATTCAAAGAAGCAAAAACAATCGGATACACACACACACATGTGTGTGTGTGTGTGTGAAAGAAATAGAGAAAGAGATAAATTTATCTTTATCATAGGAGTTGGGTTGTGCACTTGTAAAGGCAAAGAAGTCCCATGATCTGCTGCCAGCAAGCTTGAGAACTGGGAAAGCCATTACTGTAATTCAGTTCAAGTCCAAATGCCCTAGAATTGGCAGGGAGGGGTAGAGGTCGATGATATAAGTCCAGGCCAGAGTCTGTAGGCCTGGAAACCAGGAGTGCTAATGTCTGAGAGCAAGAGAAAGTGAATGTCTCAACGAAAAGAGTAAATTCTCCCTCTCTTCACTTTATCATTCAATTCTGGTCTTAAGCAGATTGGATGGCCATTCACACTGGTAAAGACAATCATCTTTCTTCAGTTTAACAATTTAATGCTGATCTCTTCCGGAAACACTCTCAACACACCCAGAAATAATGTTTTACCAGTTATCTGTTTATTCTTTAGCCCAGTCCAGGCAACACATAAATCAATCATCACAACCATTATCAAAGACCTCTTTGGAAATTCAGGACTACAATGTAATGTCAGTCATTATAAGATTTCAAAGGTACTTAATGCTCAGTGAACTTGGGCAGTGACCTGCTGTCCAGATTGAAATACACCTTTAAATCTTGTTTTCTATTTGCTTTTAATTCTCACAGTAAGGAAAATGTTCTTTTTCTCAGGTATGTTGAGAGAATGAGTTAAAATTCTATAGGTCTTTTCTATATTGTACATTTGGAAATGTTTAATAAAAGCAAAACATTATCATTTTAAATATCATTTTTATCTAAATGAGACTAATAAAAGTTTCTGCAGTAATGAAATGTTTTATGCCTGTGCTCTCTAATATGATAGTTACTAGCCATATGTGGCTCTTTAGCAATTGAAGTGTGCCTAGTGTAATAAAGGAACTGAACTGCAAATTATATTTAAATTTATACATAGCCACATAAAGCATGTGGGTATGGTAGTGGCACTATAGCTCTAGATAATTATTCTTATCATTTTCATGTTCAAGTATTACAGGATTCTAGAATTGTGTTGTTCCTTCTTGCAGACTTCTACTTTTTACTAGTTTTCCATTGGCTAGTTTAATTCTTTATTATATATATATCTTGAAGAAATTTAGTATCCATATATAATAATATAGCTTAGAATAATTATGTACAATAAATCCAAAATAATTGTCTTATATTGAGCCTACCAGTAATATAAAAGTATATAAACATAAATAATATTCAACTTGAGATTATAAACATTTTATTTGCATTGAAAAACACATTCATATTTTTCTTTGATGTGCTTTTAACAGTGTTGTACATGTTTGTAAATAATATTTAGACTTTCAATTTACCTTTTTAAACTGTTCCACAAGTCAAAAAAAATCTAGTTGAGGGAATCTTGGAATTTTTATCAATTAATATGGAATTCAGTAAATATTTAGGAAAGGATCAGAACCTAGAATTTAAAACTTTAACATTGCCACATAGTGGGGATCAGGATGGGGAAAGCAAAAACACTGAACATCATGTCCCATATTGCAAGTTAGGTGAGTCTTAACAGATTTATATAAAAAAAACAATACCATTAGTTTCAGCAAAATAGATATTTAATATATAAAGTCAATATGACATATCTTTTTGACAAGAGAGATTAAAGTGTTTGTTTCTAGTGAAAGTGCTCATTTCTAGAGAAAGCATTCTTGAGAAGTTAAAGATCAGGGATAGGACAATGAGGTGGGGTATATTGGGAAATGTGCCTCAGTTTGTATTTGTCTAATATTTACTTATAAATAGACAGATTATAGATATAAGGAAGAATATTACGAAGATGATGCTCCCATTTCATTGCGTCTTTTCAAGGGTACACAATGTCGGTATGACTTATTACTACAATTGTTAACGTGATCATCTGGTAAAGGTAGTGTATCTCAGTTTTCTTCATTGTAAAGTATGTTTTCCTTCTAATATACCATTCATTATAACTAAGTACTAAAGTCCAGCCTCCACTTAGGGTGGGGAGAACTAAGCTCTATCTACTAGATAAGGGAATGTCAAAGTTCTGTGGTTATATATAAAACACCACACACATTGTGGAGAGATATTTTGAGCCCATGTGGATTTCCACTTCTTAAAGTTTCATCCACTGATTTTAACATTTATCAACAGATTTGGTCTACAAATATTTTACCATGGTTTTCTAATTATGATTTTCAATTTACCTGTTTATTTCTACCCTTATTAATTAAGGTTCTTCTATAAGACACAGTTGTCCCTTATTTATTTATTTATTTATATATACTGGTAGGAACATTGGATAGATATCTTATACTTAGGAGTATAATAAAATAGATTATTCATTTTGTTCTTCAACTTGTTTCATTTCTGGCCCTTGAGAGTTCTTTCAAGTTGATTTCTGTCTCCTTTTGATACATCCCCAGATATAACCTCATCCTTTTCTTTTCCTCTTTTTTTAGACCTGCTTTACTTTGTGGCCCTACAAGATGTCTTGTATGTACCCTACAACAAATAATTCTCCAAAAAGTAATGGCTTCTTGTATTGGAAATTATCTTTAAAATCAAAATCTGAGCCCTAGATATGTTTGTTGCTACTGGAATGTTACAACTTTTAGATCGTATCAGAGGATAGAGGTAACAAACATAACTAAGTATTCCAGTCAGTATCTATACACACCTTTTTTTGGCTCTACTTCTCTGTATATTACATATTTTAAAAGACAAGCATTCTATCGGATATCTCTAGCTGTCGTCTAGCCCCATAGGGTTCATTCTAGGCTTCATTGTGCTTTCTTTTTGTATTTATTTATTTTGTAGCTTGTTTGTCTGATAGCAATATGATTTGGCTGTGTCCCCACTCAAATCTAATCTTGAATTGTAATTCCCATAATCCTCACATATCGTAGGAGGGACCAGGTGAAGATAATTGAATCATAGAGGCAGTTTCCCCCATCCTGTTCTCATAATAGTAAGTTAGTTTTCACAAGATCTGCTATTTTTTTTTTTACAAGGGCTTCCCCCTTCACTGGGCACTCATTCTCTCTCCTGCCAACCTGTAAAGAGGTGCCGTCCACCATCATTTTAAGTTTCCTAAGGCTTCCCTAGTCATGCGGAACTGTGAGTCAGTTAAACCTCTTTTCTTTATAAATTATCCAGTCTCAGGTATTTCTTCAGAGCAGCATGAGAATGGCATAATACAGTGAAAAACCTGACTCCCATTATCTATAACTTATGTACTTTCATCTCTACTATACATATGCATCAGGTTCACATTGTAAGCTCACACCCTATAAGAAATAAATTTACCAACTAGAGTACAGTATGTATGTAGAGTGTCACTTCAGGGCCAATGCAACTAAATACTATCATGAATCTTCTATTCCTAGTTTTCTCTACTAAAGGCGTTTGTTACAGATGGCATAGCTACAAGAAAAGGGCCTTTTGAACTACCTCAGACATGATATAAACAAGAAATATTTATTAATATTGTTAGTATAGTAGGAAAAGCTAACGTTAATTTTTCTACTATCATAGGTACTGGCATTTGTTTTCTTCAAAAAATATCTAAATAATTGCTACAAATATTCTCCATGATTTGCATATCAGGACACAACGTGAGTGTTATCTCAGATCTTTGTGTTATCTAAACTGAGCATCATTAAGCACTGTGCCATGAGATAATCCTTCTGATAACAGCCACTTTATGTAAACCTTCTTCAGTAATCTTTAGAAAATTAGCTCATTTTGTCTCCCGAACTACAGAGACAATTATTTAGCAGAAAGTTCTTAGACAGGCATTAGAGAATGACAAATCAGATCTTGTGCTCTGCTATAGAAATTATATTTGACATGTCTTTGGATGAAGATATAAAACTTAACTGTTAGAGTACTTTTGAGGATTAGCGATAATAGATACATAACATTGTTGGCATGGGGCAGGCACCCTGACGTCGTGATTATTTTTTTATTCTTATCCTTATTTTCACTCTTACGTTTTGCTGAGGATATAACAAGAAGCCAGTATTTTCTTAGCACCAACTAATTTACTTGGTGCGCTAGGGGTTTACCTAACTGAAGAATGAATTTCTTTCGCAGTAGGCAGATCTATGTAATATGATCATTAAAGGGGCACAGTCTGAATTCAGTTTGGTATAGCAAGAATCTTGGGTAGGTATGGATCAAGTACTATAAAAAGTCTAAATTCTCAGATGTTAAGGTGTCAGCTAAGTAATAATTACTGTCCCTTATATTTTACTTGGAAATTTATGGGGCATTTATTTGTATATCCTCATTTGACTGTTACAGTTCCATAAAAAGTATTATTAATGTTATCCTCTATTAAAATTAAAACAATCCAAGGTGTACATTAAGTAAACAGTAGAATCGGGTGTTCTGGCTCCAGAACCAGTGCTCTCCTTGGATTTTACTCTTCCTCTGGGGAAAAAATATCCCTGACCCTACATCTCTTTAAAGTATCATCTGAGGACCAGCCATGCATTTTTCCCAACAGGTACAGCACAATCAGTATGTATATCTATGTCTAGAAAAACAGAAGACAAATAGATAGAATGATAATCACCTCTTTAAAATGGGTAATGAGGACCAATTATACTTACATACATACCTATATAGGATATCTCAACAGTAGTTAAGAAAAGTGAGTTTTTCAAAATTCACTTTCTCATGTTGCATCTCTGCCTGACAGATTTGCATCTAGGTCATAAAATATGCACAAAAAGCCATTCAAAATAGCTGCTTAAGGACTGTGATCCACAAAGTAAGAGAATATCCTTTCTAACACAGAGAGGAAGTTATAACACAGAATATCTGACATCTGAGAGTTAAGTTTCCAGTCTTCCCAATTCTTCTAGAAATGTTTTTTCTTCTCAGAAAAATGACTCACTGCCTGTAGTGCAGAAAAGATTATGTAGTTGAGGTAATAAGGGATAAAAGTGTTCCTCTGTGTGTGGTGTGTGGCACCATGTGAGAAGTTCCTTGTTTTACCATTGGATGTGAAGATCGTGGACACAGAGATATGGTGGGAAGTAACAAGACATTGGTTTTCATTTGTGAGGCCAACTTTCCTGAGTGTCTTTCTAGTTTATTCTGTTGATAAATTAACTCCTTCTCAGCCATAGATGTGTAATATTGGGCAACCTGATATACTTAATGTTAGAGCCAGTCTACTTAGCTAGATGCCAATTTTCCATTTCTGCCTTTTAATATCCTCATTATCATCACAACCACATATTCATGTTGAAATTCTTTGCTGATGAAAACACAAGAATTTCTACTAACTAAAACAAAACAAATGCAAATAACCTCTTAGGACAATATTCTGTCAGTTCCTTCTTAATGGACTTTGTCAGTGGTATGAGCAATGAGAAGAGAGTAGCATGTCATTCAAGTATAACATGTGAACAAGTATTATGACTCTCACTGGTGTGTACTTTATTATCTGAGGTAGTAGCAGGCTTTAGTGAGATCACCATTGTAGACTGGTGCAACATAAAACAATAGTTGAAGAATGAATTGAGAGACAGTAATTTTAGAATGAAAATGCCACACATATTGAGCCGAGACTCAAGAGATACACCTTAGTTGAACCTAGTATAATAATGAAGACATAGTCACTGTCCTTAAGCACTTACAAAAACATGCAAGTCACTTAAATAACTGACCTGGGCCAGGTACAGATGACATATATGTATATGTGTGCATGTGTGTATGTATATAATAAAATGTAATACATATACATATGTATAATATGTATATACGTGTGTATGTGTATAATCTCCATTTAACTAGCTAGCTTTATCATACCATTTTTATTATAGTCAAAGGGGTATAAAGGACAAATGAACAAATCATACATATTTAATGGTATGTATACATATATATGTATACATATACACACACACATACACTTACACATATATACCATTAAAGTCTTACCTAATTGATAAGAAAGCTTTATATCAATCTTATTTTAGCTCAAGGGCCTTTGGATGGAACCATGATTTATAATCTACAATGGAACAGTAGCCAAATTCATGAAAACATCTGTACTGGAGACATCTGTTGATGCCTAAATACCAGATGCTATACATGTTAAAAATTTATATTTACTGAAATTGCCTAAACACGTGTACTTAGCTGAGTCGCAATATTGCAGCTAACAAAAACACAGAACTATAAATGTTCCTGACTCATGGATGGATTAAATGCTCTATCTATCTCTCAGGATATTGAGCATAAGGCCCTGGTAGGTAACCACAGAGTAGGGGAGATGTAATGAAACTTTATCTAAGCACCTAATGTGGTTGATAAAATAATTGAGTTCTGTGATTAGGTAGCAATAAATTTTTCCTCAACATATAACAAGAAAGATTCTTTGCATTACTAGTAACCACAGAACTGACAAGAACATTGATAGACATTTTCAGTATGTCTATAGGTATTCTGTGGGGGCAATAAAAGATGCTGTAGTCAACATTTGTAGATTAGAAATTCAGAAAAGACTGATTGACATGGTAGTAGCAATTCATACAGAAAAGAAAAAGAACTATTTATACCTCCCCCAACTTTCCCACACATATTTGAATACAGAGTTCATTCTCTCCACTAGTATCCTGAACAGCTATCCTAAGCTATTGATTGCTAATGGTGGGTGACTTCAGGGCATTTATATGTAATTGTTCAAATTTTAAATAAGTCGGTTTTGCCTTCAAATTTGAAAAGCTTTCACCTAGATAATGAAACAGGAGATAGAAAAAGCAAGAAACTATGGAAGGGCTATATTTTGGATAATGTCTCCTGGGTTACATTGTACATAAGAAAAAGAACTAACTCTTTACGTCAAATAATTTGATTTTGGAAGATTCTCAGGACAATTATATATTAAAATATATTATCTCATGCATCTGTGAAACTGAACATTGTGATTTATTTTAGTTATAAAGCTAGCTTCAATTAATCTGTGAATGCCTTAGAAAGAAACTGTTTTACAAATAACCCTTAGCATGCCTCTAAAAAAAAAAATAATGTGCTTAACAATATAAGACAGGAAATTTACACTTGGTGAAGTGGTATGTACACATGTACAAAAATGTTATGTGTTATGTGTTATGTTATCTATAACTATATAACTACATATATGTTTATATTCATTTGTTACACATTGGATACAGGGAAAAGGCCATTTATTCCAGATTTACCTTCCGAATTTTAAATAAAGTTACTTTGTTTTACCTGAAATATACCTTAACTTTTGCAAGTCTCTAATACTATAGTCTCCAAACCATGGACCAACAAAAAGCCTGAACAATATTCCTTCATTTGGCTTAAAGCATGTACACACTAACGTTTTTCTAAGTACTCCAGGTACAATAGTTTTGATTAAATAGAATTAAATATTGAGACAAAATACTGTGACAAAATTTAGAAATATTCCACATTAAAACAGCAATGGCAAGAAACAAATGAAAATCATTGTATTTTAAAACATATGGTCAAAGAAAAGAATGCTGTATAGACAGGCTTTTATACATTGATCACCGTGTTCAGAAGAAATCCAGGAAAAACTACTACTCTAATGCATTTTGCTCAATCATTGTACAGTTTTTGACATCCCATCTCTTCTCAAGAGGCTGAATAAAGAACAAAATAGCATATGGCCAGAAAAGTGATTTTTTAAAGCCTTTCTTTAGTTGTGTGGCTAAAAAATAAAAAGCGCAAATATTTGACTTTTGCATCTCCAGAATTTTCTCCAAGTTGACTTATGAATAAAGTGAAATAAGAATGAATTTAAAATTATTACAATTTATTTTTCTACCTTTTAAAATAAATACAACTGAGAAATGAGTGTATTTCTCTTCATATAGCTGTTCCTTTTAGAAAAATAGAAATTCTAAAAACCTACATTTCCACATGATATCACAATGTATTTTCTTTCAATCATTATCAAGCAAAGTGAAACTCTTGGCAATAATTCTGTCTTTTAGTTGCTTGTACTGTCACTGTGATGGCAGCTGAACTTAACACCCCATTTGTTTTCAGGAAAATGATGTCTTTTGTGCAACAAACTGGCTCAAACTCTGCTTCCCTGCTGTATTAATGTATTTGTGTTCATACAAAAATCTCCATTAATGTGGTTGCTTTGAACATTTCAAGTGTCAAATTTTAGATGCTTATAAATTGACTGCAAATCAAAACATTACATCATGTTGAGCAGGATACAGATAAAGAGAATAGAAACCTGATTTTAAAATAGTCTATGATGATATCAGATACATGGCACTGATTTTTATATACCAAAGCAGCATATCACTGCAGTAGTTCATAGGAAATGACATTACCAGGACAAAAAGAGATGTTTTATTTATATTAGAGAAGGAATATGTTACTCCAGATGTCACAAACTATACAATATTGTCATTAACCATTAAGCCGCAGTGACCAATCTGAGCTAATGAACTGAGAAAGAAGATATATCTTTTTTGACTACTTTTATAATATTTAAATATATCTTTGTTTAAGAAATCAGTCCCCCAAGAGAGAAATGAATATTGGTTGAAGTGTTCAGGTGCAAATACTAGAAGTACCTTAATAATCAGCCAACAACGCAGGCATAGGTGTCTCCATGAGAACTCCTTTTCTGTTTGTCCTTGTAAGTCTGACTTAGGCAATCTATCAAAGAGTTACACAAGTTTAATTGGGACATTTTATAACTAGTAGTATCTTTAAAGATGCTAAAATTCTACAAATTGGAAATTTGTAGCAACAGTGAGTAATGATGGAGACTGTGCCCTGGGAGTATCTGGCCATTTTAATGAAAGAAGCTTGGTTCCATAAGCAATGCAGATATTGGGCCCATCCAGAAAACAAAAAATAGCTTGATATCCATGACATCATAATAGTAGTGACATGAACAGATTTTCTAGGCCCATAGAGAAAAATCTTACTGGTGAAAGAAAGAATTGGATGAGTGTGCTAAAAAAAAAAAAAAAAAAAAAAAAAAAAAAAAAAAAGTACGTGTGTGTGTGTGTGTGAGAGAGAGAGAGAGAGACAGAGAGAGAATGAATAATATCAGCATCATCACAGGAATCTTATTTAGTCACATTTTTCTTTTTATATTGGGAATATTTTGAGGAGACCAACCTTATAATACTACCCTTGTAGTCTAAAATAAGAATGCTTTTAGAACAGCTATCTTTCTCTATCTTCACCTTGGATTTACGTCCTTGATGAAAGACTATTTTCCTTATCAACTAGAAAGCTTAAAGAAACAAATTAAACTATGCATCTTGAGACAGTGGTTCTATGTTTTAAATTATTCTCATTCTATCTGTCACAGTTTACACAGATATCACAAACTGGTAGGCAAATGACATAATTCAGTCCCTACAAGTCTTTGGCTGTACTGCCCATATATTTAATAAAATAAAGCATTCCAATTATGGATTTAATTATTCAGATGATACTTCTTAGCAGTATGCAAAGTGCATGGTATAAGAAAATTAGCAGATATAGCATTAAGTTAAAGCAGATTTACATAGAAATAAATACAATTTACATAAAATTTGATGGTTGCTTGCAAAGTACATGACAGCTAATTCTTCAGTTTCCCTATAAAAATGTGGATAATTATCATTTTAGCTCATATTTTTACACAAATTGAATTTTAAAAGGAAAACAAAATGCTTTGCAGAGTCCATACTCAAACTCAATTAATATTAGTAATCATGACAAAAATAATACTTATTTAGTGTTTACTAAGTGCCATTTGTTATTTTCAATGCTTTACTTATAATGATTTATTATATTCTAGTTATGATTTTATAACTAAATATATATAATTAAATAAAATTTGGAGATATATTATATCTCTAAAATATAAATGTGAAATATAAAGTAAAGATTCTTTAAGTTATTGATGAACATGGCATCGATAATACACATTTAAACTAGAAGGAATCATGGAGAACGGGATATGCATCCCCTCAAGCATTTACCACCCTACTTCAAAACTTTTATCACATGCCTCTTCACTGTAATACTTATTTCTCTACTACAATCTTTTCCTCTAGAAGTAACAAAAGTTGCAAAAATGTTAAAGGTTGTTGCTTATAATAAATGATAATCCCTATTTACAAAACAAAATTTACTGAGGAAGATTAAAGAAAATACAATATAAAATATCAATATTAGATTGGATTTGACTATTAAGATCTAGACACCATGTAATTATTTGTTAATCTTTTGAAATATTGTAAAAACAGCTCTTGGTTCTGCCCTAAAATTCATCCATAGAAGGAGATGAAAAATTACATAGAGGAGTTTAAAAGTGTGGTGATGTTTAATACAGCTGCAGTGACCACAGACTTAGATCACAATACCCAATTCTCTTTGACTATGTGGACAGCCTTCTCAAGAAAGGTGAGTACAAACATTCTAAACTGCAGAGATCAGTATATATACCTAAATCTACAATGCCCAGACATTCATGAGTGTCCACATGTTATTCAGGAATACATGATCTCATGAAACAAACTAAATAGGGCAGAAATGATCAGTCTCAGTAATGTAGATATGTAAACTTTCAGACAGATAATTCATAATAGCTGTCTTGAGGAAGCTCAACAAACTTTAAGATAACACAGAGTAGGAATTCAGACTTCTGTCAGAGAAATTTAACAAAGATATTGAGATAATAAAAATCAAGCAAAAATTCTGGAGCTGAAAAATTCAATTGACAAACTGAAAAATGTATCAGAGTCTCTCCATAGCAGAATTCATCAAGCATGCAAAAGATGTAGTGAGCTTGAAGACAGGTGATATGAAAATGCACTTAGAGGAGAAAAATTTTTAAAAAAAATGAATTATGACTACAATATCTAGAAAAGAGACTTAAAATGGCAAACCTCAGAGTTATTGGACTTAAAGAGGATATAGAGAAAGAAATCAGAGTATAAAGTTTATTAAAACTAACTAACAACATAGAACTTTCCAAACCTAGTGAAAGATGTGAGTATCCAGGTACAAGAAGGTCATAGAAGAAAAAGTAGATGCAACCCCAAGAAGACTACTCCAAGGCATATAACAATCAAACGCTCAAAGTTCAAAGATTTTTTTTGAAAGGATCCTAAAATAAACAAGAGAAAAGGAGCAAATAACACATAATGGGGCTACAATCTGTTTGGCAGCAGACCCTTCTCAGCAGAAACTTTGCAGGTCAAGAGAAAGCAGGATGACTTATTCAAAGTACTATAGGAAATAATAATTTTTAAAAACACTCCCATTTTAAAACTATAATATTGTATTTAGAAAAGTTATCTTTCAAACATAAATAAAGACATTTCTCAAAAAAACTGAGAGATTTTTGTCAACATCAGAATTGTTTTACAAGAAATGTTAAGGAGAGTATGAAACTAGACCCCTATCTCTTGTCACAAAGAGAAATCAAAACAAAATGAATTTAAAACTTCATTCTAAAACTATGAAACTATTAGAAGAAAATATTGGGGAAATACTCCAGGACATTATGCTGGGCAAAGATTTCTTGAGTAAGACCTCAAAAGCATAGGCAATCAAATAAAAAATGAACAAATGGAATCACATCAAGCTAAAAAGCTTCTGCACAGCAAAGAAAGCAATAAACAAAGTGAAGACACAACCATAGTATGGGAGAAAATATTTGCAAACTACCCTTCTAACAAGGGATTAATAACCAAAATATGTAAGGAGCTCAAACAACTAAATAGAAAAAATCCCACAAATAATCGGATTTAAAAATGGGCAAAAAAATATGAATAGACACTTTACAAAAGAAAACATACAAATAGACAACAGTTATATGCAAATGTGTTCAACATAGCTAGTCATCAGATAATGCAAATCAAAACTACAATGAGGTAACATCTCACCCTAGTTAAATTGTATTTTAACCAAAAGACAGCAATAATGTATGCTTGTGAGGATATGGAGAAAGAGAAACTTGCGTACACTGTGGAAATGTATGTTAGTACAATCACTATGGAGAACAGTAGGGAAGTTTCTCAAAAACTAAAAATAGAACTAACATACGATCCAGGAATCTCACTTCTAGGTGTATATCCAAAAGAAAAGAAATATGCATTCCAATATTTATTACAGCACTATTCAAAATGACCAAGACGTGAAAGCAATGTAAGCACCCACCAATGAATGAATTGATAAGGAAAATGTGGTTCATATACACAACGGAGTATTTTTATTTATTGAGTAACAGTTCTTAATATACAATTCTACCCTATGGCAAATATTTGAACATTTATATGTAGTGTGCCTATTTGGTTTAATGTAATTTAATGCAGTCACTGTCATTCTCCTACAGAAGAGAAGAAAACATCATAAAGTTATAATTTCCCTCTCAGAGTTGAGATATTTGCAAACAGGTGTAACTTTGAACTTGAGCCTGCTGAAATCAAGAGCTGTCTGCATTCTTATTCAGCCATAAAAAGAGTGAAATTTTGTGATTTGCAACAACATAAATGGAAGCGGAGGACGTTACATTAGGTGAAAAAAGCCAGGCATAGAAAGACAAATATCCCATGTGGAAGAAATTGAACTCATGGAGATAGAGTGTAGAATGATGGTTACCAGAGACTGAGAGGGGAAGTGCCAAAAAAGAGATAAAGGTGGGATAGTTAACAGGTACAAAAATATAGTTAGATAGAATGAATAATATCTTGTATTTGGAAGCACAACAGGGTGACTATAGTTATCAATAATTTATTGTATGTTTCAAAATAACCAAAAGAGTGGAATTGGAATGTCCCTAACACAAAGACATGATTAATATGTGAGGGAGTGGATACCTCAATTACCCTATTTTGATTATTACACATTGTATGCTTACATCAAAGCTTCACATTTCCCATAAACATGTACACATGTTATGTACACATAATAATTAAAAATAAATAAAATTTAATTTAAGAATTATAGCAATGGGAAAGAATAAAATGTTTATTACTTGTAACATAAAAATTATGTTAACAAATATGCCATTTCCATACACATTAGACATTTACTCCTGAAAAAAAAAAACAACAGTGTTTTGTGAAGACTTAGATTTAAAAGTGTATCATGCTGATGTCCATACCATCTTTAAGTTATTAAGTCGCAAATTGAGCTAGAGATCTATTACAATATTCTAAGTGATAAAATTGAGACCTTAAATTAAGTAATCTTGGGGAGTCCAATGGAAAGGCAAAGTCTCAAAAAATTGAGAGAAAAAAATATTGGGCCTGTTTTATCTGAATATATGAGATAATCCATACCACTACTCACAAGGATCTTAGAGACCCTAATTGCACCTAAGTTTTGGGAAATAACTAATTTGAAACTACTACAAATTTGGTTCCCAGCAACTATTAAAGAATTATTAAAAAACAAATGCACAACTAAGGTATGCCAACAGATTCTGGGGATAAGACTATAGAGAGATACCTATGTTATTTGCAGGTGATAATTTGGAAAGATGGATGTACTGTGAACATGGGCATATTTTTCCAATTTATGTAAACTATCTTAAAGAATAGAAAATATAAGGAAATTATAATGAATGATTTTATTAAAGCTGGCAGGAGTTTAGATATCAGTTAATCTATCTTATCAATTCTTATTTAAGAAAGACAAAGCACAGAAATGATAAACGCCTTGCCCATGGTCACAGTTAATTCACAGATGAATCAGTACTAAAAATAAGATGTTCCATTTCCTCATCTACTGTACCTTTTACAAATTTGGTCATCCATAGTACTCTGCCTTATAAAATTACCTGAAAGGTTTTATATTATTGTGTTTTCATCTAGACTATTATGCAGGGCTGATTCAGATTGTGTAGAGTTCAATGTCCCTGTAATTGCCATCTTAAGAATGGGCAGAAGTTATTCTGTAGAATAAAATATAAAAATCTTATGATTATCTCAATAGATGCAGAAATAGCTTCAATAAAGTCCAACATCCCTTCATAATAAAAACTCTATACCAACTAGGCATCGAAGGAACGTAACTCCATGTAACAAATCTGCACATGTACTGCCTGAATCTAAAAGTTGAGTAACATAAAGAACTCTAAGCTAGCTTTGTGAGAAGTCACTACCCAGAAAAATACCTCATGTTCTAACGACCTGAGGGATTCTTTCTGTCTGCTGCATAAACACCACAGCATTGAAGTAAAGAGTTTAATAGACAGGAGGCTGGCCAGACATGGTTGTACTCAAATCATCACCTCCAAAGCTCATAGGTGAGGAGGTTTTCAAAGGCAGTTTGTGGAAGGCGTGGGGGTGGTCAGGTAATAGATGCTTGCTGCTGATTGCTTGAGGAAGAGATGAAATCATAGGGAGTCAAGTCTGTCCTTTCTGTGTTCATGTATTAGAACACTCAAATATTGTTTAGATGGCAATACTCCCCAAATTGTTCTACAGATTCCAAATAATTCCTATCAAAATCTCAGCTGGGTTCTGGCAGAAATTGACAAGGTGATCTTAACTTCTTATGGAAAGACAAGGGAATCAGAACAGGCCAAACACTCTTGACAAGAAAAAAAATCAAATTTATACAATTCACACTTCCTGACTTCAAAAGTTATAAAAAAGCAACAGTAATCAAATCAAGGTGATACTAGTATATAGACAGACAAGCAGATCAATGGAATAAAATTTTTAATACCAAAATAATCCTATACATTTATCTTAACTTTTCACAATAATGTCAAGACAATTCAACTGAGGAAAAAATAGTCTTTTCAACAAAGGATGTTGGAAAAAATGCAAATATCTCTATTTATAGATAGATACACTTGGGCTCCTACCTCATATAAATATTAGAAAAAAAAAACACTACCTCAAACCTTATACAAAATTTAACCCAAATAGTATCAAAACCTATCATGGGTGTAAATCTTCCTGACATTGAATTTGATAAGGTCTCTTGGTTATGACACATAAGTCACAAGCAACCAAATGAATATAAACTGTTTTACTTTATCAAAACTAAAAATGTTTTTGCTTCAAAGACACTCACTACCAACAAAATGAAAAGACTGCCCACAGAATGGAAGAATGTTTTCAGATTGTATATTTGTTAAGAACCTTATCTAGAATATACAACAAATTTCAACTCAACAATAAAGAACAAAATATTCAATAATATAGTGGGCAAAGCTTTTTAAATAGACATACTGCAAAGAAGATATGCCCCATAAGGACATGAAAAAAATCAATATTATTAGTAATCAGGGAAATGAACATTAAAACCACAATGAGATTATACTTTACACCCACTAGGATGGCTAGAATAAAAAGTACAGAAGATAACAACTGTAGGCAAGAATGGGGAATAAGTAGAACCCTGAAACATTGCTGTTGGGAATGTAAAATGGTACAGTCTCTTTGGAAAACAGTTTCAAAGTCCCTTAAGTGATTAAATATAGAGTTATTAAATGATCCAGTGATTCTACTCTTAGGTATATAACCCAAGATCACTGAACATATATTTTCAACACAAAAAGTTATACATAAATGTTAGCATTATTAACAAACAGCTAAAAATGGAAAACAATTCAAATGTCCATAAACTGATGAATAAATAAACAAATCATGGCATATCCACGAAGTGTAATTCAGCCATAAAAATATTTGAACTACAAATATGTTACAAATGGGATAAACCTAGAAATCATTACGCTAAGTTAACTAAGTCAGGAACATAAGTCAACATTGTATAGTTCATTTATACAAAATATCTAGAATAGACAAATCTATATAGAGAAAATAATTTAGAGTTTGCCAAGTGTTTAGGGGTAGGGGAGTCGGAGAGTGATTGCTAATAAAAGTGGGGTTTATTTTTGGAGTAATAAGAATGTTCTGGAAGAAAATTGTATGGTTATACAACTTCGTGAATATACCAAAAACAAATGAATTACATGCTTTAGAAGACTAAATTTAATTTCATGTGAGTTACTTATCAATTTAAAAACATCATTTGCAATCAATTCAAAGAAAATGAAATTCTTACTTATAAGCTTAATAAAGTATGCTAAAATTGGTATGTTGAATGACATAATGCTGATTATTAATAAAATTCAAGAAGTTCTAAATAAATGGAGACATACCAAATTTATGTTTTAGAAGACTCAACATAGTATGAATATTGATTCTTCCCAATTTGATTTATACATTTAATAAAATTTCCATCAAATCTGAACACAGTGCTTGACAGAAAAAGTCTAAATTTTACATCAAAGCGAATAGTTAAAATATCTTCATAATGAATAAATTACATGAAACAATTTTCGCCAATACAGTTGACCTTTCAAATCCACAGATTCAGCATCCGTGATTCAACCAATCATGAATGAAAAATATTTAGAAAACGATAACAGCAATACAACAGTAAAAATACAAATAAAAAATGTAACAGATATTTACGTTGTATTAGGTATTATAGGTAATCTAGAAATGACTTACTCTTTTACTTTTATATATTTTTTAATTTGTTTACTTTAAGTTCCGGGATACATGTGCAGAAAGTGCAGGTTTGTCACATAGATATATGTGTGCCATGGTGGTTTTCTGGACCTATCAACCCATCACCTAGGTTTTAAGTCCCTCATGCATTAGCTCTTTGTCCTGATGCTCTCCCTCCCCTTGCTCCACCCTGATAGGCCCTGATGTGTGTTATTCTCCTCCCTGTGTCCACGTGTTCTCATTGTTCAACTCCCACTTACGAGTGAGAACATGTGGTGTTTTGTTTTCTGTTACGATTTTAGTTTGCTGAGGATGATGGCTTCCAGCTTCACTCATGTCCCTGCAAAGAACATGATCTCTTACTTTTTATGGCTGTATAGTATTCCATGCTGTATATGTACCACATTTTCTTTATCCAGTCTATCATTGATAGGCATTTGGATTGGTTTCAAGTCTTAGCTATTGCGAATGGTGCTGCAGTAAAAATATGTGTGCATGTATTGTTATAACAGAATCATTTATATTACTTTGGGTATGTACTCAGTAATGAAATTGCTGGGTCAAATGTTATTTCTGGTTCTAGATACTTGAGGAATCGCCACACTGACTTGTACAGTGTTTGAACTAATTTACATTCCTGCTAAGAATGTAAAAGCATTCCTATTTCTCCACAGCCATGGCAGCATCTGTAGTTTGTAGTTTGTTGACTTTTTTTCTTTTTTTTGAGATGGAGTCTGGCTCTGTTGCCCAAGCTGGAATGCAGTGGCCGCAATCTCGGCTCACTGCAAGCTCCCTCTCCTGAGTTCACGCCATTCTCCTGCGTCAGCCTCCCGAGTAGCTGGGACTACAGGCACCCGCCACCACGCCCGGCTAATTTTTTGTGTTTTTACTAGAGACGGGGTTTCACCGTGTTAGCCAGGATGGTCTCGATCTCCTGACCTCGTGATCTGCCTGCCTCGGCCTCCCAAAGTGCTGGGATTACAGGCGTGAGCCACCATGCCCAGCCAGTTTGTTAACTTTTTAATAATCACTATATTGACTGGCATGAGATGATATCTCATTGTGGTTTTGATTGCATTTCTCTGTTGATTAGTGATGTTGACCTTTTTTTCATATGTTTATTGGCTGCATAAATGTCTTCTTTTGAGAAGTGTCTGTTCATATCCTTTGCCCACTTTTTGATGGGGTTGCATTATTTCTTGTAAATTTGTTTAAATTTCCTGTATATTCTGGATACTAAACCTTTGTCAGACGGGTAGATTGCAAAATTTTTCTCCCATTCTGTAGGTTGCCTGTTAACTCTGATGTAGTTTCTTTTGCTGTGCAGAAGCTCTTCAGTTTGATTAGATCCCATTTGTCAATTTTAGCTTTCGTTGGAATTGCTTTTGGCAATTTCATCATAAAACAGTTCCCCATGCCTATGTCTTGAATGGTATTGCCTAGGTTTTCTTCTAGGGTTTTATGGTTTTGTGCTTTACATTTAAGTCTTTAATCCATGTTCAGTTAATTTCTGCATAAGCTATAAGGAATAGTCAAGTTTCTGTTTTCTGCATATGGCTAGTCAGTTTTCCCAGCACCATTTATTAAATAGGGAATCCTTTCCCCATTGCTTGTTTTCATCAGGTTCGTCAAAGATCAGATGGTTGTAGGTGTGTTGTCTCACTTATGAGGGCTGTATTCTGTTCCATTAGTCTATATCTCTGTTTTGGTACCAGTACTATGTTGTTTTGGTTACTATAGCCTTGTAGTATAGTTTGAAGTCAGGCAGCATGATGCCTCCAGCTTTGTTCTTTTACCTTAGGATTGTCCTAGCTACGTGGGCTCTTTTTTGGTTCCATATGAATTTTAAAGTAGATTTTTTCTTATTCTGTGAAGAATGTCAATGGTAGTTTGATGGGAATAGCATTAAATCTATAAATTATTTTGGTCAGTATGACCGTTTTCACAATGTTGATTCTTCCTATCCATCAGGATAAAATGCTTTTCCATTTGTGTTTCTCTCATTTCCTTGAGCCCTGGTTTTGTTTGCCCCTTTTCCTTCTTTTTTCTCTAATTTTGTCTGCCTCCTTTATATCAACAAGATATTCCTCCATCTCTGATATTCTTTCTTCCGCTTGACCGATTCTGTTATTAATACTTGTGTATGCTTCACAAAGTTCTCGTATTACATTTTTTTTAGCTCCATCAGGTCATTTATGTTCCCCTCTAAATTGGTTATTCTAGTTAGCAGCTCCTCTAACCTTTTATCAAGGTTCTTAGCTTCTTCACATTGGGTTAGAGAATGCTCCTTCACCTCAACGAGGTTTGTTATTACCCACCTTCTGAAGCCTACTTCTGTCAGTTCATCATTCTCTTCCTCCGTCCACTTCTGCACCCTTGCTGGAGAGGCATTGCAATCATTTGGGGGAGAAGAGGCACTCTAGCCTCTGGGGTTTTCAGAATTATTTTCATTGATTCTTTCTTATCTTCATGAATTTTGCTAGTTTCAATCTTTGAGGCTGCTGACCCTTGGATGAGGTTTGTGTGGGGACTTTTTGTTGTTGATGCTGTTGTTGTTGCTTTCTATTTGTTTTTCTTTTAATAGTAGTCTCTCTCTCTTCTATAGGGCTGCTGCAGTTTGCTGGAGGTTCACTTCAGGCCCTATTTATCTGGTTCACTCCCACGCCTGAAGATGTCACTCGAGGAGGCTGGAGAACAGCAAAGATGGGTGCCTGCTCCTTCCTCTGAGATTTCTGACCTCAAGGGGCACTGACCTAATGCCAATAGGAATGCTCCTGTATACAGTGTCTGACAACCCGTGCTTTGAGGGGGTCTGACCCAGTTGGATGACACAGGAAGCAGGGCACATTTAATGAGGCACTTTGGCTGTGCCTCCAGTGTGCTCCCTCCAGACTCCCACTTGTCTGGGTCTGGGCTCCCTCCAGACTCCCACTTGTCTGGGTCTGGGCTCCCTCCAGACTCCCACTTGTCTGGGTCTGGGCTGCCAGGATTCCTTAGAGCTAGCAGGAAGAAAAGCTAAGTTGACTGGTTGGCAGAGACTACGGCCACCCCTTCTCCTAGTAGCTCAGGCCCAGGGAGATCAGAGTTCTGTTCCTGAACCCCTGGTTGGTGTTGGAGTTCCTTCAGGAAGGCCCTGTAGCCACAGCACTGGCTGCTGCCTCTTCCCAAGGATCTCAGAGGGCTTAGACTGCAGGCATCTGTAGTAGTGGTGATGGCCACCCCTCCCTCCAGGAACTCTGCAGGCTTAGGCTGATTCTAGCCTGGTGGTTGTTGAGAATCTGCATGTTCTGTGGTTGAGACCCAAGACCTTGGCGGTGTGGGCTCCTTTGTGGAAACTTCCGATCCATGGATTGTGTTCTGTGGAAAATGCAGTTTCTCAGGCTGGGTAGCATGCTCACTCACTGCCTCTCTTGGCTGGAGATCAGAACTCGCCTGCCCTGTATGTCTCTCAGGTGGGCCACCACACCACACTGCTCTTCCTTCCTCTCCATGGGTCAGGCCAGCCACCCAGTCAGACCTAATGACAGAACCTTGGTACCTTAGTTGCTGGTGCAGGATTTGCTTGCTGTTTTGGGTATTTTTGATTGGAGCCTCCCATCGCCACTGCTTCTAGTCAGCCATCTTGGCCCCACCCTACCAGAAATGACTTACAGTATACAAAAGAATGTGAAATTATATGAAAATATGATATCATTTTATATGTAAAGGCTTGAGCATTCATGAATTTTGGTATTTGAAGGGCCTCCTGAACCAATTCCCCACAGATACCAAGGGACAATTCTATTAACCCATTTATGCCAGACATTGCAAATTTTGTGAAAAATCAGAACTTGGCGATGACCTTGAGCAGTAGGATATAAATCCCACAAGCTTACTGTTTCAATAGTGGAATGTTTGGTGTAAGTAGGATAAAGATTACTATACAACTATTATAATCAACACTGTAGTATTAGCACAGGCATAAACACATAGCTCAATGGAATGAAATTTCAAAAACAGGCTGAACTAGTTTTCAGCTTAGCACAAAAGCAATTAAACACAGGAACCATGGTCCCTTTAATAAAAATTAACTCAAAATGAATCATGAACTTATATGTAAAAGGCAAAACTATGAAAGAGTTAGCAAAAAAAAAATCGGGAGAAAAATGTGCAGTTCTAGAGATAGGAAGGTGTATTAGTCCATTCTCATGCTGCTGATAAAGACATACATAAGACTGAGTAATTTATAAAGGGAAGAGGTTTAGTTGACTCACAGTTCAGCCTTGCTAGGAAGGCCTCAGGAAACTTACAATCATGGTGGAAGAGGAAGCAAACACATCCGTCTTCACGTGGTGGCAGGAAGGAGACGAATAAGCAAAAGGAGGACCAGCGCCTTATAAAACCATCAGATCTCCTGAGAACTCACTTACTATCACGAGAACAGCGCGGTGGCAACTGCTCCCATAATTCAATTAACTTCCACAACACATGGGGATTATGGGGACTACAATTCAAGATGAAATTTGGGTGGGAGCGCAGACAAACCCTATCAGCAGGAGTTCTTACATTCAATAACAGTAAGATGATTCATAAAATGAAATATTATTATACTGGACCTCATCAAAATGAATAACTTATATTTTGTGAGAGTCTAAGTTAAGAGGATAAAAATAAAAGCTACAAATAGGGAGAAAATATTTCCAGTCTGCATATCTGGCAAAGAACCATTATTTAGACCATATAAAGAACTCTCAAAACTCAACAGTAACAAAACAATCTAATTAAAAACAGGCAAAAGCATATGAACAGACATTTTACCAGAGAAGGTATGATAACAAAAATTACCTAAATAGATACTCAATATTATTAGACATCAGAGAAATACAATTTAAAACCACAATGTGATAATTACATACACATCAGAATGGCTAAAATAACAAAATAATGACAATATCAAATGCTGACAAAAATGCAGAAAAATGGGTAATTAATAGATTACTGATAAGAAGGTAAAATGAACAACCATTTTGAAATGTAGTTAGATCATTTCTTGTAACACTCAACACGCAACTACCATAAAAGCCAGCAGTTGCATTCCTTGATATTTCCTCCAGAAAAATGAAAATCTATGTTCACACAATAACTTCCACAAAAATGCTCATAGCGACTTTATAATAGGTTACAACAAAAAACAGCACAGATGCCCTTAAACAGGCAAATGACTATAGAAACTGTATATCCACATAATTGAGGACTACTCAGAAATATAAAGCAATAAACTTGATATAAATTATCAGTTTAAATGCATCTCCAGAAAATTATGTTGAATAAAAAACAATTTCTAAAGCATTTATACTGTGAAACTCTACTTATTTAACATATTACATATGATAAACTTTTGGAAATTAAGAACAGATTAGCTATTGTCTAAAGTCAGGGACAAAGGTTAGGCAGTGAGAAGGTGGCATACATAGTCACAAATTGCAAACCAAAGTATCCTTGTGGTGAAGAAACTGTTCTGTATCTTGAATGTGGTGAATACAAGACCTACATGTATAATGCCAAGTAGAATTGAATACATACACATACAAATAAGTAGAAGTACAACCATGGAAATCTAAATAATATCATTGTATAGTATCAATGTCACCATATATGTTGTGATATTGTACTAGGTTTTTTCAAAACGTTAACACTGAGAAACTGGATAAAATATACATGAGCTTTCTCTGTATTATTCCTTACAACTGCATGTAAGCCTATAATTATCATAAGTAAAGTATCAATTAAAATCCAAAAAGATCTATAAAAGTTATGACATGCAAACACTAAGCAAAAGAAAGATGATGTGCCTATGTTAAAACAGACTTCAGAAGAAAAACTACCAGAATTTACTATGCATTGCATAGTAAAAAATATGATTACCAAATAGACATGACAATTCTACATTTGTATGTACCTCACAATAGAGCTTCAAAATGATTGAAAGAAATCTAAAGAATTGAAGGAAGAAACAGACAAATTCACGACAATTATTGGAGACTTCAATACTCCTCTCTTAGTAATCAATAAAATAGAGAGAAAATTACAATGGTATAGAAAACCTGTACAACATATGAACCAACTTAACCTAATTGACATTTGTGGTACGTTTTACTTAACAGAAAAATACAAATTATTTTCAAGTGCACGTGGAACATTGATCTCAATAGACCGTATTATGTATTATTAAACACTCAACAAAATTTTAGCAAGTGAAAACACGGACAGTATGTTTTGGGATCATAATGGAATCAAACTGCAAATCAATAACAGAAAAATATCTGGATAATCCCCTAGTATTTGGAAATTAAACACAAAGCCTCTAAATAACTCCAAGGTTACGTAGGAAATGTCAAGTAAAATTAGAAAATATTTTGACTTGAATGAAAATGAACAAAGCAACATATATTTTATTGGATAAAGTTAAATCACTAGAGAGAGAACATATTCTCCATGTGAATTCATTTATTATATCCATTACAAAACAAGTTCCAAATCAATGATCCAAGTTCTCACAAATAAAATTATTAAAGAAATATGAATGGACCCAAAAGTAAAAACAGAAGCATAAACAAATGAAATATTCAAAAACCAAAGGAGAAAATTAATATAAACAAGAGCAGATGATTTTTAAAATTCAATAAAATATATAATATGTAGTCAGATTGACTATCAAAATGATTTTTTTAAATAACACAAATTATCAATATTTTCAAACATTAAAAAGGGAACATTATAAACTGGTGCCCACATTTAAAATTTACATTAAATATACAAATTTCTGTAAGACACCAACTACAAAACTGATCAAATAGAAATAAATAGCTTGAGTTTTCCCGTATCTATTAAAAAATAAATTTATAATTAAATAACTTTCAACAAAAATCCTTCTGGGTTAAATGGCTTCACTGGATAAATATTGCCAATTATCCAGATTATTTCAGAAAATCCAAGGGGAGGGAATACTTCTGTACTCATTTTAAGAGATGAATATAACCCTATTACATTAACCAGAAGCAAGCATTTAAAGAAAAGCAAACTACAGACTAATGTTCTTCATGAGCATAGATAGAAAAATCATCAAAAAGTGTTTGGCAAATTGAATCCAGCAACATATAAAAGCAACAGTATGTCATTACCAAGTAGAGTTTAGCTTGGGAATGCAAAGCTGGTTCAACATTTGTATCAATCAATGTAATTCACCATATCAATAGACTAAAGAAGAAATATAGGATCATTCCAATAGGTATAGAAAAGATATTTCATAATTTATGAATAACTTTCAGTAAAATAAGGACAACATATAACTTCCTTAACCTATTAAAAGACACCAATAAAATTATACATTAAGCGTATATTAAACTTGATGAAAGACTAAATATTTTTCTCCTAAGTTTGGAACAAGCTAGGATGTCCTTTCTCACTGTTCTTATTCGAAATTGAACTGGAGGTTCTAATAATTTCTCAGAACAAAGGATGTTACCACAGTTTCTACTTTGGAAATGATGTTGACACAACCTAAAGTCTCTGTGGTTAGCTATGCAGCAGGAAAAAATGAATAGTAATATATAGTTAATGGTCTCCATGGAGACAGATAATGGGAATTGAAGGACTTATTCCAGTTTTGAATTGGAGTATTCAGAAATAAGTATAATAATAAGTATGTGTGAAATAAGTGATTAGCTGTGTAAGCTTATGTAATATTCTGTATTTTTATCATGTAAATTTTCATCAGTTGCTGGTGTATATTTTCCTTCCAAGAAATTGTCCTTTACATTAGATGAAAACTGTGGTTTAAAAATTCTGTAACTATTCTGTAATTATCTAAATTCAAAAAATATATGTATTTAACTACAGATGCTCCTTGACTTATGATGAGGCTATGTCCCCCCAAACCCATCCTAAGTTGAAAATACATAAATGAAAAATGTATTTAATACACCTAACCTAAGATTATAGCTTAGGTTATAGCTTAGCCTACCTTAAACATATGCAGAATACTTAAATATCCGCTTAGAGTTGGACAAAATAATATAACTCACAGCTTATTTTACAATAAAATGGTGAATATCTCAAAAATTTGTTGAATACAATATACCGTACAGTACAGTACTGATTGTTTACCCTTGTGATTGTGTGGCTAACTGTGAGCTGCGGTTTGCTGCCACTGCCCAGGACAGTGCTGTACCACATAACAAAATCCCAGGAAAAGGCCAAATTCAAAATTTTGAGTATGGCTTCTACTTAATACATACTACATTTGCACAACTGTAAAGTAAAAAAGTCTCTGTGTGAAAACATCATAAATCAGAAATCAACAGTAATATATCATACACAATTCATTAGCAACTGATTTTTGACTCTATAATCAAGGACAAATTTAGATAATAGGCTTTGAAAGGGTTCAAGGAGATGTAATTTTGAAAGACATTTCCAGTTAACTTCATTATTTAACATTTTCAGTTTAAACAATATTAGTTTATGTAAAATATATTTAGGATTCAAAGTTTTCAACTCACGACTCTTTGTCATGAGTTGAAAAGGTAATATCTTGTTTTATAACAGGATGCCATAGTGAGTGGAGCTGGCCTACTAACGAATATGCACATGTAGACATTTACATAGATACAATCAATCTTCTCAGGCAGAAAACATTTGTATGCCCCACTATGAGTAAAAGAATAAAAAGAAGTCCCAAAATTTGGGCTTACCTCCTGGCTGGCTGGCCAAAATGCAGTACCGGATAGAAGGTCTTGACTGGGAGTTGTTCAAGTTCTGGGGGTGTTGAACAAAGAATTGAACAAAATGCACAAACAAAAAGAAGAAGCAATGAAAGACAAGTAACAGAAGAACAGGGTAATGAAGGCACAGATTTATGGAAGAAGCAAAAGTACAGTTCACAGAGCGGGAACAGACTCGAGCAAGCATCTCCAGAGCCTTTCTAATGCAATCCTCCCCAGGGTTTTATAAAGTCAAAATAACTAGGCAGCACCCCCAGGTGCTCTTTAGAGGCCTCTAAATGGTAATACCCTATGAAGGATTGGTCTGTGACCAATCAGATGCTAGAAGCTTGGCCTGCAGTCAATCAGAGGCTAAAGTGGAAACTTCTGTCTTGTTATTACAGGCAAGGATGTGGCCTGTATGCTGCCTAATCTTGCGTAGAACTATCTGCACCTGCGGTTTCTTCAATCCTGCCTTAATCCTTAGTTACTCTAATTCCCTATTGTTCTGCCTCAAAACCACATCCAAACCATATTAGATGCCTATTAAGAGTTTCATTAAAAGTCTTAACTAGCAATGATTATGAAGTTTAACCTATGCAACAGCCCTTTCAGGCTTCTTTTGTCTCCATCAACGCTAATTTCTCAGGAGTCCTTTAGAACATTTCATTTCAAATCAGTAGGAACTAGAAAGTACCATGTAAAGAAATCAATTCATGAAGATTATTGCAGCACACACATTCACAATTATGGTGTAGATACCGTAAAAAATACAATTGGCGTCAATAGATGCCTATTTTTATTATATATTCAGAAAAAGAGATTGCCAGATAGTGAAATATACAGTACTTGGTCGCTATGACAAAGCAGCCTTCCAAATTATGTCATTTTCAAAATATTTAGGAAAAACCTATATGACATAAAATACTTTCTGAGAAAAATATGGATTACACTTCACAGGGTGTATCAAGGGTTAATAGCCATACTACCTTTATCCTAGAGTACACAGTTGGTATGTTACACTATTTTTGTTCTGCATCTAACTTTATGTTGTATGGTCTGGACAATAACGTGAGGATGGCAGCTGAGTGTCTAACACTATTAACTGATGTGTCAACATCAGTTTTAATAATTTCTTTTCAAATATCGAAATCACAATGTCAAAAAATTACAAGAGTATGAATATCTTTGCAGGAATGGGTTTGGGTCTTGTTGTACTTTATAGGAGTAATTTTATATCACTTCATGTTATAGTATTTCTTCCTTAATAATGTGCCCATGAGTACAGACCTGAGGTAATTTTTTAGACAAAAGTTTTAGTAAGTTAATAAATATGCCACCTGGCACTTAAAAAAGAGTACTCGGAGGTTTCTGTTTTAAGCAATCTTAATAAACTTTAATCATTTGCTATCTTATATGATTTTTATTTTGGATTCCAAGTTTGTACTAATAGAGCTTTCTGAAATTTTTGTTTATGTGTTAAGAATTCTACTTCCAGCCGTAACTTACATGTACTATCAAAGCAAAACATTAGATGAAAATCACATATGAAATAGTTTAGTACAAGAGGAAGATATATTTATGCAAACTCTAAAAGTATCCTGTAAAATCCGTATATGAACTTTTTGAAAAAAACAAAAATGTGCTAATGAAAAAAAATTATTCTGCATGTCTAAATTAATAAATATAGGGAAATGAAGGTTAATGGTGCTCTACGAGTAAAGCTGTTGTTTGTGTTTGATTAAACTATTACTCCTATGATGTATTTAAATTAGTGATATATTCTACTGATTTGACTTTGAAGCAAGAAAATAGTAGGAAACATTAAGAACAGAAGGTGGCAGGGTTCTCTTGGAAATGTGTTTCTGTTAATGAATCAATGCACTGTCCTTAGATGTTTTTTCACATAGTATATACAAAAAAAGTCAGATTTTTACACTCAGTACTGTAGATATTAAAGTGACATTTTAATCACACTTGATTAATCATGTCTGTAGAGTAACTTTTTTTTTTTATAATTGTCAGATACACATTTTCCAAGTTTTAAGCTACCAGAAACCAAAAATATTTACAGTTCTACTTTTTACTATGAAAATATTTACCAGACATGGCTTCATATTTGTGTTACTATAACACATTTTCTACAGAGTTTCCTCTTATATACTTCTTAAGGTTTATTTTATGAACTCTGGCAAAATGACATCTTTTATACTATTGTCTATATTCATTTGAAGCAGAAGAAGTTTAATTTCTTTCCAGCATAAAAATATAAAAATAAGTTTAAAATGAAAATATTCCTTGTTTCATTGATACGTGCCTTATATTTTAGTATAATTAAAGAAATGTTTGTAGTTTTATAGTAAATAGATGGTATAAAATAATTTTAATGAAGTCTATTGAGAACTGATAATCCTTCTAATTAATTACATTATTCAAGCTAAAGTAAATACAGGAATGTTAGTCTATATAGTTTTTCCATTAATTTAAAATTAAAAATAAGGAAAAAAAAAAGACCAAAAAAAAAAATTCAGTTTTCATTAAGAGTCATAAGGTCCCATAAGGTTTCTGAAACACAGAAACCTCACTTTTCTTTATGTATGTTTAAAACCAAAATATTTCCATATTAAATGGCCAAATTGGCCAAACCTTCCATAAACTACTATTTTTAATGATTTATAGTCTAAGCTAAAAAAATAAAAAACAACAATAAAACCAAAATAACAAAGCCCCACTTCTGTTTTCTCATGTGAAATAGCTCTAAATCTCTGAGGTGATGAACATTCTGCAAGTCTTAGAGGACATAGTGCCTAATCTTTGCCTCAGAATGTGATTTCTTCATTGTCTAATTTCATTCACTCATTTTACAAATATTCAATCATAATTATTCTTCTGATTGCCAAAGTTTAACATTGTTAAACCATAATCTAAATATATGATTTAAACTGAACTGACTCCATAATTTTGTCTTGAGGTTAAAAAAAAGTGCAACAAAGTTGAAGAATTTTTCACCTGCCAGAGACTGCACATCTTCCCTTACCTAAAAGTCATAGGCAACGTAATTTCAAAGATATGAATACAAAATAACTAGTAATGCCTAAATCTTTCTAAAAGTTTGAAAGAAAAAAACATGAACAACATTGGTTTATGTTTATAAGGAAATAATTCTCATAGGCATACAATTATAGTATTTGTAACAACAGGCTATGTATAGGACAGTGGTGAATTTGTGCTTTAATACCAACTATTTTCTTTTACCTTTTATGTGATTGTAAAATATCTTCATAGGAAATGTGGAAAATTCATTGCAGGAGTAAAAAGTAATTAGAGTTAATTGCAATCTTGTCAGAGGCATAACTTACTTTTAATAATATAGTATTTTTTCATTTTACTTTGCCAACATTTCTACTAATCTGTACTTTTAATGAAATCAAAAAAAATTCTAGGTGCCATATGCTGTTATATAAATTTAATATATATATTTAAAACAACAAAGTTACATAATGTATTTCATTTGTTTTTTGTTTTATACAGATAAGAAATCTGACATAGAGATAAAGCCACATAAGCAAGGTTACTGAGTTAGTAAGTAGTCGAGTCCAGGACTGAGCCAAGATGGGAGTTCTTCACTTTAGAATTGCCCCACCACATGAACTGAGTCACAATGAGCCAATCAAAAAAGTTAATTGTCAGAGAGACCCAGTAGCCACTTAGTTTTAATAAAAAGAAGGTATACTAGCAAAATTAAAATTCTCAAAAGACGAATAAAATCTATATAAGTAATAATGACTTTATTAAGGAATTTAGGTGTTTAGGTACAACCAAGAAACATCCACACCCACACAACGTCAAACACACACACACATTTTCTAAAGCTAAAACAGATACTTTTCCAATTTAAAAAGTCAGTGAATAAGCTGAAGGAGGCAGTGCTCAACATTTAGAGTTTATTTATTGGCTTGAAATATCACATAAAATTAATTTTACCAATAGTGTAGCACATGTATAAAATTATAAAAATTAGGAGTAAGATAACAGAGGTGGAGGATAAATCAAGAACTGGTGAGAAAAATAAGATTGAAGAAAGAGAAAAATTGAGAAGGCACAACAATTTTAAAATATTTTCAGAAAATATTTCTATATAAAATCTTTGTATAAATATGAAAAGTCAAAAGATCACAATGATTCAAGGATGGTTTTCTAACTTCTGACAAAATTCTGAATTTTTATGCTAAAGGAAAGAATGCTTACTACACTGAAAGCAACTGCAAGTCAATATAAAATTTTGTTAAATTCCCTTTGGCCTGTGCTCCCTATTAATTCATTAACCAGTTGCCTCCAATCCAAAGTCCATTTCCTTCAATTTCCATTGGTAAAACTGATATACTATAATGTGGCTCAAAATTTTCACCACCTCATATTAAAGGTGATTCAGCAACATCCAAGTATGAAGTTATCATATTGGAGTTTTTTCCAACCCTCCTTTTTTTTTCCTCCCCAAAAGTGCCTTACCCTAATATTATGAATAATAGGTCTTAAAAACAATCCTCATAGTATCAATCTGTAATAACACACATGATCAGATTGTTAGCAAATGAGAATAAAATGATTAAAGCTGTAACTCAATACCAAGTTTCACTAATAATTTCAAAGATACAATCATTCAAGAGACACAGAGAGAGCTGGGAGAGATTTGGGGCATTTAGCATGATGCTGTATAATGTCCTTTCTTTCTAGATGAAACATGGTCTGGGTTCCATGGATAAATGAGATTTTAAGTTGTGAGGTATCTCAGCCATCAAATATCTCCATCTTTGAATCAGATAGTTGCAAAATTTGTGATATTCTTCAGTGAACTAAATCACAATAATCCATTTATTCTAGGCTTACTTGCCATAGCACGCTAGACAGTTAGGTACATTCTGTGAAAGCATTTTAAAGATAAGGACTTTTCTGCTACCACAAACAAATTAGTTTGTGGAGAGCTGCATTATTAATATATTCAAAAGAGATTAGATAAAATAAACTACCTTCTTTCTTCCATAGTAGAATCCTCCTGCTGCCCTCCTTCCCCTGGAGTAACTGAAGACAGAAAGTCATGATCTAACACTTGAACCTTACCTTCTCAATATTAAAAAGAAATACCTATGGCCAAGTGAAATTTATTCCAATAAAAGAAGAGTAGTTCAATATCAGGAAATCTAAAAAAAACAATTCATTATGGTACCAAAATTCAGGACAGAAAAATATAAATATCTTTACGTAGAAAACCCAATTTGCAAGTTAAATATACATTTGTGTTAAAAAAATACTCAGTTAAAAATACTTTTCAACAGTAGGTGATGTTTTATGTCAGTTCAGAAGTCAGCTTTTTTCTTAATATAAGTAAGCTTGAGACTTTCCTGTAAAAGAGAGGAACAAAATAAGAATGCACAATGTTTTTTACTGCTATGTAAGATTGCTTTGAAAGTGTTAGACAATGTACTCAGATAAGGGATAAAAGTAAAGGTAGATTAATTATAATTCAGAAAGTAAAATCATCTCTAAATTTAAAATGCATGATCATTTACAAGTAAGTGTTAGAAGCCAATATAAATAATTAGAAAATGTAGTAAAGAGACATATTATGTGAAACAAAAAGCAAAGATAGTACATAACAATAAAAATTTGAAGTTTTAATTGAAGGTATAAACCTATATGTAATCACAAATAAATGAATGAATGAAGAAATATTAGAAAATAAAGCAAAGGAGAACATTCTTGATGGATATGAAGGAAAATCTAAGACAAACAGAAAGCTACTAAAATACACAGAAAAAAATGAAGAAATGGAGGCTGTATTAATTATGTCCCAGAATAACACTAGTGAACATAACAGCTCCCAATTTTCCCTAGGGTTATTAAACTCTTAGCAGTATCCTAATAAAAGTCTCTCTAATATTTTCCTTGAGCTACAGAAATTGAATATAAAGATCATTTGGAGGAATGTGAAAAAAGGAATAGTTATGAAAATTCTGAAAAAAAAGAACAAAAATTATTATCTAGCCCAAACAAATAATAAACATTTTAAAGATCTCTACAAATAAAAAGATTGCAGTATTAGTCCATGATTGCAGAGAACAATGAAATAGAAAGGAGAATTTATAAATATATTAAAATACGTATGGAGATTTAATGTGACTCTATATCTTTAATGATCTTTTAAAATAAAATGAATTTTCCAAGAATCTTACTATATCCAACCCATATGGATAATATATTTAATTATAAAACATGAAACCATAGATGTACCAGAATAAAATAATCAATATTTTATAACATAGAGTGAGAAAAACTTTTCTAATAAACTTAAAATTTAGAAATAAAAAGAAAAAATGACACATTTGACAATACAAAAATAAAAATAACATATACAATGAAAGGGGAAATAAAACAATTTAAAAATGGGAAAACATTGGGAAGTTATATAGCTTAATAATGATTATTAATAAAATAGAAAAATCCAGCAAATCTACAGAAAACAAGGTGGAAAAGAGAGTTGAATAACTAGTGATTAGATGAACACATATAAATACCCCTTAAGATATGAAAAGATGCTCAGATACTCGTAGTAAGAGATGTGCATGTGAGACAGCATTAACATGTGTTTCTTGCTACGCTGGCAAATATCAGAATTTGGATAACATGTTTTATTGGTATACATGTTTAAAAACAGATTCATAATTTGTGGTAAAGTTGTAAATTGTCATCACACCTGTGGATGGGAATTTGGCACTGCTATAGTTTGATCATGGGGGTGGATCCCTCTTGAGTAGATTAATGTTTTTGTTCTGTAGGGTGGGGTTTGAATGAGCGCTCATTATATTAGTTCTTAAGAGAGCTGACTGTTTAAAAGAGCCTGGCACAGCCGCCATTGCTTCCTTTCTGGCTCTGTGATCTCTGCAAACACAGGCCCCCTTTAATTATTATTATCATTATTATTATTATTATTATTTATACTTTAAGTTCTGGAGTACTTGTGCAGAACGTGCAGGTTTGTTACATAGGTATACATGTGCCATGGTGATTTGCTGCACACATCAACCCGTCATTTACATTAGGTATTTCTCCAAATGCTATCCCTCCTTTAGCCCTCCCACCCTCCAACAGGCCCCAGTCTGTGATGCTCTCCTCCTTGTGCCCATGTGTTCTCATTGTTCAACTCCCACTTATGAGTGAGAACATGCAGTGTTTGGTTTTCTGTTCCTGTGTTAGTTTGCTGAGAATGATGTTTTCCAGCATCATCCATGTCCCTGCATAGGACATGAACTCATCCTTTTTTATGGCTGCATAGTATTCCATGGTGTATATGTGCCACATTTTCTTTATCTAGTCTATCATTGATGGGCATTTGGATTGGTTCCAAGTCTTTGGTATTGTGAACAGTGCCTCAGTAAACACACATGTCCATGGGTCTTTACAGTATAATGATTTATGATCCTTTGGGTATATACTCAGTAATATGATTGCTGGGTCAATTGGTATTTCTAGTTCTAGATCCTTGGGCAATCGCCACACTGTCTTCCACAATAGTTGAACTAATTCACACTCCCACTAGCGGCGTAAAAGTCTTCCAATTTCTCCACATCCTCTCCAGCATCTCTTGTTTCCTGACTTTAGTGATCGCCATTCTAACTGGCGTGAGATGGTATCTCATTGTGGTTTTGATTTGCATTTCTCTAATGACCAGTGATGACGAGCTTTTTTTCATATGTTTGTTGGCTGCATAAATGTCTTCTTTTGAGAAGTGTCAGTTCATATCCTTCACCCACTTTTTGATGGTGTTGTTTGCTTTTTTCTTGTAAATCTGTTTAAGTTCTCTGTCAATTCCGGATATTAGCTCTTTGTCAGATAGACCGATTGCAAAATTTTTCTCCCATTCTGTAGGTTGCCTGTTCACTCTACAGGGTCCCTGTTTCACCCTCTGCATGAATAGAAGCAATCTGAGGCTTCCACCAGAAGCAGATGCTGGCACCATGCTTTCTGTACAGCCTGCAGAATCATGAGCAAAATATACCTCATTTCTTTCTAAATTATCCAGCCTCAGTTATCCCTTTATAGCAACACAAATGAACTAAGAGACACACTATTCAGAAAAGTTATATTTAGCGCACTCATTAATCCTACAACTCACATTTAAGATAGTTCCCAAGGAAGTACTGGCAAACTATTAAAATTACATGGATGTTGTAACCCTATGTATAATAATAAAAGATAATGTACAGCCAGAGTTCCATATGGCAGAATTAGAATACTTCTCTTAGCTAGGCACGGTGGTTCACACCTGTAATCCTAGCACTTTGGGAGGCCGAGGCAGGCGGATCATGAGGTCAGGAGTTCGAGACTAGCCTGACTAACATGGTGAAACCCCGTCTCTACTAAAATTACAAAAATTAGCCAGGGGTGGTGACACGAGCCTGTAATCCCAGCTACTCAGGAGACTGAGGCAGGAGAACTGCTTGAACCCGGGAGGTGGAGGTTGCAGTGAGCCGAGATCATGCCACTGCACTCCAGCCTGAGTGATAGAGTGAGACTCCGTCTCAAAAAAAAAAAAAAAAAAAAAAGAACATTAAGAATATTTCTCTTAATTATTGTTCCCCATTTTTTTCTACTGAAAATATCCAAAATCAAGTATCAACCCTAAAGAAGCAAGGAGTGCTCCTAGCAGCCAGAGTTTGGCTCCATATTCCATATGAAGATTCAATGAAGCACTATGTAACTACAGGAAAAAAGTAAAAGCTGTGTCTACCTACTTATGCACAGTGTACTCTAATATAAGTTCTTAAAGTAAATTTTATTGTATATATTTAAGGTATATAACATGATGCATATGTTACATGATAAAAAGTGAAGACAAGAATATATATAATTTAATATCATTTTCTAAGGAGTATAGCATACCTGTGTATGCATATTTGCCTATATTACAAAATGAAACTGAAAATCATTAACTGGAAAAATAAATTAGGTACTTTTCGGGGAAAGTGTTTATGGCTCAGTGGAAATAGAAATGGGAAGAAGAAATTGTTGTTTTTAAATATCAGTTGACATGTGTATTGTATAATTAGTTTACATAATTATAAAACAAGATTAAATTAAATAAAGAAGAACCACTAGCGATTTAAAATGAAATTTATCTGAAGAAGATCGCCGCCTATCAATTCAGTGTTTAAAGTGCAAAGGAAATACTCTGAAGTAATTTTAAAATCTAGTGTTACGTTGGGGGCAAGAAAGATTGCATTTTTTTGCCATTAAAAATAATAGGGCAAAAGAACTGCCACAAAAATCTCAAAGTGTTTTTTAATAATAATGTTGTTAGTAATAATATAGAAACATGTATTTTGAAAATATAAACATATGTATACATATAAAGAATGATTGTCAATGCAGGTGAACAGAAATGCAAATATACAATTGAAAAAGTTATGTACAAAGTGTCAAAAAAAATTCATGATGTATTTTCTCATATATATTATTGCTTAGATTTGTCTACTGAAAATATACAGAAGTTTACCTAGCTCAATAATAATAAGTACTCCTAGAAATCAAACAGCCATATTTGCCATTTGTCTCTGAAAACAATCAGGGATCCTTGGAGAAACAGTCAATTATTCTATTTGGGGCAAACTTTCAGGTGAATGAATAATGTTTCACGACACTATAAAGCCAAGCAGTTGTGTTAAAGGGTATTTTTGAAGAAGGATTCAGCATCAACTTTCAAGTTTCTGCTGAAAAAACTTTGGGACAATTGAACGTCGAAAAGAAAATTACTCTAGTTTGTTAAAACATATCAAATATACAAAACTCTATGCATTTATAATGATTGTGAAAAAATTGATTGATTACCTTTGAGGATACTTGAGAACCACTCATTATCCTAAAAGGTATGAAGAAAGTGGAGAAAAAAATAGTTTTCCTGCCTTTCGTTAACAAACTGTCTGAATAACCAAATTGTAAACGTAGGAAAAACAGCTGATATAGATAGAAGTAATATAGTGGTTTTAAAACATCTCTACCAATTATCTGACAGTCCTTTTTCCAAAAGATGTAGCCTTGTTCCACTCCTCATTTATAATGAACATAATGTGGTGAAAATGAGGGTGTGTGACTTCCAAGACTAGGTTACAAATGACATTGTGGTTACCTTTTTGTTCACTCTTTTGGATCCCTTGCAATGAGGACACTCAAGAGGCTTTATATGGCTCTCTGTATATTTCCTAGTCCTTTCACTGGAATCAGTTAACAATAGATACAATATTTTAAGATTATGTACTCACATTTACAAAATACAATTTGCTGGTGTATTTTGAGATCTTCCACCTCTAACATCTCGAGGATTTTGCAAGCCTTCTCTCTTCTTCCTCAGTGGTTGAATGCTGCTTCTCATCTCTGCTCCTAGTAGGTCTTTCTCAAATGAAGCTCTCTTTCTGAAAGTGAATTTTATAGGGTGTTTCTAAGATCTGCTGTTCCCATGAAAGGACTTTCCGCACTCTCTATTCTTTCCTATTGCACTGTCAGGACCTCGTGCCTGGATTTTCAGTGTGGTTCTCCTGGACTTTGTTGTCTTGCTAACACTCACTCTCAAGGTGGTTTCGGATTTTTCCTTCTTTATAATGCTGGAAATACTGTTTTTAGATTGTCCTATCCTTCGTGTTTGTGTAGTTTCCAGTAGAGAAAGTAAAATGATTTCAATAAAGCTACTCTTATAATCCCATGAGAATTGAAGTACAGATTTTACTGATAAAGCTAAAGCCTGGCTTCTTTAACAAACACAAAAAGTTATCTTCATAGTTATGTTCTTTCTAATAAAAGGCAGTATTATTTTATTAGAGTTAAAATGCTATACCTTGAGTGACATTTTGTTAATCTATAAATTAAACAATTTAAACATTTTAAATCCACTGAAACTCTTCACATCCAGAGGCATGTTACTTTTCTGTGATTATTGAAATTGTATCTATATGCTGATATATCATCATTTTCTCTTACAGAATTTTCAGAATTTTATACTACAGTCATTCTAGTTATTATAATATTATTTGCCACACAAATTGTAACTAGTATAAATTCTATATTTTGCTAATACTTGGAAAAACTAAACATTTTTATAATAGTTGGTTATTAATTAGCTATGTCAAACCAGCCACTTTATTCAGCTTTAATTAATTCTAAATAAAGTTTCAAACAATATATAAAATGTTGATTTTATTTTTCTGAGTTATTCCTCTAATTTCTGTGTATAATTATAGAACAAGTTCAGAATAGTTTTTAATGATAGTGTTTCAGATGAACATCCTTGCTTACTCCCAAATTTTAGAATATAAAATGATAAATGTTTGCTTAAATTAGAAAATCTTTACCATGTTAAAGAAGTACAAGGAAAATACGAAATAATTTACCAGGCAATCCTCTACTGGCTCCTCTTTAAAAGTAAAATTGAATCCCTGTTTCTCACCATGACCTACTAGCTCTGTATATGCTGATCCATGCCACACTCTCAAACCTCATCCCATACCATGCTATTTTCTTGTTCATCACCATTGACAACTATCCAGTACCTTTTCTGTTTCTTAACAAGAAAATATTTTGCCTTTCAATTGTTGTGTCCTATACATATATCATTGATATTAACCTGTTGAAGAAATAAAATAAATAGATTTCTTCACGGGAGAAGCTACTTCTCATCTGCCAATCAATATCTCATTTTTGGTTAGATTTTCTTTAAACACACTAAATTAATACCCTGCCTGGTAATCTTGCTACTCTATGTCATCACTTTATATTAGTTGAGGCATAATGACAATGCTAATTGCCTTGTTTGTTTGTTACCTAACTTAAAATTACTGATTTTGCTGTGTCCGTAAATTTACCAAAAGCATGACTCATAATTCATCTCCATGGGTATTGTGATAAAATAACCCTCCTAGATTATAGCAATCTATTATGAGGAAGTTGAGAAAAGCAACATCAAAGTTTACATATGAATTGTTACAGCAGAAATTCTGGGGAGTAGATAATAGAGTTTTTGGAAAGGAAGGTAGACCTGCCAAAATATCTTCTTGCACAACTAAAGTGTATTAATGAAAATTAACCATTCTAAGATTTATTTTCTCAGTTACTTTTATTGTATCCTTTTCATTTTCTGGCAAATATAATCATTAATTAGGAACCAGTTGTCAAACTCCTACCATAACTCTGTTAATTTTTATTAGCTTTTCTCTAGTCTGTCTTCATTATGTTACATTCTACTTTTATTCTTATATCTATTTTTTAATTATTTTTAGAACACTTTTAGATTTTTAGAAAAACTACAAAAGTAATACAAAGAGTTACTATATACTCTAAACCAATTTTCTCTATTATTAACATTTTCCTTAGTATGGTAGAGTTGTTATATTTAATAAACCAATATTGATACATTTTTATTAAGTAAAATGCATATTTATTCACATGTCCTTAGTTTTTAACCTGACATTATTTTTTGCTTGAAAATATCATGTAAGATACCATATTAACTGCAGTCCTCATGTCTCCTTGGGTTTGTATTGGCTGTGTTAGTTTCTCATAGTTTCCTTGTTTTTGAAAATCTTGACACCTATGAGAATTATTAGTCAGTAATTTTGTAGAATGTCTCAAAATTAAGTTTTGTCTAATGTTTTTCTTAAGATTTGAGTGGGGTTATGGGGATATGGGACTTTCTAATTTTCTGATACTGCAAGATACTCCAGGTGCATCACCATTTTAGATAATTTTGCCCTAGTATTAGAATCAGCCACTTCTCTGAGGGGTCATAATTCTTTTTGTTAGAGAACGATGTATTAGTCCATCTTCACACTGCTGATAGAGACATACCCAAGACTGGGCAATTTACGAAAGAAAGAAGTTTAATGGACTCACAGTTGCGTGTGGCTGAGGCGGCATCACAATCATGGCAGAAAGTGAAAGGCACATCTCACATGGTGGCAGACAAGAGAAAGAGAGCTTGTGCTGGGAAACTCCCCTTTATAAAACCATCAGATCTCATGAGACTTATTCACTATCCCAAGAATAGCATGGGAAAAATCCACCTCCATGATTAAATTACCTCCCATCAGTTCCCTCCCACAGTACATTGGAATTGTGGGAACTACAATTCAAAATAAGACTTGGGTAGGGACAGAGCCAAACCCTATCAAACGATATTAGAAGCAAATATGTGGACATTAGGCATGCTCATGGCTGTGACTGTTGTGAGTATTGGGTGTGTTTCATCTAGACTCTCTCAGCTGACAGAGGAAGAAAATATAATAATGTGTAGATATGCATATATCTGTAAATATTTCTCTATGTAATCATTTGAATTCCTAGTAAGCTAAAATTAAATTCATACTGATGTCTCAGGCTTTAATTCATTAACGCAATGTCATTCCATCCTCTTCTCCTTGCTCATTTGTAACTTCTCACTCCAATACTGAGAAACTTGACTTCTATCATCTGCTATCCATGTACTTAATAGTTCAATTCTGATAAACACGTATGTATGTGTCAGAATTGTTCACCTGTATCCTCATGCGGAGAGGGGAAGGAGAAGTTTATCAAATGAAATACAGTGCATATAGGCAATTGCTTTTGCCTTTAGTCCTACAGACTCTATTCATTTCCAAAGGTACTTTGGTCAGCACTTTTTCCCTCCCCTCTTCAATAAACTTGTTTTATACATTGGTAATAGAGTTAGTTGTCACATTCTGCATTCCATCCTAGGAACTCCTGAACTCCTAAATAATTTTTCTTTAATTTGCATATATTAAGGTTTATACCTTGTGCTGTAAAATTCTAAGAATTTTACAAATAAATGGTGTCCTGTATCACAATTAGAGTATCATACAAGTTAGTTTTACATCCTAAAATAAATCCCATGTTCCACCTAATCAACACTTTCTCCATTCCTCAAACCCATAGAAATTACTGTTCAGTTACCATAGTTTTCACTTTTTCAGAATTGAAATTATACAGTATGAAAAACAGGTTTTTTTCAGTTAAATATGCATGTAAGATTAATTCATGCCTTTTTGTTGCTTCACAGTTCATTTCTTTTTATCGTTGACTAAAAATCCATTGTATGGTTGCATCACAGCTTATTTCTCCATTTGAATATTGAAGAACATTTTGTTTGCTTCCAGTTTGGGAAAATTTTAAATAATGCTAATATCATACACAGACAGATTTTGGTAGGACATAAATTTTCCAGTCACTTTGGTAAATACCTAGGAGCATGATGGAGAGTTCATATGAAAAGACTATGTTTAGCTTTGTAAGAAAATTACCGAATGTCTTCAAAATGACTGTATAATTTTTTACTCCAACAAACAATGAATGAGAGTTTCCTATTGCTCTGCATCTTTGTGAGCAATTGGCATCATACAGTTTTTATTTTGATTTCTTTTTACTTTTGGAGGTGGGTGAAAGGGAGCTGATTTTAGCTATTCTAATTGATGTATAGTGGTATCTCATTGTTTTAGCCTGTAATCCTCTAATGACAAATAATGTTGAGCAATTTTTCATATGCTAATTTGCCATCTGTATATCCTCCTTGTTGAATTGTCTTTCAGATCTTTTGGTCAATTTTTAATCAGTTTTTTTTTTTTTTTCCTTTCTCATTCAGTTTTAAGTTTTCTTTGCATATTCTAGATGCAAGTCCTTTATCTTACATATATTTTGCAACTATTTTCTCCCAGGCAATAGCTTGCTTTTAAGTCTCTCAATAGTATCTTTCACAGAGTAGACGTTTTGTTTCTTTTTGTCTGTCTATATTCTTTATTTTAATGAAGTTTCCACTTATTAACTTTTTCTTTCATGGATTCTGCTTTTTTGTGTGGTATCTAAAAATTCATTGCCAAATTCAAGGTTTCTTGGCTTTTTCTCCCACATTTTCCTTTAGAAGTTTTACATTTAGGTTTATGATCCATTTTGAGTTAAATGAAAATTCATTTTCAATTTACTTTTTCTTAAACATTCTTTTCTAAATTATTTTTCAAAAGATGACCAATGTCTTTTAGTATTATAGCCTAGCAAAGTGATGCTATATTTATTTTGCATCTATTAATATTTATATAATGCTATTTAGTTAAATAATGTGTTAGTATATTATGATCTCTGTTAGACTGTAAAGTCTTTGAAAAGAACATTCTATCTTATACACATTTTATATCCCAGATTGTAGTATTAAACATAAAACAAATATTACTCAATTATGATTGCCTGTAGTTAATTCTCTTTCATATCAGAGAAATTGTTTCAAAAATACCCTTTCAAATACTAAAACAAAATACACAATGAAAAAAAAAGCAATGCTTTGGAAAAGAAGCATATGGAAGAAAGTACTTTCTTTAAGCTTCCTCTAATTGCTTCTCCGTACAAGTTGGAAACAACTTTGAAGAGAAGTTTTCATTTGCATTCAGTTCTAATAGTTCTCTTTGCTGATTGAAACTGTAACATTAAATTCTAAATACTGAAAATGAGAGGATGAAAACTCACCTGTGTGGGAGAAATAGAAAACCTAGAATGATATGTTTATCTAGAAATATATATATATCTGTGTACAATTTTTCCACCCCATCTTTAAACCTTCTAACCCTCTTAGAAAATTAATAAGTAAGCACATAGTACCTCATGAGCACTGTGTGGATACATATTTCAATCCTAAAGAATTGAACTTAAACATAATTATACCTTGCCAGTTTCGAAAAATATGATTAGAGCTTATAAACCTAAACTATCTCCTAAACTCTATAACGTAATAATGTCTCCATTGGAGAAGTGGACTTCTTTTGAAGTTTTACCTGCATTTTTAAAATTGTTTAACTAGCATACTGACATTGTATTTTCTGCCTTTTTCTTTATAAATATTATCATATATTGACCATTTCTTATTATTATTGTTATTATTTTTGAGACAGAGTCTCGCTCTGTCAGCCAGGTTGGAGTGCAATGGCACGATTTCTGCTCACTGCAACCTTCACCTCCTGGGCTCAAGCAATTCTCCTGCCTCAGTCTCCCTAGTAGCTAGGATTACAGGCGTGTGTCCCCATGCCTGGCTAATTTTTTTTTTTTTTTTTTTTTTTTTTTTTGTATTTTTAGTAGAGACGGGGTTTCACCATGTTGGCTAGGCTGGTCTCAAACTCCTGACCTCAGGTAATCCACCCACCTCAGCCCACCAAAGTGCTTAGATTACACGCATGAGCCATCACGACCAGCCGACCATCTCTCATTATTAATAAGAACATCACAGACAAGGATTCCACATACGTCCATTTATAAAATGTCATGTTATCTCAAAGGTAAGCCACTCTCATATTGTCTAAGCCTCACATACGATTTGGATAGGCTTCACAAAATAATAGAATACATAATGATTTTGTATCAAAAACCAAGTTTGGAATGGAGTTTGCATTCGGTAGCCCTTTCTGTTCTTTCAATATTCTGGGAAATTTGTAGTGGTAGGTCACAGGATTGAAAATCCCACCTATTCCCATTCAGTAGACACCACTAATAACATAGCACCATATGGGGTCTTCAGCCAAATGAAGAGGAACAGATGTCTTTATTTATTTATTTATTTATTTATTTATTTATTTATTTAGAGACAGTCTTGCTCTGACACCCAGGCTGGAGTACAGTGGCATGATTTCAGCTCACTGCAACCTCTGCCTCCTGCGTTCAAGCAATTCTCCTGTCTCAGACTCCCAAGTAGCTGGGACTACAGGTGGCTGCTAAACCCAGCTAATTTTTGTATTTTTAGTAGAGACGGGTTTTCACTATGTTGACCAGACTGGTCTTGAACTCCTGACCTCAAGTGATTCGCCTGACTTGGCCTCCCAAGGTGCTGGGATTACGGGCATGAGCAACTGTGCCCAACCAAAAGATGTCTTCTGAACACAGGACTCCATAAAGAAGAAATAATTAAAGGCTATAATGCTTGACAAATTCACTTTCCATGATCATTACCCAAAAAATATTGCTTTCTTTAATGTTTTTGAAATAAAATTCCTACTTATATTTGTACCACATTTACCACAGTAATAAAGTCTTTGATTCTAATAAGTCTCATATTTAATTTTATCTACCCTTTTATCAGCAGTCTTCATTCAACTATGCTTAGCCTTGCCAAGGCTGTATTATATCTTGCCTCCTCCAGACATGTTGCAAAATGTATGCTCAAGTCCACCACAAAACCCCTTGTTTCTCCAATAAATTTCAACTTTGGGCTTTTCCCACAATAACTTTTTTACCTGAATGTAGTTTGACACATCTTAGCTGTAATTCTTCCCAAGGACATTATTTATGTTTCTGCAAAATTTGAAGTGTTGTAATTTAAGTGGTCTATGTTGAACACAGTCTTGGTTCTCAATTTCCAGTAATTAGAGCATTTATAATTTATACCTCCAATTTCATTGGTTTTTCTTTTATGTATACATATTGTTTTTTTCATCAAAAAGTGCTATGTCCCAGCTCTCACATAACTTTTTTAATTTAACAGAATATCTTTTTTGTAACTTTTATTTTAAGTTTATGGATACATGTGCAGGTTTCTTATACAGGTAAATCATGTGTCATGGGCATTCGGTGTACAGATTATTTCATCACCCAGGTAATAAGCATAATACGTAATAGGTAGTTTCTTGATCCTCTCCTCCCTCTCACCCTCCCCCCTCGAGTAGGTCCAAATGTTTTTTGTTTTCTTCTTTGTGTCTATGTTTTCTCAAAGTTTAGTTCACACTTATATAGGTGAGAACATGTGGAATTTGGTTTTCTTTTCCTGCGTTACTTCGCTTGTGATAATGGCCTCAAATTCCATCCATGTTGTGGCAAAGGACATGATCTCATTCTCTTTTATGGCTGTTTAGTATCCCATGGTGTATATATACCACATTTTCTTTATCCAGTCTATTGTTTTGAGAATTTAGGTTGATTTCATGTCTTAGCCACTGTAAATACTGCTGTGATGATCATATATGTGCATGTGTCTTTATGGTAGAACAATTTCTATTCCTTTTAGTATACACCCAGTAATAGGATTGCTAGGTCAAATGGTTGTTCTGTTTTAAGCTCTTTAACAAAGTAATTGCCAAACTGCTTTCCACAATGGCTGTAATAGTTTACGTTCCCACTAGGAATGTATTAGCATTCCTTTTTCTCTGCAACCTTGTCAGAATTGGTTATATTTTTGACTTTTTATAATAGCCATTTTGAGTGGTCGAGTAGTGTGAGTTGGTATCTCATTGTGGTTTTGATTTGCATTTCTCTAATGATTGGTGATATGGAGCATTTTTTTCATATGCTTCTTGGTGACATGTATGTCTTCTTTTGATAAGTGTCTGTTCATGTCCTTTGCCCACATTTTAATAAGGTTGTTTGATTTTTGCTGGTTAATTTGTGTGCATAGAGGTGTTCATAATAGTCTCTGAGGGTTTTTGTATTTCACTGAGGTCGGTGGTAATGTTCCCTTTGCCATTTCTGATCGTATTTACTTGTATCTTCTTACTCATTTTCATTAGTGTAGCTAGTGGCCTATCTGTCTTAGGTATTATTTCAAAGAACTCCTGGATTCAATTATCTTTCTTATGGTATTTCATGTATCAATTTCATTCAGTTCAGCTCTGATTTTGTTTATTTTTTGTCTTTTGCTAGCTTTGGAATTGGTTTATTTGTGTTTCTCTAGTTTCTCTAGGTGTGATGTTAGGTTGTTAATTTGGAATGTTTCTATCATTTTGATATGGGTTTTAATGCTATAAACTTCCCTCTTAACACCGCTTTAGCTGTGTCCCAGAGATTCTGGTATGTTGTATCTTTGTTCTCATTACTTTCAAAGAATTTATTGATTTCTGCCTTAATTTCATTGTTTACACAAGGTTATTCAGGAGCAGTTTGCTTAATTTCCATGTAATTTTATGGTTGGTATGAATTCAGGTTTTTTTAAATTTGCTGAGGATTGTTTTAATTTGCTGAGGATTGTTTTTTTAATTTGCTGAGGATGAATGTGCAGTTGAGTTCAGAATATGTGCCATGTGTAGATGAAAAGAATGTGTATTTTATTGTTTGGGCTAGAGAGTTCTGTAGGTATCTATTAGTTCTATTTGGTCAAATGTCAAGTTCAGTTCCTAGAATATCTGTTAATTTTCTGCCTTGATAATCTGTCAAATAGTATCAGTGGGGTGTTGAAGTCTCCCACTATTATTGTGTGGCTATCTAAGTCTCTTCACAGGTCTCTAAGAACTTGCTTTATGACTCTGGGTGCTCCTGTGTTGAGTGCATGCATATTTGGGATAGTTAGGTCTTCTTGTTGAATTAAACTCTTTAGAATTATGTAATGCCCTTATTTGCCTTATTTGATTGTTGTTGGTTTAAAGTTGGCTTTGTCTGAAATTCGAAAGGCAACCCCTAGTTTTTTATGTTTTTCATTTGCTTGGACGATTTTTCTCTATCACCTTTACTTTGAGCCTGTTGGTGTCATTGCATGTGAGATGGATCTTTTGAAGATAGCATAACATTGGGTCATGCTTCATTATCCAACTTGTCACTCAGTTCCTTCTGATTGGAGCATCTAGCCCATGAACATTAAAGGTTACAGTTGATATGTGTGGATTTGACACTATCATCATGTCATTAGCATAATCTTATTATGCAGACTTGTTTGTGTGGTTGCTTTATAGAGACAATGATCTATGTACTGATGTGTGTTTTTATAGTGACCAGTAACAGTCTTTCCTTTCCATATTTAGCACTTTCTTCAGGATATCTTGTAAGGTAAATTTGGTGGTAATGAATTCCCTTAGCATTTGCCTGTCATATAAGCAATAAGAAATAGGGAGAAATCTTATTTCTCCTTTACTTATAAAGCTTAGTTTGGCATGATATACGATTCTTAATTGGAATTTATTTTCTTTTTCAATTCTGAATCTAGGCCCCCAGTCTTGTCTGGCTTGTGTCCTTTGTGGTGATCTGCCCCTTCTCTCTAGCTGCCTCTAACAAGATTTTCTTTTGTATCAACTTTGGAGAATCTGGTATCTATATGTCTTGGGGATAACTATCAAGTCTGCATGAGAACTCACTCACTATCATGAGAACTATATGGTGGAAACTACCTCCAGAATTCAATTATCATCTGGTCCCACCCTTGACATGTGAGGATTATTACAATTCAAGGTAAGATTCTGGTGGGGACACAGAGCCAAACCATATCAGAGCAGCACACACCAGGTGCTTCTAGTCAGCCATCCTGGCCCCAGATCTCCAGAATATCTTATTACCATTATTTTACCTGTGACATTGTTTGGCTCTGTATCCCCACCCAAATCTTATCTCAAATTGTAATCCCCATGTGTCAAGGGAGGAACCTATGATCTCCAGGAGTTGAGGAAAGGAAACGATTGAATTATGCAGGTGGTTTCCCCCATGCTGTTCTTGTAACAGTGAGTGAATTCTCACAAGATTTGATGATTTTATAAGTGGTAGTTTTTCCCACACACTCACACTCTCTCCTGCAGCCTGGTGAAGAAAATGCCTATTTCTCCTTCTGCCACAACTGTACATTTCCTGAGACATCCCCAGCCACGCAGAACTGTGAGTTAATAAAACCTCCTTTGTTTATAAATTACCCAGTCTCAGGTAGTATCTTTACAGCAGTGCAAGAACAGACTACTACAGTAAGTTGGTACTGCAGAGAGTGGGTTACTGCTATAAAGATTTCTGAAAATGTGGACACGAATTTATAACTGGGTAATGGGCAGAGGTTGGAACAGTTTGGAAGGCTTTGAAAAGGACAGAAAGATGTGAAAAAAGTTTGGACTTCCTAGAGACTTGTTGAATGGTTTTGACCAAAATCGCATAGTTCTATTGCTACTGGTGGAAGAGATCTGTTACCCCAAGTTACCTGCAAACTATCTGTACAGGTCTGTAACAACTTCAGTATTTGCCTTCTCAGAAGAATATATTCTACTGAGGGGAATAAGGCAGAAAAGAGAAGGAGACAAGTTCCAGAACAGGAATGGAAGTTAGAAAGACCTTAGAACAGGAAAGAAAGGAAGATGTGCTTGGAAGAGAACCAAGCAGGCACATGAAGGTTGAAGAGAGAAGGGTAAGTGTCCTGTTTAACCATGAGGCTAGGATTTTGTAAGCTCTCCTCTTTCCCAAGACTCTTCTATTAGGGTGGACTTTCCTCATGCCCAGTGCTTTTCTTACCCTTTGGAATTAAGCATGCACAGTGTGCTTAGGGAGTTATGTGCATGCCCATCTGAGGCTTTCTTCCTATTTTTGGTAGCATGTGCCCAGAAGCTCATACTTTACCACGTTTGTCTCTTAACACGCATGCCCAGGAAGTGGCTTCTCCCTGGGGTCTGCAGTCAGCTAACATTTTTTATTTTAAGAGGTGTGGACCATCAGGAAATGGCCTCTCCCTGGCGCTGCCAAATCATCATTTTTAGAGAGGCTATGTGGTAATTGCAAAACTATCACCCAACATTTCTAGTTGGTAGTAGAGGATCCCTCTCCTGCCTCACTCATGCCTAATTACCTGTAACAATATGGACAATGAAGTCCAAACTGAGATGGTCTCAGATGGAGATGAGGAGTTTATTGGGAAATGGAGCAGAGGTCATTGTTGCTATGCTTTAGCAAAGAGACTGGCAGCATTTTGCCCCTGCCCTAGGGAACCGTGGAACATTGAACTTGAGTGAGATGATTTGAAATAGGAACTTACGTTTAAAATGTAAGCAGAGCAAAAAATTTTGGAAAAGTTGCAGCCTGACAATGCAATAAAAAAGAAAAAAAAAAAACATTTTCTGGGGAGAAATTCAAGCCAGCTGCAGAAATTTGCATAAGTAACAAGGAGTAAAATGTTAATCACCAAGGAAATAGGATAAATGTCTCCAGGGCATGTCAGAGGTCTTTTCAGCAGGCCATCCCATCACAGGCAGGGAGGTCTAGAAGAAGAAAAAATGGTTTTGTGGGACAGGCCCAGGGCCTTGCTCCTTTGTGCAATCTTGGGATTCTGTGCCCTGAATCCCAGCTGTGACTAAAAGGAGCCAACATATACAGCTTAGGCTGTTGCTTCAGAGGGTGCAAGTACCAAGTCTTGGGGTGGTATTGGGCTCGTGGGTGCACAGAAGTCAGTAATTGAGGTTTGGGACACTCCACCTAGATTTCAGAGAATGTATGAAAATGCCTGGATGTCTATGCAGAAGTCTGCTGCAGGGGTGGAGCACTTGTGGAGGACCACTGCTAGGGCAATGAGGAACAAAAATGTGGGGTTGGATCCCACACACAGAGTTCCCACTGGGGCATTGCCTAGTGAAGCTGTGAGAAGAGGGCCATTGTTTGCCGAGCCCCAAAATGGTAGGTTCACCGACAGCTTGCACCAGGCACCTGGAAAAGCCACAGGCACTCAATGCCAACCCATGAAAGCAGCCTGGAGGGGTCTGTACCCTTCAAGGCCACAGGGACTGAGCTGCCCAAGGCCATGGCAACCCATCTCTTGCATTCAGCTGGACCTGAATGTGAGACATGGAGTTAAAAGATATCATTTCAGAGTTTTAAGATTTGACTGACCCACTGGATTTCGGACTTGCATGGCACCTGTAGCCACTTTCTTTTTGCCAACTTCTCCCATTGAGAACGAGTGTATTTACCCAATACCTGTACTCCCACTGTATCTAGGAAATAACTGACTTGCTTTTGATTTGACAGGCTCATAGGCTGAAGGGAGTTGCCCTGTCTTGGATGAGACTTTGGACTGTTGACTTTTGAGTTAATGCTGAAATTAGTTAAGACTTTGAAGGACTCTTGGGAAGGCAGGATTGGTTTTGAAATGTACAAAGGGCATGAGATTTAGGAGGGGCCAGGATGGAATGATATGGTTTGGCTCTGTGTCCCCATTCAAATTTCATCTCAAATTGTAATCCACATGTGTCAAGGGAGGAAATTGTAATCCTCATGTGTCATAGAAGGGAAGTGATTAGATTATGGGGGTGCTTTCCCATGCTTTTCTCATGGTAGTGAGTGAATTCTCAGGAGACCTGGTGGTTTTCTCCATGGTAATTTTTCCTGTGCAATCACATTCTCACCTACACCTTGTAAAGAAGATACCTGCTTCCCCTTCTGCCATAATTGTATGTTTGCTTAGGCCTCCATAGCCATTCAGAACTGAGTCATTTAAGCCTCCTATGTTTATAAACTACCTAGTCTCCAGGAGTACCTTTACAGCAGTGTGAGAATGAACTAATACAAACTTTTTTCTTTTTGTGACTGCATGCATAAACAATTTTGCTGTTATCAATATTTTTTATAATGTACTTTTTCTTCTAGGTCCTTTTTGAATATATAGCTTCCTGTTTCTTCCAACTACACTGATGTTTATGTCCTGACGTTTTTATTGTGTATTCTGCTACAAATGAAGGAAAATAATAATTCCATGTCATATTTGGATGGCACTTTGCATTTTTCAAAATATTTTCACAGGAATCTTTTACAAAAATAAGTATATTTATAACCTTTGTCCTATTGTTTTACCAATGTCATTAGCAAGACCTATGAAGATTAGTAACATTTCCATGGCCTTATGTAGAGATATTGTTATTCAACCTGCAGTGTGCTTCCCATCCAATCAAATCTGGGAACTTTACAAAAATACATAAGTCTTCAAAGACTTTGATGTATTTAAATTATATGCGTGTCAAGATTGTTTCCAACCTCGAGATTGTATAGTTACAAAATGAGAAAAATATGCTGAAAATTGTAAGATTATTTACATTGTTTCCTGTTTTCTCTTGATTTCTCACATTTCCCTCCTCTAGTCATCTCCTTTCCTCTTTTATTCCCCAGGAGGCAGGGAAGAAAATTGTAAACACTAAGTGGACAGTGATCAGGCTCTGTACATTGCCTTTCTAACATGTGGAGTCCTGGATTAGTTTTAAATAATCATTGTGTTGTTGGTACTTGATGGGAAAGTTCATAAAATTTGGGTCTACTTTCCTACAGTGATTGTCAACATCTGTGGGGATACTATAGGAATCCAATGCATAGTTTTACAACTCTACTTGGATCTTAGACATTAGGCTATGTTTAGCATTCTACAAATATGAGAAAGTAGCAATTTATTACCTTTGCAAAAGTTTAGAATAATAGAAGAGTGGGCAGCATGGATCCCTTCTTCTTTGTATATTTGAAAGGAAAGTTATAATTATTAGAAGTCCATTAGACAGTATGAATAAAATTGAATTTACATGTTTTTAAAATTAGTTTTTTAAAGATTAATGATAGGTAATATGCTTTTGATAACCTATCAAAATATACCAATATACAATGCAATCATATCCTTACTCATGTGCATGGGTTTATACATGGCTTTTCCTTTTGTAACTTGTCATGCATGATCAAAATCACTCCTTCTGGTTTATATATACTGCATAGGGAAAATTTAAATCTACTATACCTTGGAAATTTATCCAATGGTCCATTTTCAGTTCATGAAGTAGACAAACTTTAAAGAATGTATAAGGAGAAGATACCTCTGTAGAAAGATTTAAAAAGTTATGCCATATTTAATTAGTTATTTGAAAATGAGGTAACTATATTTATTAATTTGATCAGTAATGTTATATCTCTTGATTTTGATATTGTGTAATTACTGGCTGAGAGGTAGGTAAATGGGGAAACCTCAGACCTATTCTGCTTCTAGGCCAAGAAACTTTGAAAAATCTGAGGTAAGCAATAAAAGACAACATTACATTAATTGATGACTTACCTTTTTTTAACAAATATTCTTATAATTTTTTTTATCTCTCTAAAATTAAGCCAGTAATCCTGACAGCAACGAGTAGGCCTTCTCTAGCCAATCATTTTGTAGAGCAAAAATGTTAAAATTTAATAAAAGTTTGGATTTGCTGGTTAATAAAAGTTTGGATTTGCTGGCAATACTGTGTTCCTATTTCATCTTCTTTGACTAATGGGTCAACATTGCTATTTTCTTTACCAGTAAATTTAATAAACAAACCTAAGCATTTGTTAAAGCAAGTTTTAAAAATCTGAAAGAGATAAAAAATATATCATTGTAAAATAAAAAGTTAATTCTCAATACAAATTGAGATTATCAGAAAGATGGGTACATACATTCCTTATTATGCTACCACACAGGGTAGCATTATCTAGGCTTCACTAACAGCTCGGTCATGATTGAAGACCTAGGGCTAAGTCTCTTAACCATCTGCCAAACTAAACTTTCTTATATAAGTAAGATATAAATTACAGTTCTATTCTGTCTGTGTTCTTCTCTGTGATTTCAAAATTGTCTCTATGTCCATCTAGATCACCCACTTCACTCCCATAAGGTTTCATATTTTGATAAAGATTAGTTGTATACTATTTCAGCATTTATTTATTGCATATGCATGTATTAATTTAAACGAAATTTGTGAATGTGGGTAAGGAAGCTATTATTATTTCCTTTTTATAGCTGAACAAAATCCATGTTCAGGAAGATTAAATATCTTCAATGAAATTACACAGCAGGTAAGCAGAAGAACCAAAAGACAACTGTTTCTCAACTTTATCATCATTCTATTAATTTTCCTACAAATATATGTGTTTTTCTTGTACTTGATGGTATATAAAGAACAACATTTACTAAGGTTTAAAATAGAAGTATTTCAACTGATCACAGAAGTTTTACTTTCTATGGTTTTGCACTAATTTTAGTGAGAGTAAGGACCAAAAAAAATTGTACATTTAATATAATTTTGTCATTATTAACACAGAAATATTTAACTGGTCATGTAAAACTTAGCTCAGCATAGATTTTTTTGATATTATGACCTACTCAAAGCATTCATTTCATTAATACATTCAACTCATGTTACTACTTTGCCGTCTTTACCTAAGTAAATGGAAAAAGAATATTTGGGAAGAACAATATAACTAGAGTGATACACCATTTAAGCGCTCAAATTCAGTATATAGTAGAGAAGAAAGAAACAAGAACTAGAAAGACAAGATAAATGAAAATGAACTGGACAACTGAAGCTGAAAACAAAGAAATAATAAATCAGACAATTAGCAGGTGTAACTTTATGCTGTTTTGTCAGTAACTATTGTGATTTTAAGAGTTCCTTTGACATTTGTCTCAGGAAAACAGCTATTTGGGGCATTCAAAGTCAGTTAACTGTTCCAGGATACAAACAAAGAACTAAGAGAAAACAACAATTTGAACATTGCCATTTTAATGTCACTAAGCTCACATGTCCCTGTCTTTCCTTTGTTTCATTTATCAGGGTCACTTAAATCTAAATCGAAATAATAACTATATTCAACAGAGAAAACTGTACACACACATTGCCTATAAATATTTGTGGTTTTGGCAGGAGTGGAAATGTGGCAAAAATTGTGAGATCCCCTTGAGTTTCCTAGACTTTTAAGTATTTTTGTGAATGTTGGAGAATCTAATACTTTTAAATAGTACAAAAGTGGTTGATGAAGGTGGTTTTCCCCTTGGCAACCCCTCATCAGGTCAAAGTCTAAAACAAAATCAAGCATGGGAACTGGAGTCAAGTAAGGGGAGGTCTGGTTAGTTACTTAGCAGTGAATCATGAGGCAGTAAAAAGGGAAGTTTCCTTTTTAGCATTCTTCAGAGGACAATTCAAATAATCATTCTCATTAAATATTCTTAATGATTTTTTTCATGAATTTTCCCACATGTTTCATATCTTAAAAGAATTTGCTCCACTAGCATAAGATGATATATAGTATTTGCGTGAAAAGAACTACATGCTATAAAATATTTTTAAAAAAACTAAAAAAGAAATAATTATATTTTGGTTAAGTGAAATATGAGTTTATATGTTCAAAAATGCATACAGTCATACATTGAGAAAATTTGTAGTTATATGTGAAAAATTGCACTTGTGAGGATTTAGAACTTTGGTGACAGTGCCCTGTTCTAAATTGTTACCTTTCTTAGAAATATAGTGCAATATATTCTAAATGAAATATTATTTCTCAATGGTAACATATGATCAAAGTTTGATCTTTGTAATATATTGAAAACTACAAATTATAATTAAACCCTAAAATAGGGCATTTCCAATATACATTTGAATTACACTGCCATTCATGTCTCATACTCAGTTAATAATATTAAATAATATTACATTATCCAATTCTGAGTCTGTCCCAAGAAATTAGAAGGGCTTTAAACTTTGTTTCTCAGTTTTCCTTCTCTTCATCACAGATACAGTAGCTTACAATTAGCTTTATAGTTTCAGCCTTTAGTGGTAGGGCCTGGACATTTTTAGAACTCTAACTTGAGAATTACTGATGAAACAAAGCATTTAAAAATAAACCCCTTTTTCTTGTATTATGGAAAACCATTTTAATATCTGTTCTGTACTTTGCTCTTCTTCTCTGGGGATATAAAGCTATGCGACACTGTTAGAGAACATTCCCTATATATTTTTGATACTCTATCTCTTACTTTATTATGTAATGGCTTTTATGGGCTTTTTTTTTTTTTTTTACTTCAGGGTTTTCAAATTGTATCTAAAATACACTATTTCTTAAGAACACTGATAGATGTGACAAATTATGAATTCCTTTGTGAAATGAGTTTATAAAATATGCATTTTCAAAAGTTGAACAGATATCCTGATTCCAGATATCTTAGAGTTTTTAGCATGAGCAAGGTGTTCTCCAAGAAAAGATATAGCATGTTAGTAAATTATTCACTGGAATTTTTCATGTAGTTCAACCCAGGATTGAGAAGACTGGTCGTAAGATTTTCAGGCAAGCTATTTGTTGTTATTGTTATTCCTCACACTCAGCTAACATAATCAAAACACTTTGCTCTCTGACTACTTTTTGCTCAGAAGAAAAAAATATGTATAAAACAAAATAGGTTCTATTATAGAAAAATACAGTCATTAATTGAAGTTAACCAAGATACTGAGTTATTTTTTAATTCTACAGAGAACTTTATAGCAGCTAGAACAGATTTGAATAAAGCTTAGCAATTTCTCTTTATTTTCTTCAGAGAACTTTAACTTCTTTAAGAGAATATAAATAATCATGGCAAATTGTTTAACAGATGGTGGGTGGAGCAGGAGTGATAGCAGTAAAGATGGAGAAAAGTTGACGTTTTGAAGACTTGCTCAATAGTACTGGTAATGATAAAATGTGGGAAGTTATAAAGACATAATTATTGATGAAAGAGTTTGTTTTTAAAATAAGTAGTCGTAAATTATAAAGGTAATTCAGGTTTAAATAGGATGATCAAGAATTTACGTTTGCACATTTTGAACCTATCAAAAACAATTGACTTTTATAAATAGGAAGACCATCCAAAAGATTAGGACTAGAGAGGTAAATTTGAAAACATCAATATATAGATATTTTTATAAAAATTGAATTTAAATCCATGGGAGTAGTTGTATCTTACTAGGGGGACAATATATAGAAATGATTTTTTAAAAAGACTTTAGGACTGAGTCCTGAAAATGAAAGATATTCTGTGTTCATGGATTGGAATAATTACTATTGTTAAAATATCCATAAAGCCCAAAGTGGTCTACCGTTTGAATGCAACTTCTATCAAAATTTCAGTGACATTCTTCACAGAAATAGAAAAAGTAGTTCTAAAATTCATACAAAAGCATACAATACCCTGAATAACTAAAGCAGTCTTGAGCAAAATGAACAAAGGAATCACACTATCTGACTGAAAAACATACTGCAAAGCTCTAATAGTCAAAACAACATGATACTGGTATAAAAACCAGATATATAGACCAATGAAAAAGATTTAAAAGCTCATAAATAAATTCATACATTTATAGAAAACTACATTCAACAACAGCAACAAGAATACACAATGGGAAAAGGACATTCTTTTCAATAAATTATGTTGAGAAAACTGAATATTCCCATGTAAATGAATAAAATTAAGCCCTTATCTCAGACCATATCCAATAAACAACTCAAAATGGATTAGAGACTTAAAATTTACACTTGATACTATGAAACTTCTGGGGAAAAAAACATTAGGGAAAAAAAAATCACGATATTTTTCTTGGTAGTAACATTTGGATATGATCTCAAAAGCACAGGCAACCAAAACAAAAATAGACAAATGGGATTACATCAAACTAAAAAGCTTCTGCACATCAAAGGAAACAATCAACTTAATGAAAAGATAGCCTATAGAATGGGAGAAAATATTTGTAAACTATATATCTGATTGGTGGTGACTTTCCAAAATATATAAGGAACTCAAACAACCTAATAACAAAACAGCATGATTTAAAAATGTGCAGAGGAACTGTATATATACTTCTCAAAAGAAAACATACAATTGGCCAAAATGTATATGGAAAAAGTGCTCAGCATCACCAATTATCAGAGAAATGCAAATTAAAATCATAGTGAACTATCACCTCACACACATTAGAATGGCTATTACCAAAAGGATGAAAGACCATAAGTGTTTGAGAGGATGTGAAGAAGAAGGAGCCCTTTCACAATGTTGGTGGGAATGTAAACCAGTACAGTCATTATACAAAACAGTATGGAGTTTCCTCAAAAAAATTAAAAGCAGAAATATTGTATAATCTAGTAATTTCACTACAAATATATCCAAAGGAAACAAAATCAGTATGTCGAAGAGATGTCTGCACTCTCATGTTTATTGCAGTATTATTCACAATAGCCAATAAATGGAATCAAACTATGTAGCAATCAATAGAGAAACTCACTTAAAGAGTGTTATCTGTATCAACTAGAATACTATTAAGCCATGGAAAAGAAGGAAATTCTGTCATTGCTAACAACATAGATGAACTTGGAGGACATTATGTTAAGTGAAATAAGTCAAGCACAGAAAGATGAATATTACATACTCTCATAGATTGAATTTAAAGTAGTTTAACTCATAGAAGTAGAGACCAAATGATGGTTACCAGGAGTGGGGATTGTTGGAGTGGAGGAATTGGGAATATGTTGCCCAAAGGATACAAAATTTCATTTAGATAGGAGTAAAAAGTTCAATAGATTTTTTTGTACAAGATGATCACTATAATTAATAATCTATGATATTCTTGAAAAATTCTTGAAAAATACTAAGAGTGGATGCAAATCATGCGTATATTAATTAGCTATATTTAGTCATTCTCTAATGTACAATCATGTGCCAAATAACAACACTTTGGTCAATAATGTACTGCATATTCAATAGTAGTTACATCAATTTATAATCCCATGTTTTTACTGTTTCTTTTCTATGTTTAGGTACACAAATACTTAAGTACCTACAGTATTTAGTACCATAACGTGGTATAGGTTTTTATAGCCTACAATCAATAGTCCATCCCATGTAGCCTAGGCATGTTGTAAGCCGTATCATCTAGGTTTGTGTAAGTATTATACATTCTATGCTATTTTCACAAAGACAATATCACCCAAGGAAGCATTTCTCAAATTTTTTTCTCATTGCTAAGTGATGTTGACTGTATATATACTTCTAAATATCATGTTGTGCAAGGTAAATATAAACAATTTATCTGGCAACATAAATAAATAAATAAGAAGGTAGATATATGTGAGAAAAATGAAGGGTCAAAGACTGGTTGGTTGTTAGTTTCAGATAGAAAAAAACTAAAATATATTTGAATTCTGAGGGAAGAAGATGAGAGAAAAAGAGAGATTGTCTCATAGCCCTTTTTGCCTATGACAATTATCCAAGTCAATCAGTAGAGTGTGACCCCAGACCTACACATCCAACTCTCTTCTAAATGTCTGTTTCTACAAAAACACAAAAGATTTTAACATTTTCAAAATATAACTCACCTTCTGGTTCCATTTCCTCATCCCACTCCCCACTTTCATTTTTGTATATTTTCTTAGTATAGAGCAAAATAGCGATAAGTTGCTCAAACTAACAACAGTTTCCCTGTCTCATGTTCTACTGTTCCACTGTTTTCCTGTCTCTTGTTTTAAAATGAAGCATCAAATACTGATGATACTGTTTCTCAAATACAAAGCATATTTTATGTTCCTTTTCATGTCACGCAGTTAATAAATAGTATAGCTGGGTTTTAATTGAAAGCAGTCTGCTTTGGTCCTGTTTTCTTAACCACTACACCATAGGTGATAGAGTATATTACCCAAACAGGACACTTTTGTGATAAAACAGAGGCATGTTAATATGAACACAGGGAAAACAGTGTAAGCTGAGATTACCCCAAGCAAATCTAAATGCCTGTTTAATTGCAATTACAGGGCTAATTTATGGACATATAAAGTAAAATAAATATCAATCGTTACTTAGATGTTTGAGTAAAATAATAAAACATATGGATGGTAAATCCTACTCTGTGGGAGGAAACACTAGCCGTTTCTCTGAGAAGTAGCCTCAGAGAAGGCCAAACATTGGCAACGATACTGCTAGACTAAGGCCAACCCAATAGATCTCCTATTTTATGCCCAGGTAGGAACCATTTAATATTTGGAACCCCCCAAATGATTTTAAACTTGAAGAAATTGTAAACAACATTATTTCAATTTGAAATGATAACATCTGATCCCCAAATTTAACTTTTATGATACTACTTAATATTCACTAGTATTTGCATGAGTTTAGTGAGTTCAGTGCATTGTTTTAATTATCTTGAAAGTACTTTGTTTCTTGAAAAGATTTAACATTATTAAGATTTTAAAAATGAAGACATATTACAAGAGTGATTGTATGTTTTGACATAAAAATATAGAAAAAGATAGTAAAATGTTTCTCATATGCAATTTATTATTTCCTAAATAATTTTTATTTGTAAATTACATGAAATACATAGGCTGCAAAATTCACTTTCTAGATCTCATCCTGAAACTCTACCCCTAGGTGGAGCTCTGGTTTCTTGCTGAGCCAGGAATCGTCTATTACTATCTGATTTGCGGGGGACACAAAGAAGGAGGAAAAATCACCAGGGTGAAGGAAGGCATGAAGAGAAGGTAGTCTAAACTCTAAGGTATTAGCATTTTCTTATAGTTATATCACTGCTACCTTCAGCTGATTATTACAAATGCATCTCTAATATATTTTTCTCCTGTGTTTTTCTACAAGAACTTTCTAAGAGAGATTGGTGATAAGAATAGCTTATTAGTATTTTTATACTCCGCTACTCTAGTGGAAAATCTATTCTGAAAAACATAACACAGCATTCTAAAAGCTAAATATGTTATAGGGAGAAAAGGAATAAACAAAATGAACTTTGAATCTAATAATGAATATTGGATTGGGCATGTTATTTTTATTAACATGAAATGGATATGTAACCATTTAGTAGCTATATAATAATACACATATATATTTAATATTGTATTAGATGTATGTACATGTAGAGGTAAATTAAACATATATTAAAATAAAAAATTACATTTTTTGACCATATAAAAATAAATTAGTATATAACGATGTTCGTAATCTCTGAATAGACAAAACAATAGCAGCGTTGTAATTACCTGGATGATTTTTGGAAGTGCAGAATGCTGACCTCAGATGTGCTGGATCAGAATCTACAATTGAACAATTACCAGGTGCCTCATATACAATTTAAATACTTTTCCTCAACTTTTGTTTGAAATCTTACATACGAACAATAAGATTTACCAAAGTTCAGTCTGTCAGTTTTTTTAATATATAAAGTTTTTGCCCTTTTGTTCAATATAATTACTTCTCTGTCTAAAAATTATTTATGCCACTGTTCTAGTTATATTATTTCTAGTATTTTTGTACTGTTTTAGTCCAATTTAGTACTAGCTTTGTGTAATTTTACCACATTTTCCTAATTTATTCTACTAGAATATAATCTTACTGAAGGCAGGCTTTATCAGTCCTAATAATGTAGTCAACCAGAACAAAATGTTAATAAGAGAATTCAGGAGATTGATCTTGAAAAGAATTCTCAAACTGTTGTTACATAAATGCACATCCATTTTATATGATATGTACAGCTTCAACAATAGATGAATGTGACCTCCTAAAACTGTTAAGGTTGTTCACACAAAAATTACCATAGCAGAGATTGCAAAGAGTGGTGGGATAATTTCTAGTTAATCAGAGGAAAATATTTCATCTATTTGTTCATTTACATTGTTCTTTCCATGAACAACTACTTTTAAATCCACAGTGTTAACCATCTTGCTGGTTACTAAAGATTCAAGGAGACAAGTTTATATCCTTGCCATCAAAGGTGCTGCTGTCTTACAAGGGAGTATACCATCTTTAAAAAAGATGTGATATAAAATGTATTTGCAAGGAGTGGAGAAATAGGTAATTATGATATTCTAGAGGTAAAGAAGGAAAAAGAAAAAATACCATTACAAGAGCACTTTAAATGTTCCCATATATTCTGGCCTGTATTTTGAGCAGTTTGGCATAGTTTGGATAAATTGTGTGTGTGTACTTCTAGGAAGCTTGAAGCAAAACATTGTTCATTCCTTTATTCAATTGGATATTACTATATATATATAAATGTGCTAAAAATGTGAACCTTTTTTTCTGATCACACAAGGAAGCAGAGCCCATAGTACAAGTCTGTAACTGTAAGTGAAGTTTAATATTTAGCTACGAATAATTTATAATTGCTCATTTGGAATTGTCCTAATTTCACATGAAGATTACAAAAAAATCAAAGCCTCGCACACGCACACACTGTGTGAAGATAAAAGTTATACAGTTTTGATGTTACCAATCAGAATCATTGATGCACCAAATATGCAGGATCTTGCAAAAGTCTAGTTTACTTTTTACATATTCAAATTATGCATTGTTTGTAATATTCAGGTAATTTATTATTCAAACTTTTAGATGATGACCCAGTGCACAGATAAAGGAAGCTAGGGATGATCAATGTTAATTTTGGAATTTTAGCATTCCTGTGAAACAAAAGTCTTCCTTTGAAATCCTATTGGAAGGATTCCAAAACTAATATCATTGAGTTTGGCTGTCAATGCATTTTATAAATTTAGAGTTGGCATCTTTTTAATATTGTAATGGCTTGTATATTCAAAACACAATCAACATCTTGTTATAGTCTGCACATACTCAATTATTCTTTTTATTAAAGATAGCTAATATCTTAAAATGAAGACATTGAATATGTGAATAATAAAACTACAGAATTATTTCCAACTTAAATTTGTACTAAAGATATTTCCAACTCCTTAAGTGTTTATTTTATAGTTTCTCAATGTATTTAAATTATATCACAATGAAGCATTATATACTAGTAAAGTAATGCCATATATCTCAGTGCATCATGACATATCAAATGTAAGTTTGCATATTTCTCATATTTCTAAAGTAAATAAGAAAAAGTAATAACTACTTTAAATTCCTTTACACTGACAAAGATTCTCTCCTTGATGAAACACTAGCCAGACTTCTCTAAACTTTTTTCCCAACTAGGCTTCAATCTTGTTCTATAAAGACTTGAACAAAACACTAACAGTTTCTCATAGCACAAAGCGACATTCCTAGGATGACCTTAAGCTCCTTAAAGTGCTTGCTTGAAGAAAAAAAGTCAAGAGTGCCAAATGTATTTACCGTTTGTTTTAGCCAACACCTGAAGAAAGCTCCTGTCTAGTCTATGTGAGAGGACAGGAGCTTGACTTTCATAAGCGCCAGTTAGCAAACCCAGATGGTTTCACACGATCAAATTTTCGTTTCCCTTTTTTTGTAATTTGTCACTTCCTCGTGTCTACTGAGCACCTGCTCACCCATCATTTTCCCTTTTAAACACCCAGGCACCTCTGCATAAATCAAAGTTCAGTTCACACTAGATTCTGTTCCCAATTATCCTGATTAAAATCTTTCCTTACCACTTTAACTCATGTCTGGCTCTGTTTATCTCTGATAATACAAACCAAGATTATATCAGTCAGTGTTCAACCAGAGAATAGTAGGAGATATAGTAGAGATTCGGTACAAGGAATTGGTTTACACTATCGTGGGGGCTGGTTAAGTAGTCTTTGGAAAGCTATTATTGTCTTGGCATCTAATGCTGAAGATTGAAATCCACAGGGGAGGCAATCAGGAAAGGAAGATCAATTAGTAGGCTGGAACTTACAAGCACTTGCTGGGACTCAAAAGGATAGAATGAAATGCACGTCCACTATTGTTGCATTTGGAGAGAGGTTAAGCTGCAGAAACCAGTGTCCTCTGCCAGGCATCCTCACCAAGGAACTAAAGGCACATTAAAGTCTTGCCCAGTAGGAAGAAATGCTGAAGGAGGATCCAGCCCAAGGTAAAGTAATTCCAAGCCCAGCTGATGCTTTATGTCAACAAAGTGAAAGAGCAAACACGAGATGTGTGTGTGTGTGTGCATGCATGCATGTGCAAATATGCACTGTAAAATGACTACTGCTCTCTTCTGCCCACCAAATCTAGAATCTCTCTTGTGTCCACCCCTGAAATGGAACCACATAAGAAACAGATCCTGCGAAATGTAGTTCAGCCTAGCCAAGCTGACATATTCCAAAGCTGATGCTGTAGTTTTGAAATTTGACAAATTCATTATAGCTATTGCAACATAATATATTTTAAAATGAGCTTTTTATTGATTAATGTTCAATCTATACTTTATGTAGTTTAGACAAGTCTAGCTATAATTCTGTTAATACTCAACATCACCACTGATTACCACTTTCTAGTACAAGTACAAGAACAAACAAAACAACAGATAGAAAGAAATGAAAGAGAAAGGATTGTATTCACCTCTGATTCCTAAAATTGAGATCGGGAACAAGTTCCCAGTCTCAATGGCAGACGCAACTCATTAAAATATGGTTGAAATTCCAAAACAATCATTTATTTCTAAATATTATTCAATATATTTTTTAATTAAATTTCTAATTTTGAGATAAATATGGTCACATGAAGTTGTAAGATATTACACAGACAGAACCTATGAATATTTAACCATTTGCCACAAATGCTAAATTCATTCAAAACTATAGTACAATATCACAGCCAGATTACTTACACTGATACAATTAAAACATAAAACATTTATGTCACCAAAAGGATTCCTCATATTGATCTATTATAGCCACACCTACTTCCCTTTACCCTTACCCCTCTTTAGTCCTTGGTAACTATTATCTGTTCCCCTTTTGTAGGGAAAAGAGAGATCAGACTGTTACTGTGTCTATGTAGAAAAGGAAGACATAAGAAACTTCATTTTGACCTGTACCCTGAACAATTGCTTTGCCCTGAGATGCTGTTAATCTGTACTTTAGCCCCAACCTTGAGTTCACAGAAACATGTGTTGTATGGAATCAAGGTTTAAGGGATCTAGGGCTGTGCACCATATGCTTTGCTAACAAAATGTTTACAGGGAGTATGCTTGATAAAGTCATCACCATTCTCGAGTAACCAGGGGCACAATACACGGTGGAAAGCCGCAGGGACCTCTACCCTGGAAAGCCGCGTATTGTCGAAGGTTTCTCCCCATATGATAGTCTGAAATATGGCCTCTCAGGATGGGAAATACTTGACCATCCCTGCAGCCCCACACGCATGAAGGGTCTGTACTGAGGAGGATTAGTAAAAGAGGAAGGCCTCTTGCAGCTGAGAAAAAAGGAAGGCCTCTGTCTCCTGCCTGCCCCTAGGAACTGAATGTCTTGGTATAAAAACTGATTGTACATTTGTTCTATTATGGGATAGGAGAAAAACTGCCTTGTGGCGGTAGGCGAGACATGTTGGCAGCAATGCTGCTTTGTTACTCTTTACTCCACTGAGATGTTTGGGTGGAGAAAAGCATAAAACTGGCCTACTTGCACATCTAGGCATAGTACCTTCCCTTGAACTTATTTGTGACACAGATTCCTTTGCTCACATGTTTTCTTGCTGACTTTCTCCACAGTATTACCTTCCTCTCCTGCCACATTCCCCTTGCTGAGATAGTGAAAATAGTAATCAATAAATACTGAGAGAACTCAGAGACGGGTACCGGTGTGGGTCCTCTGTATGCTGAGCACCGGTCCCCGGGCCCACTGTTCTTTCCCTATACTTTATCTCTGTGTCTTATTTATTTTCTCAGTCTCTCGTCCCACCTGACGAGGAATACCCACAGGTGCGGAGGGGCTGGCCCCCTTCACCTTTTCCATAAGTTTGTCATATCAATAATGTTACATTAACGGAATCATACAGTATGTAACTTTTGGAAATTAGTTTTTTCACTAAGAACAATTTTCTGGAGATTCAGGTAGGTTGTTGTACACATCAATAATTAATTCCTTTCTAATGATGAGTAGTATTCAGTGATATAAATGCACAACAGTTTAACAATTCATGCATTAAAATACATCTGCATTGTTTCCTGTTCTTAGCTACCATAAACAAGGTTGCTATGTGCATTCCTCTACAGGTTTTTGTGTGGAACACATGTCTTTATTTCTCCTGGATAAACGCTCAAGACAGCAATTGGTGAGTTATATGGTAGTTGAATGTTTAGTTTGTCTTAGAAAATGTCAAACTGTTTTTCAAAATGATTGTGGCATTTTACATTCAAATTCCCACCAACATTGTGTAAATAATCCAGTTCCTCCAAATCCTTGTCCACATTTGGTATTATCACATAAAAAACAATTAGCAATTCTGAAAAGTGTATAGCAATATCTCATTGAGGCTTGAATCTGATTGCTCCAATGGATAATGAAAGTAAAAATATTTTCATTTGCTTATGAAACTACATACTCTTCAGTGAAATGTAGGTCTATGTCTTTTGCCCATTGTCTAATAGGATCTTTATTTCCTTACTGTTTAGTTCTGAGAATTTATTTTTTATATATTCTGGACAACCTTTGTCAAATAAGAAGAGGATGTTAGCTTTAGGATTTTTGTAAATATGCTTGATGTAAATGGGGGTGGTTCCCTCTATTTCTATTTTTCTGAAAGTTGTTATTATAATGGAATGTTGGATATTGTGAGATGCTTTTCCTATATTGATTAATGTGATCTTGTGTTTTCTTTCTTCTTGAGCTTGATAATATGGTGGATTACTTTGATTAAGTTTCACACTTCACACTAGGCTTGCATCTCTGGGAAAAAAAGTCACTCAATCGTAGTACAAAATTCTTTCTTATACTGCTGAATTATTTTTGCTTTACCTCTGTGTCAGGGATTTTTGTGTTTATATTCATGAGAGATATTGGCCTGGCATTGTCTTATGTTTGTATTGTCTTTGTATGGTTTTGGAATCATGGTAAGACTAGGGTCATAAAATAAATTTAGAAATGCTTCTTCTTTTCCTTTTTCTGAAATAGGCTGTGTCAAATTGCTTCTTCTTTAAAGAGTTCTCAGAATTCTCAACTCAAATAATTTGAACCTGGAGATTTGCTTTATGAGAATTTTAAATTATGAATTCAATTTTCTTAATAGTTCCAGGGATATAATTATCTATTTGATAAATTGTGTTAGTTTGTATTTTTAAAAAGATTTGGTTCATTTTATATATATTGTCAACTTTATGTAGGATTTTCTGTATCATTTCCTTATTCTCCATTCAATGTTTGCATTGTTTGTAGAAATATCCTGTTTCATATCTGATATTGGTAATTTATATTTTCTCTTTTATTCTTTATCAGCCTTACTAGATGATTTTCAACTTTATTGATCTTTCAAAAAACCATTGATTTTTTTATTTTTTTTAAGAATATTTATCATTATTATTATTATTATACTTTAAGTTCTAGGGTACATGTGCATAACGTGCAGGTTTGTTACATATGTATACTTGTGCCATGTTGGTGTGCTGCACCCATCAACTTGTCAGCACCCATCAACTCGTCATTTACATCAGGTATTAATTTTAATTTTTGTTTTGTTTAGTTTTGTTTTGAAATCATTGATTTTTGGTTTTGATATGGTTTGGATCTGTGTCCCTGCTGAAATTTCATGTAGAACTACAATCCCCAGTGTTGGAGGTGGGGACTGGTGATAGGTAAATGGATCATGGGGGTGGTTTCTCATGAATGGTTTAACACCATCCCCCTAGTGCCATTCTCCTGACAGAGTTCTCATGAGATCTGGTTGTTTAAAAGTGTGTAGCACCTACCACCTTTCTCCTTTCCTCCAGCTCCCACCATGTGAGATGCCTCACTCCCACATTGCTTTTGCCAGGATTGTAAGTTTCCTGAGGCCTCCCCAGACACTGAGCAGATGCCAGAATCATACATTCCATACAGCCTGCTGAACTGTGAGCCAGTTAAACCTCTTTTCTTTATAAATTACCCAGTCTCAGGTATTTCTTTATAGGAAGTTTAAATGGGAAGTGTGTAGTAAACCAAGAAGGTAATTCTAGGTTTTTCTAACTCTGTACACATACATAGGCCCATATACATACACACACATACCAGAGCAAGCAGTATTTGTATCATATATACAATCTATGTCAATTAGAAACAGAAATTACTCCAGGTATTTTAACAAGAGATAATTTAGGAAGAATAATTAAGTCTTACAAAATCACTGGACATGCCTGAGAAATAAATGGCATTTAGATTTAACATCAATGCTCTTGCAAACTAGCATGAGAAAATTGCTGCTGCTGTCAGCATTATTACTACAACCATCACAACCACTACACACTCATGGAGCTGGTGACTAGACTCTGGAAATGGAAACTAGCCACTGTCAATGGTCATATCTGACTTTGCTTGTCAGCTTACACTTCCAGCTCTAAAAGAATACATCTCACTGGCAGAAGCTAAGTGACAATTAGAACCTACAGAATAATTTGAGAAATGCAGTATTTAGCCTTGTTTGCTAGTTGATATCTAGAAGACAGAAGTAGATGAGGATGCTGAATGATGATGGCCCTTATTAAGCACAACACATTATATTTCTTCTTAGGTGACTTCCACAGTCCCAGAGGAAGGTGAACACATGTATAGCATGGATTCCGGTACCTATTGGGTGTGCAATTTATTTGGTTGAAAAAAAATACATTAAAATTTATCATTTGTACTGTGTGACATAAAGAGAGTTTCAGACTGACACATACACTGTGTTGCTTTCCAGTTTTTTTTTATATTGCATACTAAAATATGGAAGATGATAATTTTAGCATATGCCAACAAAGAATTAGAAAGACATCCAATTCTTCAGTGCACTTCAGGTATTTAAATACTATAACTTGTTTATTTTTGAGAAAAAAAGTTGAAGTTCAGTTAGTCAAAGATAGCTTTAAATGAGAAAATCAATTGCAAGTAGAACTGCAATCAATAGTATATCGGTCAAAGTATTGTTCATCTACCACAGCCAGCAGATTTAGACGGTCACCCACAGTCTTGATTAAATACAATTGGAAAAAAGCAGTGTATTCAAACTTTAAATAATTCAGAGTGAAGACTATAACAGAAGAAATGAAACTAGAAGTAAAAAAAAGGTGAATAATGAGTCTTAAATTAAACATAATTAATTCTAAGTTGCTGACAATCTCCTTAATGTCCCCAAATTCCTCTCATTCAGTTGCTCCTTCTTTTCTCTCCATCTCAGCCATGCCACTCTACTGCTCTGCCACTCTTCTGTTCCTCTCTTTGTGGAGCTTGGGGTTTATATGGGTACAAGACAGGGTTGTAGAGGGCCAAGGTGGTCTTGGAAAATACAACATTTGGGCTCAAAACAGGAATGCCTCTTCCCAGTCAGGGCTGAGGGTTTCCAGGCTTGAGGGTGGGCCTTTGCCAGGCAACCACCCTCTTCTACCCTGCATTTTCCTGCCTCTTTTCTGTATCATTATTAGATCAGTTGTGTGTGTGTGTGTGTGTGTGTGTGTGTGAATAGTTCTAAAATGTACAAGAGCTGTTTAATTAAGAACTTGCTTAGAAAATGGCCAATGTGAATAATTCTTCAATTTAAGATGTTCTCTATCTTGTATTCTATTACCACTGAAGCACTTAATCAAAGATATTTGCAGAAGAGTTATGAATATTTTACATATAAAGATACACTTTATGTACAAAAGGATACAGTTAAATTTCTCATTGCATTTTCAACTTGCCCAAAAGACGTAAGATTCTAATGAGAAAAAAAACCTGTTGATAAAAAAGGAGATTGTCTCTACACATAAAAAACCTGAACCTCTCAAAATTACCCTAAATCCAGGAGACCATTTAACTTGCCTGTACAAATGGCTGAGTTCTGATGTTTTAAAACTAAACATTTAAAAATGAACAAATTCTCCCTTAGGTTGTTTTCAATTTAAGTTGGATAACTAAGCATAAATCGCTATCTCTCTCACACTGTTTCATCATACCCTCAACCAAAACATGAGATTATTTCTCAAACCTTGATACAAATACAGAACACACACACACACACACACACACACACACACACACACACACAGATCTAATTAGGCTAAAGCGTTTCTGCACAGCAAAAGAAAACACCATCAGAATGAACAGGCAACCTACAGAAGGGGAGAAAAATTTTGCAATCTACTCATCTGACAAAGGACTAATATCCAGAACCTACAAAGAACTCAAACAAATTTACAAGAAAAAATCAAACAACCCCATCAAAAAGTGAGCAAAGGATATGAACAGACACTTCTCAAAAGAAGACATTCATACAGCCAACAGACACATGAAAAAATGCTCATCATCACTCGCCATCAGAGAAATGCAAATCAAAACCACAATGAGATACCATCTCACCCCAGTTAGAATGGTGATCATTAAAAAATCAGGAAACAACAGGTGCTGGAGAGGATGTGGAGAAATAGGAACACTTTTACACTGTTGGTGGGACTGTAAACTACTTCAACCATTGTGGAAAACAGTGTGGTGATTCCTCAAGGATCTAGAACTAGAAAAACCATTTGACCCAGTCATCCCATTACTGGGTATATATCCAAAGGATTATAAATCATGCTGCTATAAAGACACATGCACACGTATGTTTATTGCAGCACTATTCAATAGCACAATAGCAAAGACTTGGAATCAACTCAAATGTCCATCAGTGACAGACTGGATTAAGAACATGTGGCACATATACACCATGGAATACTATGCAGCCATAAAAAAGGATGAGTTCGTGTTGTTTGTAGGGACATGGATGCAGCTGGAAACCATCATTTTCAGCAAACTATCACAAGAACAGAAAACCAAACACTGCATGTTCTCACTCATAGGTGGGAATAGAACAATGAGATCACTTGGACACAGGAAGGGGAACATCACACACTGGGGCCTGTTGTGGGGTGGGGGGAGGGGAGAGGGATAGCATTAGGAGATATACCTAATGTAAATGACGAGTTAATGGGTGCAGCCCACAAACATGGCACATGTGTACATATGTAAGAAACCTGCATGTTGTGCACACATACCCTAGAACTTAAAATATAATAATAATAAAAAAAGCCAACTGCCCCACTTCACTGTGTTAGTGTGTAATAATAACAATAGCATTAATAGTAGTAGTAATAACAGATCAATAAATGATAGCCACTGTTAAAAAAATTACAGTAAAAACAACCTCAGTGATCTCTGGGAAAATGTTAAGTAGACTAACAGGCACATAACAGGAGTGCCAAGAAAATCAACAAAACAGAAAAGTATTTGAAGAAATAAAGAATAAAGCTTTCAAAATCTGAAGGAAAATTACAGTGTCACAGATTCAAAATCTCAATGAATTCAAGACCAACACACACAGAGAATATCACCTCAAGACTCAAGACATCACACATAAGTTGTTAAAATCCTGTGATAAAGATCATATTGTAATAACCTTGAGAGAAAAGGATACATTACAAAGCAAGAATGATAAGAATTTCCCCAGACTTCTTACCATTAATTATCCTTGCCAGTAGGCAGTAAAAAAGTATCTGTAAGGTTAAAAATAAACCTGTTAATAATAGATTCTAGATAGAGTGATAGTTGTTTTCCAAATGAAGTGAAGATTTTATTGAACAATGCAAAACCTGAGAAAATAAATATACTGTGAGCAATCCTGAACTACAAAAATGTAAAAACAAAACAAAAAAAAAAAAAGAAAAGAAAAATAACACGGGGGCTGAAGGAAAATAATAAAGATGAAAACTTGGATCAGCACAAAGGAATAAAAAGCCCAAAGAATAGTAACTATGTGGTTAAATATTTAAGTGATTCTAATAGTTACATATCATATTGAATGAAAATTGTCAGTACAAAGTTATGAACATATATTGTAGGGTGTCACCACATATAGAAGTAAAGTATATGAAATAAATGGCAAAGAATAAGAGATAAAATAAGTGGAAATGTCAGAGATGTTTGAACCAGAGCAACTCCATCTTGAATAGGAGCTGGGTAAAATAAAGCTGAAATCTATTTGGCTGCATTCTCAGATTAGGTATTCTAAGTCATAGAATGAGATAGGAGGTCAGCACAAGATACAAGTCATAAAGACCTTGCTGCTAAAACAGGTTTCAGTAAAGAAGCTGACCTAAACATAGACGGCTACAAGAGTGACCTCTGGTCGTCCTCATTGCTGTACTACTGCTAGTGCTGTGACAGTTTACAAATACCATGGCAACATCAAGAAGTTACCCTATATGATCTAAAGAGGGAAGGCATGAATAATCCACCCTTTGTTTAGCATATAATCAAGAAATAACGAAAAAAAGTGGGCAAGCAGCAACCCTCAGCGCTTCTCTGTCTATGAAGTAGACATTGTTTATTCCTTTACTTTCTTAATAAACTTAGTTTCCTTTACTCTGAGGGCTCACCCTGAAATCTTTCTTGTGTGAGATCCAAGAACGCTCTCTTAGGGTCTGGATAAGGACCCCTTTCCAGTAACAGTAACATATCGCTAAATAATAACAAAATATAGAAATAAAAGATATAGGTTATAAGCCAAAATAAACCATAAAATAGCACATGAAATCACCATTACTCCAAAAAGATGCAGCAACACAAGAAAATTTAGAAAAGAAGAAAGTACATAGGTGACAAAGAGAAAACAGATAGCAAGTTAGATATCGATTTTATTTTTCAGCCAAGATGGGCATAACGAAGTGGAAGAAGTTCCTTTATCCCCCTCACAGGACATGCAACAGTGGTGCGGCTCTCTTCTTCAGTGTCCACCCACTGCTCAAACCCCTAGGAGGAGCATGTAGACAGGCAGGTGCAGAAGTCGTGGGAAGGATTTTTGGGATCCGACCCCACAGCAACGTCTAGGGGTGAGTGTTTATAGCTATAGAAGCCCCAGTGGGCACGTGTTACAGTGTGCTTTTTCAGCTTTGCTAACTGCAGGAAGCTTGTGTTAATCAGCTAAATTAGACCCTCTGCCTCTTCGCAAGAACATAGAGCTTTCCATATCCTGAGTACTTGCCCTAGTGTACCAGAAAAATTGGATCACACATGGCTTTGGAGGATGAGTGTAAGGTTTTATTGAGTGATGGAAGTAGCTCTCAGTGAGGTGAATGGGGAGCCAGAAGAGGGATGGAGTGGGAAAGTGGTCTTCCCCTGTAGTCAGGCCACCCAGTGGCCAGAATCTCTTCTGACCATCCCAGTGCAAATTCTTCTTGGCATCCACATCTTTCCACCATCAGTGGCCTACCAGTGTCTGCTGGTATGTGTCAGTGTGTTCTTTTACTCCTCCCAATGTCCAGCTACTTGTGTCTGTGCCCACTAGGTCTCGGGTTTTTGTGGATACAGAATGGGGGTGGGGGAGGGTGTGGTGAGCCAAAAGGCAATTTTTTGGACGAGAAAACAGGAATGCTTTTCCTCATTTAGGTTCCTGGCACAGGTCCAAGCCCTCACCAGGGACCCCACCCTTCTCTAACCAGCATTTCCCTGCTCCCCTCCAGTATCAACAGCAGAGACCAAATTTACTGTCCACTTTGGAACAATCATACCACAGACAAAATGTTTGCAAAATACTTGAAACTGGGGAGTACAAATTAGCGATAGCTGTGAGGTGGTTTGTGTGTTTGTGTGTGTGTGTGTGTCTGTGTGTGTGTGTTCCATCCTAGTATTCTGCCTTGGATCAAGTACAAAAAGAGAATATTTTTAGGCTATTGCACAGAAAGGCAGGATTCTGTCATAGCATGTTGGACTCCCTGAGTTAGCAGGTGGAGTTGAGAATTCAGAAAACAAGGTGGCAAGAATTTGCATCACAGAGAACTGGAGAGCAGAGAGCGAACTTAAGAGATATGCAGAGGATCTGCTCAAATATTCAGATGACTACTAAGCTTAGCTTGTGTGCAAAGTCCCCAAGGGAAGAAATGGGAACATAAAATAATGTTTGAATAATATTGAATTACGAAAATGTTCAAATTTTGATAAAAATTATAAACTCACATATCTAAGAAACTCAACAATCTCCAAGTAAAAGAAACATAAAGAAAATTACACCGGGACACATTTAATTAAATTTCTCATACAGAAGGAGTGTCAGAAAGTATTACAATCTTCCCAAAGAAAAAGCCATGTTATGTGCATGGAAGCAAAGATACACTTGACAGAATATTTATTTTAGTATGGGACAATGCAAACAAGAAAATAGTGGAACATTATATGCAATAACCTCTTAAAAGGGAGAGTGAAGACTTCTTTCAAACATACAAAACCTAAACAAATTCACCAACAGACACACATTACAAGAAATGTTTAAGGAAGTCCTTCAATCAAAGTGAAATGGTACCAGAGGGATATATGAACTACAAAAAAGAATAAGAAACATTGGAAAAGAAGCTATACAGGTAAACATAGGAGTTTTTGAGGTATAAGTTCTTCTGAAATATACTTGCCTGGTTGCAAAAAATGAAAAAAATACATAATGAGTGTATAACATATATAAAATAAAAATGTATAACAATAACACAAAAGTTAAAAAGTGAGAAATGAAAATATACTAGTATAAGTTTCTTACGGTATATGTAAAGTAGTATGATATAATTAGAAGTTATAATATGATGAATTAAAAATATATGCTATTAACTCTAAGCAGCTATTAAAACATGAAACCAAAATTATAGTTAATAAGCCAACAAGAGAGGTAAAATAATACAATAAAAATAATAGTTTAGTTAGAATGTTGGCTAAAAGAAAAAAAAAGGAAGAAAGGAAGAAGGGACGAAAAAGGAATAATAGAAAAAAAGAGTTAATTTAAATCTAATCGCTGGGCATAGTGACTCATGCCTGTGATCCCAACATTTGGGAGGCAGAGGAACACTTGAGATCTGAAGTTCAAGAATGACCTGGGCAATAGGGTGAGACCTCTTCTTCAAAACTTTTAAACATTAGCTGGGCATGGTGATGCATACCTCTGGTCCTAGCTACTCAAAAGACAGAATAACTGGGAGGCTGAGGTGGGAGGATCATTTGAGCCCAGGAAGCCAAGGCTGTAGTTAGCCTGATTGTGCCATTGCTTTCCCTGGTTGACAGAGTAAGACCCTCAGTCCAAAAAGAAAAAATAAATAAATAAATTAATTAAATAAAGGAAGAAAGAAGAAAAAAAAATTGAATCATATCAATAATCACATTAAAAATCAATGTTCTAAATATTCAACATAATATAATTAAATTCAAAACTTAAAAAGATTACATTACATCCTGCCTTAAAATGAAAGAAACTCTTAACACACATTTTTTTTTAAAAATTAAAAAATAGAAAAAATATACCACAGTTATACTAATCAAAAAACAGTTGAAATGGCTATTTCAATATCTTAGGACTTTTCAGAACAAAGTTTATTACCAGTTGTAAATAGTCATTTCATAATGGCAAAAGCAATGTAACAATCTTAAACTCATGTTCATCAAATAACAGAAATTTCAAATTACCTAATGCATAGTGCTGATAACTACAAAAAGAGAGACAAATTCACAAACACAGTAGGAATTTTCAATAACCAACAGAGTGAGAAGGCAGTTAATCAGTAGAAATATAGAAGATTTGAACACTACCAACAACCAACATGACCAAATTGACATTTATAAAATAACTTCACAATAGCTGGCAATTCTTTCCAAATATTCACAAATTATTTACCAATATCATACGTATTTTTGGCCATAAAGGAAATCTCAATATGTTTTTAAAAATTCCAGGGCCGGGCGCGGTGGCTCACGCCTGTAATCCCAACACTTTGGGAGGCCGAGGCGGGCGGATCATGAGGTCAGGAGATCGAGACCATCCTGGCTAACACGGTGAAACCCCGTCTCTACTAAAAACACAAAAAATTCGCCGGGCGTGGTTGCGGGCACCTGTAGTCCCAGCTACTCGGGAGGCTGAGGCAGGAGAATGGCGTGAACATGGGAGGCAGAGTTTGCAGTGAGCCAAGATCACGCCACTGCACTCCAGCCTGGGCAACAGAGGGAGACTCCACCTCAAAAAAAGAAAAAAGAAAAAAAAAATTCCAGCTGTCTGACCACAAAATAATTATTCGAGATAAATAACAGAACTATCCCTAGAGAACTCCTAAATACTTGAAAAGCAGATGCACAATTCTAAATAACCCATGACTCAAAAAACAAATCACAAGGAAAAGTAGCTTTTTGGAAATTACTGAACAGGTAACCACAACATACACAAGTTTATGGGATGTTTATAAAGCTAGAAAGGAAATTAATAGCTCTAAATGCTTATATTGGATTAAAATAAAAATGTGTAAACTGTTAATTTAATCACCCACTCTAAGAATTTAGTAAAGAAAAGCAAAATTCAAATGAAAGTAAGTTAAAGAAAGAAAACAATAAAGAGCTGAGTAGAAAAAAAGTAAAAATGTGGACAAAAACAGAAAATTCCATAAGATGAATTCTGATTCTTTAACAATAGTTATAAAGTTGATAAATTTCTTGCGAGACTGACTGATCAAAGAAAGAAAGATACATTTATAAAATAATACATGAAAGAGGAGACATTACTAGACATTCTGCAAACATTGAAATTATAAGAAAATATTAAGAACTTTTTTCTTTTTTTTTTTTTTTTTTTGAGACGGAGTTTCTCTTTTGTTGCCCAGACTGGAGTGCAGTGGTGCAATCATGGCTCACTGCAGCCTCCGCCTCTGGGGTTCAAGCGATTCTTCTGCCTCAGCCTCCCAAGTAGCTGAGATTACAGGCCCTCGACACCACGCCTAGCTAATTTTTTCTATTTTTAGTAGAGACGGGGTTTCACCATGTTAGCCAGGCTGGTTTTGAACTCCTGACCTCAGGTGATCCGCCTGCCTTGGCCTCCCAAATTGCTGGGATTAGAGTGAGCCACTGCGCCTGGCCAGGAACAATTTCATGTAACAATTTTGACAGATTGCAGCTCTCATGTTCCTTTCAAATACGGATTGCAGCTCTCATGTTCCTTTCTCATTTACCCAGGGCAGCTTCTTCTGATTTTGAAATAGCAGATACATATGAAACTTCAGTTTCGGGGAAGCTACAGTTTCATACCAAGAATTTTTCTTTTAATTACTCTTCTGGTCATGTAAGTAAAACCAGGTTGTATGACAAGGCTAAATAGCAAGAAGTATGAAAACATAAACTAGGTGCAAAATACCGTTTCATTTATTTTTCACCAAAAAATATGCTGACAAGATAGTGCAAGTTGTCTTTGGTACAGGAATATATTAATCTCTTGATCATTTCTTTCAGGTATGATCAATTGTTAACACCGTGACTCCAGGTCACTCAGAGGTTGTGCAAAGTTGTAGGGGACAAGCTGAGTTTAACCATGTATGCTTAATTAATAGTAGTGTGACAATGTTAATTGCCTAATGTTGATTATGTTCTATAATTACGCAGGTGTTACACTGGGGGAAGCTGGGTGAAGGTGTGTGATACCTTTCTGTGGTATTTTTTGCAATTTCTTGTTCGTCTGCAATTACTGCAAAATAAAAAATAAAAATAAGGGCAGTCTGTCACTATAATTGTCTATTTTCTGTTCAGTGTTCTGTAAAACTTAAGACAATGTGCCTGTTCTGAAAGTCTAGCTGATAAAATCACATTTTTAGACCTAAGTTTAAAGAAGGCATGTTTTGTGGAAGCTCCTATTAGTCTTGCCCATCATAACCTTGTAATACTTCAGAATGATATGATGTAGTGAAAAGAAAAATATATCCAGATAAATCCTATATAGCAAGTAAAGGTATTATCAAATACCATATTATCTGCAACGCTAACTCTTTATCTTCTATTTTCTTCAGTAATTATTTTGTCTTTAACTATACAACTCTTATATGCAGGTGTGGGTTTTAAATGTAGGATAAAAGAGAGTAACTGATAAATATAGTTCATTTTAAAATCAAATTATTCTTACTTAAAATATTAGAACCCGTTTTAACAGTTTTACTAAAGTTCCAATAAAACTCTTTAATTATAAGGGAAAATTAATCTCTCCCTCTTTTTCACACACACGTGCACACACAACACACATACATACACACAAAAAACCACACATACACAATGACATCAAAGGGCTTTTTGTAGCATTTTAAAATTACAGTAAATAACATTTTCTACATATTTACCAATCAGAATTCCTAAACAGTATCTGGTATGACTGTATATTTTTAAAATTTTGTACTTTTGCAGTATACTAATCTGCAAAGAAGGATAATTTGCATTCTTTCTTTCCAATTTGGATGACCTTTATTTCTTTCATTTGTCTGATTGCTTTAGCTAGTAATATGTTGAGTAACAGTGGTGAAAGTGCACGTCCTTGTTGTGTTCCTGATCTTAGAGGAAAGGTGTTCTGTTTTTCCCTACTCAGTATGATAGTAGCTATGAGTCTCTTGTATATGGATTTTATTATGTTGAGGTATGTTCTTCCTATACCCCGGTTTTTGAGGTTTTTATGAGGAAGTGATGTTGAATTTTATCAAATGTTTCTCAGCATCAATTGAAATCATCATATGGTTTTTGTCTCTTATTCTGTTGATATGATGAATCACATTGATTGATTTACATATGTTGAACCACCCTTGCTTCCCAGGGATAAATCCCACTTCATCATGATGAATTATTTCTTTAACTTATTGTTTAATTAGATTCACTAGTATTTTGATGAGCATATTAATATCAATATTCATCAGTGATATTGCTTATAGTCATCTTTATTTGAGGTCTCTGTCTGGTTTTGGTATCAGGGTAATACTGGTTTCACAGAATGAGTCTAGAGGTATTCACTCTTCCTCTGCTTTTTGGTATGGTTTGAGTAGGATTAGTGTTAGTATTTTCTTAAATGTTCGGTGGAATTCAGTGAGGAAACCATCAAGTCTGAGGCTTCTCTTGCTGGGAGAATTTTATGATTGCTTCAACCTTGTTACTTGTTATTGGTCTGTGCAGGTTTTGGATGTCTTCCTGGTTCAATATTGGCAGGCTGTATGTATCTAGGAACTTATTCATTTATTCTAGATTTTCCAATTTATTGGCATACATTTGCTCATAATAGCCTCTAATGCTCCTTTGAATTCCTGCAGTAACAATCATAATGTCTTCTCTTGCATTTCTGATTATATTTATTTGGACACTCTCCTTTTTTTTCTTAGTTAGCCTGGCTAAAGGTTTTCAATTTTGTTTAAACTTTTGTTTTGTTGATCTTTTGTATTGTTTTCTTCATTTTAAATTTATTGATTTGTGCTCTGATCTTTATTATGTATTTTCTTCTACTAACTTTGCGTTTGGTTTGATCCCACTTTTCTAACTCTCCAAGGTGCATTTTTAGGTAGTTTATTTGAAGTTTTTCTTCCTTTATGATGTAAGTATATATAGCTATAAATTTCCTCTTAGTGCTGTTTTTGCTGTATCCCATAGGTTTTGGTATGTTGTGCTCTCATTATCATTTGTTTCAAAATATTTTTCAATTTTCTTCTTAATTTATTCATTGATGCACTGATCATTCAGGTACACATTGTTTAATTTTCATTTGTTTGTAGAGTTTCCAAATTACCTGTTTGATTTATGAGCAGTTTTATTCCACTGAAGTCAGAGAAGATGCTTAATGGTATTTTAATTATTTTGAGTACTTTAAGAATTTTTCTGTGATCCAACATATGGTCTATCTTCAAGAAAACTCCATGTGCTGAGGAAAAGAAGGTGTATTCTGTAGCTTTTGGAGGAAATATTTTGTAAATATTCATGGGTCAATTTTGTCAGTAGTGCAGATTAAGTCTGACATTTCTTTGTTGATTTTATGTCTGGAAGATCTGTCTGATGCTGAAAATGTGATGTTGAAGTGTCCAGCTCTTATTGCATTGAGGTCTATCTTTCTATTTATCTCTAGAAGTATTTCCTTTACATATCTGAGTGCTCCTGTGTTGGGTGTTGTATTAGTCAAGGTTTTTTAGAGTGACGGAAATAATACGATAGATGTATATATAAAAGGGACATTTTTAAGGAGTATTAACTCACACATTCACAAGGTGAAGTCCCACAATAGGCTATCTGAAAGCTGAAGGACAAGGAAGCCAATCTAAGTCTCAAAGCTGAAGAACTTGGAGTCTGATGTTCAAGGGCAGGAAGCATCCAACATGGGAGAAAGATGTAGGATTGGAGGCTAAGAGTGTCTAATCTGTCCAGGTTCTTTTGCCTGCTTTTATTCTGACCATGCTGGCAACTGATAAGATTGTGCCCACTCAGATACAGGATGGGTCTGCTTTTTCCAGTCCACTGACTCAACTGTTAATCTCCTTTGGCAACACCCTCACAGACACACCAAGCAACAATACTTTGCATCCTTCAATCCAATCAACTTGACACTCAATATTAACCATCATATATATATATATGTGTATATATATATATGATAAAGTTGTAAATTGAGAAAGAAGATATAACAATTATATATGTGTGTATATATATTTATATGTGTGCATATATATACACACACATATATACATGCACACATATAGAGAGAGACAATTGTTATATACATATATGTGTGTGTGTAAATATATATCCTCTCACTGAATTTACTATTGTTATATTCCCTTCTTGAACTTACAATTTTATCATTATAAAATGGACTTCTTTGTCTGTTCTTATCGTTTTTGTCTTGTCTTGAAGTCTCTTTTTTCTGATACAAGTATAACTACTCCTGCCCTTTCTTAGTTTTCAATTGCATGGAATATCCTTTCCCATCCCTTTATATTTACTGTGTGTTTTCTATAGGTGAAGTGTTTTCTTGCTGGCAATAGATTTGTGTGTCTTGATTTTTCTTCCATTCAGCCAGACTATATCTTTTCATTAGAGAGTTTAGTCCATTTACATTTAATGTTATAATCAACAATAACCATTTTGTTGTTTATTTTCTGGTTGTTTTATGGTATTCTCTTTCTTTTTATTTATTTTGTTTGTTTGTTTCCTTCTAGTCTTCCTTTTAGTAAAGGTGATTTTCTCTAGTAATATGTTTTAATTTCTTGCTTTTTTATTTTTTGTGTATTCATTGTGTTTCTTGACATAAGTTTATAATGAGACTGGCAAATTATAATATATGATTTTAAACTTATAATGTCTTAACATTGTTAAGTAAACAAAGCAAAAAGCAAAAAAAAAAAAATCTAATAAAAACTTTACACCTTAACTTCATACCACTGCTTTTTAAGTTGTATTGTTTCTGTTAATATTTTATCATACGCCCATGTCTTGAAAGGTTTTTGTTGCTATTATTTTTTATTGGTTCATTATTGAGTCTTTCTAGTTAAGATAAGAGTAGTTTACACAACACAGTTATGTTGTGAAAATATTCTGTGTTTTTTTGTGTGTGTACTTACAATTACCAGTGAGTTGTGTACCTTCAGCTGATTTCTTATTGCTCATTAACATGTTTTTCTTTCTGATTGAAGTACACCGTTTAGTATTTCTTCTAGGAAACATCTAGTGTTGATGAAAAACCCCAGCTTTTGTTTTCCTAGGAGTTTTTATTTTTTCTTCCTGTTTGAAGGATATTTTTGCCAGATATACTATTCTTGGGGAAAAGATTTTTTTCTTCAGTACTGAAAATATGTCATGCCACTCTTTTCTGGCCTCTAATATTTCCACTGAAAAGTCTACTGCTAGCCCTTTTGGAGCTCCATTATGTATTATTAGTTTCTTTTCTCTTGATGGTTTTAGAATCCATTCTTTTAACCCTGATCTTTGGGAGTTTGAATATTAAATGCCTTGAAGTAGTCTTCTTTGGTTTAAATCTGCTTGGTGTTCCTGTATTTGGATATTGATGTCTTTTTCTAGGTTTGGGAAGTTCTCTGTTATTATCTCTTTGAATAAACTTTCTATTACTATCTCTTTCTCTACCTCCTCTTCAAGGCCAATAACTCTTAACATTTGTCCCTTTGAGGTTATTTTCTAGATTCTGTAGATGTGCTCAATTGTTTTTTATTCTTTTTAATTTTGTCTCATCCAATTGTGTATTTTTAAATAGCCTGTCTTCAAGCTCATTAATTCTTTTTTCTGTTTGATCAGTTCTGCTATTAAAGGGCTCTGATACATTCTTCATGCCAGTTGCATTTTTCACCTTCAGAATGTCTGCTTGATTCTATTTAATTATTTAAACCTCTTTGTTAAATGTATCTGGTAGAATTCTGAAATCTTTCTGTGTGTTTATCTAGAATTTCTTTGGGTTTCCTCAACACAGTTATTTTGAATTCTCTGTCTGAAAGATCACGTATCTCTGTTTCTCAAGGACTGGTCCCTAGTGCCTTATTTAGTTCATTTGGTGTGGTCACTTTTTCCTGTATGGCCTTGATGCTTGTAGATATTTGTCTCTGTCTGGGCATTGAAGAGCAGTTATTTATTGTATTCTCCTCAGTTTGGGATTGTTTGTACTCATCTTTCTTGGGAACAATTTTTAGGTATTTGAAAAAACTTGTGTGTTGTTACCTAAGCTGGATCTGAATTAGGGGGTACCTGAAACCTACTACAACTTTGTTCTTGCAGATTTGCACTGGTTTCACTTTGATGATCTTGGGTAAGATCCAGAAGAATTTTCTGGATTGCCAAGCAGATACTCTGTGCTCTTCCCTTAATTTCTCCCTTACAAATTGAGTCTCTCTCTCTCTCTCTCTCTCTCTCTCTCTCTCTCTCTGTTTTCTTAGCCCCCTTGAACTGGATGTGGGGTGACACAGGCATCCCTGTGGCCACCAGAACTGGGAGCGTACTGGGTCTTGCCCAAGGCCTGCTGTAACTGCTTCCTGGCTACTATCTAAATTCACTTAAGTCCCTAGGGGTCTACAGTCAGCAGGTGGTGAAGCCAGTCAGTCTCGTGTCCTTCCCTTAAGGGTGACAATTTCCCCCAGGCCCAGAGCAGGTCCAAAAGTACTACCTGAAAGCCAGAGAATGGAGTCAAAAACCATAGAAGTCTACAGAATGTTCTGTTGTAGTGCTGCTCAGCTGGCACTCAAACCACAGAATACAGTCCTTCCCACTCTTTCCTCCCCTTTCCATAGGCATAGTAAGCAATCCTGATGGCCACCATCACCACAGGTTCATGGGGAGTACTGACATGCTACTGCCAATGTGCCCTTAAGGCCCAAGGGCTCCTCAGTCAGTTTGTGGTGAATGCTGCCACCTGGGGCTCACCCTTCTGTGTACTAGACTCCCCTCTAGCTCAGGGCAGGTCCAGAAATGCTGTCCAAGAGTCAAGGCATGGAATCAAGGGTGCTAAGAGCCCACTTGGTAGTCTACACTCCTGTGGCTCAGCTGGTACCTAAAGTGCAAGGCAAAGTCCTCTTTACATTTCCTTCCATATTTTGCAAACAGAAGGAGTTTCTCCCCATGATCACCACAGCTGGGAATGTGCTGAGTCTCACCTGAAGCCAGTAAGTCTAAGTCCCACCCAAAGGTCATAAGATGATACATTTGTGTTGTCTTAAAAAAAGATCTGTAGGTATCAGAAAATTTTTTAAGAGTTTCCTTTCTGGAAACTCTAGAAAATAATCCATGTATTTGGTCATTTAGTTTGTCAGTAGAATTCAGTTCTGTAATTACAGGACTGAGGTCCTTGTTTCTTGTCTGCTGTCAGCAAGGTTTTGGATGCTACAATCATTCCTTACCTCATACTCCCCTTCTTTCATCTTCAAAACCAGCAAAAATGTGTTGAGTCCCTCTCAGGCTTCACATTTCTCTTCCATCTTTTTCCATCAACACATCTCTCTGACCAACTATTCCACCTCCTTCTTTTGCTTGTAAGGGCTTTATGATTACATTAAACCCACCAGAATCACCCCGGATAATCTTCTTATTTCATGATTATTAGATTAGGAAACTCATTTCTGTCTGAAACTTTAATTCATTTTGCGCTGACGGTAATGTATTCACAGGCATAACACAAGAAGGTGAATATCCTGGGGACCAAAATCCTACTGTGACCTGATTACCATCACTACTAGTGACTTGTTATGCTTCCTACTGCTGAATCTCTGGTCACTACAGTTAGAAGTGTCATTTCTCACAGGGTAAACATTTTAAACAAAAGACACAGCAAGATTCTCATAAAGCTTAAGCTATGTTGAATACTTCAGGATCTGTGTGAACAGATCAGCAGGCAAGAAAAGGAGCCACCATCTTGGCAGGAGATATCGTTCTTCAAGGTCAGGAGGTAGGATTGCTACTACACAGGAAGGAAGGAAAGAATACATTTCACAATACATTCTTCTACCTCCTTGCCCAATTTTGACAGTAAGTGGATAAATGTGACAAGCTTGGCTTAAGAATGTGAATGTCTCAGACAGCTGCAGGATAAGATATCTGAATCACACAATCAGGCAATCCATTTAGAGCGGCAAAGTTGAAAGAAGAGGGTAAGAGGAGTCAAAATCTGTGGGATGCCACATAGTTGTTTTTATATAGGGATACATTTTCTAAAAAAGTAAAAATCTAAAAGATAACTAAAACTATTTTTCAGGAGCACCTGGAGCCTCAAGAGGTGTCCAGCAATATTTTTGAATTAAAATTAATATTAAACTGAATTATAATGATGGTTAATAATATATAAAAGTATTATTTCAATACAGTCTGTGATGCTCTACCAGAAATAAAAATTAAAATAAACTGCCAAAGTTCCCAGTCTTGCAAATATATTTGAAGCCATGCTGAAGGATTGAAAAGAGCAGTATCATAGTGAGCTAGAAAATTAAGAACAAACAAACAAACAAACAAACACCAGTTGTTATCAATACCAGTGGAGGGGGAACACACACACCACACACAAACACACACACATGCATGCACACAAACTTCTTTTAGACAATGTTCACAGAAATTTATAGGTAAAAACCAGAGAGAATCTTCACAGTGTCTTGCTGCATCATAGTCAAGCTGATGATGCCAATCTAATTGAAGAGAGTAACTTAAAGTATCTAAGAAAAATTATTTTTTTATTTTCTATGCCACAATTTAAACATAGGCTCTCTCTCTCAGTTCTCTGGAAGATAAAAAAGGTTATATACAATTTTGACTAAAATTTAAAACTTCACTGGAAGGCATTACTGAGATGATATACCACCAATAATCATGTCTGCTCCTCATATATGAAAAATAATATAAACAATCCAGAATAATTTTCCAATTTTTTAAAAATCTGAACCAGATGCTTTTTGACTGTCATTATTCAGTAATCTGCTTACAAAATTACGCTATATTATTTCAAAATGAAAGTTTTACTTGAGAGATTATTCCTGCAATAGCCTTATTCGCAATTTGTTAGAAGAGAAAATGTATTACATTGGTTGAAATTTTTCATTAAAATACTCTGAGTATCAATATATTATAGGTTGAAATATGCACAACAATATAATGTTATACTAAGATCACAAACTAAAGAGCTAAACCACCTCAGTTTGAGCCCATGAAGGCTGAAGTTGGGGTTGCTGAGGAATTTCTTTCTTTTGGAAAGGAAAAGAGAGTGAAGGATGAGGAACAAGAACAGCTTTGGAGTGAGAACAACAGATATAATATGAACAGTATTTCTCATTTAAGATGTTTGAAAAACATAATTCAAGAAAGTATTTTTTTTGAAATGACTTTGAATTATAAGACTGCATTCTTTTGACACCAACACTACTGTAGATTGAATCAAAGTGGTTGCATCTTTTTAAGTCTGACACAGATGCATTCATACCTACTCAAGGCAGAAAGACAGAGAGACAGAGATAAAGGAAGAATAGTATAGCATATATGAAGTCATTATTACTTATGGAATTAATACACAAATGTATTCAATACTGAAAAATAAAGGAATGTAACAATACAAGATAGTTTTTAAATAGTAAAACAAGGAGAACAAAATTTTTTAAAAGAAGTTTCTCGGATTTAGTTTAATTTTCAAAATGGCAATGCTTGCTTGGAAATTACTCGGTAAAGTGTCTTCTTTCTAGAGAAAATAAAGAGTTCAGAGCTACTTTAGTTATAGATATACAGACTACAACATTTTTTCATTCCTGAATTTGTTCTATTGTAATTCATTATGATATATAAAGGCATATAAAGGAAACATTTAGGTTTCAAAAGAATCGTTCTGCAAAATGTCACCAAAATCTGTATAGTTTTGATACAGAGAGATGAGTTATATTGTATCATAGCAATGTTCTATCTGAAAGTCTGAATAGGTAATGGAACTTCTTATTAGAGAAGAAACACTAATTCTAAAATAACCACTTCAGACTGTAAGTTTTGTGACTCTGGGTAAATTTGGAGAGAAAGTACTTACTTTGAGGAAAGAAACTGGACTCCATCACAAGGCTTGGGGAAGAACCCATAGTCACATAGCTGACATTAAGTGTGGCTTGGAGCTGTCTGAACCAGAGACTGGACCCATGTGGAGCCCATGAGAGCAGAACCTTAGCCAGTGCCACATCCCCCCAAATCTGAATGACTCAACAATGAAATTCCTTAGGAGAAACCGTAGACTGACATAGAATTATAATGATGTAAGGTCATTTTTCCAATCCCCAAAGAGAAAATAGTTTGATATGTAATAAAATATTGAGGACCAAAGCAGATGTGTATACAAAATAAACCTTGCATCTCCTCTATCGAAGTTATTGGGGAAATAGGTGTCAGGAGGTAATGCCAGGGGATTTTTAAGAATTTCATGGAAAAGAAAATCTGTGTCTTGTATACTGTGTGAAAGGTGAGGGAACAAAGCTAAAATCCATACAGCAATAACAAAATTCACTCTCAATACCACCACCACGACCACCACCATTTTTCTTTGAATCTGAAGTAGCATTAAAGAATATTCGCAAGTATTCTATATCCCCAGGAGATATTCTCAACCACTTGAGAATAGAAAAGTAGATGCAGAAAGAATTCTCTGTTGGGTAAAGGTAACTTCACTGACATGGAGACTAGAAAACAAAATGAGAGTAATTCAATTGTTGCCACATAAGTCTCTTCCCACTTCACTCACTTTCTAAACCAAGGATAGAAGGAAGAAAAAATAGTGAAAGATGAGATTAAATACTGAATTGGCCAATCATCTAACTACTGGGATAAGAGAGACAGAGAACTGTTTGGTATCAATTTTCTAATAACAGCAGAAATGGGACTCAGGACCTAAGTCTATGTACAAAAGATGAAGTTCTATGTTTGCAGTTCATACTTGCAGACTATAAACTTTGTGCCTGCTCCACCAGTGAAGACCATCTCACTATAGTAATATCCATCTTACTATATTACTATAGTAAGTAATACATATAAAGTTAGTTCCATTGTATGTACCAGCAAGTTCTTCCTCGTGTGTCAGAATGTTTGAGCAAGGACAGATACCAAGAAAAAAATGCCCACAAAGAAAAGAAGCAGGAGTAAAAGGAGGAAGAATAGAAGGAGGAAGAGAAGGAGATAAGGAAGAACTTCTCTGTAAATCTTTTTGTAAATATTGGAATAGAGTAATTTGCATGATGGTGGAAATACCATCCATGCAGGTTTAAGTAAAAGGAAAGGTGAAAAAAAATGTGTGAGATAGTCGCTATCTACACTGCCATTATTAACCTTTTAGAGGGAAGAGAATTAAACTACATGATTTATTAAAGTACAATCCAGAGCTGTCATTGTATAATTCTATGGGTATTTGATATCAGAATGTAATTCAGAGCTTTTAATGTATATTAGAAAATGCAGTATAATTATCTGTCTCCCGAGCCAGAAGCCAAATTGACACTTATGAAAGAAATTGTCAAGAATGGCGTTTACTAAGGAAGCAAAATTCATCTAAAGAAATGGAAAAAAGAAGGAATAAGATAGGGAAGGATACATTATGAGGGGAAGTAAACAGTAGAGTTGTAAGATGCTTAAGCAGAAATAACCTGAATTAGGATGGCATATACGAAGAATAGTGCTTATCTAGTTTTATCTATTTCAGATACCTGATTTTTAAATTTATTAGGCAAGTATGTTTCAGGTATAGCACAGGAAACTAAAGAACTGTGTCTTAAGGAATTTGTGTAATCACAATGTAATCAAGACAAAAGCTTAACTAAGAATATTTGAAATTATGGAAACAAAGTGTGTGTGTGTGTATATTTGTTTTTATTTATATATATAAGATATAATATGAATACGTATTTGGGGACACTGACACCATTAATCCATCAAATAAATACTTATGAAAACCTACTATGAACTAGGCAAGGGCCATATTCTGAAAATAGTAGACAGGAAAAGCACAACTTTTTTTTCCTCTTAAGATATACAATCGTTCAAAACATACTGTGAGTGCTGGTCATATGTGTCTCTTACCTACCTTCCCCTGACTCTCTGTATTCTAGTGGGGCTGATGTTCTAGACAGCACCTCCTTGGCTCCCGTGTTACTAGGCTTCAGTCTGAGTTCTGCCATAAAAACACACTAGTGGGAGGTCAGAGGTAGAGCCAGAGAGACAAGAAAATGTGAGGTATTCCTTTCTCTTACTCTACTTCCTGCCACTATTTCTAACAGTGATTGCATCTCTTCAGCGTTTCCCAGTTCCTCCAGATGGCCAATTGACCCATGGTCCCACATCTCACTGGACAGGCTTTTCCATGGTTTCATCTCACATCTGGCCACCCTGGATTTGGGGCACTCATACCACCACCTTTTCCCTTTGTTCCTATAGATTCCAATTGTTGCTTAAATTTGGGTATCACTATCATCCAGTTTGGCTTTTCAACTCTTCTAAAATCTGTATTAAATAAACTATGTTATTTATTTATTTATTTATTTATTTATTACTAAACCCTGACTGTCTAATTGTGTCATTAATTAAAGGGAATTATTGATTTTGGATGCTTAAGCACATTTGTCACTGGAGACTAACTTATTCTTAGGTCAAGAAAATGGCTCAAGGCGTGTGTGGTTTATGTTGGGACCTGAAAGTGAGTGGGCTTCAGCCAGCTAAAAGGGTAGGAAGATTTCGGACCTGGCAAAAGCATCTTCAAAGATACATGGGGAAAAGTAACACAATGCATTCTGGGAGACAAGAGCAGTCCAGAATATCTATGCCTTATAAAATGATAGCGATTATGACAAGGCAAGACTGAATAGGTAGAGAGACCTAGGATTACGAAGAGAATTTAAGTCATGTGAAGGAACGTGGACTTCAACAAATAGACTTTGACATAAAGGTAATGGGAAATTGGAAAGGTATAATATAGCTCGCCACATGAATAGATTTGCATTTTTTTTTTAGATTACTCAAAAGCTATTAAGAGTACCAAATGATTACAGTGATATACATATCTTTATGGAGATTGTAGATGAGAGAAATTTGTTAAATTTCAGCTTGGAATTAAAGGTGTGTCAGTGGAGATGAAAAGAAAGGGTAGGATCAAGAGCTGATAAGTACATTAGGCAGGAATTTGATATTGATTGGATGTAGGGGAAAATGAAGAAAGATACATCTAGTCTGATAAGTGAGTAGATAATAGGGATACTTTACTAAACTGAACACTGAAGATGTGTTTAAAGGGGAAAACTGAGCCAGCATGATTAGTTTAGTGTTTAACATGTGCATGAGGTGTTTAAAAAATATTTCAGAAGAAATGTCTAGAAGAGAGTTGTGTTTGGCACTCAGGAAGGGAATACAGATTAATTTGGATTAGGGAGTCATTGACATGTACAAGGCAATGGAATTCATATAAGTGTAATTATGTAACAGAGAGAGCTTGTGCGAGAAGAGAAGGGAGTTTAGTCATCATCATGGGAGAGCATTTAAAGAATGGCAGTGAGAAAGATATAGCAAGGGAAAATAAAATGAATATATCTCAAGGAGAAAGAAAGAACCAAAATTATGTCATAAAAATCAGTGGAAAGAATTTTTAAAGATGTAATAGTCTCAAGTGTGTCAGACTCTTCTGAGACATATGTAAAATGGGAAGTAAAAATACATTGGATTAACAATAGGTGAGATATCAGTACCCTTTATGAGAGCAGTTGAAAGGAATGAGGAAGATGAAAGCCAGATGTCAGTGGGTTGAGAAATGTGTAAGTAGTGAAAAAAAATGAGACAAAGAGTCTTGATAATGCCTTATGGGAGCTTATTTCTGGAAAAAAAAATAAGTTATAGATCTGGCAAAACAGGGAGGAATGATCAAGCAGAACTTTCCTGTCTGTGAAGCAGAGAGAAAAGAGGATTTTTAAAGGACTTCAGGAAAGAACCAGTAGGTAGAAATTGGTGTACAAGAAAATCATGACTAATTAATAATTCAAGTTTCCTCCAGGGAAAGCAGGACAGGGAATTCTGGAGCTCAGAAGGAAGATTGACTATAGATGCAATTGGTTTGTAGATTTAGAAGCAGGAAAGTCACTATTTCTAGTCAAAGAGCTTCTGTTTTTCTTTTTTTCAAATTTATTTTAAAAAGTAAAGATTTTTTTAAAACATATAATACTCTATGTATTTATCATGTACAATATAGGGGTTGAAAGTATATAAACATTGTGAAATGGTTATCTGGCTAATTAACAAATACATTTACCTCACTATAATATAATATAATGTAATATATATAAATGAAACGTATATGTATTCCATTGCCTTATGGTTAGAACACAGTATCCACTCAACATTTTTGAAAAATGCAGTATATTGTCATTGACAATAGCCATCATGCTGTGCAACAAATTACTTGACTATATTCCTCCTGTCTAACTGTTATTATGTATTTTACCACCACCATCTCACCAAATCCTCTTTTCCAATTCAACCCTAGCCATGTAGAATCTAACACAATTCTACTCTCTACTTCTAAGATCAACTTTTTTAGATCTATATATGAGTGGCATGATACAGCATTTTTTTGGGGGGGGCGGGGTCTTGTTTCACTTGACATAATGTCCTCCTGGGTCATTCATGTTGTCAGAAATTACAAGTCTTTCTTCTTTTTAAGGGTAAATATTGTACATACACCATATTTTCTTTATCCATCATCCTTAGAGGGTCACATGGTTGGTTCCCTATCTTGACTATTGAGAATAATGCTTCAATGACCATGAAATTGTAGATATTTCTTCTACATACTGATTTTCTTTCCTTTGGATATATACCCAGTAGTGAAATTGCTGGATAACATGGGAGTTCTATTTTTAATGTTTTCAGAAAACTGTATATTATTTTCCATAATGGCTGTACATAACGGCATTACATTTCCATTAACAGTGTGTCAGGCTCCTTTTCCCCACAACTTTGCTAACTCTGGTCTTTTGAAAAACCATTCTAATAGAAGTGAGGTGATATCTCCCTGTGGATTTGATTCACATTTCCTTGATAGTGATTTGATCACATTTTCATATACTTGATAGATATTTTTACAGTTTTTTTTTTAAATCTATTTAGGTCTTTTGCCCATTTTAAAAATCAGGTTATTTGTTTTCTTGCTATTGAATTTCTTATATAATCTAGATATTAACCCTTTATCAGATGAATAGTTTGCAAATGTTTTCTCCTATTCTGGAGATTCTCTCTTCATTTTGTTGATTTCCTTCTTTGCTGTAGAGAAACTTTTTAATTTGATGTAATCCAATTTTTCTATTTTTGCTTTTGTTGTCTGTGGTTTTGTCCTATCCAAAAAGTTGTTGCTCAAGCCAGTGTCATGGAAAGTTCCCTCTATGATTTCTTCTAGTAGTTGCAAAGTTTTGTATCTTAGGCTTAAGTCTTTAATCGATTTTGACTTGATTTCATATATTGTAAGAGATAGGGGCCTAATTTCATTCTTCTGCATATGGATATCCAGTTTTACCAACATCATTTATTGAAGATTCTGTCCTTTCCATAATGTGTGTTCCTGGTGCTTTTATCAAAAAAAAATCAGGTAGCTATAAATATATGGATTTATTTCTGGGATTTTTATTGTATTCTATTGGTCTGCATATCTATTTTTATGCAACTATGATGATTGGGTTACTATAGCTTTGTAATATATTTTAAAGTCAGGTAGTATGTATCCTCCAACTTTGTTCTTTTTGCACAAAATTGCTTTGATGATTCAGGGCTTTTGTAGCTTCATACAAATTTAAATATTTTTTTCTGTTTCTGTGAAAAATAATATTAGAATTTTTATTGCATTGAATCTGTATGTCACTTTGGGTAATATGGATATTTTAACAATATTGTCTTCCAATCCTTAAACACAGGGTATCTTTTCACTTTTTTATATATTCTCCAATTCCCTTGGTAAATATTTTATAGTTTTCAGTATACAGATTTTTTTATCTCCTTGGTTAAAATTATCCTAAAGTACTTATTTTTTGTAGTTATTGTAAAGTTATTATAAATACAATTATTTTCTTGATTTTGTTGCCAATAGTTTAATGTTGGTATAAAAATGCTACTGGTTTCTGTATGTTGGTTTTCCATCCTGCACCTTTATTGAATTCATTCATCAGTTCTAAAAGTTTTTTATGGACTCAAATAAATAAATTCAGAGATTAAGAAGAAAGCATCACAACTGATACCACAGCAATAAAAAGAGTTGCATGAGACTACTATGAAGAATTTTATGCCATCAAATTTGATAACCTAAAATAATGAATAAATTCCTAGACTCATACAGCCTACCAAGATTGAGTTATGAAGAAAGAGAAATCTAAACAGACCAATAAAAGTTAAGGAGATTGAATCAGAAATAAAAAGACATTCATCAAAGAAAAGCTCAAGATCTGATAAGTTTACTATGAATTCTACTAAATATTTAAAAAGGAAGTAATACCAATGTTTCTCAAATTCTTGCAAATAATTATAGGAGAAAATATATTCAAACTTATTTTGAAAGACCAACATTATCCTTATACCATACAGGGGCACTATGAGAAAAGAAAACTACAGACCAATATGCCTGATGAACATAAATGTAAGAAACAGAATTCAAAAGCACACTAAAAAGACCATTCAACATGATCCAATTGGATTCATCCCTGAGGTTCAAGGATGTTTCAATGTATAAAATCAATACCTTAGATTTTTCTCTATATAAGGGACAATTTAACATCTTCCTTTCCAGTTTGATACCTTTTATTTCTTTCTCTTGCCAGATTGCTGTGGCTAGGACTTCCAATACTATGTTGAACAAAAGTGTGAAAGTGGGCATCTTTGTCTTATTACTGATCTTAGAGAAAAGCTTTCGTCTTTCCTCCATTCAATATAATCTTAGCTAAGGGTTTGTCATATGTCACACTTACCGTGTTTTGGTACCTTCTTTCTATAACCAATTTGTTGAAAGTTTTTATCATGAAGATATGTTTAATATTATCAAATTGTTTTTCTGCATTTATTGAAATGATCAAGTGGGTTTTGTTATTCATTCTGTAACTTTTGTGTATCACATTTAGTGATTTGCATATTTTGAATCATTATTGATTACCTGAGATGCATCCTACCTGATCATGGTGAATGATCTTCTTAATGTGTTGTTGAATTTGGTTTACTAGTATTTTTTTTTTTTTTAGGATTTTTGCTTTTATATTCATAACTTATATTGGCCTGGAAGTAATGCTGACCTTATAAAATGAGTTTGGAAGTATTCCCCCCATTCAACTTTTTGGAATAGTTTGAGTAGAATGGCTATTAGTTCTTCAAATGTTTGGTAGAATTCAGCAGTGAAGCTGTCAGTTCTTGGGCTTTTCTTTTATGGGAGATTTTTATTACTGCTTCGATCTTCTTACTTGTTATTGATCTGTTTAGGTTTTCTATTTCTTCATAACTCAATCTTGTCAAGTTGTGTGTGTGCAGGAATTTATCCATTTCTTCTAGGTTTTCCTATTTGCTGGCTTATGGTTCTTCATAGTAGCATTTTTTATCATTTTTTTTTTGTCATCAATTATACTGTCTTCTTTTTTGCTTCTGATTGTATTTGGGTCATCTCTCCTTTCTTTTTTGTTTTTTTTTTTTTTTCTTTTCTTTTCTTAAAAAAAATTTTGTAGGTCCATAGTATATTGTTATAAGGTGCATGCAGTGTTTTGCTACAGGCATGCAATGTGAAATAAGCAAATCATGGAAAATCGGGTATCTATCCCCTCAAGCATTTATCGTTTGAATTACCAGCAATCCAGTTATACTCTTTAAGTTATCTTAAAATATACAATTAAGTTATTACTGTCTATATTCACCCTATTGTGTTCTTGAATAGTAGGTCTTATTCTCTCTGGTTTTGCTTTTTAGATTTTTTTTTTAATAACCATTAACTATTCCCACCTTCCCCCGAAGCTCCCCACCACTCTTCCTAACCTCTGATAACCATTCTTCTACTATCTATGTCCATGAGTTCAAATGTTTTGATTTTCAGATCCCACAGATAAATGAAATGAGATGATTATCTTTCTGCTCCTGGCTTACTTCACTTAACATAATAATCTCCAGTTCCATCCACATTGTTGCAAATTACTAGATATCAATTTTTTTTTTTTTTTTTTTTTTTTTTTATGGCTGAAGAGTACTCCATTGTGTACATGTACCACATTTTCTTTATCCATTTCCAGTTGATGGACACTTAGGTTGCTTCCAACTCTTAGCTGTTTTAAACAGTGCTGCAACTGTTTGGAAGTATTCCCTCCTCTATTTTTCAGAATAGTTTGAATAGTACTGGTATTATTTCTTCTTTAGATGTTTGGTAGAATTCAGTAGAAAAGCCATCAAGTCTTAAATTTTTATTAGGAGACATTTATTACAACTTTGATCTCATTACTTATTGGTCTGATTAAGTTTTGGATTTATTCATGGTTCAATCCTGGTAGGCTGTATGTATCTAGAAATTTGTCCATTTCCACTAGATTTTCCCATTTGTTGGCATATAGTTGCTCATAGTAGTCATTAATAATCCTTTAAATTTCTGCAGTATCAGTTGTCTTCTTTCACATTTCTGATTTTATTTATTTGAATTTTCTTTTTTTTCTTAGTCTGGCTAATGTTTTCTCAATTTTGTTTAAATTTTCAAACAACAAACTTTGGGGTTATTGATCTTTTGTATTTTTAAATTTAAATTTCATTTATTTTTGCTCTGAGATTTGTTATTTTTTTCTTCTACTAATTTTGGGTTTGGTTTTCTCTAGCTTTGCTACTTTAAGATGCATATGTAGATAATTCATTTGCTGTTTATTCTTTATTATATAGGCACCTATAGCTATAACTTCCCTCTTAGTACTACTTTTGTTGTATCTCATCAATTTTGGTATGTTGTGCTTCCGTTATCATTTGTTTCAAGAAATTTTTTGATTTTCTCCCTTATTTCCTTATTTACCCATTGATCATTCAGGAGTATATTATTTAATTTCCATGTATTTGTACCATTTTCAAAATTACTCTTGTTATTAATTTCTAGCTTTATTTCATTTTGGTCAGATAAGGTACTTGATAGTATTTCAATTTTTTGAATGTTTTAAGGCTTGTTTTGTGGCCTAATTTATGGTTTATCCTAGAGAATAATCTATGTGCTGAGAAAAAGAATGTGTATTCTGCAACTCATGGATGAAATGTTCTCTAAATATATGTTAGATTCATTTGGTCTATAGTACAGATTAAGTCTGATGTTTCTTTGTTGATTTTATGTCCAGACGATCTACCAAATGCTGAAGGTGAGGTGTTGAAGTCCCCAGCTATTATTGTATTGGGACCTATCTCTTTCTTTAGCTCTAATATATTTTTATATACATCTGGGTGCTCCAGAATTGGGTGCATATATACTTAAAATCGTTATATTATCTTGCTGAATTGACTTCTTTATTGTTATATAATGACCTTCTTTATCACTTCTTACAATTTTTGTCTTGGAATCTATTTTGGCTGATATAAGTATAGCGACTCCTGCTCTTTTTCAGTTTCTATTGACATGAAATATCTTTTTCCATCCCTTTATTTTCAGTCCATATGTGTCTTTATAGGTGAAGTGTGTTTCTTGTAGGCAATAAATCAATGGGTTTTGTTTTTTTTTATCCATTCAGCTAATGTATTTTTATTGGACAGTTTACTCCATTTACATTCAATGTTATTGCTGATAATTAAGGACTTACTCCTGCCAAATTGTTATTTGTTTTCTAGTTGTTTTGTGTTTTCTTTTCCTGCTTTCTTTCCTTCCTGTATTCCTCTACTGAAGGTGATTTTCTCTTGTGATGTAATTTAGTTCCTCGCTTTTTGTTTTTTGTGCATTTATTCTTTTTTTTTTTTTTTTTTTTTTTGCTTTAGGTTACCATAGGGCTCGCAAATGCTATGTTATAACCCATTATTTTAAACTGATAACAACCTAACAGTATTTCTGTAAACAAACAAACAAGCAAAAAGGATAATAATGAAACTCTATGCCTTAATTTCATCCTTCTGTTTTTTAACTTTTGGTTGTTTCTATTTATATCTTATTGCATTAACTATGTCTTAAAAATTGTTGTAATTACTACTTTTGATTGAGTCATCTCTACGTTTGGTAAGTTCTCTTATTATCCCTTTGAATAAATGTTCTATTTCTATCTCTTTCTCTACCTCATCTTCAAGGCCAGTAACTCTTACATTTTGCACCTTTGGGGCTATTTTCTAGATTCTGTAGATGTGCTTTATTGCTTTTTTTTTTTTTTTTTTTGTCTCCTCCAATTTTTATTTTCAAATAGCCTGTTTTTAAGTTCATTAATTCTTTTTTCTGCTTGATTGGTTCTGCTATTAAAAGACTTAGATGCATTCTTCAGTATGCCAGTTATATTTTTCAGTTGCAGACTGTCTGATTCTATTTAAATATTTCAATTTATCTGTTAAATTTATGTGATAGAATTTTGAATTCCTTCTCTATGTTTATCTAGAATTTTGTTTTATATATATATATTTTGAGATGGAGACTCATTCTGTCACCCAGGCTGGAGTGCAGGAGCATGATCTTGCTCACTGCAACCTCCGCCTGCCAAGTTCAAGCAATTCTCCCACCTCAGCCCCCCAAGTAGCTAAGATTATAGGTGCCTGCCACCATGCCCAACTAATTTTTGTATTTTTAGTAGAGATGGGGTTTAACAATGTTGGCCAGGGTAGTCTCAAATTCCTGACCTCAGGTGATCTGCCTGCCTTGACCTCCCAAAGTGCTGGGATTACAGGTATGAGCCACCCTGCCAGCCTTTATCTAGAATTTATTTGAGTTTCCTCAACAGCTGTTTTGAATTCTCTTTCTGAAAAGTCACATATCTCTGTCTCTCCAAGACTGATTCCTGGTTTCTTATTTAGTTCATTTGGTGAGGTCGTGATTTTCTGGATGATTTTGATGCTAGTTGATGTTCTTTGGTGTCTGGCCATTGAAGAGTTAGGTATTTACTGTAGTCTTCACTGTCTAGGTTTATTTGTAGTCATCCTTCTTGGGAAGGCCTTTCAGATATTTGAAAGGCCTTCAGTGTTGTGATCTAAGCTGTATCTGCTGTAGGGGGCACCCCAAGTATAGTAATGCTGTAGTTCTTACAGAATCATAAAGGCACTGTCTAGCAGGTCTTGGATAAAATCCAGAAGAATTCTCTGGATTACCAGGCAGAGACTCTTGTTCTCTTCCTTTACTTTCTTCTTTCTTTCAAACATAGAGAGTTTCTCTCTCTCTCTCTGAATCTCCTAAAGCTAGGTTTGGAATGGCCTAAACACCCCCATGGCCACTACCACTGTGTCTGCATTGACTCACATCTGAAGCCAACATAGCTCTGGCTCTTGTCCAAGGCCTGTTTCGTCCACTCTCTGACTACTGCCGGTGTTCCCTCAAGGCCCTGGGGCTCTACAATCAGCAGGTGGCAAAGCCAGCCAGGTCTTCATCTTTCCCTTCAGGACAGTGAGATAGATCCCCCAGGCCCTGGATGAGTCCAGAAATGCCATTCAGGAGTTAGGGACTTCAGTCAAAAACCTTAGAATTTTACCTGGTATTCTATTGTATTGAAGCTAGGCTGGCGCTCAAACCCAAGATGAAGTCCTTCCCACTCTTCCCTCCCCTTTCCGAAAGCAAAGGAGCCTCACCTCCTAGCCACTTCCATCCCAGGTCATGAGGATTATTGCCACACTACCACCAATGTCCCCTTAAGGCCTAAGATCTCTTAGTTACCTTGTCGTGAACGTTTTCTGGCCTGAGACTTATCCCTCAGGGGCAGTGGGTTCTGACCCAGGGAATGTTCTGAAATGCTGTTCAAGAGTGAATTTATTGGATTACCCCAGGAGCCCACTTGGTGCTCTACCCCCCTGTACTCATGCTGGTATCTAAGGTGCAAGACAAAGTCTCCTCTACTTTTCTCTCTGCTTTTCTCAAGCAGAAGGGGTTTCACCACATATTCACCACTGCTGGTAATTTGCTGAGTCTCACCTGAAGCCAGCAATTATGAGTCTCATCAAGGTCCTTGATGTAGTACATGAGTATTGCTGCTTGTTATTTGAGGCCCAAGGGTTCTTCAGTTAGCAGATGCTGAATGCTTCCAGGAGTGGGACCTTTCCTTCAAGGTAGTAGATTCTCTTCTGGCTCAGGGTGTGTCTAGTAATGTCATCTAGGAGCTAGGACCTGGAACAAGGACCTCATGACTCTGACTAGTGTCCTATCCTGCTGTGGTTGAACTGATAACCTAGATGCAAGACAAAGTCCTTCCCACTTTTCCTTCTTCTTTCCTCAAGCAGAAGGAAGGGGTCTCTTTTTCAGCAATGAGCTGTGTAGCCTGGTCTCGAGGAAGGAGTGATGGTAGCACTTCCTTGGCTGCCCCAGTTGGGCCTCAGTATGTCATGTGCCCCCCAAGTCCATTGTCTCTGGGCTGAGTTTAGCACTAGGACTCACCTAATAGTTGCAGTCCTTATGACCTAGGCCAAGCTTGTCCAACCCACGGCCCATGGGCTGCATGTTGCCCATGATGTCTTTGAATGTGGCCCAACACAAATTTGTAAACTTTCTTAAAAGTTTACAAGTAAGATTTTGTTGTGACTTTTTTTCTTTTAGTCCATCAGCTATCATTAGTGTTAGTGTTTTTATGTGTGGCACAAGGCAATTCTTCTTCTTCCAATGTGGCTCAAGGAAGCCAAAAGATTGGACACCCCTGACTTAGACTGCTTGTCGGGTTTACTTGGAGACACAGAATGCTGTAGCCCCCAGTGCAAGGCTAATGGGAACTCAAGTTCCAGCCACTGGAATGAGCAATTCCCTTCTGGCCAGTGCTGGTTTAAATACTCTCTCTGTGGACACAGCTGAATTTGGTCCTTTTTCTTTCTGCTCTAACAGGATAGCACTTGAATTCAATGCCTCACAAGTAATATTCAAACTCTAAAAGGTGAAGCATGAAAAGAGGATCCTAAAAGCAGCAAGAAAAAATAAGCATATAGTAGATAAAGAAGCTCCTCAATGTGTTGAAGCAGACTTCTCAGCAGAAATCACACAGTCAGGAAGGAGTGGGTGACATATTTAAAGTGCTGAAAAACAAAAACAAAAAACAGAAACAAAAGCTGCAACACAGAATGATGTATCCAGCAAAACTCTCCTCAAACATGGAGCAGAGATAAAGATTTTGCCAGACAAACAAAAGTTGAGGGAACGTGTGACCACCAGATCTGCCTTAGAAGAAGTACTAAATAGAATACTGCAATTTAAATGAAAAGGACAGTAATATTTAACAACAAAATTTAAAGGCATAAAACTCAATGATAAAAGTAAGTGTCAGACAAATTCAGAATACTCCGATGATGTAATTGTGGTTTGTAAACCTCTCATATATTTAACATGAAGAGTAAAAGATCAAATTATTAACAATAATAAAAATAAAAATATGTTGAGGTAAACAATATAAAAGATGTAAATTGGGACATCTAGAAGTCAAAATATTTATGCTTGAGGGAGAGGTGCAGGAAGTGAAGTTAATATGTAGAGTTTCTATATTTTAGAGTTTCTTGCTTTAGAGTTTCTTGCTTTAGAGTTTCTTTATTTCCATTTTTATACTGTGATCAAAGTTAAGAGTCATCAGTTTAAAATAAGCTGTTGTAATTATAACATGTTACTTGCCTTGAAGTAGTCTTATTTGAGTTAAATCTTTGGTGATCTCTGATCCTCCTTCACTTGGATATCTATATATTTATTCTAGGCTTGGAAAGTTTTCCATTATTATTTCTTTCAATAATCTTTCTACCTTTTACTCCTCCTCAACTCCCTTTTGAAGGTCAATTACTCTTAGGTTTATACTTTTGAGGCTGTTTTCTAGATTTTGTGTTTTTCATTTTTTGTTCTTTTCCTGTTTTCTTCTCTGACTTTTTTAAATTTATAAATAAAAGAGGTTTAATTGACTCACAGTTCCACATTGCTGGGGTGACCTCAGGAAACTTACAATCATGGCAGGTGGCAAAACGGAAGCAAGGCACGTCTTACATGGCAGCAGGCAAGAGAGAGGGGAGGAACTGCCAAACACTTTCAAATCATCGGATCTCATGAGAACTCACTATCACAAGAACAGCATGGGTGAGACCACCCCCACAATCCAATCACTTCCCAACAAGTCCCTCCCTTGACATGAGGGGATTACAGTTCGAGATGAAATTTGGGTGGTGACACAGAATCTAACCATATCACATGTGGTGTTTAACTTTCTGTTCCTAGTTTATTTCACTTAATGTCTTCTAGTTCCATCCATGTTGTGAATGACAGGATTCCATTCCTTTGTTGTTGTTGTTGCTGTGAGACAGGCTATTACTCAGTTACCCAGGCTGGAGTGCAGTGGCTAGAGCACAACTCACTGTGGTCTTGACCTCCCAAGCCCAAGTGACTCTCCTGTCTCAGCCTCCTGAGTAGCTGTGACTACAGGTGTGTACCTCCATGCCTGCCTAATTTTTGTATTTTTTGTAGAGATGGGTTTTTGCCATGTTCCCCACATTGTTCTTGAACTCCTGAGCTCAAGTGATCCTCCCGCCTCAGCCTCCCAAAGTGCTGGGATTATAGGCACGAGCGACTGCACCTGGTCCTAGAATTTCATTCTTTTTTTTTTCTCTCTCTGACTTTTTGATATTTCTAAATAGCTGTCTTTGAGCTCACTGATATTTTTTCTTCTGTTTGATCAATTTTGCTGTTGAGAACCTCAAATGCATCTTCAGCCCCAGGACTTCCATTTGATTTTTTTCAACCTCTTTGTCAAATTTCTCTGATAAAATTTTGAATTCCTTCTCTATATTTTCCTAAAGTTGGCTGAGGTTCCTCAAAGCAGTAATTTTGATTTATCTGTCTGAGAGGTCACACATATCCCTCTACTTAAAGTTGGTCACTGGCACCTTATTTAGTTTGTTTCATGAAGTCATAATGCCTTTCATATTTTTTTTTTATATATACTTTAAGTTAAATTCTAGAGTACATGTGCACAATGCGCAGGTTTGTTACATATGTATACTTGTGCCATGATGGTGTGCTGCACCCATCAACTCGTCAGCACCCATCAACTCGTCATTTACATCAGGTATAACTCCCAATGCAATCTCTCCCCCCTCCCCCCTCCCCATAATAGGCCCCAGTGTGTGATGTTCCCCTTCCCGAGTCCAAGTGATCTCATTGTTCAGTTCCCACCTATGAGTGAGAACATGCAGTGTTTGGTTTTCTGTTCTTGCGATAGTTTGCTGAGAATGATGGTTTCCAGCTGCATCCATGTCTCTACAAAGGACACAAACTCATCCTTTTTTATGGCTGCATGGTATTCCATGGTGATGCTTGTGAATATTCATCAATGTCTGTGCATCAAGTAATTAGGTATTTACTCTAGTCTTTGCCCTCAGACCTTGTTTGCTTTATCAAGCATAACATCAGTGAAAGACTTGTATCCAGGGAGATATACAGAAAGAACTCCTAAAACTCAGCAGTAATATAGGCATTGTGAAAAACACTGATATTCTGTTGAAATGTGACCTCCAATGTTGTAGGTGGGCTTAATGTGAGATGTTTGGGTCATAGAGGTGGATCCTTCATGAATGACTTGGTGTTATAGTCACAGTAATAAGTGAGTCCCTACTTTATTAGCTCATGAGAGAGCTGGTTGTTTAAAACAGCTTGGCACTTTCTCTCTCTTGCTTGTTCCCTCCCTCACCATGTGGCATGCTGGCTCTCTTCCCTTCTGCTATGAGTAAAAGCTTCCTGAGGCTTCACCAGAAGTCAAACAGATACTGGTGCCATGATTGTACAGAACATGTAGAACTGTGAGCCAAATAAAATTATTTTCTTTATAAATTTCCTAGTCTTAGGTATTCCTTTACAGCAACACAAAATGAACTAATACACACAGTATGGAAATTCTTCAAAAATTTTAAAGTAAAGCTACCAGACAAAAACGTGACCCCACTTGTATGTTTTCTTGCCTTTCTGCTTCCAGCCATGAAATGGTGCAGTAAGAAGGCCTTAGCCAGATGTGTGCCATTTGATCTTGGACTTCCCAGTCTCCGGTACTATAAGAAATAAATTTACCCTCTTTAAAGTTACTCAGTCTATGATATACTATTATAGCAACACTAAAGAATCTAAGACAGTTTATTTCTTAAAAAGTTAAACATGTAATTACCATCTGACTCAACAATCCCATTTCTACATGTTTATTCTAGAGAAATGAAAAGTTACTTTCACCCCAAAATCTATATAAGAATGTTTCTGCCAGGATAATTCAAACTGGCATTAATTCAAATGCATAGGTAGACTTAGAATGGACATATGTATAGAATAGACAAACTTAGCCTATACAAAGAAGTGAGTATCACTGAACAATAAAATGTAATCAACTACTGACACACACAACATAGATGAATTGCAAATGCATTGTGCTGTAACAGAAATTAAGTTCAAAGTTTACATATTTTAAGATTGTATTTATTTGACATTCTGGAAAAGGAGAAACTGCAGGAATGATGAACAGATCAGTAGTTGTCCGAGTTTGGGGTGAGAAGGGGAAGAAAAATAGGATAGATAAGTAACTGAATAAAAAGAAAAAAGCACAAAACGAAGGGTGCAGGGAAGAATAAACAACTTTACAGACTATTTCAAACAACAGGGAAACCACAGAATTATCAGGAGGGTAGATTTTACCTGGTCATGAATACCTGGTGTGAATTACTCACCTAATAGTAGATCAGTCTTTGGCCACCATATGGAGTGTAAATTAGGAAATTCCGTTGCTCTGGAAGACTTAGAATGTGAGGGTGTGTTTACAATTCTTTCATTTGCCCTTTACTGAAATGGTGATAGATGCTGTAACATTTCACAGAGAGAGTAAGCCTGGATTAGATGTAGACTATATGATGTTTAAGGTTCAAGAGCGGTAGGGATATAAAACAGACTGGCAGACTGCTAGATATGATGCAGAGTAAACAAGTGAAGGATTCAAAAAGTGAGAGGTAGATAGAGAATGTCTAGGTAAGAAACTCTTGATTCTCCCTCACTGAAGAAGTAGAGAAGTGTTAACCATATTACCCACCATAAAATCTCTATTACAACATTTTCTAAAGCTTAAGGTTTTTTGTTTCTTTTTTTTCTGAGGTGGAGTCTCACTCTGTCACCCAGGCTGGAGTTCAGTGGCAGGATCTCGGCTCACTGCAACCTCAGCCTCCCAGGTTCAAGCGATTCTCCTGCCTCAGCCTCCCAAGTAGCATCTAGAACAATGCTAGAAAATATAGGAAGAATTTAGTATTCAATATTTAATTGAATTTGATTAGATTGTCCCAACTCTGGTGATCCTCTTCCTTCTGATGACAGTTTTAAGAGCCATTACCACTAAATACATAGCCTTTGAAGTCAAAAAAATTACACAATTTAAGCCAATCTACCACAATTGACATCCAGAGGTACATTGCTTCCCTCTGAGATATTCTGCAATATTTTCTGCAACTGCTGACTGACAGTTTCACTTGTTTTCCACAAGAAAAGCCTATGTCTGTCTGCTTAGATTACAGTTTTCTATACTGATATTTCCTACCTTCTTTATTTTGCCGTGTTAAGTGTGAGAGCAAAAAAAAAAAAAGAAAATACATTTAGTTTATTTAAGGTTTGAACTGAAAATGGGCTCCCCTTTTTATACAGAACCTTCACATTTTTGTGTGTAATCCCAATAAATATTTCCTTGCAACACTAGCTGGATGCACCTTTGAATAATCCCTTCATCATTTTGCCTGCAAAGTAGACCAAGAGACAGCATTTGTATGCAGGAAAGGTATTGGGTCGTTTTCAGTCACAGTATCTATGAGGGAACACAGAAGCTGGACTGGAAAAGGAGAAGGGAGGAATTGGTTGCAGTAGGAACAGAAACTTCAGCCAATCACACAGGGCATATGAAATGGAGATGGCCCCGCAGACAAGTTCTGAATCATGCAAGGCGGCTGGGCATCTCTAATCTCACATTAAACCATCATTGGACCCCGACCTCTCCCAGGGATGTATCATCACATCTTTGATGGCCCAACTCCCTTCAGCAAAAGGCATTTCTAAAGGACTCAGCTGCCAGCCATCTTCATGCGATATGGTTTCTGATACGTTGTCTCCTAGGGACACACAGAACATTCACTACAAACTTCATACTCATTTAAGGAATTAAAAAGAAAAGATATGGTGGAAAGAAATTAGAGGTGCAAGAAAGAACAGAATTGCTTTCTTTCTTTTATTATTATTTATTATTATTATTATTATTATTATTATTATTATTATTATTATTTGAGACGGAGTTTCACTCTGTTGCCCAGGCTGGAGTGCAGTGGCACGATCTTGGCTCACTGCAGCCGCCACTCCCCGGGTTCAAGCGATTCTCCTGCCTCAACCTCCTGAGTAGCTGGGATTACAGGCGCCTGCCACCGTGCCTGGCTAAGAATTGCTTTCTTGGAGGTAAATTTAAAAGAGGTTATAAATGGAGCAGATGAATCTAGAAGATATAATTTGGTTAATATTAGTGCCTGATCGTAGTAAAACAAAGTAATTCTGTTGAAAGAAGTAATTATAAGTATAGCATATAGTAAATAATGAATATATTCTATTTATAATCATTAATATATACTTTGTGCAATTATTTTTATTAAAATAGTCATATATAGTCATAATGACACACTGTAAAATATGTTTTAAAGCATAAGAAGAAAATTAAGAACACCTAATTCCACTACCCAGATGGTGATTATTATAATTCTTTGGGTTATAATTCTTTTAAAGTGCTTACCTGCTCTTGCCCTCTTTGTTTCTCTCTCATTTTCTACACACATTAAATATTTACATATATACCCAACAAAATTTTCATCATTCACTCACAAAATTTTTATCATAAGCCATATATTGTTCAACAAGTGCACTTTGTTTAACTATCTAAACATTTTAATAACCTTAAACATTCTTATGAAGTAATATTCTACTAGTTACACATTATTCTATTACATAGAAGCACCTTAATTACTGTATTTCACAAAGTTATCATAATTTATTTAACTGAAAATATGCTGCTCTTGATGTAGACAGATAATACTTTAAACACTTATTTTTTGTTAAGCCTTGGGCAGATTTTACTGAAACACAGTTGCTGGAGAATATATGACAACATGTTTTACACAACATGTTTATAATTCCTCAATATGTTTCTCAGCATGTAAGGAGGCTTTGAGGCAGAATATATCTTAGAAGGTAATTAACACTTTAAAATGTTGAACCACTTAAACATATGATTATTTATATTGCTTATATCTTGGTGAATCCAATTTTGCATTGTTAAAGAAATTTAGTAATTACTAACAACTTCCCTAAGATAAATATACACTGCTTCTATCTTCATTTCTATAACGGAAAATTATAGATATGAAATTTATTTTGCTTTATTTAAATATCTCCTTTAGCAAAAAATATGCAATATATTTTAAATATTTAATTCTGGGTAGCTATTAAAGGCACAGTAATGAGAGTAATTAAAGAAATCATCAATGTGTTAGACAGTAATTCTTGACATTCTTTTATACTAGAGGCATTTTGTATAGAAATAAGCTTTGTCATTACAAATAAAATACACCACCTGGCATAATCTTTCTTCTGCCTCTTCTTAATTTTTTAGTACCTCCCAGAACTGTAGTACAATGTTGTAATTTCCATTCTCATAGCTCAAACAAACAGTTAGAAATTGATTTTTAAAATGTCTTATTCCTGATAAATACCAGGGACTTTTTAAAGACAGCATAGTGTTGTAAAATCATGGTAGAGGTTTATATATAAGTGGCTAAAATGTTCAGGTAAGAGTACCTGACTCGCATAATCCAATAAAAAAAAATGGAGTGTTATATTAAAATATAAACTCAATGCAACTAATCATGTTAGTACATTAAACTCTCCAAAGGTATAATTATAATAATATTCAGCAAAAGCACACAAATTTTCCTTCTGGTATACCCTGGGAACATGGGAGGAATACTAAAAGGAATGATGTATTCAACAGACAAGGCTTTATTAATTAACTTGAGAACAGTTCTCAGTAGGATAAGTATAGCACTATCGCCATGAAATTTAAAACCATGATGATTCTAATAAATGTCAAAAAATATAGTGAATTTCTCACTTATGAGGCAGATTACTAAGAGTATCTTATTCTCTTTCACCTTCTATTAAAATCACTCATGACCATATAAATGAGAACAGATATCACAAAAATCCTGAAATCTAAAGATAAAATATGAACATAATGAATCTATATCTGGAAAAAAATTATGTTAAGGGTATCAAATGAAGACACTCTTGATGGTTGACATAACCTAAAGTTTCATAATAATACACAGCTGGGAATGTGTAACCTTTGGTAAATAACTATTGCTTGATCATAAAACAGGTCATCATTTTATACTAAAACATTTAAACTCTTTTTTTTTTTTCCATTTCAACTAATTTTGGATTTTATTTTCCCAAGGAGAGGTACAAATTTTTCTATCACATTCCAAGATAAGACTGGAGCAATTTAAATAGGAATTAGCCAATTTCTACTCTCAAAAAAAAACACTTAAACTCTTAATGAACAGGATATTTTTCCTTGACAATTGACTCAAGTAGCATTGGGAAAAATGGAAAATTATTGAGAGAATTTAAATAAAGAAAAACTTGTATCTAAGAGTTTAATAAATAATTTCAAAAACATATGAACAGATAATTTTATGGTAGTTAAATAGTGCTCATAAGGTAGAAATTTAAAAGATGGAACTATGTATTTCACTCTAGAAAAAATAGATAACATTATGCTAAATAAGCTTTTTGATACAAAATCTTAAATGTCTATTATTTTAGACTAAACCTTGTGATTGGTTCTATGTGTAATGTGGTAAACAGTATAGAAAAGATCTATGTCCTTATGAAATTTGCAAATAAGTTAGACATACATAATCCAGCATTAAGAAACTTTATGGACTTACACTGTCTAATATTGTAGTCTCTAGCCAGCCATGTGTGGCTATTGACCACTTCAAATATAGTGAGTCCAAATGGAGACATGCTTGCAGTAAGTATAAAATGCACGTTGGATATTGAACACTTTATACTAAATAAAAAGAAAAATCTCTTATTAACAATTTAATATTGATTGTATTTTTAAATGGTTATATTTTGAATGTTTTCAATTAAATATACTAGTAAATTTCATTTTATATTTTTATTTCATTATGGATATTCAAATTTAAAGCTACATATATGTCTTTTACATATCATTCACCATATATTTCAATTGGGCAGCATTGCTGTAGAATCTTTGTGTTGTGTAATATGATGATAATAATAAAATGACATATTTATATTGTGTAATACAACAGAATGTACTATGAAGGGAGAACAAAGGAAACTACGAGAAATAGCAAGCAAAGTAGTAGAAGTTGAGAGAACTAACAACGTAACTACTACTGGATCAAGCATCATCACTAGCTAAAGATGTTTACTTGAATTCTGCATTGCCAACAGTTTGTGTGATTTTTGTTGTTGAGAGCACAGGTCACGACCAACTTTGTGGAAACCAGTAACTGAAAAATAAGCTGGCCATGGCAAGGAGAGAAACTAAGTTCTCTATATTTGAGGAAAAGTACAGGATTCTCAAATGGGAGTTAGTATAAAGAGAAGTTTTCTGTCCACTATAAAGATTAAGCTGGAAAACTGGATTTAGAAATCCCCAAGGCTCATGGGAAGAAAAGTAATAAAGTGACAAAGGCCGCAGTGGGATGTATTGTTCTTTAAGCCAAAATCACAAAGAATTTTTCAGCCTCTTTATGTATTCTACCTTCTTCAAATTTTGTTTTGTTCTTAACCACTTAGGATTCTTTATTTGGAAGTAACCAATACCAGTTTCCACAAAATTAAGAAAAGGGGAATATTTTATATATTGTTTAGTTCAAATTTACACAGAGACTAGGAACTAGCATAAGAAACAACATGTATACCAGCAATTACCGGGCTCTTAGGAAACAGATATAGCTTGCTGAACTGTCTCTTTCTTAGGTATGAATAAAGTGAATATTTTACACACACATTTCTTCTTTGTGTCTCTCAATGCCTGGTAGATTTCATTATGGACTCTAATACTTCTCCTTCTCCTGTGTCTACTCTTGTTGTTATTTAACTTTGCAAGTCTTCACATCTCCATGAGGGAAATGATTCCTCCATCTCTTTTGGCTTAGCTATGTGACTTGCTTTGGCAAATGGTACATGGAGAAAAGTGTCAGTTAGCCAAATGCTTTTTTTCATCTTTGGTGTTGCTGTGAGAGTAACATCTCTTGGTAAGCTCACTCATCCAACGATGATTAGTGAAACATACAACATATCATCTCAGCTGGTCTTTTTGTCATCTCCGACATATAATGACGAGAATAATTCATGATAGTTCTGCCTAGAAGGTCAGAAACCAAACCAACTCGCTGATATGTGAGCAATAATTAATATATTTTTGGCTTGTTTTCACCAAGTTTTAGAATTTTTTTACTCAAGAAGAGTGAACAAATGTACAGTCAAGATGCAAAGTCCTGGGATAGTATTATTGACCTAGATTGAGTCATCGGCTATATAAGAGTGGTCAAGGTAACTTGATTTATCATTCTGTCAATTTATCAACAATAAGGGGAGGTGATAGATCCCTACCCCCCAAAATAGAATGTTCTTAGGAAGAGAAAATGGATACTGTCTGAGTCACCAAAAACAGATTAAACAAAAACGGAAAAGCAAGAAAGAAATGCAGTGAGAAAGAAAGAAAGAAGAAGGAAGGAAAGAGAAAGAAAATTCATCATACATTATATATATATATGGCACATATATATTTAATTTAATGTAATATATGGTGTATAAAACACACACATATATATTGATATTTATATATTTGAAATGACATATTAGTGTTATTCTGTAGCCAACATGACAAAACAGGATTTTTAAATATATATTTTTATAGTTAATTAACATATTAAAGCATTAATATATTAATATATTACTTAATATAATAAAAATATACATGATTGCATGATAAAGTTTGTTAGTATTTCTCAGTTAAAAACATTAAGAAAAATATAAGGAAATTGATAACCCAGAAGAAGGAATTTGAAAACAGCAATTACTACAATTACTAAAAAGCAGAAACAAAACACTATAACTAAAAATTAAAGCATATGAGGCTGGGTGTGGAGGCTCATGCCTGTAATCCCAGCACTTTGGGAGGCTGTAGCGGGTCAATCACGAGTTCAGGAATTCAAGACCAGCATGGCCAACATAGTGAAACCCTGTCTCTACTAAAAAACCAAAAATTAGCCGAGTATGGTAGCATGCGCCTGTATTCCCAGCTACTCAGGAGGTTGAGGTAGGAGAATCACTTGAAACTAAGAGGTGGAGGTTGCAGTGAGCTGAGACTGTGCCATTGCACTCAAGCCTGGTTGACAGAGAGAGATTCTGTCTCAATAATAATAATAATAATAATAATAATAATAAAATAAATAATAAAAGTATATTTCTAATGTTGCTAAATGAACAAAAATGTAGAATTATTGGAAAAGAAAATAACAAAAATTTTAATGTGTTATAAAAATAAAAATTATTGGAGTTTAGAAGTACCCGATTTCAAGCTGAAGGTGCAAAAATCATAAAGTATGAAAGGAAAGCACTGAAATCATTACCGCAGTTAAAGCTATTAAGTAATAATGAAACAAAAATGACTCCACTTTAGTTATACAATATGATATTTATACAGAAAATAATCTTATGAAAACATGCCTGTAATCCCAGCACTTTGGGAGGCCAAGGTGGGCAGAACACCTGAAGTCAAGAGCTCCAGACCAGTCTGGTCAACATGGTGAAACCCCATCTCTACTAAAAATACAAAAAAAAAAAAAAAAAAAAAAAACACGAGCGTGGGGGCTGGCACCTGTAACCCCAACTACTCGGGAGGCTGAGGCAGAAGAATCACTTGAACCCGGGAGGTAGAGGTTACAGTGAGTCAAGATCGCGCCACCGCACTGCAGCCTGGGCGACAAGCATGAGACCCCCTCTCAAAATAAGAAAAAAAGGAAAAAAAGAAAAAGAAAAAAGAAAACACGTAGGTAAACTTTTAGAAAAACTATAAAACCTGACAAGATAAATTGTATTCCTACCCAACTTTCAATGTAAAAATAACTTCCCAATAGATTACAATAATAAATATGAAAAACTAAATATGAAATATGAAAAACTATGTGAATTACAGAAATTCTAAGAAAAAGGGGGGACAGTAAATATTCGACAGACTTCTGTAACAGGGTTCTCCATGCTTACTATAATAAGTTCCTTGTCTGGGAGCCTTGGCTCACGCCTGTAATCCCAACACTTTGGGAGGCCGAGGCACGAGAATCGCCTGAATCTGAGAGGCAGAGGTCACAGTGAGAAGAGATGGCGCCACTGCACTCCAGCCTGGGCGACAGAGCGAGACTCAATCTCAAACAAATAAAAAATAAAAATAAAGAAGTTCCTGTGTCAAAATAAATTTCAACTCCCTACATTATAGGTAGACTTCTCTTGGTATCTCTTAGATCAATTCAACGTTGCCTACGTTATCTACAAATTTATTAGTTTTAAATACATATATGGCTTATTAAGCTTAAAACATTTCATACAATTATAAGTTAGTACACAAACTATTACTTATGATATCTTCAGAAAATACTTGATATTTTCAGGAATATCAAGTTGGATTTCAGGAATCCTCCATTTGCTATGGATCCTTAAATTCCACTGAGATTAATTTAACACAAGCTAGATAGGAAACTTGTTTAAGAGGAAGGACATTTTAAGCTTTATTACAGTAAGGAAAAAAATCATAATGGAAAAAAGCAATAGATTTAATATTATATAATTTAAAACTACTGTATGTCAGAAGCTTTAACTAAAATTAAGAGAAAAAGAAAGCAGTACTAAATTATGAGCAACTATTTCAGAATATAGCTTGATAGAAAAGCCCACATAAATCCACAAAATAATTAATAGAACCTCAATTGTTAAGTGGAGCCAAAAAAGATGAATCAGATAATTAAATGTCATCATTTTAGCCATTTTATACTATTCTTAAAGAGTAAATTAAGTCAACGAAATAGTAAATACAATTTTTTGAATTATAATGACAGTGTTTGCAATGGTGAGAAGAATGATCTCATGCATCACTAGTGGTAGTAATGTATAAGTTTGGCGAAATAATTTGTTATAAAAATATTTTGTTCTTTCACTTACTGAATTCATTTCTAAAGCTCTTTTAAAGAGATAACTTGAATACTATAAAATATGCAAAATATCTGTAAGCATTATTGTATTTGTATATTTATACTATATTATGTTATCCACTACAAAAGCACTATTGCTTTGAATTATTTTATCCATAGATTTTTTAATCTATACTATCTTATTTATTTTGTTTTCTAAGAAAATAAATCCAAGCAGTAAAATTGCAATGTGGATGAAAGTATATTTTACTTATGTGCATACCCCATATATATAATATATATATGCATGTATTTAAATATATGAATGTTGTATATGTACGGTCATGACATGCACAACGATACTTCCGTCAATGATGGACCACATGGATGACCATGGTCTCATAAGATTAAAATACTGTATTTTTATAAGTACCTTTTCTATGTTTAGATACATTAAGATGCACAAATAACTTAATATCCAGTTACAATTGCCTACAATATTTGGAACAGTAGCATGTTGTACAGCTTTGTAGCCTGGGAGCAATAGTCTATACCAGATAGCCAAAGTGTGATCCAGGTTCGTGTAAGTACACTCTATGATATTTGCACAAGGACAAAATTGCCTGACAACACATTTCTCAGAATATATATCCGTTGTTAAATGACACATAACTATTTAGTGAACATAAAGATTATATATATGTGTATGTGTATGTGTGTATGTGTACCCATGTATTTATACTGTTCTGTAGGTATATGTATGTACATATAATCAATTCCTTCTCATTGAACTTTACTTCTAATTTTTACACCACTTTAGTTGTATAGATCACATATGTAATTTTAAACAAATGTAAAGTATAATATTCATATTACATTTCAGTGTATTACGGTTTTATATTTTTTATACCACCCCATTTATCTTCTTCGCTGCTCCCATTACACACCCTATGGGATATGACAATCAAGCATGCATTCTTTCATATTTTTCTCAGTAGTCACATAGTTTGGTAAACATACGTATACATATATGAATTTTTAAATAATTTATATTGAAAACATGAAATGATATTACAATGTTTGTATCTTGTTTTCTTACATAACCGTTTTTTGGAAATCTGCCTATTACAACTGGTTTAGTTGCTTTAACTATTTGCTTTAATACTGAAAATTATTTTTTAATATGAATATATTACAATTATTCAACATTCTCTGATTTTTCAATTCTGTGAGCATTTCTTTAATACTCATTCTTTAAATATATCTGTACTGTGTTTTACTTCAATAGGATATATTCTCAAATGTCTGATGACTTGGTATAAAATATAGATTTTTTAAAATATGGGCTGGGCGCGGTGGCTCACGCCTGTAATCGCGAGGTGGGTGGATCACCTGAGGTTAGAAGTTCGAAACCACCCTAGCCAACACTGCAAAACCTTGTCTCTACTAAAAATACAAAAAAAAAAAAAAAAAAAAAAAAATTAGCTGGGCATGGTGGTAGGTGCCTGTAATCCCAGCTACTTGGGAGACTGAGACAGGAGAATTGCTTGAACCTGGGAGGCAGAGGTTGCAGTGAGCCAAGATTGCACCACTGCTCTCCAGCCTAGGTGATGGAGTGAGACTCTCAAAAAACAAGAAAAGAATTGCTTCACATTGTTTTTCTCTTTCTCTTTCTTTTTGTGTTCCACCCCATGTATTTTGTTCCAATTGATATTGTCTCTGATATTAATATTGAGGCTACTAATATTTTGGTTTTTTCCCTTTGTGCATTTATTCTTATTTATTTTATATTTTAATTTTTGTTGCCATGTTTTCAATTTCACTGACTTTCTACTTCAGGGCCTAATCTACCAATCAGAATAATTTTAATTTTTGGTATCATAATTTTATCTTTAGAATTTCCCTTTTTCTTTTTTTATATCCCTATTACTCTCCTCATTTTGTTCATTTTAAAAAATATTGGCACATGCTGGACATGATAATTATACCTATTTTTTAAAATGTTTTCTATTTATCTCATCATCTATGTTATTTCTTGATTTGTTTTACCTGGGAATAGAGGCATTTTATCCTCCTTCTTTGTATGTATGCTAACTCTGGCTTGGATGACAGACATTGAAAATGTTAAATATTTGACTACTGGATTGTGTTGTCAGACTTTTATCAATGTTGAATTTTGTTCTGATAGGCTGTTGAGTTCCATGAAAGTCCTTTGATTAGGGCAAGTCTAGAGGAGGAATCAGCAAGGGATTTTTTTCTGTCTAGAGCCAGACAGTATTTATCTAAAGCTTTGCAGACTATTTGATTTCTATCACTCTATTGTTGTAACACTGAAGTCTCTATAGATAACGTGTAAATAAGTAAAAAGCCATTTTACAATAAAATTTTAGTTACTAGAAGGTAGTGGTTCAGATTGGTCCTTAACTTGCCGATCCCTGGTCCAGAATAATCTATTTTATGGGACTAGTTTAGCCCAATTACTAGAGCATGGACTTATTTTGCATCTCTACTACTGCCCATGTATTCAATGATGTTACTTCACTTTGTTTAATAGGACTTGGAAGGAGTCATGACACTGTTTGTCATGTGGAAATTATTTTGACTTATATATACCTGGAAATTATTGTTTCCTCAGAAATTTTCTTTGCCTATCCTCAGGGAGTTTCACCTTAACACACAGATTGACATTCAACTAAAGACTTCATTGATTCCGTATGTAGATTTCTGGAGCTGTTTCTCTGACTAACTCTTTCTTCACTGGTAATCTGTCCCAAAATATTCTAGCAATCTCAGATTTATACTACAAACAACACTTCCTCAAATCAAAAAATAATAAATAAAATGTTAGCTACAGCTCTTGGGAGCTAGTGGGTTGGCTCTCCCTGCCCCAGGATTTATAAATAACCCACAGGCAGAAAGTCAGAATGATTGTAGGCAGTTACCTATTTTATTTCTTTAGTTCACAGTATTTACTGTTGTCTAGTATCTAAAAACATGTTTTATCTAAGTTTTTAATTATTTATGGAGAGAAGTAAGACCTTACCTGAAAGTAGAAGTCATCTGCGCAGTTTTTAAAAAGAAACATTTTATCAAGAAACTCATTACCTATATGTTTTTTTTTTTTTCTCTGAGGAAAAAAATTGGATACTTCTGAAAAAAAACACAAAATAGATAGATTACTGTTTTCCACATAATCTACAAGAGGTCAAAGCCCTGTGGAAGTTTTCTAGTGTTTTAGGATGGCTGAACACTACTTTTGTAGTATATGGTTTTGCTCTGCAGAACCACTGCTATAGCTAAAAATGTCCTTACATATAAATTTTGTATGTTACCTGTCTGAGAATTAAAACAACAATTATATTTTTTAAAGTTTAGAATTTTACTTAATATTCTCACTCTTTTTCTTATCTAGAAAGGTGTTCAGCAGGATAATTTTAGAAGAAAATTCAAGTTTTAACAGTGACTTTAGAAAATTTTTCCTTATCTAACTATTCTTTATCTACTTATTGTTACTTTTTCCTAAAATAAATAATATTAATTTTTTACTCAATTTTAATTCCTTCTTTCTTCATTTTCCATTTGCTATTGATGTACTCTAGGATTTCAAATATGAAAAAAAATTGCTTTTATTATCACTTTCTTGAGAAAGATAGCTGGTATGTAGTCAAAAACCTGTCCTGGTAATATAGTTAGAGATATAATCTCTCCACTAAGCAAACCCTGCTATCTAAGCAGAGAGTACTTAGGAATTAGGATAAAGCCATAGAGAGAAGCTAACAATGTGATCTTGGTACATTTCTGAAATATACTTTATCTAATTTGAATATCCAAGTTTTTCATGATAGCTGTATTAGGTTCTCCAGAGTAAAAGAACCAATAGGATGTCTTGTTTAATATCTTGAAAGAGATTTATTATATGGAATTGACTCACATGATGACAAAGGCTCGTGAGTTAGAATCTTACAGCATGGGTCAGGAGGTTTGAGGCCTAGGAGAGCCAATGGCATAGTTCCAGTCCAAATGCTGACAGGATCGGAACTCTGGAAAGTTGATAGTGCAGGTGAAGTTGAAAGGCAGTCTGTTAGAAAATTTCTTCATGCTCACAGAGGCTGGAAATTTTGTTCCATTCAGATATTCAACAATTTGGATTAGGCTAACCAACATTGTGGATAATAATCTGCTTTACCTAAAGTTAACCAATTTAGACATTAATCTCATCCGAAAATGCCCTACAGGTTGACACATAAAATTAACCATCACAATAGCATTTATGTTCTTCCCTTAGGCCTTATAAAAATGCCAACAAGAAGAGAAACAATTTGCAATTGATATAACCAATAAGCTAACAAAAAAATGCCAGTTTTATAGAACATAATGTAGAGGTAGTATCATGAGAAAGGGAAAGAGGAGATTAAAGAAAATGTATTAGAATGGGGAACACTCATGAAATTGAGATAATGACAAACAGTAGTATATTTTTTGCTATCTATTATTAAATCTCTAGAGTGTCTACTGTTATCCCAAAGGCCTTACCTAAAGAGAGCTGTTAAGACTCATGAGCACTAATGACTTCAGATACTTCAAAGAATAATACGTGAAATCCATACAATTAATGTGATAATTAGTAGTTTTAGTAACACAAGAAATAAATTTTTTCAGCCATACCCTTTGGTGTGATTATTCTCAAAGAGAAAGAAATATTATACACAGCAATAATTAAATAACTAAACTTTATTAAAGGGAGTTCTTGTTTTACCTACCAACATACGGAAATCAGATTTGTTTATGTTTTTATATATGTACATTTTTATTTATGGCTTTTTACTGCAGCTCTTTTATCAGTCTTAAAGTAAGAGTCAAAAAATGAGTGTGTTCCTTTTCTTAACTGGGTTCCTATTTTTCTTGCTTATTTGCTTTTAAATTGTATAAATTTCTTGCATGTTTTGCATACTAACCTCTTATCAGATATGTGGTTCACAAATATTTCCTCTCATTCTGTGGATTGTTTTTTCACACTGTTGATTATTTGCTCTGCAGAAGCTTTGCAGTTTAATGAAATTCTACTTTTTTTTTCTAAATTTGTCTATTTTTGCTTTTGTTTGTGTGTTTAGTGTCATATCCAAAAAAAACTTTGCCCAGATCAATATCAAGGAGCTTTCTCCTGTAGTTTCTTCAAGTATTTTCATGGTTTCAGGTCTTATGTCTAAGACTTGAATAGATTTTAAGTTGATTTTTGTATATGGTGCAAGGGTTCAAAATCATTCTTATATGGGTAGATAACTAGTTTCTCCAGTACAATTTATTGAAGATACCATATTTTCTCCATCATATGTTCTTGGCACCCTGTCAAAGATCAGTTGACCATACATGCATAAATTTCTGGGCCCTCTATTTTGTTCCTTTGGCTTATATGTCTGTTTTTATGCCAGTACCATGCTGTTTTGGCTACTATAGTTTTTTAATATGTTTTGAAGTCAGGAAAGGACAAAGAATCTGAATAGACACTTTTCAAAAGAAATCATACAAATAACCCAAAGCTGTAGGAAAAGGTGTTCAATATCACTGATGATTGGAAAAATCCAAGTAAAAGTCACAATTAGATATCACCTCACCTCAGTTAAAATGGCCATTATCAAAAAGACAAAAGGCAACACATACTGATAAGAATCTGGTGGAAAGGTGGTGGGAATGTAAATTAATACACTCATTATAGAAAACAGTCTAGAAATTCAACAAAAACTTAAAGATATAGCTATCATATATGATCTAGCAATCCCGTTTATGGTGTATATCTAAAGATAATGATATAACTATGTCAAAGAAATATTTGCACTCTCATGTTTATACTGCAGCATTATTCACCATTGCCATGATATAGAAACAATATAAATGTCCACTGATAGATGAATGGACAAAGAAAATCCAAGATATATAGATAGGTAGATAGTTTGGTAGGTAGGTAGACACAATAGAATATTATTCAGCTTTTAAAAATAAGATAGTCCTGATATTTATGACAAGATGATTGAACTGGAGGACATTACACTAAGTAAAATAAGCACACAAAAAGACAAATACTGTGCTATCTGACTCATATGTCAAATCTAAAATAGTCAAACTCAGAAGCAGAGAGTTAGAGTGGTGGTTGTCAGAGATGAGCAAGAAGAAAATGGAAAGATGTTAAGGGTTACAAAGTTTTAGTTATGCAAAATAACATGTTCTAAAGATCTCCTATACATCCATTAACAATAATGACTTATATGCTTAAAATTTGCTAAGACGATAGGTCTTAAGTGTTTTCATCAAAAATAAAAATAAATTTAACTGTGTAAGGTGACACATATGTTAATTGGCTGGATTGTGGTGATTATTTTATAATATAACACATATATCAAAATATCAAGTCATACTCCTTAAATACATACAACTTCGATTTGTCAGTTGTACCTGAATAAAGCTGAAAGAAATGAATTAGCATGTTCTTGAGTGATTTGTAAGGAATTCTCCCCAGCTACCTTGTTTTATCTCTATCTCTTCCCTCAGGATACTTAGGACATGTAAAATTCCTATGCTTCCTTGATTCTAACCCACAACCCTCAAAGCTAAATGTTTTTATTCAGTGATTATGAATATTTTGATTCAGCTATGCAACCACACTGAGTAAAACTGGGGGAACAAAGTAGTAGAATCCTGCTCTTTTGTGTCAAACACGGCATATAACCAGCACACTCCAGGTACTGAAAGGTAATTGAGCCACATCCATTTTCACAAGCTTCTAAAACACCGCTTTGGAAAATGTCTCTCATTATATTTCTTTAAACTATGAAAAATACTAAAATGACTTCTAATTCATTTGTGTTATTTCTTAATTCTTTTGGAATAACTAGTAAAATATTTTTAAAGCTCTCAGATTGTATTTTATGATTTTATTTGAAAACAATGCAAAGAACTATAGAAACATTACAGAGAGTAGATGAGGCTAGAACAATATCAACTAGGTCTATTTTCATCAATCATACATTCAAATGTGTGCTTTCAGGCTTTGTATATGAATGTATCTCAGCAATAAGAAAACACTCAGGTAAGTATTACTGAACGTTAAGTGCAACCATGTGATTATTCATGAACAGTTATATAAAGTTTTCATTGCCCATCCAAATACATGCCACACTGAGTATTCAATATGTTTGAATGTGAAATCTCTCACAAAAATACTTTCTTCAAACCATAATGTTACACATTAACTTACTACAGGGATTTTAAATATTATGTTAGAGTATAATTCTCTGCATATCATATTTGGGATTTTGTGCTATGAGCCATGTGATGCTCTTACACAGTGGTTCCTGGATCAATGGACCTAAGCTTTATTATCCAACTGCAAAGAGATAGTAGAGCAGAGGTGTTTGCCACTTACATGACTGTTTCTTATTTTGATTGTTTCATTTAGATAGTAAATCTCAATGGCATGGAAAGTGATCCAAAAGTAAATATTGTAAAAGATTTCCAAAATTAATAACGGCTGCTTCAAACAGCAAGATGAACGAAATTTACTTAAAACTGTAGGTGGCACTTACTGTTTTCTTTACTTCCTTTTGTTTTCCTTTAGGCCATCTAGAATTTCTTAAATAGCTCTATTTTACAAGTCTACAGAGATATCGGGGACATTCTTGTCTTTATTAGGAAGGAATGGGCATCTTATTTTTGCAGAAGTTAGCTTTTGGAAAATCTGTCAGGAATGACCTGTCTTTTTCCTATAAAATCCTGGGTTTCATGAAAAAAAAAAAAAAATGCATTCTAATTCCCATGTATATGTTAAATAGCAAAACTGTAACATGTGTCACTTAAAATAGCCATCATATGTGTCAACATTAACAGTAGAAAATAAACATAAGGAGGGGAAGTTCAAAGATGACCTAATAGCAACAGCTCCAGTCTATAGCTCCCAGCATGAGCGAGGCAGATGGCAGGTGATTTCTGCATTTCCAACTGAGGTACTGGGTTCATTTCACTGGAGCTTGTTGGATAGTGGGTACAAGGCAGTAGGAGCAGCCCACGGACCATGAGCCAAATCAGGGGGAGGCATTGCCTCACCTGAGAAGTGCAAGGGGTCAGGGAATTCACATTCCTAGCCAAGGGAAGCCCTGACAGACAGCACCTGGAAAATTGGGTCACTCCCACCCTAATACCATGCTTTTCCAATGGTCTTAGCAAATGGCACACCAGGAAATTATATCCCACGCCTGACTCAGAGGGTCCCATGCCCACGGAGCCTTGCTCGCTGCTAGCACAGCAGTCTGAGATCGAACTGCAAGGCTGCAGTGAGACTAGGGGAGGGCTGCCCGCCATTGTTGAGGCTTGAGTAGGTAAAAAAGCAGCCAGGAAGCTCCAGCTGGGTGGAACCCACCGCAGCTCAAGGAGGGCTGCCTGCCTCTGTAGACTCCACCTCTGGGGGCAGGACATAGCTGAACAAAAGGAAGCAGAAACTTCTGCAGACTTAAATGTCCCTGTCTGACAGCTATGAAGACAGTAGTGGTTCTCCCAGCGTTGAGTTTGATATCTGAGAATGGACAGACTACCTCCTCAAGTGGGTCCCTGACTCCCGAGTAGCCTAACTGGGACGCAACACCCAGTAGGGGCTAACTGACACCTCATAAGGCCGGGTTCCCTTCTGAGACGAAGTTCCCAGAGGAACGAACAGGCAGCAACATTGACTGTTCTGCAATATTTGCAGTTCTGCAGCCTCCACTGGTGGCATTCAGGCAAACAGCATCTGGAGTGGACCTCCAGCAAACTCCAACAGACCTGCAGCTAAAGGTTCTGAATGTTAGAAGGAAAACTAACAAACAGAAAGGGCAACTACACCAAAACCCCATCTGTACGTCACCATCATCAAAGACCAAAGGTAGATAAAACCACAAAGATGGGGAGAAACCAGAGCAGAAAAGCTGAAAATTATAAAAATCAGAGCACCTCTTCTCCTCCAAAGGAACACAGCTCCTCGCCAGCAATGGAACAAAGCCGGATAGAGAATGACTTTGAAGAGTTGAGAGATGAAGGCTTCAGAAGATCGATAATAACAAACTTCTCCGAGCTAAAGGAGGATGTTCAAACCCATCGTAAAGAAGCTAAAAACCTTGAAAAAAGATTAGACAAATGGCTAATGAGAATAAACAGTGTAGAGAAGACCTTAAATGACCTGATGGAGCTGAAAACCATGGCATGAGAACTACGTGACACATGCACAAGCTTCATTAGCTGATTTGATCAACTGGAAGAAGGAGTATCAGTGATTGAAGATCAAATTAATGAAATGAAGGGAGAAGAGAAGTTTAGAGAAAAAAGAGTAAAAAGAAATGAACAAAGCCTCCAAGAAATATGAGAATATGTGAAAAGACCAAATCTACGTCTGATTGGTGTACCTGAAAGTGATGAGGAGAATGGAACCAAATTAGAAAACACTCTTCAGGGTATTATCCAAGAGAACTTCCCCAATCTAGCAAGGCAGGCCAACATTCAAATACAGGAAATACAGAGAACACCACAAAGATACGCTGAGAGAAGAGCAATTCCAAGACACATAATTGTCAGATTCACCAAAGTTGAAATGAAGGAAAAAATGTTAAGGGCAGCCAGAGAGAAAGGTTGGGTTACCCACAAAGGGAAGCCTATCAGACTAACAGCAGATCTCTCAGCAGAAACTCCACAAGGCAGAAGAGAGTGGGGGCAAATATTCAAGATGCTTAAAGAAAAGAATTTTCAACCCAGAATTTCATATCCAGCCAAATGAAGCTTCATAAGTGAAGGAGAAATAAAATCCTTTACAGACAAGCAAATGTTTAGAGATTTTGTCACCACTAGGCCTGCCTCAAAAGAACTCCTGAAGGAAGCACTAAACATGGAAAGGAACAACTGGTACCAGCCATTGCAAAAGCATGCCAAATTGTAAAGACCATCAATGCTAGGAAGAAACTGCATCAACTCATAAACAAAATAACCAGCTAACATCATAATGACAGGATCAAATTCACATATAACAATATTAAAGACATAGACTGACAAATTGGATAAAGAGTCAAGACCCATCAGTGTGCTGTATTCAAGAGATCCATCTCATATGCAGAGACACACATAGGCCCAAAATAAAGGGATGGAGGAAGATCTACCATGCAAATGGAAAACAAAGAGAAGCAGAGGTTGCCATCCTAGTCTCTCATAAAACAGACTTTAAACCATGAAAGATCAGAAGACACAAAGAAGGCCATTACATAGTAGTGAAGGGATCAATTCAACAAGAAGAGCTAACTATCCTAAATATATATGCACCCAATACAGGAGCACCCAGATTCATAAAGTAAGTCCTTAGAGACCTACAAAGAGACTTAGACTCCCACACAATAATAATGGAAGACTTTAACACCCCACTGTCAATATTAGACAGATCAACAAGACAGAAGGTTAACAAGGATATCAGTTCTGCTCTGATCTTAGTTATTTCTTCCCTTCTGCTAGCTTTTGAACGTGTTTGCTCTTGCTTCTCTGGTTCTTTCAATTGTGATGTTAGGTATTGGTTTTAGATCTTTCTGGCTTTCTATTGTGGGCATTTAGTGCTATAAGTTTCCCTCTACCTACCACTTTAAATATGTCTCAGAGATTCTGGTACACCGTGGTTTTATTTTCATTGGTTTCAAAGAACATCTTTATTTCTGCCTTCATTTCGTTATGTACCCAGTAGTCATTCAGGAGCAGGTTGTTCAGTTTCCATGTAGTTGAGCGGTTCTGATTGAATTTCTTAGTCCTGAGTTCTAGTTTGATTGCACTGTGGTCTGAGAGACAGTTTGTTATAATTTCTGCTCTTTTACATTTGCTGAGGAGTGCTTTACTTCCAACCATGTAGTCAATTCTGGAATAAGTGTGATGTGGTGCTGAGAAGAATGTATATTCTGTTGCTTTGGGGTGGAGAGTTCTGTTGATGTCTATTAGGTCCGCTTAGTGCAGAGTTGAGTTCAATTCCTGGATATCCTTGTTAACTTTCTGTCTTGTTGATCTGTCTAATGCTGAGAGTGGGGTGTTAAAATCTCCCATTATTATTGTATGGGAGTCTAAGTCTCTTTGTAAGTCTCTAAGGTCATGCTTTATGAATCTAGGTGCTCCTGTATTGGGTGCATATATATTTAGGATACTTAGCTCTTTCTGATGACTTGATCCCTTTACCATTATGTAATGGCCTTCTTTGTCTCTTTTAATCTTTGATGGTTTAAAGTCTGTTTTATCAGAGACTAGGATTACGACCCCTGCTTTTTTTTTTTTGTTTTCCATTTGCTTGGTAGATCTTCCTCCACCCCTTTATTTTGAGCCTATGTGTGTCTCTACATGTGAGATGGGTCTCCTGAATACAGTAAACTAATGGGTCTTGACTCCTTATCCAATTTGCCAGTCTGTGTCTTTTAATTGGACCATTTAGTCCATTTACATTTAAGGTTAATACTGTTATGTGTGAACTTGATCCTGTCATTATGATATTAGCTGGTTATTTTGCTCATTGGTTGATGCAGTTTCTTCCTAGCATCGATGGACTTTACATTTGGCATGTTTTTGCAATGGCTGGTACCTGCTGTTCCTTTCTATGTTTAGTGCTTCCTTCAGGAGCTCTTGTGAGGCAGGCCTGGTGGTGACAAAATCTCTAAGCATTTGTTGTATACTTAGAAAACTCCCTTGTCTCAGCCCAAAATCTCCTTAAGCTGATAAGCAACTTCAGCAAAGTATCAGGATACAAAATCAATGTGTAAAAAAGTAACAGACAAACAGAGAGCCAAATCATGAATGAACTCCCATTAACAATAGCTTCAAAGATAATAAAATACCTAGGAATCCAACTTACAAGGGATGTAAAGGACCTCTTCAAGAAGAACTACAAACCACTCTCAGTGAAGTAAAAGAGGACACAAACAAATGGAAGAACATACCATGCTCATGGATAGGAAGAATCAACATTGTGAATATGGCCATAATGCCCAAGGTAATTTATAGATTCAATGCCATCCCCATTAAGCGCCCAATGACTTTCTTCGCAGAATTAGAAAAAACTGCTTTAAAGTTCATATGGAACCAAAAAAGACCCTGCACTGCCAAGACAATTCTAAGCCAAAAGATCAAAGCTGGAAGCATCATGCTACCTGACTTCAAAGTATACTACAAGGCTACAGTAACCAAAACAGCATGGTACTGGTACCAAAACAGAGATATAGACCAATGGAACAGAACAGAGCCCTCAGAAATAATACCACACATCTACAGCCATCTGATCTTTGACAAACCTGACAAAAACAAGAAATGGGGAAAGGATTCCCTATTTAATAAATGGTGCTGGGAAAATTGGCTAGCCATAAGTAGAAAGCTGAAACTGAATCTTTTCTTTACTCCTTATATGAAAATTAATTCAAGATGGATTAGAGATTTAAATGTTAGATCTAAAACCGTAAAAAACCCTAGAAGAAAACCTAGGTAATGCCATTCAGGACATAGGCATGGGCAAGGACTTCATGTCTAAAACACCAAAAGCAATGGCGACAAAAGCCAAAATTGACAAATGGGATCTCATTAAACTAAAGAGCTTCTGCACAGCAAAAGAAACTACCATCAGAGTGAACAGGCAACCTATAGAATGGGGGAAAATTTTTGCAATCTACTCATCTGACAAAGGGCTAATATCCAGAACCTACAAAGAACTCAATCAAATTTACAAGAAAAAAACAAACAACCCCAACAAAAAGTGGGCAAAGTTTATGAACAGACACTTCTCAAAAGAAGACATTCATACAGCCAACAGACACATGAAAAAATGCTCATCATCACTCGTCATCAGAGAAATGCAAATCAAAACCACAAGGAGATACAATCTCACACCAGTTGAATGGCCATCATTAAAAAGTCAGGAAACAACAGGTGCTGGAGGGGATGTGGAGAAATAGGAACACTTTTACACTGTTGGTGGGACTGTAAACTACTTCAACCATTGTGGAAGACAGCGTGGCGATTCCTCAAGGATCTAGAACTAGAAATACCACTTGACCCAGCCATCCCATTACTGGGTATATACCCAAAGGATTATAAGTCATGCTACTATAAAGACACATGCACACATATGTTTATTGCGGCACTATTCACAATAGCAAAGACTTGGAATCAATCCAAATGTCCATCAGTTACAGAATGGATTAAGAAAATGTAACACATATATACCATTGAATACTATGCAGCCATAAAAAAGGATGAGTTCGTGTTGTTTGTAGGGACATGGATGCAGCTGGAGACCATCATTCTCAGCAAACTATCGCAAGAACAGAAAACCAAATACCGCATGTTCTCACTCATAGGTGGGAATTGAACAATGAGATCACTTGGACACAGGAAGGGGAACATCACACACCAGGGCCTATTGTGGGGAGGGGGTAGGGGTGAGGGATAGCTTTAGGAGATATACCTAATGTAAATGACAAGTTAATGGGTGCAGCACACCAACATGGCACATGTATACATATGTAACAAACCTGCACGTTGTGCACATGTACCCTAGAACTTAAAGTATAATAACATTAAAAAAAAAAAAAAAAGAACCTTTGGAAAAAAGAAAAAAAAAAAAAGACTGTAACAGAACGTAATTACGTAATTTGCAATCACTTTCTGTAATGGATAATATGACGTGCTACCCAGACTCCTCTTGCAGGAATGAGAAACTCGTTCCACCACCTTCTGAAAATGTGAGCAGCTAAGTCTCTCTTTAGAACTTTCTTTTAGCTGGCAACATTTGTGCTCGGTTTATGACCCCTCCCAATATGTAAACCTATTCATTGTCAATATAAAAGTGTAAAGTCGTGGCTCCTTTGTCTCAAGGCAAGATGACTCTGAAGGGTCTTTTCAGCTCAAGGGCTTCTCCTGAAACTATATGAGGCCATCCTTGTAACTGCACTGAAGCTTAACTTCTTCCTCTGCCCAATTCTAGTGACTTTACAGGTTTTAAATGTTGATTTTGAGGGCGCTGCCCAACACAGTCCCCACATGCAAAATCCATCTTCATTTCTTTTCAAGGAATCCTGACTTAAGACAATTGGCATCATCAAGTCTAAGTAAATATATTTTAATATGAGATATTGAAGCTGGTTCCTCTATTAGCCAGCTGGTAAGGACGACATCATTATTGGGAGGAGATGGAGTACTGCAATTATAGCAGTGCAATTGTTAAAACTCTCACCTTTGATAAATTGGGATGGTATGCTGGTATAAGTTAATGCACTCAAAATTTCAGTATCTCAGGCTTTTGAGTGGCTAAGGGAAGTGTTAATTAGAAGGAAATTGAATTAGATGTTTTAGCTGAGCAACACTGATGCATCAGAGAAGACCAATAAAATGTTGTGGGTAATCAATCACCAATGAAAGTCAACTGTAAAATTCAGAGGGCCTCCTTGGCAGGTTAAAAAGAGACTCTTATTTCCTAAAGAGAGCGGGCAGGAAAAAAACCTGAGAATCAGGTCCAAGAATCAATTATGTATTATAATTATAACAGCAGCAGAGAGCTTTCCAGAGGAAGTCGAATTCGTAGCCAACGAAGGCTATGTTAATGCCAATGATAGATTCCTGGTTGGAAAAGATTGGGACCCTGAGCCTTGAGTTGGAAATATTTTTGTTGATGAATTAAAAATCATTAAACCCGAATTCCCTGAATACTCTGGGCTTGAATAAGATGCCCATTCCTTCCTAATAAAAACTAGCATGCCCTCATTGCCTGAAAATGATGCAGTAATTTCCACCTCACCCAGTGTCTTGAACACCCCTCAGCATCTAAACTCAGCTCCTTTTTTAGCTTACACGCTGGGAAAGTGCTAGGAATGTTAAGAATGATAAGCGACTATATCCCAAAAAGACCTGAAGACATCTCTCAATAAACTTCTAATGAGTTCAGCAATAACTAGTCAATATACAATTAATCCTTTGTATTCACAAGTTCCCCATCCACAGATTAACTGACTGCAGATTGAAAGTACGACAAAAATACAATAAAAAAATTACTGTACAAATTTTAAAAACAGTATAACAACTATTTACACAGCATCTACATTGTGTTAGGTATTGTAAGTAATCCAGAAATGATATAAAGTATACAGGATGATGTCCATAGATTATATGCCCATGCTATGCCATTTTACGTAAGGGACTTGAGCATCTACAGATTTGGATATCCAGGGGAGGTCCTGGAACCAATCCCCTGTAGATACCAGGGATGACTGTATACTGGAAGGAGTCAGGAGAGTGTGATTGGGTCTGTATCCAGAGGCTCTTGTATCAAAGAAGGTAGAATATGAGAATGGATAATGGCTGGCCCGTTTATTGATAAAGGAAAACTATCCCAAAAGGATTTGACCCTTTGATGAAAACCTCAGAAAACAGCATTAACATACTGATTGAGTTCTTAGCAGTTTTGAGAAAGTGGTAGTTTATAGTAGGTAAAGTATGAATGCCAAAACTGCCAGACGTGGCAAAAAAAGAGTTTGTAATTTTACAAAAGTGGCCAAGCTACTGAATATACTATGTAAGGCCAGAAAATTCACCATTTAACCGTATTCTGAAGAAAAAGTCCCATCTGCCGAAGCAATACGTGAGGTACTAGTGAGAGAAATACCATTCACCTGGAGAAACTCAATGTCACCTGCCCTCTACTGGGAGGACTTATGAGTAATAAATACTGTTACAGAACTGGGTTCCCTGATGACACAAAGGATAATAGAATCTTGATAATGTGGAGGCTAAAGGCAGTATTTAATCATCAAAAACAGGATGGAACCAGTTGTCATAACTATCAGAATGGTCACCTATAGGCCATGACTCTCAGAGAGTCATGGAGATAGTTAATAGATAGCAGCATCCTCAGGTGGGAAGCTGACGAAAGTTTCTCCATATGCACAATCAAAAGAAATCAAGCATGGATAGTCAGTAGACTGAGGGCAGCATCTCCAATAAAATTCCATGGTTCTTGACATAGTTTCTGAACTTGAGCCCGTTTTCATATATGGAGCCTATTAAGATAAGGAAAGAGAGAGGAAGGGGTGGTGGAAAAGGAAAATAGAAGTAACATCTCTCACACTTAAGAATATTGCTACAAGCTATTAACAAAATGACATGCATACCTGCCATCTTTGAGTAGGTCCAGACCAGGAAAGCGTTCTGCAGTAGAGAAAAGCTAGAAAAAGTAAAATTTGTACCAACCTGGCAGATTCTCATACAGAGGTTTGGTAATGAGTAATGATTCTTTGTTATTCATGGCATAGTGGAGAATTATGCAACATAAAAAAAAAAAAAAAAAAAAAACCCTCTGCTTCTAGCATGTTATTTGACCCTGGTATAGAAGAAATACTTAACCATAAGAAATTAAGTGGCCATTCTCCCTGCAAATCATGAGCTGAGTTCTGTCAGACCCTTCATGTCATAAGCAAGGCAGGCCTAGGAGAAATACATTGTAACATAGAAATGATACATCTAAAATCAGGAATGTGCAGTGGTGCAGACCCTTATAACACTCATCACTGTTATACCAGTCCCTCTATCTCTGCCTACATTTATAACAATATAGGAATTTGTCTTGTCCAATAATGGAAGTTGAGCTTAATCAGCTGCTGTACTACAACCTTAATCAGTAGTAGTTCTGAAAGGTAATAATGATAGAAAATCTACATGGTAAAGCCTCAGTCTTAAGACCAATTGCAGAAGCAGGTGTGATAATTTATCCCATTTCCCTTCTTTTGAAAGTTTCTCTTGAATTATAGAATAGTAAGAGTCACATAAAATATGTGTGAAATTTATCATAGGGTGGAAGTGGATTAAGATAGCACAAGGGGTGAACCATAGTGTATGCTGTGGTACACAATCCAGAGATCTCCTTCAGAACTGTCACCCTGTAATGGTTCCCTGCTGAGCCCCTCTCCATGAATTGCCTTAAGTCAAAGAGAGCTGCCTCCTCAAGGTAATATTTCTATCCTGAAGAAACTCACACCTATGACTGATGAATAAAAGGATATCTGGCTCACGCCTGTAATCCCAGCACTTTGGGAGGCCCAGGCGGGCGGATCACGAGGTCAGGAGATCGAGACCATCCTGGCGAACACGGTGAAACCCCATCTCTACTAAAAATACAAAAAAAAAATTAGCGAGCATGGTGGCAGGCGCCTGTAGTCCCAGTTTCTCGGGAGGCTGAGGCAGGAGAATGGCATGGACCCGGGAGGCGACGGAGCTTGCAGTGAGCAGAGATCGCGCCACTGCACTCCAGCCTGGGCGACAGAGCGAGACTCCATCTCAAAAAAAAAAAAGGATATCAAGATCTGATCCCTGTGCTTCGAGGTTGAATAACACTGAAAGTCCTTCTCAGATTCAGAGTTCCCTGTGGATGTGCTGAGGCTTTTGTTAAGACTGAATCACAGTTTTCTTTTTCTCTGCCCAAACTTCCTTCCTTCACTCCAACACAGATATTAATATCAAACGCACTGGTAAATCAACTTTCTTCATTCAAGTCTTCATCTCACAGTCTGTTTCCTGTACCAAATATAAGGCATAATCCTTACAGAAAATGTTGATCAGCTAACATACTAATATAATAATTAATTTTAGTTCATTCCAATGCCTAGGCCTTAATTGGTAAACAGGATGACTCAGACTTATTTAAATCTAGAAAATCTTGGAGATTTTTAGTGCAATATTAGTAATACGGAATTGAAGCTCGAGTTCTAATTGAGCAAAAAGCCATTGTCCCTGGCAATCTCTCCTGGATATCTGGAGTACTTTATTTATGATGGAGCATAGTGATCATAATTAAATATAATGGGAGATTTCTGGCACACTAAAATATTTGTTGGACACTTATATTTCTCCAGGATAATGCCATTTCCCCTCACAATATCCTATATTGTGACCTATTTCTAGTCTTTCCCCAACCCCAGCCATGCATTCATAGTTCTCTAAGAAGATGAAAATAATTTCCAGCTATCTTGATCTGTTTGTATTGCTATAGCAAAAGAACATAGATCATAGATTGGGTAGCTTAAAAAACAAATATTTATTTCTCCAGTTCTGGAGGCTGAGGATTTCAATATCAAGGCACCAATAGATTACATGTCTGATGAAGGTCTACTTTCTGGTTCATATATAGCTATCTTCTTGCTGTGTTCTAACATGGTAGAAAGAACTAGAGAGCTCTATGGGTCTCTTTTATAAGGGTGCTAATCCCATTCATGTGGGCTCCACCCTTATGATCTTCCAAAGGCCTCACTTCCTGATATCATCCTATTGGGGAATTAGGATTTTAGCATATGAGTTTGGGGGATGTACGTGTTCAATTCATAACACAAGCTCAAAGAACTTGCCACTCTAGAATTCAGGATGCTTTTTGTTTTGTATAAAGTACATTTTTCATGGTGCCTATAACTTTTATACTGTTGTATTGGACTAATCTTGGTACTATTTGCATTAATTCATGTTGTCTAAAGGAAGACATTAAGATCGGACACTACTACAGCTGATGCTCTCTTGAAAGCTTACCTCCTGGCAAGAGGTCAACTAGCACAAAAAATAGTGTACTAAACAACCAAAACTAAAGACCTTCACAGAGTCCATTTCACTTCCCTGTTACTTCCACCAGAGCAAATGCTGATATTCATGGCTAAGATACCTGCAGATGATTCACGTCACAGGACACTGTGCAGATAACCCCCAGTAGCAGCCTGGAACCGGGTAGACCTGCTGGGTGGCTAGATCCAGAAGAGAGATAACAATCACTACAGCTCAGCTATCTGGAAGCCACATCCCTAGGAAGGGGGGAGGGCACTACATCAAGGGAACACCTTGTGGGACAAAAGAAACTGAACAGTAGCCTTGAGCCCTAGACCTTCCTTCTGACATAGCCTACCCAAATGAGAAGGACATAGAAACACAATTCTGGTAATATGACAAAATAGGGTTATTTAACGCCCCCCAAAAATCACAGTAGCTCACCAGGAATGGATCCAAACCAAGAAGAGATCCCTGATTTACCTGGAAAAGAATTCAGAAGGTTAGTTATTAAGCTAATCAAGGAGGTACCAGAGAAAGATGAAGTCCAATTTAAGGAAATTGGAAAAAAAAAAATGATAGGAGAAATAAGGGAAGAAATCTTCAGTGAAACAGATAGCATAAATAGAAATCAATCACAACGTCAGGAAATAAAGGACACACTTAGAGAAATGCAAAATGTTCTGGAAAGTCTTAGCATTAGAACTGAACAAGCAGGAGAAAGAAGTTGAGAGCTTGAAGACAAGGTTTTCGAATTAACCCAATCCAAAGACAAAGAAAAAAGTATAAGAAAAAAACGAACAAAGCCTCCAAGGAGTTTGGAATTATGTTAAGTGACCAAACAAGAATAACCAGTGTTGCTGAGGAAGAAGAGAAATCCAAATGTTTGGAAAACATATTTGGGGTAATAGCTGAGGAAAGCTTCCCCAGCCTTGCAAGAGACCAAGACATCCCAATACAAGAAGCTCAAAGAACACCTGGGAAATTATCACAAAAATATCATAAGCTAGGAACATTTTCATCCAGTTATCTAAAGTCAATATGAAAGAAAGAATCTTAAAAGATGTGAGGCAAAAGCACCAGGTAATCTATAAAGGAAACAGATTAACAGTAGATTTATCAGCAGAAATCCTACAAGCTAAAAAGGATTGGGGCTCCATCTTCTGTCTCTTTAAAAAAAACAATTATCAGCCAAGAATTCTGTATCCAGCAAAACTAATCTTTATAAATGAAGGAAAGATACAGTCCGTTTTAGACAAACAAATGCTGAGAGAATATGCCACTGCCAAGTCAGCAGTATAAGAACTGCTAAAAGGAGCTCTAAATCCTGAAACAAATCCTGAAAACATTAAAACAGAACCTCTTTAAAGCCATAAATCTCACAGGACCTATAAAATAAAAATACATAAAAAAAAACAAGATATACAGTCAATAAATAGCACAATGAGTGGAATAGTACCTCACATCTTAATAATACTGTTGAATGTAAATAGCCTAAACGCCCTGCTTAAAAAATACAGAATTGCAGAATGAAAATGATTCACAAATCAACTATCTGCTGCCTTCAAGGGACTCACCTAAAACAGAAGAACTCACATAAACTTAAGGTAAAGTGGCAGAAAAAGATATTCCATGCAAATGGACACCAAAAGCGAGAAGGACTAGCTATTCTTATTCAGACAAAACAAACTTTAAAACAACAGCAATTTAAAAAGACAAAGAGGTACATTATATAATGATAAAAGGTCTTGTACAAAAGGAAAATTTCACAATCCTAAATATATATGCACCTAACACTGGAGCTCTCAAAATTATAAAACACTTACTACTAGACCTAAGAAATGAGATAGAGAGCAACACAATACTAGTGGGGGGTTTCAATACTCCACCTACAGCACTAGACATGTCATCGAGACAGAAAGTTAACAAACAATGAACTTAGACTATACCCTGGAACAAATAGACTTAACAGATATTTATAGAACATTCTACCTAACAACCACAGAAAACAGATTCTCTTCATCAGCACATGAAATTTTCTCCAAGATAGACCATATAATAAGCCACAAAACAAGTCTGAATAAGTTAAGAAAATTGAAGTTATATCAAGTACTCTCTCAGACCACAGTGAAATAAAGCCGGAAATCAACTCCAAAAGAAACCTTCAAAACCATGCAAATACATGGACATTAAACAATCTGTTCCTGAATAATCATTGGGTTAGCAATAACATCAAGATGAAAATTTAAAAATTCTTCAAACTGAATGATAATAGTGACACAACCTATCAAAAACTCTGGGATACATCAAAAGCAGTGCTAAGAGAAAAGTTCATAGTCCTAAATGCCTACATCAAAAAATCTGAGAGAGCACAAACAGACAATCTAAGGTCAAACCCCAAGGAAATAGAGAAACAAGAACAAATCAAACCCAAACCCAGTAGAAGAAAAGAAATAACCAACATCAGAGCAGAACTAAATGAAATTGAGACAAAAAAACAAAAAGAAAGAAAATTTAAACAAAAAGCGGGTTCATTGAAAAGATAAATAAAAGTGATAGACCATTAGCAAGATTAACCAAGAAAAAAAGAGAGAAAATCCAAATAAGATCAATTAGAAATGAAACAGGAGATATTAAAACTAACACTATAGAAATACAAAAGATAATTCAAGGCTACTATGAACACATTTGCACACATAAACTAGAAAGCCTAGAAGAGATGAATAAATTCCTGGAAAGATACAACCCTCCTAACTTGTATCACGAAGAATTAGACACCCTGAACATACCAATAACAAGCAGTGAGATTGAATAGGTAATAAAAAAATTACCAACAAAAAAAAGTTGGGGACCAGACGGATTCACAGCTGAATTCTACTGGGCATTCAAAGATGAATTGGTATCAATCCTATTGATACTATTCCACAAGATAGAGAAAGAGAGAATCCTCCCTAAATCATTCTATGAAGCTAGTATCACCCTAAGACCAAAACCAAGAAATGACATAACCAAAATGCATACACACACACACACACACACACACACACACACACACAAAAAAAAAAAAAAAAAAAAAAAAAAAACCACAGACCAGTATCCCTGATTAATACAGATGCAAAAATCCTTAACAAAATACTAGCTAACCAACTCCAAAAACACATCAAAAAGATAATCCACTGAGATAAAGTGGGTTTCATACCAGGGATGGTTTAACATATGGAAGTCAATAAATGTGATATACCACGTATACAGAATTAAAAATCACCTGATCATCTCAATAGATGCAGAAAAGCATTTGAAAAAATCAGCATCCCTTTATGATTAAAATCCTCAGCAAAATCTCCATAGAAGGGAAATACCTCAATCTAATAAAAGCCATCTATGACAAACCCACAGCCAACACAATGCTGAATGGGAAAAAATTGAAATCATTCCCTCTGAGAACTGGAATAAGACAGGCATGCCCACTCTCACCACTTCTTTTCAACATAGTACTGGATGTCCCAGCCAGAGCAATCAGACAAGAGAAAGGAATAAAGGGCATCCAAATCCGTAAAGAGGAAATCAAATTCTCACTATTGGATAATGATATGATTTTATACCTAGGAAATCCTAAAGACTCGTCCCAAAAGCTCCTAGAAATCATAAAAGAATTCAGCAAAGTTTCAGGATACAAAATTAATGTACACAAATTTGTAGCTCTTCAGTACACTGACAACTACCAAGTAGAGAATCAAATCAAATACCTAACTCCTTTTACAATAGCAGCCAAAAAAAAAAAAAAAAAAAAACACTTAGGAATACACTTATCTAAGAAGGCGAAAGACCTTTACAAAGAAAACTACAAAACACTGCTGAAAGAAATCATAGACAACACAAACATAGAAACACATCCCATTCTCCTGGATAGGTAGAAACCCTATTGTGCAAATGACCATGCTGCCAAAAGCAATCTACAAATTTAATGCAATTGCCATCAAAATACCACCATCATTCTTCATAGAAATAGAAAAACATCCTAAAATTCATATGGAACCAAAAAAGAGCCTGCATAACCAAAGTAAGACTAAGCAAAAATAACAAATCAGAAGGCATCACATTACCTGATTTCAAACAATACCATAAGGCCATAGTCACCAAAACAGCATGATACTGGTATAAAAATAGGCATAGACAAATGGAACAGAATAGAGAACCCAGAAATAAACTCAAATACTTACAGCCAGTTGATCTTTGATAAAGCAAACCAAAACATAAAGTGGGAAAAGAACACCCTTTTCAACAAATGGTGCTGGGATCATTGGCGAGCTACATGTAGCAGAGTGAGACTGGATCTTCATCTTTCACCTTACACAAAAGTCAACTCAAGGTGGATCAACCACTCAAATCTAAGACCTGGAACTGTAAAAATTCTAGAAGATAACATCAGAAAAACCCTTCTAGACGTCGGCTTAGGCAAGGGTTTCATGACCAAGCACCCAAAATCAAATACAACAAAAACAAAGATAAGCAGCTGGGACTTTTAAGTAAAAGAGCTTTTGCATGGCAAAAGGAACAGTCAGTAGAATACATGGACAACCCCTAGAGTGGGAAAAAGTCTTCACATTCTATCCATCTGAACTGGGACTTAATTAAGCAAAAGAATTTTGCATGGCAAAAGGAACAGTCAGCAGAGTACATAGCCAACCTCAGAGTGGGAGAAAATCTTCACAATATATCCACCTGACAAAAGACTAATATTCAGATTCTACAACAAATTCAAACAAATTAGCAAGAAAAAAAAATCCCATCAAAACATGAGCTAAGGACATGCATAGACAATTGTCAAAAGAAGATGTACAAATGGCCAAAAAACATGAAAAAATGCTCAATATCACTAATGATTAGGGAAATGCAAATCAAAACCACAATGCTATACCACCTTACTCCTGCAAGAATGGCCATAATCAAAAAATCAAAAAATAATAGATGTTGACATGGTGTAGTGAGCAGGGAACACTTCCACACTGCTGGTTGGAATGTAAACTGGGACAACCACTATGGAAAACAGTGTGGAGACTCCTTAAAGAACTAAAAGTAGAACTTCCATTTGATCCAGCAATCCCACTACTGGGTATCTATCCAAAGGAAAAGAAATCATTATATAAAAGAAATACTTGCACACAGATGTTTATAGCAGCACAATTCACAATTGTAAAAATGTGGAACCAACCCAAATGCCCATCAATCGACGAGTGGATAAAGAAACTGTGGACAAAGAAACTAATGAATAATTTTAGATTTATTATTGAATGCAAGGTTAATGCCTTTTAAAAAGTTATATTTCTATTTAATAGCAAAAAATAATTGATAAATAACAGCATATAATTACCATTCAAATTAGTATTTAAAAAATGTTTAGAAACTAATTTAACATAAAATGTGGAAGACATCTCCATTAAAAAGTTTAAAACATAGTTGAGATAAATTAAAACCTAAATAAATGGAAAAATACACCATGTTTATTATGGATTAGAAAACTTGATGTTTTCAAGATGCTTTTTCTCCACAAATAGATTTATATATGCATTGCAATCCCAATCAAAATAATGACAGGCTTTTTGTTTCTTTTTTCAAGAAATTGACAAACTGATTCTAAAATGTGTATGGAAATGCAAAGAACTTAGGAAAACAAAACTTTTGGAGAACACAATAAGTGGAGGATACATTATACTGACTTTAAGACTTACTATTAAGCTACATTAATCAAGATAGTATTATGCTTGTATAACAATTAACATATATATCAATAAAATAAAATACAAATTCTGAAAATAGTTTTACTCATGGCCAACTGGGTTTTAATGAAAATGTCAAAACAGTTTAAGGAGAACAGAATGTATTTTGTATAAATAGTGCTAAAACACCTCAATGTTTACATGGACAAAGTATATCTTAACCAATAATATATAACATACAAACATTAATTTGAAAAAGATAAAAGACGTTGATATTGAACCTAAAACTCTGAAGTAGTATATATATATATATGCTTGTATATATATATTAATTCCATATATATGTGTGTATATATACATGTATATGTGTGTGTGTATATATATACATATATATGTGTGTGTGTATACATATGTGTATGCATATATATATATATACACACACAACTCTGTGGAGAGCAAAGGAGTTTTTAGACAGGACACAAAAAACACAAACTGTAGAAGAAAAGCTGATGAATTTCTCTTGACCAAATTTAAAACATCTGCTCATTCTTATGCCACTCTACCCCATCATTTCAGCCCAAAATCTCCTTAAGCTGATAAGCAACTTCAGCAAAGTCTCAGGACACAAAATCAATGTGCAAGAATCACGACCATTCCTCTACACCAATAACAGACACACAGAGAGCCAAATCATGAATGAACTCCCATTCACAATTGCTTCAAAGAGAATAAAGTACCTAGGAATCCAATTTACAAGGGATGTGAAGGACCTCTTCAAGGAGAACAACAAACCACTGCTCAATGAAATAAAAGAGGACACAGGCAAATGGAAGAACATTCCATGCTCATGGATAGGAAGAATCAATTATCATGAAAATGGCCACACTGCGCAAGGTAATTTATAGATTCAATGCCATCCCCATCAAGCTACCAATGACTTTCTTCACAGAATTGGAAAAAACTACTTTAAAGTTCATACAGAACCAAAAAAGAGCCTGCATTGCCAAGACAATCCTAAACCAAAAGAACAAACCTGTAGGCATCACGCTACCTGACTTCAAACTATACTGCAAGGCTACAGTAACCAAAACATCATGGTGCTGGTACTAAAACAGAGAGACAGACCAATGGAACAGAACAGAAGTCTCAGAAATGATACCACACATCTACAACCATCTGATCTTTGACAAACCTGACAAAAACAAGAAATGGGGAAAGGATTCTCCATTGAATAAATGGTGCTGGGAAAAAATGGCTAGCCATATGTAGAAAGCTGAAACTGGATCCCTTCATTACACCTTATACAAAAATTAATTCTAGATGGATAAAAGGTTTAAATGTTAGACCTAAAACCATAAAAACCCTAGAAGAAAACCTAGGTAATACCATTCAGGACATAGGCATGGGCAAGGACTTCATGACTAAAACACCAAAAGCAATAGCAACAGAAGCCAAAATTGACAAATGGGATCTAATTAAACTAAAGAGCTTCTGCATAGCAAAAGAAACTACCATCAGAGTGAACAGTCACCCTACATTATAGAAAATTTTTGCAATCTACCCATCTGAAAAAGGGCTAATATCCAAAATCTACAAAGAACTTAAACAAATTTACAAGAAAAAATCAAACAACCCCATCAAAAAGTGGTCAAAGGATATGAAAAGACACTTTTCAAAAGAAGATCTTTATGCAACCAACAGACACATGAAAAAATGCTCATCATCACTGGCCATCAGAGAGATGCAAATCAAAACCACAATGAGATACCATCTCACAGTAGTTAGAATGGCAATCATTAAAAAGTCATGATTAATGATTAATCATTAAAAAGTCAGGAAACAACAAGTGCTGGAGAGGATGTGGAGAAATGGGAACACTTTTACACTGTTGGTTTAGACTGTAAACTAGTTCAACCATTGTGGAAGACAGCGTGGCGATTCCTCAAGGATCTAGAACTAGAAATACCATTCGACCCAGCCATCCGTTACTGCATATATACCCAAAAGATTGTAAATCATGCTGCTATAAAGACACATGCAACTGTATGTTTAATGCAGCACTATTCACAATAGCAAAGACTTGGAAACAACGCATTTTCCATCAGTGATAGACTGAATTAAGAAAATGTGGCACATATACACCATGGAATACTATGCAACCATAAAAATGGATGAACTCATGTCCTTTGCAGGGACCTGGATGAAGCTGGAAACCATCATTCTGAGCAAACTATCTCAAAGACAGAAAACGAAACACCGCATGTTTTCACTCATAGGTGGGAATTGAACAATGAGAACACTCGGGCACGGGGTGGGGAACATCACACACCGTGGCCTGCTGTGGGGTGGGAGAGAGAGGGGAGGGATAGCATTAGGAGATATACCTAATGCAAATGATGAGTTAATGGGTACAGCACATGATGCATGTATACATATGTAACAAACCTGCACGTTGTGCACATGCACCCTAGAATTTAAAGTATAATTGAAAAAAAGAAAAGAAAAAAATGATTCTGGCTAAAGTCTAGAGTGGACAATGAGAAAGGATAACCAAAGTCATAATCATACCTTTGTGAACACCTTTATGCTCATAGCTCATTAGTCTCTAAGTCTTTCTGCCTTGATCAGTAAGACATTTTGGATTATTAATGTGATATTCAATATTTTTTGAAGTCTGTCTCTCAAATATAAACATTACTAATTGATTGAGGTGACATAAATAAGGGGAAGTTTTCTCCAAATTGAAGATTCAGGAATATGTAAATAAGATATCAGTTCTCTGGAAGGTGAACCCTCTAAATTTTAGGAAAGGAGTGGGAATAATTGATTTTTTTTTTTTTTTTTTGAGACGGAGTCTCACTCTGTCTCCAAGCTGAAGTGCAGTTGCAGGATCTCGACTCACTGCAACCTCCACCTCCCAGGGTCAAGCGATTCCCCTGCCTCAGCCTCCCAAGTAGTTGGGACTACAGGCGTGTTCCACCACGCCTGGCTAATTTTTGTTTTGTTTTGTTTTTTGTGTTTTTGTATTTTAGTAGAGACGGGGTTTTACCCCATGTTGGCCAGGATGGTCTCGATCTTCTGACCTTGTGATCTGCTGGTCTCGGCCTCCCAAAGTGCTGGGATTACAGGCTTGGGATTACAGATGTGAGCCACCACGCCAGGCAATAATGGTTGCTTTTTGAGGGAGAAATTTTAAAATTAAAGAGCAGAGATACAATGTTATATGAGACAGGATAGCTTCATGCTGTGAATACATAAATGTAAACTGATTATATGGATTAAGAAAGCTAAACAATAAGCAGGTCAATCAGAAAGTATTAAGATTAAACCAGTAATCCTATAGAAAAGAAACTTGAAAATACATTTTGGCAGCTCCTAGTTCAGCACTTTTTTATGGAAAGAGAACTTTGGCCATCAGCCTTCAAATACACTTAGACATCGGGCAGAATCATCTCCGTCCTGAGATGAATAAAACATGCTCTTTGTTTCATGAGTTTAATAATACCTGTCTGCCCTTTGTCATGTGGAACAGTTGTGGAGTGATGATAGAATTATGTACCTTAGTCAGTAATTTTGGTGGCCAGACATCGGATCATGAAAATTTTACCATAAAATAATTGTCACTTATCAGAATTTTAGAGATATTAACTAACCATCTACTTTTTCCAACAGTATTATTCTCATTTTTTCATTTGTTTTTATTTTCTAGACTTTTTCAGAAAAAAATATTCCTAACATTTATTCTTTTCTTAAATCCCCTCTCCTGTTGGACCCTGAAGACGTTGTCAGCATTTGGATTTTATTCATGACAGATACATGTCTCTTTAACAAGTATGAATTTATCTCCTGAATATTAGTCTCTCAATGATTTATCTACCACATTTTCATAACTTGTATGAGGGATCAGTACCACCTTCCAGTGGTAGATCTTAATTTTTGCCGCTAAAGTTTTGCTCTGTTCTCTTTCTAGTAAGGGCTTTATCCTGAGTCATTTATTGACATGTGGCATATAGAGACCTCCTTAAAGAGGTACTACGTTATTGTCCCATTGATTTAGGGCCTGGCCACATTTCAAGCTTTAGCCAATGGAATGTGAGGGAATGTAACATACAGAAACATCTGAGAAAAAAAAAAAAAAGAAACTTCAGAAGGCATCAAGTGTTTCTGACAGGTCTCTCTTGCTGGATGTCCCAAGGACCACTTCTTGAAGAGGGTGGAATCTGGTGTGAGAAGACAAGGGGAACAGAGCCACAGAAGTTGATCTACAGCCATGGATATCTGTCTGGAACAATAAATCAATGTCAGTTGTAGCCACTGTCATTTGGGGGATTGTTTGTTTTCAATAAAGCCAACTAATAAAATTCATATACTAGGTTAGAAAACAATAAAGATGAAATATTTTAACAACAAATTTGAATTGTAAATTTGAATCCATCTTAAATGACATGTCGAGAGTAAAAAAGTTCGCTGCTTGAACAAAAATAAAAATTTTAAATTTATTAAAATTCACATTAATAAAAATAAGAATACTCTGCAATCCTGAGTTACTAAAAAGTATGATTTCTTTGCCTTTTGGTTTTAATAACATATGATTAAATAAAGTAGTAGTCTCATCACTTAATATCACTCCTGAGGCTTTGAGGAGAGATCTCTCCTACTTCAGCACGAACTTACAAAGTGAAGGCTGCTTTTCTTTGTCATGTCATCTAAGTCATGGCCAGGAATAGGAAAGGTATGTTTTTGGTTCTCCATTACATATACAAAACATCTTTTCATGTCCTCTGGAGATTATACCACCAGTTGTATTTTTCTCTACTACTCCTCATGCTGTCATCTACAGATAGCCTGTTCTTCCCCAGAAATTAAAGTCATGCACAGCTCATGTAATCCATACTTATTATTATTCTTAGTGAGTTAAATAATTGTATTGATGAGCTCTTCAAAACCTTAGTCTCTCTCCATCTTTTTACTCCCTCACATCTAGCAAAATCTGGTTTCACCTTGATTTAGTCTTCTGTTCCCATGGAAACACTCCTGTACATCAGTGACTTATTTTCCCCTAGAAATCCAAGTTGTAACCATCTCGCTTTCTCAGTATTACTAAATATCTCCCATCTTTTCAGCTCAGCTTCCCTGGTAGTACCTCAAAATTGAGACTTCATCCCAAGGAGCTTTAGATTTTATCTTTTTGCATGATTCCCTTTCTGTTTTCACTCTCTTTGTTACTCTTATATTTATTTGGTGGTTCATATTTATTCTCACGAGTTTTTAAGCACTTACAACTCTTGTTTCCTCTTCACCACTTGAACTCAAGTACATACATTTTCTGTGTCTAAACTCCATACAACTGAACTTAACTGAAAATAGTCATATAACCGTATTGACAGGACTCTCTTTAAATTCATCACTGCCTAAAAATAATATTATGTGTCCTAAATCAGTATGCTGTTTTAGAATTTGGTATAATTATTTCAGAAATTTGCTTTCAATAAATCCATCCCTATATACTATTCTATCTTTCTTAATTTATTGTGCTCAATATGATGGCTTCCATTGTATTCTTTATTTCCTGACATTTCTGCCTAGACAATTTCCACTTCCTGATCTTTGCACTTTCTATTCTTTCAGACTATAAGGCTCTTTCCCCAATCTGTTCAGAGCTAGCTCTTATTCTGGAGGTCTCAATTCAAATGTCACCTCCTCGGAAAGCCCTTGGATGGAAATCCTATTCAAAGAAAAGCTCCTTTATTACTCTCGGTTACATTGCCCTGTTGGTTCCCTCATTGCACTAATCACAATAATTACCTCCATTTTTTCCCTTTTATTATACCTTTCTACATCTAAAAATTATAGCCCTCAAGAGGAGGATGTTTTTCTGTTTTGTGTTCTACTATACCCTTCGTGTCTAGTATAATGCCTGGCAAAGAGCATGTACACAGGAAAGATTTTTTGATTAATGAATGAATGAATACCAAATGCAGATCACTTGCTAACACTAATTCAGTTTTTTATATGTAAAGAGAGCAGGTAAACATACATGATTTCCAAAGTCTTCTTTGGGGTTTTAGTCTCATCTTTAACCCCTTGACCACAGATTGTGAATATATATGCCACCTGATTAGGTGGGTAGTTGAATCAACTGTTAGTTTGAAGTGTCTATTTGGGCTAGTTCTACCATTTGTCATAGAGATTTCCAGATATAAGGCTATTTTTGATGCTTCCTATAGGTGACTACATCTTCAAAGAGATCTCAGCATGCATAAACAAGAATCATCGGCCGGGTGTGTTGGCTCAAGCCTGTAATCCCAGCACTTTGGGAGGCCAAGGTGGGGGAATCATGAGGTCAGGAGATCGAGACCATCCTGGCTAATATGGTGAAATTCCATCTCTACTAAAAGTACAAAAAAAATTAGCCAGGCGTGGTGGTGGGCGCCTGTAGTCCTAGCTATTCAGGAGGCCGAGGCAGGAGAATGGCTGAACCCACGAAATGGAGCTTGCAGTGAGCCAAGATTGCACTACTGCACTCCAGCCTGGGCGACAGAGCAAGACACCATCAAAAAAAAAAAAAAAAAAAAAAATCAATTATCCAAACCTCTCTGCTCACCTTAGTAGATATATAGCAGCTGTTTGTAATATTAGCTACACACCACATATTCAAAATCTCTATAGGTTCTAGGTTAGTGTTCACAAGAATTTTACACGTTAAAAAAGTTACAATAATCAATTCATTCCTGAGAACTCACTTTAAATTTATTCATCTGCCAAAAACATAATTGGAAAAATCCACTCTGTTACCTTCTTCATGTTCCCATGTAAGACATGGAGTCACAAAGCAAATAGCTTTACATGTAGGTCATACAAAAGTTATTAAAATTCCTGATAGTTTAGATCTTTTGGTAGAGTTTAATACGTATTTCTTTGTTTTTTTCTTTTTTTTTTTTTGAGACGGAGTCTCGCTCTGCCGCCCAGGCTGGAGTGCAGTGGCCGGATCTCAGCTCACTGCAAGCTCCGCCTCCCGGGTTCACGCAATTCTCCTGCCTCAGCCTCCCCAGTAGCTGGGACTACAGGCGCCCGCCACCTCGCCCGGCTAGTTTTTTTTTGTATTTTTAGTAGAGGCGGGGTTTCACCGTGTCAGCCAGGATGGTCTCGATCTCCTGACCTCGTGATCCGCCCGCCTCGGCCTCCCAAAGTGCTGGGATTACAGGCTTGAGCCACCGCGCCCGGCCTCTTTGTTTTTTTCTATTGATGAGATTACAATCAGACAGCAACTAACATAAGCTGTCACAATTTGCATAAACTTTGATTCGTAAGCATAATGTGCTTAAACACAATATCTATGCTATCCTTAGATATTGACATGAAGTTTTCTGGTGAAATGTAGGCAATTATAATTGTGGAAATACAGAGAGAGATCAATTGTTTATAATATGTTGGGTAGGCACAGGTCAGATGTGAATAAGACTCATTATTTTTCTTGTATTCCCACAGGCTCCCTCCAATAAGTGTCTATTGATTCATTCTCCCAGAGCAACTTTCTCCTGCTGACTGATAAGGCATCTCTAGAGTTGGCATCAAACTCTAGTTCATATGAGTTTTATTTAGTTATTTCCTCAACTATTCACTTTACAAATGCTAAGATTATTAACATTTTAATCTATTAAGCAGGTCAGTTATGAAATTTGTGTATCATAATAGAAGTATTCACTTTAAGGATTGCAAACTCAGATTCATGCAGGGTCCAAGTAAATCAAATCACTGAATAAAATTTTTGGAATAAACAAAAATTTAAGATAAAGTAAGCTGACACAACTGTTACTCAACTCCATCTAATTGTTACTCTGAGAGTAGGTAAGTCTGGCATTAACAAATTGTATGATATTTCTGAAAAGCAATTTGAAGTACTGGCACCGTGTGTGTGTGTGTGTGTGTGTGTGTGTGTGTGTGTGTGTGTGTGTGTGTTTTATTTCAGCCCAATTTACAAAGAAAAAAAAGTCTTCTGCAGGCTATATCCATCACTCAGTCTACAGTTATTAATGATTTCAGTATTGTTATTTTTGTAACATTCAAACAATAAATACTAAAATAATATTTAAAATGTCATTTCCTTTACAAAAATTCAATGTACATAGAACTGCTCTGTGTAATAATGTGTACTTTGATGCAATATTTTTCCGTGATACTCACTGTTTTTATTAGAACTATAAAAGCTGTTATGTAGATGTGTAGATCTCAAAAGACATAGACTTACACAAATAAAGTTTTAGCCTTGCATAATATGTACCATTATTTCTTCTTTTGCTTTTAATATGAAGGGTTAAAAATAGAATAAAAGGAAGACGAGTTACTCTAATGAAGAAATTAAGTGGGAGATTGGATTGGACAATATGAGAGAGGAAAGATCCTATGACAGGTGAAATAAGTTGGCTAAACCAGATACAAGTGAGAACTTTTAAAAAGCCCACAAATATGAAGAAATTACAACTCCAAACAATAAATTTCCTAGAGATAGTGACATAGAAGATTGCCTAGTAAATGACCACTTTTCAATAGGAGAGCAGGTTGGAGGGATATTTTGTTTACTGATTACTCTGTTCCTACCAGACAGTTCCTCTTATCACATTTGATCAGAAAAACACAGCAGAAAGAAAACAAAGAAAAGACAATATATTGCTAGATGCTAAAATAGGACATCTGTGATTTCCCAAAACATGTATGGGGTAGTCTATTTGTTTGTTTACAACATTTTAGGGGTCTATACAGTAGAAAATAAAACATTGCTAACCTGGACTATATAACTAAAGGAGATAACTGTAGATAAACAATTAAAATGTGGATTGTGAGCAACTGAAGTGCTTATTACAAATTGAGTCTGTTTGATCAACAGTAGTTAAAAGATTTCTTTCAAAGGACATTCGAAATGGATATTATAAATTGAAGACTATTTGACTAATGCTACCTAAGAATTGCCTCTTGCAAGGACACACATGTTTAAAGAGAGATCAGAGTGCTAAATGCAAAGGATAATGCTATAAGTTACACAGGTCAAACAATGAGGAGGAATTGATAAGGACAATGATGGAAGTTTTCTGTTCTTTCAGAAATTATACTAGATTCATGATTTTGTCTTTTACCTAATGTCAAGGTCATCTTTCTGTTGTAAGCTTATTATATCTGGTTATTATGGATGAAAAAAATGTAACAGAAGAATGTAAGTGAATACACATACAGAAAAATATTAATATTTTATAGGAATTCATATAGATAAAAATTAATTTAGAAACAAATACTTAAACTAGATATTTTGTCTGGAAAAAAATGAAAGAGAAATAATTGCTCAATGGTTAACAGCAGTTTTCTCATTTATATGCTTTTCCTCATTCATAGGTAAAAACTAAGCATGAATAATCCTCACTGTATCATATAATCACAAATAAAAATTTCAACTTTTTAATTTTTTGTGTCAACTTAGCTAGGCCATGGTGCTCGGATATGTGGTCAAACACCAGTACAGATGTTACTGTGAAAGTATTTTTTAAATAAAATTAACTTTAAATCAGTTAAAATTATCAGTAAAGTAGACTGACCTCCATAATGTGGGTGGGCCTAAATCAATCAGTTGATGGTCTTAGTTAAAAACAGATTGATGTACCCTGAATAAGAGGGAATTCTGCCTCTAGACTGTCTTCAGACATGAAGATAGCTCTTCCCTAGGTCTCCAGCCCGTCAGCCTTCTCTGCAGGTTTTGGAATTGCCAGCCCACACACCATGAGGTCTATTCCTTAAAATAAATCTCATTTTCACTATCCATGCAAATATTATTGGTTCTTTTTCTCTGGAAAAAAAAAAAAAACTCTGAAGTATACACTATTTAACATTTCCATTATCAAAAAATAAATATATATATATATACCATGAATTCCTGCAAAGGGCAATTGGAATTTGAAATGAAACACAGTGTCAGTTACATTAACTCGCCAAACAATAAAATATTCAGGTATAAAACTAATTAAATATGTTAAGATCCACGTGAGGAAAGGTAAAAAAAAAAAAAAATCTAATGAAATAAATTAAAGAACAGCTAAATAAATGGAGAGATAGCCCATACTCACAGCTAGAAATATTCAAACTGTCAAGATATCATTCCTTCCCAACATGATACGTGATTCAGTGAAAGCTCAATGAAAATCCCAATAAGATTTTCTTGGATAACAACGAACTCACTCCAAAGATTATACAGAGAGACAAAAGACCCAGAATAGCTAACACAATATTAAAGGAAAACAATAAAGTTGGAAGACTGATGCTACCCTATTTCAAGACTTACTATAAAGCTTCAGCAGTCAAGAGAGTGTGATATTGGTGAAAGAATAGACAAATAGATCAATGGAACAGAATCGAAAGTCCAGAATAGACCACCCAATATATTTAACCTTTGTTTCTTTGACAAAGAAGCAAAGACAATACAATGGAGAGAAGACAGCTTTTTCAACAAATGGTGCTGAAACAATTAGACATTGACATGATAAAAAATAATAATCTAGACACAAACTTTGCATGATTCACAAAACAACTCAAAACAGATTATAGATCTAAACAGAAAATGATAAAATGCCTAAAAGATAACATATCTGAAAAATCTAGTTTATCTTAGGTTTAGATTTTAAATAAACATCAAAGAAATCATCAATAAAATAAAAATTAATATGTTGGACTTCATTAAAACTAAAACCCTCTGCTCTGTGAAAGAAACTGTCAAGAGAATGAAAAGACAAGCCACAAACTGAGAGAAAATATTTTCAAAAAAGAGATGTAATAAAGAACTGTTATTCACAATATAGAAAGAACTCTTAAAACTCAATAGTAAGAAAATGAACAACCTGATTAAAAACCTGAGCAAAAGTTCTGAACACACAACTTACCAAAGAAGATAAACATGTGCACATTGCTCAACATCATATAATATTAGGAAATTGCAAATTAAGACAATGGTAACATAGGTAAGATACAACTACTACACGTTTAATATAATGGTCAAACTCTAAACCAATACAACAGCAAATGTTGGCAAGGATATGAAGCAACAAGGACTCTCATTCATTGCTGATGGGAATGCAAAATGGTGCAGCCACCTTGGAAGCCACTTGGGCAGTGTCTTACAAAACTAGACATATTCTTACCATATAATCCAACAATCTTATTTCTTTCTATATACCCAAATGGGTTGAAAGTTTTGCATCTACACAGAAAACTGTACAAATATGTTTACAGCAGCCTTATTCATAATTGCCCAAACTTGAAAGCAATAAAGATGTCCTTCAGTAAGTGAATGGATAAACTTTGGTATATCCATACAGTGAATTTTATTTAGTGCTAAAATAAAATGAACTTTCAAGCCATGAAAAAAAAAAAATCTGTTTTTTAAGCCATGAAAAAAAATGGAGCATATTACTAAGTCAAAGAATCCAATCAGAAAAAGCTACATACTGTATGATTCCAACTGTATGACACTTGAAAAGGCAAAACTATGGAGACAGTAAAAATATTAGGGAAGTCAGAGCCTGGGGTCAGGGGCAGTGAGAAGGAAGAATGAATAATCAGATCCCAGCGGATTTTGAGGGCAGTGACACTAATTTGTATTATACTATAATGGTGAATATATGTTCAGTATATATTTGGCAAAACCCATAAAGTGTACACCAAGGATGAATCCTAATATGAACCATGTACTGTAGGTGCTAATATATATACATGTAGGTTCGTTGAATGTAAAAAAAAAATGTACTGCTCTGATGAGGAATGTTGATAGGGAGGCTGTGAGTATGGGGAGAAGGTAGAGTTATATGGGAACTCTCTGTATTTTCTGTTTAATTTTTTTATACACCTTAATGTTTTTTTTTTTTTTTTAAATAGTCTATTAAAAATGTCACGGGTCATTAAAAACTCCACTATGAGACTGCAAGTATCTATTCATTTCTTGCCAACTAGATTTGAGAATACAGCCAGCAATGAAAATATGAATTTACATTAAGTCAAAGGATAAAGTAGAATTTTAAAACCAGCTGCCATTACTCACATTATTTATTTATAGGCTATTGTATAATTGCAGAATTGTGCTGAATAAAGACAAATATATTCTCTTTATTGAAGAACTTACAATCCAAAGATCAAATGAAAATTTAGAAACAACCTTATTTGCTCAGGAACATCAAACTAAGCCTTCTAATAGAAGAAGTTAATTCCAAAAGACTTCTTATGTGGACAAGATTTTTTGTCCCATATTTATAATTCTTGCACCTACTTACATATTGAGTAAAACCATACTGTTCTCACTTTGGTCTAAGTGTTGGCCTGTATGGCTTCTTTTCAATTGGTAAATTATAATGGCTCTGTATTTAATGAGTCTAACAATACTAAACAAATGGCATTCAATTACACTCCAAACACTAAATTGCTTTAATTTGGGAAGAAGAATTCCTGGAGTCTCGCTGAACAGTTATCAGTCATTCAGAATTGCTCACCGTAATATAAAAAGTTCTGTGCTTAAAAAATTCAGAAACAGCAGCATTATACAGTTGGAGAGCTCACTAATTCTTCTTCTGGGCATTTACATTTGTCTTATGTGTTCCTATAACTAGTTCTTGGTTGCTTTAGTTTCCCTCTTTTCTTTTTCTGTTTGGGCTAGGTAAGTAGTTTCCCCTAATGTAATTTAAAGCTTAATACATAAATTAAACTCACTTTCCTCTTGAAGATTTTCTGTGGCTTTCTCATTAGAGAAGACAGCTCCACACTCTGGAGCCATAGAATATTATGAGCACACCGAAACTTTTGGACCAGCACTCTCCCTTACCATTTTCCCTTCTAACAGTACTGAGCCACTTCAAAGTTGCCCCAAAGCACCAGCGTTTTATTCCTCTCTGCAGTTGCGCATACTCCTTTTTCCACTTGCAATGTTCTATCCTCCCTCTGCTTGGCTTAATCCCTTGTCAGTTTTGAAAACGGGTCTGTGTGTTCCCTTCACCGGGAAACTCATCTTCGGGGCTTCAAAAGGCTTAAACACTCCATGTACTTCAACCCAGGAGCTTACTCAGATACCATGTATATTTCAAATGATGTTTCTGATTCGTGGTGCCATACTGTAAATTATTATTTTAAAAGATGTCCCCCTTTGAGTGAGTAGGATTTGTGTCTGACTAGATGCTACGTTTTGTTCATCTTTGTACTCCCATCCCCTCACACATTGCCTGCCCTATAACAATTGCCTAAGAAATAATTAGTTTAATGAAATGATACTTATTACTCTATCCCTGACAGAGAGTGGTGTTTTACTTATAATCTAAAATATAGTTGTCTACTGTTTACAAATCAAAGTTTATCCTTGATAAATTAGCATCCTCACCACGCATCCCTATCCCACCCGACCCCTGCCCTCAGCCCCCGAACTCTTTTAACTTGAATAAGAAGCTGTTTTATTACGGCAGTTTTTGCCAGAATAAAAGTGAGTCTAACAGAAGTCAGTCCAACGGAAATGCATTAATGCAGGCTGGATTTGCCTAGACATCAATAAACTCGAAATGCTCCCTGCGGGGCACTTGTAGTGTCAATAAAGGTTCGTAATTACTTGCTCCTTGGAGCATTTTTATAACCGACCCCGTTCGCTGTGCTGCGAGGAGGAAACTCAAGATCTCACAAGTTCTTAACTTCCTAAACTCTAGAGGAAGTATGGTAAACACTGGAGGGAACTTCAGGTTTTTAAGCAAAGATGCTGGTAGTTTTCGTTGCTCTTTTAAGCTGTCAGGCGACAAGCAACTCAGAATTCCCCTTCTTACTTCCGGCGGGAGGGAAGATTGGAATTGGGCCTCATCATTTCTGAGCATGAAAGACCGCTGAAGCTACTGTTCAACCTGAAGGAACAAGGAATTCAACTGGAGAGAAACTCTGGCGACCAGGGAGCTGGGGACGGGCGCATATAGATGAGGGAAATCCTGGTTCCAATACCTTGTCTCATGCTAGAGGTGCCTCCCGACCTACCAGACCACATTAAAGACCGGGACCAAGGCGTGGTACTAACAGAGTAGCAAGCATCTCTTCCACTGACGTCAAGGACCAAAGGATGGAGGAGAGGTACTCAGAGCGAGCGCTTGAACACAGAACTCTTGAAGAGTGTCCCTGCCACCCAATACAAGTACGAAAAATGGTAGGACGGAGGAGAGGTGACAATCAGAGGCTGCATATGTATGTATATATAATTGAGACTTTTGGAGAGGACTTTGTTCTTCCTTCCTCCCCCCCCCCCCCTTTTCTTTCCTTTCCTTCTTTCTTTCCTTCGTTTCTTGGTATCCGAATGTGTGTGGGTGTATTTGCGTTTAAAAGAGAGGTCCGTGGTAGCTGCTTTTTTTTTTTTTTTTTTTTTTTTTTTTTTTTTTTTTTTTTCAGAACCCTGTTTCTCTGCAATGAAGTTTAAGCGGGACTTGAGTTTCCTTGACTTCTGCGTGAGGAGTTTCCAAATGAGAATTAAAGAGAGGAGCATAAATATCCATGAAGTTCCTAATGACACCTCTATCATCACTTGTTTCCTTCAGAATGCTGAGCCAGGGTCGTCGTCCACCACCCATGCAGAGTGGGCTGATCGCCTAACAGGTTCATGCGTGTCTTTCCAGATTGAGCTGTTGGTGGAATAATAAAAGTCTTCTTCCTTCCAACGCCATCCCCACTCCGGCACCCCGTTTCACTCCACCTCGGAGGGCTTGTTTTTGCGTGTGAGGGTGTGTGTTTAGCAAAAGCGATTGAAAGAAGGTACTCCTCTTGCAATCCACCCCTAGCTCTACCCGAAGCATTCCTCGGGCGGGACGCTTTTGTAATCTGTCCCCAGGCGAGGTGCCCTCTCACCTAGATGCGGATAGACTATCTTGGAGCCCCCAGGTCCAGAGAGCTGATGCTTTGATGTCCCAGGAGAGTGTGTGTGGCTCTGTGTGTACATGTGTGTGCGTATGTATGTATGTATATGTGTATGTGCGTGAGCTCGCAGGCGCGTAGCACTGTGAGCTTCCTCTCCCGGCACAGAGCAGGCAGAGCCGGGGACGTTACTCTCCAAGCAGCCTCCGCCCCCTTAGCCCGGTGATTGGCTTTGCGCAGCGTTTATCTCCTAGCAAGAGGGAAGGGCCAGTGACGCCCCCGAACCCAGCTGCAGAAGCTGCCGCCACCTCCAATGCACAAGGTGTCTCATCTGAAAAGAAACCTGAGCCCCAGGGAGGAGGCGCTGAGCGACCCTGGCGCGAACGGGGCGAGAGGTCGCTGGGCAGCGCTCGAGGACAAGAGGGAGCTCGGCCACAGAAGACCCCAGCGATCTGATCCTGGGATCCCGGCTCCAAGCTCTCCTCGCATTTTACAGATTTCAACCCCGCGACTATCTCCCCAAAACGGAGTCTTTATATCAAGAGAAGGTGCCGGAGCTGGGGCAACCAGGACTTTCCCGGGCACCCAAGATGCGCTCCATTAGGAAGAGGTGGACGATCTGCACAATAAGTCTGCTCCTGATCTTTTATAAGACAAAAGAAATAGCAAGAACTGAGGAGCACCAGGAGACGCAACTCATCGGGTAAATGCAAAGCTTCATTTCAGGATATGACAAAAAGTCAAGCCATAAATGAAATGTGAATATAGAAGGTAGAGTGGTGGTTAGGATAGCATGTGTGTGTGTTTGAGCTTGCGTGTGGTTAGTGTCATGAATTAAATAACAAAGGCTGTTGTTGAGATGTGCGTGCTTCTCTAAGCTGTTCCCAGTATGAGTTCAACTTGCTCTGTGCGGTTGTGGTGACAGTTGTGTTGGCCCTGGGTGCTCTCACGCCAAAGGAGAAGTCACTGCAGAAGTGTCAACAAAGAACGTGTGCCCTTGTCCTTTTAATCTGTGGACAGAGAGAGATGTCTTTATTCTCCAAACGGTTGCCTGTTTTATCTGTCCTATCACCTAAGGAGATACTGGAGATAGATCGTTTCTTGAAAGGCTGAAGGTAAAGCTTAGAAAGCAGGAAATAGGTATACTCTGTTTCTCTATTTTTTTTTTCTTTTTGACGTTGGATAGATTAATGTATTATAATTTGCGTTAGAAACTCCAGTACCACTAAGGATACTTCCTTATTTGTTCTTCTATGGGTAAAACGCATGGGCGTCATGGTTACAGTTTTAGAAAGAAACTGGGTACTGTAGCTTCACAGAGACTATATTTCTGCTATTTTTTTTTTTTTTTTAGTTTGTCTAGATGAGTTCAGACTCTCCCCCGCCCCATTAAGTTCTCTAAATATCACACTTCCTTCCACCCGCTGGCCTCTGTGTCTTTGAAGTTTACCCAGGAGGTGGTGCAACTTTGTGTTGCTGACATAGCCTGGAAGCCTTTTTCTGAGGATGTGAACCTGATTGTCAACTCTATTCAAAGTCCTGTTTCGGAAGTCCTCCCTGTTCCGGTTTGGAGGCGTCCTCTATCAGAAACTACACACCAGCAGAGATGCCTGCCCGGTTTATATTTTTATCTGACATTGATTAAAACAAAGAAAACAGTCCTTGCGCGTGTGTGTCTGTGTGTGTGTTTGTGTGTGTATGTGTGATGGGACTGCTAACACACACACATGCTCTTAAACTTCCTGCACTCCATTTCTTGATATTCCTGCTCCCTAGGTAATAAGCATTTATTTAAGTGAGCAAGATGCAGGTTTATCCTTACAGAAGGACTTGCTATTCTGTAGAAAACCAGGATAACAGTAGCACAGTCAATGAGGACTGGAAGAGAATGAAAAAGCTAGCAAGGAATGGACTGGAATGGTCGTTATGCATCAACGAATCTAAACATGGTCTATTCTGAGGGGGTAAAAGAGACCGGTATGAGATCGTTTACACAAGACTGGGTGGCTTGAATATCCAATCTGGCTCAATTGTTAGAAAAGCAGGACTTTGGGCAGGGGCGTGGGCATCCCTTGCAGACCTGTGCTTGCCAGACAGACAAAGGGGTCTTTAGAAAGGTGATGAATGGGCGCGTGGGGCTCCGATGAGAGGCAGAGGCTAGAGCGTGAGGGTCGAGGCTCTTTGTTCCCTCCCGGGCGGTGGGCTAGGAAGATAAGCCTGATCTCAGACAAAGCGGCCAAGGCTCACTAGGGCTCCGAGGGTTCGGGCCCTTGGCTCGGACCCTGGAGAGCAGAAGTGGGCGGGGCGAGTGAGGAGAGGGTCGCCAGATACTGCCGAGGTGTCAGTCTCCGAGCCTCCCTAAACCGTGGCCAGGAAAAGGAACGCGCCTCGAATCCCTGCGGGGGGAGTGGAGCCGGGACACTCCACATTGCACGGGTGTCATTTTTCCTGTGGCCTTTCCTGGACGTCGCCGGCTGGTGGAAGCAGCCCTAGGCGTTAAGGCAGAGGAGGCGGGCACAGGCGCGGCAGTTGAGCTAGCCGGGCTGGGTTTTTGCCCGCATCCTTTTCAAGCTGAGGCAGTTTCCTCCCAGCTTGGCTGAGAAGGCGTTGGGGCAGGCGCTTGAGTTATCCAAACAGGAAGAGAGGCGCGCACCGGGGCTATCCCCCTGCTCCCAGAGCGCTGGCGGCGAGGGGGAAAGAATGAGTGAGAAGACAGGGGCAAGCCTTTATTTCAGGACTCAGGCCCCTTTCGTCCCTCCCCGCCCCCCTCCCTCCCCCCTCTCCCCCCCCACACACACACCAAAGTCACTTTCAACGCTCAGTTGGCAAGTGGCTCCTCCTTCTTAATTAAAACCCGCAATGGCAGTCTGGTGGGGCGAGGCAGAGGGCTGACCGCGAACATCGCGCTTACACCCGTGCCCTGTAGCGTCCTGGCTGCTTTGGCTCTTCCTGAGAGACCGAGACTGTGGATGGAGTTGGAGCTCCAGGAACAATGCGAGGACATCTAGGCTCCCTGAGCACTGTTTCTTTTTTCTCCAGGATGAAAGGTTCAGTGGAAAAGCTTGTGACTCGAGCTCGTTATTTCGTTTCAACTCCCAAATAGCGCTTCTGGTAGAGGAGTTGACTCATGAAACGATCTAATCATCTCATTGACTCTCTTTCTACCCAAGCCACGTGGAGAGGCCAGTTTTGAGTAAACTGGAATGGAGGTTCGACTCCAGATCCCGGTCCAGTATTCAAGTGAGGCAACCAAGGCAGTCTCTGGCCTTTGGGGGGCACTGCGAGCCTTGTGGCTTGGCAGCAGTTTCAAAGAAGGGCCTTCCGTAGTCCTTGAATCTTGCGTCACCACCCCAGATTCATATTTAGCTTTTCTGCTACCATTTTTGCCATACACAGGCAGTTCCTTTATCCTTTCGACCCTTCCCCCGCAACTGAAGGTCCCATCTACAGTTACTATAGTCCCATCATTCCACGCAGACGGAAAAATAGAGAACCAGCACAACCTTCTCACCAACCATCCACACTCTCATATCTCCAAAGGAATACCTGTGGCATGTTTGTTTTGTTTTGTTTTGTTTTTTAAATATATATATAAGGAATTGTTCCAGCATAGGTCAAGTAATGCTTATTGAACATCTAAAATTCATGTTTCCTTCCACGAAAGCCTATTAGTTAATAAAGTTTAAGTCAAAGAGCAGTGAAGGCATTAAGTGGTGTGTTCTTGAGTAACTTTTCTTTCTTAATAGACCTCACAGTTGGCTTATGACTTAACTAGCTCTTTGTGCTCTTTTGGGTATGATTGGAAATGTGTTAATGTAAGGCTCCCACAGGTAAAATATGTAAGCATCCTCATTTAATGAGATAATATATTTGAAAGTGTAACATAGACTTTAATGTGCTATAAATATTTGTTTTGTTAGTCCTTAAATCTTGCTACACACTTGCTACACACTACTTTTCTGGTTGACTACAAATGAGACTAACTTACTTTTCTTATTATCCAGAAATCTCCCTTATAATTTGAGTATGTACTTTAGGTTGTGTTACTAAGTAATCAACAATATGAGTTCTGAAACCTATGATAAAATTGAAAGTGGAAATAAGTATTTTTACTTAGAGTATTACCATTGACAGCAAAGTTAGTTCCAGTTTGTTCTAGGTTGAAACACAACCTCGTGAAATCTAGAATTTGCACTTTACTTCACATTTCACATTTCACAATTCTAATAAAACTCATAAGCAATAAATTAAGGTAGAACCTATCTTTATTTTTAGTTGTTTGACACTTAGGTAATGAAAATACAAAATGGCCTGCTGTGTGTGTTCAGGCTTAGTTTCATGCAAATTCTTTTCTTAAAATGTTTATATTAAAGAGGAAGTTTAACTTAGTCCAAAGGGAACAAAAACATTCAAAAGCCAAGTCATGAAGAGTTTCAGTGGGGTGGAATACGGGGCTTTTGAGACCTAATGCCATGAAGTGAAATTAATCATATGTCTTACGTACTGCAAATCTATTAGAGTAACTTGTGGTGAAGCCTGGAAATATTTGTAGATACTAGGTTGCCTAAAAAGTGATTAATTCCTGCCATTGGTATCACATGGATGATTATCTTAGTGAATTTTTCTTTGCTCCATGTAAACAGGGATCCTTTGTATTATATTGATTTGTGCAGAGTGATTTCTTTGATGTGTTTTGCTCTTTTCCTTGTAAAAGTACGTATTGAATCTTCTTGTAGATGATCCTATGCAATAAATGTTTTCAGTGCAGCTGTTCAAAAGTCATGTCTGATCTGGAAAGAGAAATAAGTAGAGGGGTGGCAACATCCTTCGAGCTTCGCATTCATGGGAAGGAAGAGCCTTTTCTGAGACAGAATGCTACCAAGGTCATGAGTGAAACATCCCATGGGACCCATTTAACTTTATACAGAGGAATTTACTCTAGAGCTTCAGATTGTACTAAGTGGCCTTCTCCCACACTGAGTATAAGAAGTGTGACTAGTTGCAGATATTTTCATTCAAAATTATTTCCAGTGATAAAAGTCTGAAATTTGGCTTATCACCAGCTCAATGAAAGAAATTCAAACAGCAGAGTAAGATGGTAGCATTTTATTCATAGAACACTGATTTAAACTTTTTAAATCTTGGATATTCTGAAAAGGTTTGGAACAACTGAAAACATCATAGCAAACATTCTGCCATGTAAAAATGTATCTGTATTTACATGTCAATGAAGCAATCATCTATAGATTATCTATTTAATTAATTACTTAGTTTTTAGAGACAGGGACTTGTGATGTTACTCAGACTTGTCTCTAACGCCTAGGATCAAGTAATCCTCTCACCTCAGCCTCCTGAGTAGGCACTGCCCACCATACCCTGATTTTCCACACATTTTAAAGAGTGCAAGTCCATGTATATTTTTATTTCTCCTATGAAAGTTTATTGGTGGTGAAAATAATTATTGTAATGATATCAATCTGTGGTTAGAAAAAGAGGACATTGATACATCAATTAATAAGGTGATGATTAGAAATATTTCTTATCCCCAGAAATAGTGATAGTTTGTACCTGAAACCATGTAGTCATATTTCCCAAAGTGTGAATGTTAGCTTCTGTGTATAGCCACATTTTTATTCATAAGTAGTTATTATCATTAGAAATATAATATAAAAATTGACTTCTAGGCCGATGGTCAGTAAAGCACATCCCGTGTTTCCTGGCATCCTAAATGCCCCCTGTAAAGCAATAATTATTTGCCATGCACAGGCATGCAAATGTATCATTTTCATCAGTAGGATAGTTTAAGATACTAATTTTTATAGAATTCTGAATTTCACAGGGAGTAGCAGCCTATGATGCTTTGAACTGCTTCAGATTTAAACTACATGTTTAAAAAAGAATGCAAACCAAAATACCAAACTATAAGGCTTCAGTTACAGAACTCATCCAATAACTGTTACACAGGCAATGTTTCCATTGATACTAGGAGAGGATTGCGTAAAAAAAAAACAAACAACAACAACAACAAAACAAAACAAAAACACAGATTTAGACTTTGTTATGGAGCAAATAGTCATGTTACTTTTTAACTATATTTTGACATTCTAAGAAGTAAAAGGTGATGTAAAGAAATAAATACAAATATTCAAAGGGCTACGGTTACTATTGGTATCCCATAAGAAGTAGCTTTTTGATTTTCTGAGTCTGGGTTTACATTTATAAAGTACAAGAAAATGGTCCATTGAATAATGAATTTATTCAGTTATAAATGTTCTAATGGCATGCATACTATTATAGGTATCTGCCAGCATCATCACTCCCACCACCATCTCAGCTAGTACCATGCCCCATGATATACTAGCTTGACACTATTGGTTGCAGAGAGGTAGTCTTTTTTTTTTTTTTTTTTAATGTAAGAGAAAATGCCAGTAACAATGGCTACTGAATGAGTTTTCTGTCTACTATAATCTCTGTCTCTCCACCAACTGTCAGGGAAGTGACTCATTGTTGAGATGTTTTGAAATCGATGCAATTTTTGAAAAATTACTTTTGCATGCAGAGCCTTGCTTGATCCTCACAAAGCCATGGTATATTAGATAAAGTTATTGTAATTTTCAAGGTAAGGTAAGACCACTATGGCTTAGAAAGAGAGTAGAGTCCAGGAACTCAAGCAAGTCATAGAGTCACAAAGATGCCCAGATCACCTGATAGTCCAAGTTATTCTTGCTTCAAAACAGAAGCCCCTTCTATTATGCATATATGCCTTCTGTAAAAATGAAATTACAGTCTTAGGAATCACAATTATACAGATGGAGGAGCACTGACAAAACATTCTGTCTCTGTTGTCTAAACAGAGCTAGTGAGTGACTAGTAGGAAACAGAGCTTATTTGTTTAATCATATTTTAATTGCCAAATAATAATTGTATATATTTATGGGATACAATGTGAAGTTTCTATACAAGTATACACTGTGTAATGATAAGATCAGGCTAATTAGCATATCCATCACCTCAAAAGCATGTCATTTATTTGTGGTGTGAACATTTAAAATCTCCTGCAGCTACATAAAAATATACAATACAATATTATTAACTATAGTCACTGTGTTGTGCAACAGAACTTATTCCTCCTGTCTAACTGTGAAATTTTGTACCTGTTGACCAATTTCTCCCCATTCCCCACTCCTTCTTCCCTATATTCTGTTATCTACTTCCATGAGTTCCACTGTTTTAGAATCAACATGTAAGTGATATTAAAAGGTATTTGTCTCTCTGTTTTAGACTTATTCACTTCCCATAATGTCCTCTAGGTTCATTCATGTTGGCAGAAATGGCAGGATTTTGTTCTTTTTAAGGGCTGACTAGTACTCCATTGGTATATATAACCACATTTTCTTTATCTATTCCTCTGTTAATGGACACATATATTATTTCTACATCTTGGCTATTGTGAAGAATGCTGCAATGAACTTGGGACTGCAAGCATCTCTTTGACATACTGATTTCAATTCCTTTGGGTATATGCCCAGAGGAGAGATTGCTGAATTATGTAATTCTGTCTTTATGTTTGGTGATTATTTTTCTTCAAGTGCCATATATACCATTTTTTATTCAGAAATTGTTACCTGTAGATTCTTGTTCTAAGAGTCATATTCACTTAATCCTCATAACACCTTTCATCATGCTTGCATATTTCCTTCTAACTTGTAGGGGAAAAAGTATCTAAAATTCATCACCAGTATTAATTCAAATTGTGTACTGTGCTATATAGACAAAATGTTTCTTACTTTCACAAAGCTGGCAATTTTGTTTTGTTTCAGAGATGGTGAATTGTCTTTGAGTCGGTCACTTGTCAATAGCTCTGATAAAATCATTCGAAAGGCTGGCTCTTCAATCTTCCAGCACAATGTAGAAGGTTGGAAAATCAATTTCTCTTTGGTCCTAGAGATAAGGTGAGTTTCTTTACTAAGGCATAATAAATCTCACATCATGTCCTCAAATATGTTGGGCTTAGCAAATTTATATTAAACACCTGATTTATGGTTTAAGTATGAATACTTAAATAAAAGAATGAACCAGCTCTATTTAATGTTGCTCACTGAAGAATATGAAATCATAAAACTGAAACCATTACATAGTCAGAGATTTAAGGATGAATATGTGAGTTTTGAATATAGTGTCTTTATACGAGTGGAATACAATATTCATCAGAGTACTAATATTTAACATACTTCACTCAATTACTCAGGATGGACATATATTTTAAGAATTATCTTTAACTTCCCTATTGAGTCTTCATTCTGCTTTTGGGTTTTCTCAACTAGTTGAAAATTGAGCCTATTACACTCCTATTGTGCTGACGATTATAAATAAATTAGTCTTATCCTGTGAATGAGTATTTCTGTGTGGGCTCATGTTTTAAAAATTGGATAAAAATCAGAAAATAAGCTTTCTAGATTACTGACTTCTTTGTAAGACCAGTCATTTTAGCTGAAACCCACTCTTGAAATCATACTCCATGCCTACATTTATCCAGTATGTAATTTTCTTCTGATATAAACCTGTTACTAATAGGTAACAAGTAGGGTCACACCTTCTCAATTATGGAGGAAACAGGAAGATTGTTTTTTCTCTATAGTTACATTGCATTACTATATTGGTTGGTACCTTTGAATTAAAGCATTTCAGTAAACAAGAACTCACTAAAGTGTGAAAGAACACATTTGTTATATAATAAAATAATCTCAAAGTCAATGATAGCATTAACACACAGATTTTATAGGTGTAGCTTAGTGACTAAGATATAAGGGGCTGATTAATTTTCGTGGGTTTCTACCTACTCATTTCTTGGATTATACCCACCTTTAGTGTAGATTATAAGAAACTTGAAGGAGGAGTCTACTAGTCTATTACACTCATCTTTAGAGTATGCACAGAAATTTCACACAATGTTTTGGAGCAAAGATAATTACAGCATGTTGAAATTTACTTGAACTTATGTCTGGAAATTTTAAAAATATGGGCATCAGGGAGATGCAGGAATAGTATTACTACTTTGGTTTAAAGGTTTGAAATTGACTGGAAAGGGAAACAGGAATCAAATCATGGCAATGTCAAGTGGTGTATATTTGTTTGCTGTTAGTTTGGTGGGAGCTTTCTATATTCATGTGCCTCCTACAAGAATGAATAGATAAGTAGAATCTGATGATAGAGCTCATAAATCAATGACTTCTGGGTAAAATATGGCCAGCAAGCAAAATTTATTTCCACTGGATAAAGAAAAAAGAAACCTTAAAGCCAAGATTAAAAGCCAGGAGGTTTTTTAAATAAAAGTACAGATTTCCATAAACTCTTGAGAAATGGAAAGATTTGAAAACTCTGAATCTGTACTCTTCCTAACATTTAGCTGGTTAAAGCTGACCCTAGCCATGGTCTCTCAAGTTTGACATTTTCATACTTGGAACTCACATCTTTCATGATATCTATCAAGTGCATTCTTCTCTGTCTCATATCCCCATCCTCATATTTGAATTTAGAAACCCTGTGAGAGATGAGATAATCATGAGGAAAAAGCCACAAGATGTGAGACGATGTGGGGTTACAAACACAGATATATTTTGGTTTAGAATGGTGTGAAGGTTCATGTTTCTTGAAGGTACATTGGAAAAAGAGAGAGATAGGTGATTAAATAGCAAAAATTTGATCTGTGAGCAGAAAAATAACTTTCAAATTGGATGAGTTAGCAAGAAAGGGGCCAAATAAGGCTACAGAGATCTGGTAAAGAAACCTGATGGAAGAAAGTAAAATAAAATATTGTAATAGTTTAACTAGCATATCTAGCCATGCTAAATAATGTGTCAGATAACAAAAAATCTATTAAGTAAATTAAATAAGTAATTGGCACTAGTTCAATTATTATATCTGGTAATGCCTTTCCTAATAGCTATATAAAAATCAAATACTATAAATATGCATGAGGCTTTATACATTTTGCTATTAATAACATATTCAAGTGGAGGGTAATAAACCTAAGTTGACCCAGAAGATTCATATTACAACTTTACAAACCAATGAGCATTGCATTCAGGTATTTGAGGGTGATCTATTTTCAATTATAATAGCTGATAATATGAATGAAATGTTAGTACTATATTTGTGTGGTTCTCCTTAACAGATTAAAGAAATAAACAATAAAACAATGAACAAATGTTGAATAATACATACAAGGTTGTCACTTCCTTGAAAGGAAAGGATAATTTGAAAAACCATTATTGTACAATGTACAAAGAGTTCATAAAAATTAGAATTGGCTATAGCAGAAATGACTAGTGAGTATTAATCAGTTTGACACCTGTAATAAAAAATTTAGAATATGAAAGTATCTGACTGTTGGCTTAGTTTTTGCAAATATTTTTAAAAGACATATTGGAAACTAATTATGGACCATTTATTACTATTATTATTATTATTATTTTCTTTCTTCCTCACCTTTCTGGCATTTAAGAATTTCCATATCACTTTGGGTCAGTGATTGGCTGTGGGTAAATTTTAAAAATGTTTTCAAAATTCTACTTTTACATTTTTGTTTATTTTAATTTATTTTCTATTTTACTTTAAGTTCCAGGATGTGTGCAGAACATGCAGGTTTGTTACATAGGTATATATGTGCCATGGTGGTTTGCTGCACCTATCAACCCATCATCTACGTTTTAAACCCTGCATGCATAAAGTATTTGTCCCAATGCTCTCCCTCCCCTTGTCCATTGCCTTACGACAGGCCCAGGTGTGTGATGGTCCCCTCCCTGTGTCCATGTGTTCTCATTGTTCAACTCCCACTTATGAGTAAGAACATAAAGACATTATTTCCAACCAATTTTTATCTTACGTGATTCAACTATGATTATAAATCTTTCAAATTTAAAAATCTTATTAAACTTATGATACTTTTATTATATTCCTAATTTTGTCCACATATTAAAATGTGAAAATAGTTCCTGAGATATATTTTTTTACATTTGTAGATATGATTTTCATCCCTATTACTAGCCCCTTCATTCCCATATGCCTTATATTATTTTCATAAGCACACCAAGAATTGCTTCCTATGTATTCATCAAACAACTGTACTTCTATGGAGTTGTCTATGAGAAATGGTTCCATGTGTTACTTCATTGTACTTTGAGGATTCAAAATATATGGAGTTTATGCATTCTACAGCTAACTTTGCACTCAAAATAATTATCCTAGTTTTAAGGCTTGATATTATTGATAAAAGTTTGTTCTTTATTATTACAAGCTAAGAAATGACATATTTAAGATCCATTAGATGTTGTGAATAAATCTGTGAACATTGTACTGAGAGATTATACAGTCAGGTCCAATACTTGCAACTTGACTTTTTTTCCATATTTGGATTATTTATTTTCTTTTTTTGTTGTTGTTTTTTATATGTTGACTAGAAACCTCAAACAGTGCAAACATGAATTATAGATGTATAGAAATGTACAAATGTACACATCAGGACAGCTTTATCACATCAAAATTAGGAAACAATATTTCAGCTCTTAGTGTCATGATATATCAATGATCTGAAATACATAAAACTTGCAGGTTAACTAAACATAATTGCAAATTTATAGATGCTTAACTGACAAGAAAAATTTTCTTTTGCATACATAGATGTACTTTACAAAAAGGTATACATACAATGTGTATACCATCTTCTACTGGCTTTGATCAATAAGTTACCAGTAGAGTTAATCTCAGGTCACAAAGCTTATTAGTGGCAGTGTCAAGACTCAAACCCAGACCTCCTGACTGAGGAACCAGGACCTTATAAATATTTTTTTTGTTAATAATATATTTTCGTACCCAAATGTATATTATTAAAATTTATCATTATGGAATAAATGATTCTCTTTGCTCTAAAATAACACAAGATATTTTTCATTCAACATTACCAAATGCTGGACCAAATATCAAATGGCAGTCTAGGGTGTAAATTAAACTAAAAATGCTCTTCATCAAGTATTGTGGGACAATTTTGCCTTTTCATTTGCTGTGTTTAAGATTTTTTTTTTTTTTTTTTTTTTTTGAGGGTACTAAGATGGCTTTCCCATAACTGCTAGGTCTTAGAAATCCTAAACAAGATACAGTTAAAGGTTTTATTTTTTCAGCGCTTTAAGGCAAGTTGCCTTGCAAAAATAATCTTTTGAAATAAATAAACAAAATATGTATGTTCTCTCTGTTTTTTTGTAGGCATAATGAAACACTTGGCATTTTTTAATTTTACTTTTTATTTTCTTTTAGTGAACTGTGTCAGTACTAACTTAATTTACAGTGATTTTTCTTGTAGTCAGTGTCTAAAGTTTGCAAAAACTGATCCCTAATATATGTATCATAGCCTAATTTGCTTCTCAACTTGTGATACATTCCACCTATAAGATTTGTCACACATATTTTCTGATATAGTTAACAATGTCATTTAGATTAAATTTTAGTTGCAACTGTGTGCTTATTATTGCCAAGAAACTTACAGAGAAGAGTGGCACTTGGTGATAGCTTAGCTATATTTAACTTTTCACAAGTGAAAACTTGTTACTAAACAATGTTCAGTAAATTCATTTTCTGGGATTCTGCAGTTGCTATTTCAAGTGATAGGTGATGTTGAAAGGGAAGTTCTAGTTGAAAATTCAGTTAAAAGTTTCCGTGTAGAACTCTACTTGTCAGTTCAACAGTCCAAACCAACCTCTCAGTTTAAGGCTGATATTGCCTAACAATAAATAATTTCTATGACTAAGATACTTAGTTTCACTGAAAATGAAACACATTTTCAGATTCCTTCAGTTATCTTTAACGTTAAAATAGTTACTCAATTTAGGTGTTTGCTTATCTTATGAAGCTTCGAAAGTTGCATTATGATCACAAAATGACAGTTAAAGACCTGTGAAGGGTCTTTTTTTGGTTTGTCTGTTCTTTTGAGTCATGCACAGAAAACACAACCCCCTGCTTTGAATATCGGGTAATAACTTGACCACGTACCAGGAAAACTTGTACTGGTAAAGCATGCATATTAAGCATTAGCTTTTGTTGATTCATGTTTCTCTAGATAGAGCATAGATATTAAAGCCAGTTTTCTTTCTACCTCTCTCATTTCTCAAATAATTTTGTTTGACCTGCAGTTAAACAAAAATTTCTATCAATTGTCTTCTTAGCAAAAGCATGTATGTTCTCCTTGGTGACATGGTGTTGTTTCAGTTCAGTGTAAATACAGGAGTTTTCTATGCTTCCAGTGACATTTAGCTAATTATATTTGAATGCATTTTTTTTCATATTTATAGTCTGAACAACAACTAGACTTAGCAAATTCACAAAGCTTTTAATTCTGCATTACATCTACAGTCTAAAAACTGTTTTCACTAGGAGATAAAAAGCCAACCTTTTCTTACCGTTTCCAGAAATTATTAAGCACTTAAGTCATAATATTATTCACTCATAGTAATTACTTTCAGTCTTTCTTGGATCCTAGAAAAGGAATCTTAACTCAGATAACTTCACATATGTAGAAGACCTAAAACAGAAACTAAAAGTTTGGTTCGGGAATAAGAAAACAAAACAAAACAAAAACAAAAACAAAAACAAAAAACCCAGAGTCACTAAAGTTTACCTCTTTTACTTTTTACTTTGTAAAATAGCGAATTCTGAGTTTTGCCTAAACTTTTTGTGTTTTTATATTTTGATTCGTCTATGTGAGTTGGTAGTCATTTTTGTTTTGAAATCACTTTTACTATTTTTACTGCTTCAATTGAAAAAAATACTGGCGAGCCTATAACAACATTGGAAAAACATGTAATTAAAATCTGCATTTCGTAATTATTTATCTTATTAAGCATTAGTTTCTTCTAAGAGTTAGACAATATGATGTCTTTCAAAACTTTGCTTAACTCTTATAGTTCTCCTTTTAAATCATTTTTCCCTAAGAGTAAATAAAGTAAAGAGATTTAATTATACTCAGGAACTTTTTTTTTTTTTTTTTTTTTTTTTTTTTTTTTTTTTTTTTTGAGACAGAGTCTCACTCTGCCAGGCTGGAGTGCAGTGGCGCGATCTGGGCTCACTGCAAGCTCCGCCTCCAGGGTTCACGCCATTCTCCTGCCTCAGCCTCCCGAGTAGCTGGGACTACAGGCGCCCACCACTACGCCCGGCTAATTTTTTTGTATTTTTAGTACAGACGGGGTTTCACTGTGTTAGCCAGGATGGTCTCGATCTCCTGACCTCGTGATCTGCCCGCCTCAGCCTCCCAAAGTGCTGGGATTACAGGCGTGAGCCACCGCGCCTGGCTATACTCAGGAACTTAAAAGACATGTTTTACATTATTTTTGCAACTAACTTGTCTGTAACACAGCAAAGGTGCTGTTATTGGAAAGTCCCTTTTGATGTTAGTTGACTAGCATGTAAGTGTTAACTTTTTTGACCATTTCCCGTTTGGATTTCCAAGCTACAGAGTCTTTTTTCACACCAGGACTACTAATCTACTCGCTGTAAGCTTGCAAACATGCCACTTCTTGGTAGCGTACATCTTCAAATAGCTCTACAGCAACCCATTTAAATTATATTCAAAGAAAAACGATAACACCATCTAGCTTGATGATTTAACCACATCCGTGTAGTCTCTATTTTAGAGCCAGCCTTGTCATTTACACAGGAAATGAGAAATTTCTGTTGAAGTACAGGTGTCAGATATTAATTATTCACCAGACAAATAAGTGGTACTCAATAAATATATACAAAAGTCTCTGCATATTGACACTTTTGGTGCTAGTTGTTAACTTTTGTGAAAAATCATTAAGTGCTTGACATAAACACTTTTGCAGTTTCTATAATACATAAGCCCTAGGGTTTCTTATTTAAAATATAATTATCTTCTTATATAACCTGGACTTTGCTAAGATAAACTGTTATGGTGTGTCAGTGGTATTTCTATCAAATTTTGTGATTTCATTTGTAGAGTATTATATAGGCTTTCCTGTACAAACTCTACTGCTTTTAACCTGATATTCAGAATATTTGGGAAAAAATCATAAAATTATTTTTTCAACTAGCTGATGGACATATTTCTTGTTTATAAAATCAGAGCAGAGTTTTTCAATCACTTGGTTTTCTAATTAGAACAAATATTAAACTGGAACCTATTTAGAGCAAATACAAATAAAGACAACAAAAGAAAAGATATGAGTTACTTTCCTCCCTTCTTTGCTAATCATGCTTATGCCTTCTGAGTTAGAGAATTACTCTTTTGATGGAGTCAAGGGGTAAGGTTATATTCTGCTCTCAGTAATAAAATTTACTAATTGTGATGAACTTAAAAAGTAAGAGCAGTAGAGGAAAAAATGTGTCCATCATATCTTAAATGTTAAAATAATGCCATTATTGTTATTACTTTGAAAATATAAGCTTGCACTAACAGCACTTTAGTAAATAATATCCAATTTCCAACCTAGGTGTAGAGTTTTCTTAAATTGTTTCTTGCTGTTATTATGTTGTATATCCCCTATTATGTTGGATACCCCTAGAATCAAACAATTCCAGACTTTTGTAGACCAGGTTCATAATTTGAGCTAAACACAACCCCCTGCTTTGAATATCAGGTAATAACTTGACCACATAGTAGGAAAACTTGTACTGGTAAAGCATGCATATTAAGCATTAGATTTTGTTGATTCATGTTTCTCTAGAGCTGAGATGTTAAAGCCATATATATATATGTGTGTGTGTGTGTGTGTGTGTGTGTGTATACACATGTGTGTGTGTGTGTGTGTATATATATATACACTTTTTTTTTCCTTAAAACCTACTAGGGTCCCGGACTCTTCCCTTCTTGTTAGTTCCAGGTATAAATAACCTCATCCAGTGATTTCTTCTGCTCACTGTTCTTAAGCCTTCGAACTCTCCTCTAAGTACTCTGACCTATCCTTCCCTCCTCTCAATTTAATGGCAGCTACCCTTAAGTCATTTGAATCTATGGACTTATATGGGAAGGCAATATCCCTTTTGCTGCCGGGATGGCTCCAATTTATAGTGGTATCTCTTGCTAATTGGGGTTACAGAAACATTTAAAAGGTCCCAATCAATAGACTCTCACACAGTTCAGATTACAGGCACTGCTAGATATGTATTCTCTTTTATCTCAGCCTGCAAGTTAGTTGGCTATTTTATGCCTGACTTCACCTCTTTTAGTGCCTTGCTAAAAGGAGAAACTAACATAAACCAACATACAGACACATTTTAAACAATTATCTAAGAACAACATATTTATTAGATGTATGGCACAACTTCCCAATTATTGCAGACAGCATTTGTATCAGGTGCTTTTCTATATCATGCCAAGGATCATCAGTTCTCCAGCCAGCCATATATATGTATAGTATAATAATTATACATATATAGGATGTATATATATATGTGTGTATATATATAAAAAAATCATTTTCCATCATCTACCTAAGCATATGCATATATTTATGTTCATGTAGCTCTCAATCTGTTATCAATTTATATATTAGGTATGGGTTGGCTAAGTATCGACCAAAAAAGTAACTTTAAAATTTAGTGGCCAAACAAGTAGGAAATTTCTTTATTTCTCACATAAACTCATATGATCCACTCATATCCTATTTAATTAAGAAAACTAACTTGCATGACCCAGCTGAGCTCTACTTGGGTTTTGAGACTTGATGAGCATCCATGTGACCAGGTAAAACTTAGAAGGTTCAAATATTAGAAGGAAAAAGAGAATAAAGGAAACTAAGGAACAATTAGCTACCTCTGCCACACACAGTCCAATGTTCTATCTATTCATTTTGTCTTTGAAGTATCCATCTTACTTCCTGGACTCTTGATCTTAGAGAAAAAGTTGCATATATATTTATTGCTATAGTTTTAATTCTTCTTTAGATAATTATAATATACATATCATATGTATAAATGTATATAAGTTTGAGAAGTTCATTCCTTTTAATAGCATTAACTGTGATACAATCAAAACAATCTCAAATTATTTCTCTCCACCTTAACTAGATGATATTAAACAACATTTATGACTATCAAAATAGGCTGAAGCTAGCAGAATAACTATTCAAAGTCAAGTCATGGCAACTGTGTTCTACTTAATATACCAATTTTTCTATATATTTTGATAATTGGAGTACTTTTTATAACTCCACAAATAGATGTATATACTATATCTATGTACACAGTCATGAAGAATCTGTGCAAATGATTTTTAAAATTTTATTTCTTATAGAATCAACTTAATTCATTGGTTTAATCACCACCTAAGATTCATAGCTTACCGATTTGGTAATCTAAGATTAATAGTTTGCCAATTTGTATTTCTTCTTATGTTACTTTTTAAATGACACCACCAGTTCTTGGATATGCTGATGGTAATATAAAAACTTTGCTTGTATTTCAAACACAGGAAGAACATACTTCGTTTCTTAGATGCAGAACGAGATGTCTCAGTGGTCAAGAGCAGTTTTAAGCCTGGTGATGTCATACACTATGTGCTTGATAGGCGCCGGACACTAAATATTTCTCATGATCTACATAGCCTCCTACCTGAAGTTTCACCAATGAAGAATCGCAGGTTTAAGACCTGTGCTGTTGTTGGAAATTCTGGCATTCTGCTAGACAGTGAATGTGGAAAGGAGATTGACAGTCACAATTTTGTAATAAGGTGAGTTTTCTTCTGTTTTTTGAGATTGTAAGTTTTTCAAAGACATTTTACTTGGGGATGGAAAACTGTTAGAAAATTTCAAAGTACTACTAAAAGCTCAAACAAATATTTGTCTATGATATCCTTTTCTGTGTAACATTTAAATTATATTTACCCTGGAAGAGAATATTATAATTATTGCATAGTTGAAAGAAAAAGTGATCTCATCACAGCAACAAGATTCACACAGCTTTTTTTGGTGAGGGGGGAGGCAAATGGCAATTTTATTAAATTTAATATTCCACACAAACTTTTTTCTTAGTATCTCTTCTTCATATTCTATAGTTTTGTGTGATTGTATTTGGTGTATAAAGATTATCAATATTACTATGGAATGATGTAATAGATTTATGTTAATGTTACTTTTTATTAATAATTATCTAAGAGATAGTAAGAACATAGTTTAACAAGTTTATATTTGATATCCTGAGCCATATTTCTTTAATTTCTCTTTATATGTGATATTTGTGTATGTTAGTATGTTTGAGTTTTATGGTTTTCTTACATAATTAAGCATGCATGTTTGTTTTTCATTAATGGTTAAAAGACATTTGATGAATTGTGTGTTTGATTAATCTATTAACTGAAAAAACTCAACAGTAGAAATGGAATTATAATCACATCATAAATGTAAGCAGTTTTTAATGGTCAATTTTTATATCTGTACAGTTTTTTTGGATTGTTTTAGTTCCTTAGAAAAATTAGCTAAATGAATGAAACATGGATATTGAAATATGAAATAGTACAATTTAAAGATGGAAGAAAAGTATGCTGAGTTGACATGTTGAAAAACACAGTCTCTTGAAGATATGCTGGAATATATTATTTTTGAATATTTTGAATATTTTTTGAATATTTTTGAAATAAAGTCTTAAAAGGAAAGATAACTAATTATGTATGTATTAAATCATAAATAGGCAACTACTTTAAAAAAAAAAAAGTCATGAAAAATCACACCCAAGCATTATCAAGTGAAGAAAATGCGTAACAGCAAATAAAACTGCAAACATTTTTCCTTATTATCTTTCCTTTTCTCTCTTGGGTGCAGGGTCAGAGATTAATGTGAAATCAATTTAGCCTTTTAAAACTTGAACTCTTACACTAATTAGACTATGAGAGAAACCTTGTGAACAAGTAGATATAAACAAAGACAATTGTATAGAAAGAGGATGTAAAAAATTTGATGAGGGAATGGCAATGGAAGTGGAAATCAGGAGCTTCAAATGTTGAAGTCTATGCAAAATATAGCTGTGAAAAAATGTAAGGCCTCTAGAATTTCTGATGTGACTAAATCATAAGGTAGGTAAAATAAAGAAGTAACGATGTCAAGGCATAATCAAAATTGTTGCAATGTAAGGATTTCAGCAATCACAATAGGGAATTTTGAAAGGTGATAATACTGAAGGAAAGTAGAGTCTAAATGACTTCTTATTTCTGCATCCCTCTAAACTTTGACACTGGGGGCCAAGTTGTTAGATTTAGCCCCAGCTGTGACTCTGAAATGAAGACTGCTTTTACATGTGGGTAATGTTAGAGGCCTGATGACAGTAGTCCCCAAAGTTTACGTCATTTCCTTATTGCTTCCTGATCTGGCTTTGTTACTCCAGTTTCTATTGACTGGGATTTTGCATTATTCCAATTCCTAAACTACTGAGTTCTTATCTCATGTGGAATTGTGTGTCCAATAAGTAGGTTCCTACACTCTGTCTTAAGAGTGGCTGGTGACCAACCTTGCTTTATACTACCACCTTTCATTTTCACTTTTCCTGCCTTCAATTTCTAGAAGTTATACAGCCTGCACTATATCTCACTTCCTTGTAATTGGCTATGGCAAGCCTATAGGTTTCCAGATTTCTGGGATGTGGTCAACCTGTGAATAAAATTCTGATCTCAAAAAATCTTTCTGTCCACCCCTCTTATTCTAAAATTGAAGACTATTTTCTCTTTTACTGGCCAAGCAACAACTGGCCACTTGATAGTATTGCTTTCACAATTCTACTATGGACTACTGGACATTTAGATCACTACTAAGCTACTCTGGTGCTACTTCAGCAAAATGCCTAGAACTTGATATTGTACATATACTTTCTCTTCCTTTTATGTTTTAGGCACGTAATTTCATGCCTACTTTTTAGATTTAAAACCCTATAATCTGCCGTATACTAATGCACTCCAACTTCAATTTGGAATATTCTTTGATCATTCCTATAGTAACCCAACTCCAGTGATGTTCAGTAAACTGGTTTAACTGTTTTTACCCCATATTCTGTGACTCCTAGATTCTTTATCTACCTTATTACTAACTATCAGATGAATTTGAATGTCTGTTCTCAGTTTCTTGTCCTCTATTGTCAATCAACAGATCTACTTTTCTAGCAGAATATCATTAGCACTTCCTTAAGTGGTCCGTTTTCATGCTGTTTATGAGGGCATACCTGAGACTGGGAAGAAAAAGAGGTTGAATTGGACTTACAGTTCCACATGGCTGGGAGGCTTCAGAATCATGGTGGGAGGTAAAAGGCACTTCTTACATGGCAGCAGCAAGAGAAAATGAGGGAGATGCAAAAGCAGAAACCCATGATAAATCCATCAGATCTCGTAAGACTTGTTCACTACCATGAGAACAGTATGGGGAAAACTGTCCCCATTATTCAAATTATCTCCCACCAGTCTCTCCTACAATACATGGGGATTATGGGAGTACAATTTGAGATGAGATTTAGGTGGGGACACAGCCAAACCATATCATTCCACCCCAGCCCCTCCAAATCTCATGTCCTCACATTTCAAAACCAATCATGCCTTCCCAACAGTCCCTCAAAGTCTTGACTCATTTCAGAATTAACCCAAAAGTCCACAGTCCAAAGTTCCATCTGAGACAAGGCAAGTCCCTTATGCCTATGAGCCTGTAAAATCAAAAGCAAGCTAGTTCCTAGATACGATGGGAGTACAGTTATTGGGTAAATACAGCCATTCTAAATGGGAGAAATTGGCCAAAGCAAAAAGGTTACAGGGCCCATGCCAGTCCAAAATCCAGTGGGGCAGTCAAATTTTAAAGCTCCAAAATGATCTCTTTTGATGCCAGGTCTCATGTCTAGGTCACGCTGATGCAAGAGAGGGTTTCCCATGGTCTTGGGCAGCTCAGTCCCTGTGACTTTGCAGGATATACCTTCCCATCTAGTTTCTTTCACGTGCTAGCATTGAGTGCAGTTTTTCCAGGCAAAGGGTGCAAGCTGTCTGTGGATCTACCATTCTGGGGTCTGAAGGATGGTGGCCCTCTTCTCACAGCTCTGCTAGGCAGTGCCCCAGTAGGGATTGTGTAGGGGGGTGCTCCAACCTCACATTTCCCTTTCACACTGCCCTTGCAGAGGTTATCTATGAGCACCCCACCCCTGCAGCAAACTTCTGCCTAGGCATCTAGGCATTTCCATACATTTTCAGAAATCTAGGCCCAGGTTCCCAAACCCGAATTCTTCAGTTCTGTGCACTCACAGGCTCAACACCAAACGGGAGCTGCAAAGGCTTGGAGCTTACACCCTCTGAAGCCACAGCCTGAGCTCTACATTGGCCCCTTTCAGCCATGGCTGGAGCAGCTGGGATGCAGTGCACCAAGTCCCTAGGCTGCATACAGGGATCCTAGGCCCAGCCCATGATACCATTTTCTCCTAGGTCTCCAGGTCTGTGATGGGAGGGGCTGCTGTGAAGACCTCTGACATGCCTTGGAGATATTTTCCCCATTGTCTTAGGGATTAACATTCGGCTCCTCATTACTTACGAAAAACTCTGCAACCAGCTTGAATTTCTCCCCAGAAAATGGGTTTTTCTTTTCCATCACATTGTCAGGCTGCAAATTTTCCAAACTTTTATTTTATTCAGTTTCCCTTATAAAACTGAGTGCCTTTAACACCACCCAAGTCACCTCTTGAATGCTTTACTGCTTAGAAATTTCTTCTGCCAGATACCCTAAATCATTTCTCTCAAGTTCAAAGCTCCACGAATCTCTAGGGCAGGGGCAAAATGCCACCAGTCTTTTTGCTAAAACATAAAAAGAGTCACCTTTGCTCCAGTTCCCAACAAGTTCCTCATCTCCATCTGAGACCACCTCAGCCTGGACCTTATTATCCATATTGCTATCAGGCTTTTGGTCAATGCCATTCCACAGTCTCTAGGAAGTTTCAAACTTTCCCACATTTTCCTGTCTTGTTCTGAGCCCTCCAGACTGTTCCAACCTCTGCCTGTTACACAGTTCCAAAGTAGCTTTCACATTTTGAGGTATTTTTTTCAGAAACACCTCACTCTACTGGTACTAATTTACTGTATTAGTTTGTATTCATGCTGCTGATAAAGACATACCCGAGACTGGGAAGAAAAAGAGGTCTAATTGGACTTACAATTCCACATGGCTGGAGAGACCTCAGAATCATGGCGGGAGGTGGAGGTAAAAGGCCCTTCTTACATGATGGTGGCAAGAAAAACTGGGGAAGATGCAAAAGCGGAAACCCCTGATAAAACCATCAGATCTCATGAGACTTGCTCACTACCATGAGAACGTTGTGGGTGAAGCCATCCCCATGATTCAAATTATCTACCACCAGGACCCTCCAACAATACATGGGAATTATGGGAATACTATTCAAGATGAGATTTGGGTGGGGACCCAGCTGAACTATATCAAGTGAGAACCTCATGGAGTCAACAGTTGTATTTTGACCTTATACTTTTTCTGCATGCAATGTGTGCTTTACTTTCTTTCAAATTTCATGAGTATTATAAAATATATATACATCCAAACTTTAAAAGGTAAAATTCCTTGCCTAGATAACTAGTAATATTAACTAGTGTGAAAAAAATTCTTTTAAAGCTTTGAGAATAATGTTGAAATAGTTAACAAACTAGAATTTTCTCTTATTGGTAGTTTCCAGGCGCTTTCTCTTCCCAGAGAACAGATGACCTCAGATGAACTAAAATGAGAGGTATTATATAAGAATATACGCCACACAAAATACTAACTTTCTCAATTCAAAGTAGACTTATCTCTATACTTTGTAATACAAGAGTTCTTTGACAATTCAAACAGAGTTGATAAACTTAAAAAACAAGACAGGCTTGCTGTAGTTTTAATTTATATTTTTGAATTTGGAACATCACCGTGGATTTTTCAAACGCATTTCTGTAAATCTACAACCTACTTCAGTCTACCTCCCATTGTTGGTGACTTTCCTACATGAGTCTTACCTGCATACAAAATCAGAAATTTTAGAGTGGAGCAAGAATCTGCATCTTTGAAAAGCATATATATGGGGAGTTGACACTTAATTCACTATAAGGTAGAAGTTTAGTGAATGTAGATATATGTGTTTTATGTATATCTAACTCACATAACTAAGTCTTAGAGTGTCAGATTCATATACACACCCACAGGCACATACAAATATCATATTTAATTATTGTATGGTAAATATGAATGAGAAAAATTGAAATTAGTATAAAAGTGCCTTGACCCCTTTTTCTTCTTAGCATTATATCACCAATTAATCAGCAAATTCTGTAGATATTACCTTCAAAATATATCGGGAGTCAAATGATTTATCATAACGTCCACTGCTGTCACCCTGGTAAAAGCCAACATCATCTCTTGATTAGAATTCTCCAATAGTTCCCTAACTGATGTGCCTGGTTGCATTCTTGCTTCCTGTCCCCAAAGCCAAAGTCACTCTTTATCATGAAACAGCTTCTTACCACACTCTATAAAGTACTAATATCTTGCCAGTAACAATAAATGAGGTAATCTGAAGCTTCAGGGACAGACGATGTTCCTGCCAGTCATTTTCCCTGAAACCCTCTTTCCCACATACCTATGGGTGGTTTTACCCCCCATTTGGGGGAAAGGATGAGGGTCTATGCTTGTACAGAATATCCTCTGCAAGTCTTCCCTGACTGTAATATCAGAAACACTCCCTACCACTATCACCATCTTTCTCACTATCTCTTTACCCTTCCATTTATGTATTTATTTTTGCATTGTATGTTTATTTCTTTATTGTTTATCTTTTCAACTAGAATATGCAAGACCAGTTTTGCCTGCATTTAATCATTTTTTAATCTCAGACCCTGGCGAAGAGTCTGACATATTTATATATTCCATAAATATTTGCTAGAGGTAAGCGAGAAGGCATGTAGTAAGAAAGAAAGGAAGTAAGGGAGGGAAGGAGGAAGGAAGTAAAGGAGAGAGGGAGGGAGAGGAGCGAGAAAAGTGTTCTATCAAGGTCTTCCATCATCCATTCCACCTTGCATGAATGATAATCCCTTATATAATCTTCAGTATTACCATAATAATGTACTTGGTTGTCTGGGATGAGTGGCTGTCACATCATCTCATCCAAAACTACAGCTCATCTAGTCATCATCTCCTCTAAAACCTTAGGCGACCAAGTTTCAGAGCAGGATGCAAATTCTTCCTACAGTAAATGCAGAAGCTATCTTACTCTGTCTTTCATAGAGTAATATATATTGGGCATCTGTTGCTTGCCTTTTAGCCCACCATCTCACCAAGCAAAACATGAGGATCTCTGCTTTGAGTGCCTCTTCATTTTCTCATATTAGCATAGTTTTAAACTTACAGTATATAGTTATAATTCCAAATGTATAAAATGTATCTTATGAAACAATTGGCATGAAGTTGAATTTACATAAACTCAGTGTCTTACAACCTAGAGAAATGTTGTAGGGTAGAGGCTACTTTACATGTGCACATCTGAAATCTTTTTGTAACTAGTTTTGTTTTTCTAAATTATCGTCATCTCTATTATATTATTCCTTTAAAGATACAACATCTCTATTATTTCTTTAAAGATAAAACATTCCTTTATATTTTATTTAAAGATGATAATAAACTTGAGGGCAAATCTATTGGGCTATATAAATTCAAAATTTATGAGTTTAATTTTCAAGAAAAAATTCTAAACCTTTCTCTATAAACTTGCAATGCAGAAATGAGTTGAATAGCCATAGAACTTACTGATTTGTGCTTGAAAATTAGTAAATAGCAGAGTACACTTAGAACTAGGAGTTTAGGAGTCTCTTGATATTTTTAGCAGCTATGATTATTTTTAAAAAACTATTTAATAAGAACTAAATAGTGACCAATTCAAGTTCATAATTGTATTCCAGACTTATCAAGAAGTATAGAAAGGTAAAGATAAGCATCTTAATGAAGGCACAGAAATTATCACCGTGATCATTTTTTATTTTTTCTATGTTTTTACTACTTTCCAAAAATAGAGGTTAGAATGTTGTAGATTGAATTATTTGCTAGGGCTATACTGTCTTTCACGGAGTAAGGGATTACAGATTTGGCATCTGTTGTTTGCATTTTGCCTCACCATCTCACCAAGTAAAACATGTGGCACTGCTTACCACATAATCTAATCTACAATATTCTACAACAAAATTTCTGATTTACCACAAAAAAATCAGATTTTCTAATGAACATTTTCGAATGTATCTACATTTTAGAAACAATATCTACAGAAAAATCTTTTGTTACTTAATAGCTAGCTGAGAAATTCATTCGCTTGAGTTTAATTTTATCATTTTATTATGAAATTGTATGTGATCACTTACTGTATTCTACAGTGTTTAATTGTGGAGATATTTGAAAAGTTTTCTCAGTACCTATGAGCTGAAAAATATATTCCTTTATTGTAGGAAGCAATAAGCAAAACACTGATAGTTGGTCATTATTAAGTAGTTGGTGTTTGTATCAAAGTTCAATTAGCACTTAAGAGTCATCATTACGAACAAAAAATGAGCAAAAGTAATGCCTGGGAATAAAAACTTTGCAGCCCAGCACAATGGCTCATGTCTGTAATCCCAGCACTTTGGGAGGCTGAGGTAGGCGGATCACCTGAGGTCCGGAGTTCGAGACCAACCTCAGCCTGACCAACATGGAGAAATCACATCTCTTCTAAAAATACAAAATTAGCTAGGTGTGTTGGTGCATGCCTGTAATCCTAGCTACTTGGGAGGCTGAGGTAGGAGAATCTTTTGAACCCGGGAGACTGATGCTACGATCAGAGATCACTCCCTTGCACCCTTGTACTCCAGCCTAGGTAACAAGAGTGAAACTCCATTAAAAAATAAATAAATAACTTTGTCACTTCTGAATAAAGATTGTCACTACTTGCCAAGAGGCATGCAACCTCATTTTTCTCATTTTATTTATTAGGCCACTCCTAAGAATATATTCTTCAAACCATCAAGCCGAAAAATGAGGTGCTATATCTGGCAATATTAATGATGAACCAAACTGTCCCAGCGCTTAAACTCCCTGTAAGTTAGATCCTTTTCAAAGGTTCATTAATAGTGATCTGAATATCTGAAATCAAGTCATTATTTGAGGCATAGTAAAGAAGGAAGAGTAAAACAGAATCCAATGCCAACCAGTTTTCCCAAAGACAGAAGTTAATTTCAGCTCACAAATGCCAATTTGTAATTGATAGCTGGAGAGTGTGACCGTAAGTAATTTAAATATAGAGTATATGAAACAAAAATCGGAGACTATTTTGGTAATAATTTTAATAATAGAAGCTCTCCAAAATCACGTGTAAGTGTTCAACCGATAGATTTTGGATTATTTCTTCTGGTACTACCTTTTCCCTTAGTATGATATCTATTTTCTATTTTGAAGGTCATATCGTGCTACCTCTTAACATTCTTAGATTTATAATAACCCTTGAAAATACAAAATTCTAATCTGACTTATGAACATAAACAAACCAGTCACTTCATTGTGGACACAAGATCTTCAATGACCTGTTGTCATACCAGACTTCCATTCTTCCTTACAACTCTTGTTCCTCTTGCTGCCTTCTGACTCATTATTTGTGTAACAAATACATTTCCTTCCCCAAGTGTGTGTGTAGCCCTTTGTTACTACAAATGTGTCTCCTCTACTGTAGAAGGTACGGAGAATTTTTGCTTCAAATTTAATCAATCCTCATTATTCTTCCTTGAAATAGTTTCCTAGCCACATTGAACTGGTTAAAATTATTACAAAATTTTAGTAATAATTTTTAGGATCTCTAGAATTTTTTATTATGCTGGAGATGTGTATGTATCTGCGTAGCTGTAGACCCAATTGATTCGTTGGATGGTTGGTTTTATAGTCTGTGTTTCCAGTTTTTTGTTTCTTACTTTTCCTTTAACATAGTAAGTTTGTTGAAAGAGAGAGGGAGAGATAAATTATACCTGGTCTACTTGCAGTGGTCACTAATTAGTGCAGTAACTCCTTAAGGCTAAGATTTACCCAGGTATTATACTCAAGTTGACCTCTAACTTTATAAACCAAGATAGTCTCTTAGTGGAGGTTTGTATCATTAATTAATCAATTAGGTTAAATAATGGTTTTAGTGGGGTATTTCAAAAAAAGGGAGTCCTGGTCAATATCATTACATGATGCTTAAAGTTAAAAAAAAAAAAAAAAAAACAGATAAAAATAGGAAAATAAATTAAAACTCAATTTTCATTGCCTACTGAGTGACTCAACATTGAACTAATTTCTAAAATTTAGGTCTCATGTACATATATACCTAAATAACAGAAAAATAATCATAAGAGTAAAATTCTTATTTCTTAACAAAAATGTCTAAAACCAAAATTTACGTAAGAATTTTAAATACACTGCGATCAATGTTTTTGTATGTGAAACCCTAAAAACACCTAGTGTTTTTACAAGATTCCTGAAATAGCAAATGCCATGTTTCAAGGAAAGAAGATTGGCTAAGATAGAAAAACAAAGGAAGCCAGTCATTGACTAGGTTAAAGATATCTTCTTGTCCTACAGTTCCCTCTCATAAGAAAGGTTTGTAAAAAATGATAACGTCCTCGTAATATTAAGATTTAATCATATGATTATAGACAAGCAAAATTTTGACAAATTTGGTTGGGCATTGATGTGCCATTTAAAATATACCATTTCTCACCTGTTTGAGAAAACAAGCAAATGGGAGCATAAGAGAAAATATTGTTTTGATATTATTCCTTAGACCTATCTCTTCAAAGATTGATAGGAATTCTGAATACCCTCAATGCGCTATCTTAAAACTGCAGAAAATGATGATTTTCCCCTATGGGATTCTGTACAAAAGAATGTTCATTTACATATATAATTCAATCTCTCATATTCTCTTTTTCATCTCTGGGATAATTTATTTTATCCTTCAAATAACATCTGTATTTCTGGTATTGTTAAGTACAGAGGAGTATAGTTTTAGGCTTTATATATTTGTTTTAATAACCTAATAAGAGAAAAATTCCAAATAATCAGTTGACTAATGCTACACTTCTAATATCAATAGTAATGATGTGTGCAGAAGAAGTTAAACTATACGTGATTTTAAAATTGTAAAACACTACTTGATACTACTGCTTTTAACATTAGTAAATTTAGGAACCTGTAGAACTAGTTCCCTAAAATTTGTCTCAACCGGAGTCCATTTTAATGAAAAGTCTATCAACTGAAATACATTGGTTGTATATTTTTCTTGTAAACATTTAAAGAGAAAATTACCTTCTAAAAGATAAACATTAAGTTTATTTTATCAAAGGAACTAACACTTGTTACATTATTTTATCTATACAATAACATTTCATGAGTACCAACCAAGAGCCAGTCATGAACAGTCCCAATTACAGAAATGAACATCTACATTCATTCTTTTTGTTTTTTGCCATGAGGACTTTTCCCATTTATTTTATCTATTAATTTCAGGGGACTTTTAAGGTATTAATTAACATGTTAAATATGTTCTTCCAGAGGTCATCCTTAATACAAAACAAAACCTCCTAAAAAGTTATGAAATTAGCTACATTATCTTGCAAGATACTCATATTATGAGTATTCCAATTCAAAGGATCTAGAATTTTACAACAAAGTGATATAAATAAGAATGTAAAACAAAATCTATTATACAAAGTCAAGAGCAGAAAATCAACTCTAGAGAAACTATAACAGCAATGAGATTTCTTATGTTATGTTGTTCAAGAGTATTACATTTATCCTATCTGGTTATACACCACAGAAGATGTCCAGCTACCAATACAATGAATGCATCAAAACATTTGTAAATGACTACACCTTAATAGGGGACAAAGTTAAACACAAGCATCTGTTAAACATACGTTTAGCAGTAGAATATTATCTCTAAAAGCACCACATTGAAAGATTTTCGATCGGAATCTTTAAAAAATGTTTTGAAAATATTATCTTAGGTACACTGGAGAGTGTTTCTTTTTTATTTTATTTTTTATACATTCATTCTTAAAGGACAACTGGTGCCGTGTGGGGTGAGGAATAATCACTACAATTCAGAATCTCCAAAGACACATAATACATTTAAAATATTTGACTATGGCCAGGTTTATTATTTCCAATAATGCAGAGGACTAATAGAATGTTTGAAAGAGAAGTTAAGGTATGCTTCCAATGCTGAATGAAGTGTTCCCACTCAGAACTTTATCTGAAGTCTTTGAGATATTTCAGGATAACTAATTAGGTTACTAATCTTTAGATATTACACATAATAAATTTTAAGAAGAAATCATTAGTAACTTTAAAGTTTTAGTTAAGTGCCATAAGCTGTCTGACATTCTGCTACACACCAACCAGAACACCGCCAACATCTACATATCTTATATGATTAACTATTAACAGACTCAGTCATCATCATAAGGGGCTGAAAAATATTCAACTGACTAAAACCATGGCGGTTTCTACCATACCTGTACTGTAGAATACTTTGACCCACTTTGAGATTTTACATACAGTTCATGGGATAGTCTATTACCATATCTGAGCGGAATTTAACTTAAATAACCCTTTTTAATGCCACAAAAAGTGGAATAATGATGAGTAGAATCTTTATTAAGTTAAATAAAAACTGGTAAGCATTAGAAAAATTGTCCAATTGATATATATTTTTTTAATTTTGCACTTGGATTGTCTAATGTGCTAAATACCATATAAACATAGAGATAGATAGACGATAAACAGAGATAACAGATAGAAGCTGGGCACAGTGGCTCATACCTGTTATCCCAGCACTTTGTGAGGCCTAGGTGGGAAGACTGCTTGATTCCAGGAGTTTGAGAACAGCCTTGGCAACATGATGAAACTCCATCTCTACAAAAAATTTAAAAAATTAGCCAGGTGTAGTGGTATGTGCCTGTAGTCTCAGCTACTCGGGAGACTGAGGTGAGAGGACCACTTGACCCCAGGAGGTTGAGGCTACAGTGAGCCATGATGGTGTCCTACAAAATCCTTGCCTCAAGTTTACCACCACCATGTATACTTATTTATCGAAAAGTGTGCTGTAAAATTTCAAGAATTGAGAGTTTGAAAGATTACACATATCATTTATATATCACCATAGGTAAAGGAACACAAGTTTAGAAAGATTCCCTCATACAATCTGTATAAATTGTCTTTTGAAACTTTTCTTAGGTTCTTTCTCTTTGAGTAGTTTTGAAATTAATGTAATAGCGCCTATCTTACATTAAGGAATTTAATTTGTTGGTTGTGAAAATTGTTTTGAATTTTGCAAAGCAATCTTTAAAGTGCTTTTAAATTTTTTCTCTAGTTATCTTTCAAGTTTTTACATAATCTACTCTCATGAGTATCTACAAAAAAGCATATTCTAATATTTGTATTAGCTATACTCAATAAATTCACAACAGTGGTTTTCAATAAAAATATTCATATATTTCCTAATAGTGATTTTGAGTGATGACAAAGAGCAAAGTCTCATTTCATCGCTCCTAGTCTCCTCTTTCCCCACCTTTGTTGGAAAAGTGGTGGTAAATTCTTTCCTTTCTCTGGGCTAGCTGTGGATTGTAGAAACTCTCAAGCAGCACTTCAGTACTGGTTCCTCACAGAAAAGAAACCTTGTTTCCCCTTGGTAACAAGAAAATCTGGCCCTGCACTGTCTTTGGTGTTACATGGTGGACTCTGAGGGAGGCAATGATTAACAATTGCAATTGGCACCTAATATTCTTTAACCATGAAATACCACTCCTTACTTTGTTTAAACAAAGATGCTAGAGGTAGTGAGTCTTTCTAGAGACAGTCAGAAATCAATTAAGAGCTACAAAACACTTTCTTTTGCCACTTTTGGCTAATTAGTTGGAATTTCTAACTTAAGTTTCTTTATTTACTTATTTCTTTCTGCTTACCTTTTCTCCATTCTGTCTTCTCATCTTCCCTCTAGATTAAATCACTATCTTCTATTTACTCCTTTTTAATTTCTTAACCAACATCTTCAGTCCCTTTCCTGCAACTTCTGCTCTCCTTGACTGCTTTCCTCCTAATTTCTTCTTGGTACATATTTTCTCCTTAAAATCAAAAACAGCAATAAGATATCAATTGAGAGAGCCACTTAAATGTGTATGTATTTATGTAAGTAAATCCTTGCTACTCAAAGTGTGGTCTTAGATGACCAGCATTATCACCTGGAAGCTTGTTAGAACTACAGAATATCAGAACTTGCACCTGGTCTGCTGAGTCAGCATGTGCATTTGATTACAGTGCCCAGGTGATTCTTATGTGCATTAAGGTTTGAGATGTGCTGGCCTAAACAATATGCCTTAGGCACGTTGGAGCTCCCACTATGTCTGACTTTTTTTAGCCTATATCTTTAGGACCTAGCACCAAGATTGGTATACTGAGGTTGGTCAACAGGTACAAAATTACAGTTAGACAGTTTAGTCCATTCTCGCTTTGCTAATAAGTAAATACCAAAGACTGGGTAATTTATAAAGAAAAGAGTCTTGACTCACAATTCCATATGGTTGGCAGGCCTCAGGAAACTTACAGTAATGGTGGAAAGCACCTCTTCACAGGGTGGCAGGAAATAATGAGTGCCCAGCAAAGAGGGAAGCCCCTTATAAAACCATCAGATCTCTTGAGAAGTCACTCACTATCACAAGAACAGGATGGAGGAAACTCCCTCCATGAATCAACTATCTCTATCTGGTTCCTCTCATGACACCTGAGGGTTATGAGAAATACAATTCAAGATGAGATTTGAGTTGGGAGACAGCTAAATCCTATCAGACAAAAAGGATAAATTATGATGTCTATTACACAGTAGGATGACTATAGAAAGTTACAATGTATTGTATATTTCAAGATAGGTACAAGAAAAATTTTTGAATGTTATCACCAGAAAGAAATGAAAAAAATGTTTAAAGTGATGAATATGGTAATTACTTTGATTTGATTGTTTTATAACCTACACATGCATTAAAACATCACACTGCACCCTGTAAATATATAGGATTATGATGTGTCAATTATAAACAAAAAATAAAGAGTGAATACTTTTTTTTAAAAAAGAATATAACTGCCAAGAAAAACCTGATACATTGAGGTATATATAATGTATTTATTGAATGGATAAATGAATGAGAAAATTAATGTAGGAGTTGAGGAAATTTTGGTTTGTATCTGCTGCCAGAGTTTTTAACACACTGAATTTCAACATTAGTACATAAGATAAAGCATATATAAAGATAATTTAAAACTTTACAAGAAAATACAGAACTATGAAGAGTGGTATAGTGAAATGTTCTAAAGATTAGGAATCAGAAAACCTGGGTTCCTATTAATTACTATAAGTGTAATATTAGAAAACCATCAGTATTTTCATTGTTCAGTGAGGTCAATAATAATAGGCCTGTTAACAGCAGAGTGATTTTCTCACTTATCAGATGAGAACATAGTAAAGAAAAGCACAAACTGTAAAATGAACCTGATAATAAGTGATGCTAAAGGACGTCTTGTTTAAGTTCATTGTCATAGGTAAAACTTAAAATTGGCATTGCATTTTCTAACAGCCATGGCTAAAAGGGAAGCCTGATGACTAGAGATGCAAATTATCATTGTCTGATATGAATAAGAAGACAAACTTTCCCTGGTACAATGCTGGTACAATGCGTTTTTATAACTCAATCAATTCTTTATTCTCCACTGGTGGATAATTTACAACAAGCTTTAAATCACCTTCTTGACCTTCTTTGAATGCTAACTCTTTTATAAGAAAATAGACTTTTCGGGAACAGAAAAAATATCTTTTCCTTTTCTACATGTTCACAATGAATAGCCTTAAGGCTTTTTTAAATTTTTTTTATTTTTTTATTATACTTCAAGTTCTATGGTACATGTGCACAACGTGCAGGTTTGTTACATATGTATACTTGTGCCATGTCGGTGTGTTGCACCCATCAACTCGTCAGCACCCATCAACTCTTCATTTACATCAGGTATAACTCCCAATGCCATCCCTCTCCGCTCCCCGCTCCCCATAATAGGCCCCGGTGTGTGATGTTCCCCTTCCCGAGTCCAAGTGATCTCATTGTTCAGTTCCCACTTATGAGTGAGAACATGCAGTGTTTGGTTTTCTGTTCTTGCGATAGTTTGCTGAGAATGATGGCTTCCAGCTGCATCCATGTCCCTACAAAGGACACGAATTCATCCTTTTTGATGGCTGCATAGTATTCCATGGTGTATATGTGCCATATTTTCTTAATCCAGTCTGTCATTGATGGACATTTGGGATGATTCCAAGTCTTTGCTATTGTGAATAGTGCCACAATAAACATACGTGTGCATGTGTCTTTATAGCAGCATGATTTATAATCCTTTGGGTATATACCAGGTAATGAGATGGCTGGGTCATATGGTATTTCTAGTTCTAGATCCTTGAGAAATTGCCATACTGTTTTAAACAATGGTTGAACCAGCTAACAATCTCACCAACAGTGTAAAAATGTTCCTATTTCTCCACATCCTCTCCAGCACCTGTTGTTTCCTGACTTTTTAGTGATTGTCATTCTAACTGGTATGAGATGGTATCTTATTGTGGTTTTGATTTGCATTTCTCTGATGGCCAGTGATGACAAGCATTTTTTCATGTATCTGTTGACGGTAGGCATGTCTTCTTTTGAGAAATGTCTGTTCATATCCTTTGCCCACTTTTTGATGGGGTTGTTTGTTTTTTTCTTGTGAATTTGTTTGAGTTCTTTGTAGGTTCTGGATATTAGCCCTTTGTCAGATGAGTAGATTGCAAAAATTTTCTCCCATTCTGTAGGTTGCCTGTTCACTCTGATAGTAGTTTCTTTTGCTGTGCAGAAGCTCTTTAGTTTAATTAGATCCAATTTGTCAATTATAGCTTTTGTTGTCATTGCTTTTGGTGTTTTAGACACGAAGTCCTTGCCCAAGCCTATGTCCTGAATGGTATTACCTAGGTTTTCTTCTAGGATTTTAATGGTTTTAGGCCTGACATTTAAGTCTCTAATCCATCTTGAATTAATTTTCTTATAAGGAGTAAAGAAAGCATCCAGTTTCAGCTTTCTACTTATGGCTAGCCAATTTTCCCAGCACCATTTATTAAATAGGGAATCCTTTCCCCATTTCTTGCTTTTCTCAAGTTTGTGAAAGATCAGATAGCTGTAGATGTGTGGTATTATTTCTGAGGGCTCTGTTCTGTTCCATTGGTCTATATCTCTGTTTTGGTACCAGTACCATGCTGTTTTGGTTACTGTAGCCTTGTAGTATAGTTTGAAGTCAGGTAGCATGATGCCTCCAGCTTTGTTCTTTTGGGTTAGGATTGTCTTGGCAATGCTGGCTCTTTTTTGGTTCCATATGAACTTTAAAGTAGTTTTTTCCGATTCTGTGAAGAAACTCATTGGTAGCTAATGGGGATGGCATTGAATCTATAAATTACCTTGGGCAGTATGACCATTTTCCCAATATTGATTCTTTCTATCCATGAGCATGGTATGTTCTTCCATTTGTTTGTGTCCTCTTTTATTTCACTGAGCAGTGGTTTGTAGTTCTCCTTGAAGAGGTCATTTACATCCCTTGTAAGTTAGATTCCTAGGTATTTTATTCTCTTTGAAGCTATTGTGAATGGAAGTTCATTCATGATTTGGCTCTCTGTTTGTCTGTTACTGGTGTATAAGAATGCTTGTGATTTTTGCACATTGATTTTGTATCCCGAGACATTGCTGAAGTTGCTTATCATCTTAAGGAGATTTTGGGCTGAGACAATGGGGTTTTCTAAATATACAATCATGTCATCTGCAAACAGGGACAATTTAACTTCTTTTTTTTGTAACTGAATACCCTTTATTTCTTTCTCTTGCCTGATTGCCCTAGGCAGAGCTTCCAACACTATGTTGAATAGGAGTGGTGATAGAGGGCATCCCTGTCTTGTGCCAGTTTTCAAAGGGAATGCTTCCAGTTTTTGCCCATTCGGTATGATATTGGCTGTGGGTTTGTCATAAATAGCTCTTATGATTTTGAGATACGTTCCATCAATACCAAATTTATTGAGAGTTTTCAGCATGAAGGGCTGTTGAATTTTGTCAAAGGCCTTTTCTGCATCTATTGAGATAATCATGTGTTTTTTGTCTTTGGTTCTGTTTATATGCTGGATTATGTTTATTGATTTGCGTATGTAGAACCAGCCTTGCACCCCAGGGATGAAGCCCACTTGATCATGGTGGATAAGCTTTTTGATGTGCTGCTGTGCTGGATCCGGTTTGCCAGTATTTTATTGAGTATTTTTGCATCGATGTTCATCAGGGATATTGGTCTAAAATTCTCTTTTATTGTGTGTGTCTCTGCCAGGCTTTGCTATCAGGATGATGTTGGCTTCAAAAAAATCAGTTAGGGAGAATTCTCTCTTTTTCTATTGATTGGAATTGTTTCAGAAGGAATGGTACCAGCTCCTCCTTGTACCTCTGGTAGAATTCAGCTGTGAATCCATCTGGTCCTGGACTTTTTTTGGTTGGTAGGCTATTAATTATTGCCTCAATTTCAGAGCCTGCTATTGGTCTATTCAGGGATTCAACTTCTTCCTGGGTTAGTTTTGGGAGAGTGTAAGTGTCCAGGAAATTATCCATTTCTTCTAGGTTTTCTACTTTATTTGCATAGAGGTGTTTATAGTATTCTCTGATGGTGGTTTGTATTTCTGTGGGGTCAGTGGTGATATCCCCTTTATCACTTTTTATTGCATTTATTTGATTCTTCTCTCTTTTCTTCTTTATTAGTCTTGCTAGCGGTCTATCAATTTTGTTGATCTTTTCAAAAACCCAGCTCCTGGATTCATTGATTTTTTGGAGGGTTTTTTGTGTCTCTATCTCCTTCAGTTCTGTTCTGATCTTAGAAGGAGAAATAAAATCCTTTACAGACAAGCAAATGCTTAGAGATTTTGTCACCACTAGGCCTGCCCTACAAGAGATCCTGAAGGAAGCACTAAACATGGAAAGGAACAACTGGTCCCAGCCATTGCAAAAACATGCCAAAATGTAAAGACCATCAATGCTAGGAAGAAACTGCAACAACTAACGAGCAAAATAACCAGCTAATATCACAACGACAGGATCAAGTTCATGCATAACAATATTTAACTTAAATGTAAATGGACTAAATGATCCAATTAAAAGACACAGACTGGCAAATTGGATAAAGAGTCAAGACCCATCAGTTTGCTGTATTCAGGAGACCCATCTCACATGCAGAGACACACATAGGCTCAAAATAAAGGGATGGAGGAAGATCTACCAAGCAAATGAAGAACAGAAAAAAGCAGGAGTTGCAATCCTAGTCTCTGATAAAACAGACTTTAAACCATCAAAGATCAAAAGTGACAAAGAAGGCCATTACATAATGGTAAAGGGATCAATTCAACAGGAAGAGCTAACTATCCTAAATATATATGTGTCCAATATAGGAGCACCCAGATTCATAAAGCAAGTCCTTAGAGACTTACAAAGAGACTTAGACTCCCATACAATAATAATGGAAGACTTCAACACCCCACTGTCAACATTAGACAGATCAACGAGACAGAAAGTTAACAAGGATATCCCGGAATTGAACTCAACTCTGCACCAAGCGGACCTAATAGACATCTACGGAACTCTCCACCCCAAATCAATGGAATATACATACTTCTCAGCACCACATCGCACCTATTCTAAAATTGACCACATGGTTGGAAGTAAAGCACTCCTCAGCAAATGTAAAAGAACAGAAATTATAACAAACTGTCTCTCAGACCACAGTGCAATCAAACTAGAACTCAGGAATAAGAAAATCAATCAAAATCTCTCAACTACATGGAAACTGAACAACCTGCTCCTGAATGACTACTGGGTATGTAACGAAATAAAGGCAGAAATAAAGATGTTCTTGAAACCAATGAGAACAAAGATACAACATACCAGAATCTCTGGGACACATTTAAAGCAGTGTGTAGAGGGAAATTTATAGCACTAAATGCCCACAAGAGAAAGCTGGAAAGATCTAAAATTGACACCCTAACATCACAATTAAAAGAACTAGAGAAGCAAGAGCAAACACATTCAAAAGCTAGCAGCAGGCAAGAAATAACTAAGATCAGGCCTTAAGGCTTTATCCTTCTATCTCACAAAGGATATGTATTTCCTTAACTCAAACAGGAAATAGCGAACAACTAAATCCATGATAGAGAGCTAAGTCTAGGGCACTAGAATGATTTTTTAAAAAATTACTACTAAAAAAAATAACGACTTATAGTTTAGGAATAGTAACATTGCTTATCTAATATTTGCTACACACATTTTCTCCAGTAGTTTTGCTTAATACCTTGTTCATGTTTTTTATCTATGAAATTTTATAATTTATATAAAACTAAATTGTGATTTTTGTTTATTGATTTTAAATGCAAAATTTGTGTTATATGTAGAAACATGATTTATATGTTGTTCTAATTATGATGTTTAAAATTTAACTTAAAACTACACATGAAATATGAAATATAAATTGTGATGAGAGGTACAGTTCTTTTTTTCTAATTCTGTCACTCCTCACACAGACATTATTTTATCTACAAGTAAAAATTTTTAAAAATGGAAATGATGACCATAAACTATCTAAAATTTTAAAACGTTTTAAATTTTCACCCATTTTCTAAAGCAAAGATTGTAAACAATTTTTCATATATAAGTCTAACAAAGATTTTTAAAATGTTTACTAGTCAGTGAAAAGTTACATTGATGTTGGCATTCCCATAAAATGCATTTGGAAATGTAAACTGTAAACAGCTTTTCCAAAAATCAAGTTAATGATGTCTTCCAAAGTCTTATAAATAAAATTAAATCATTGTACATCTGAATAATTATTCAAAATGTGAAGAAGAGGAATCTGAGGCAATGGGACCTGTAAGCACACAGACAAATACTTTCCATGATCTTAAGATGAGACTATTCACAATAGCAAAGACTTGGAACCAACCCAAATGTCCATCAATGATAGAAAGGATTAAGAAAATGTAGCACATACGCACCATGGAATATTATGCAGCCATCAAATAGGATGAGTTCATGTCCTTTGTAGGGACATGGATGAAACTGGAAACCATCATTCTGAGCAAACTATCACACGGACAGAAAACCAAACACTGCATGTTCTCACTCATAGGTGGGAATTGAACAATGAGAACACTTGGACACAGGGTGGGGAACATCACACACCAGGGCCAGTCATGGTGTGGGAGGGGGAGGGAGAGCATTAGGAAAAATACCTAAAGTAAATGACGAGTTAATGGGTGCAGCACACCAACATGGCACATGTATACATATGTCACAAACCTGCATGTTGTGCACGTGTACCCTAGAACTTAAAGTATAATAATAAAAAAAAAGATAAGACAGAATTTGAGACCACCCTCTTGTTAGGTTCATAATGAACGTTCAAGGGGAAATGCCAAGACATGCTGACTTTAAATGATGAAGGATCATTACATCATGTTAAGAATTTGCATGGAATCTTACAGTCCAAGAGGGACCGCTGGAGTTTGTTGTTATGTTGGTTTGCTTTTTTGCTTGTTTGTTTGAGTTTTGTTGTCATTGTTATAAACAGAAGAGAAAAATACTGAGAAGTATAGAAACATGAACATATTAACACTTGGAAAGACCATAATAATAAACAGATAAAAAAGTATATGAAAGAGAAGGCACCCTAAATGAGGAAGATATTAGAGGAGGAAAAAAGTGATGACATTCAGATCATAGCAGTAAGTAAGATGATAACACCTAGTGCTGATGGTATGATTGCTATTAATGTGAAATATTATCGTTATCATTCCTCTTTGACATGAAATGGACATTAGCAAATGGTCAGTAGATCTATCCTTCCACAGATTTTCAAAATACAGCTACAGTTTTTGGTTTAAAGTACTTGTTATTTTTCAACTATCATATTTATCTGTAAATAAGACATAGGTAAAAAAAATGTACTCCAAAGCCAAACACAGATACACTTGTCAGTGCCTATTGTTTCCAGTTATGTGTAATTATAACTTTCACCTTCCTTATAATTGTTCTCCACTTCTTCATTCAGTGCTTTATCAGAAAGTTCAGATACAAATATAAAGAGCAAGTTTCGACTTTTCAGATGATCATACTCTGATGAAGGAAGTAAATTGTTACACTAACAATGTCCAAATTGCTTTATTAAAGGTACTCACAGAACTAGCCACTGATGATAAGGCAAAGGCAGGACATAAGCTCTCATTATTATTATGTGTAGCTTTACTAACTTATTAAAGACGTCAATCCCTGGACAAGTAACAAAATATGTCAGAGTTTAATACATAGTAGAATATAGATAACAGTAAGTACTTTTACACCAGAGCAGTGGAAACAATCAATTTGGCCTGGGAAATTAGGTAAAGCATTGAAATGGATATTAATCATTGGTTTTTAAGAACAAATACGACTTTTTCAGGCTTAAGACTAGGGTGTCTTAGGGAGGGAGGTAGTTTCAGGCAGAGACATCAACATAAATAAAGGAACACAAATAAACAAAGACATAGGGAGTCTGATAATATTTGAATCTAAGATAGGCAATAGGATGTATAAAACAAAAATTCTGAGTAGGGGAGGGAATAGTTGTGGAAGATCCAATTCGGAATCTTGACTGAAATTAATGAAGATGTTTGGTTAGGTTCATAACATGATTAAATGTACATTGTAAACATCAAAACACTATCTCTGAAACAGAGAATTGATAAAGTTGACAGTCCTTGTGGCAAGCAGCTGGTTACAGCAGTGTCTTTTAATATCTTTTCACAAAGATGATTAGTAATAGAATCGATTTTATATCATGATTTACTCCTCGTATTGTTTTCCCGACTGTGGCTACTAACCATGCACACATATATGGAAGTCTTCAACAAATTTTCTTAAAATGATGTTCAAGGAACACTGTCATTTTCTGTTATAATCCATTCTATCCTTTTTTACTCTTTCAAAATTAGCGATCAATGAGCACACAATTAATTCATGATCTACCAATGAATCTAGTTAATTGTTTGAAAAATAATAAGGATATTATTACAATACTAGTTCAAAGAAACATGGTGGTGCCTCAGCTGAGAATGTATCAGTAAGAACGTAGGAGAGGAAATATATTCAGGGGAAATTCTGAGAGGAATTTTTAGGGCTTTGTAATGAATCAGATACAGAGGATAAGAACATTATGGGGATCAGGCATTACAACTAAGTCAAAGTATGAACCTGTTAAAATAGAGCTTGAGAATGATCCCCTTATAATAAGTATGGTGTAATAAACGTGAAATTGTCTTGGCATACCTTATGATATCAGAAATTGAAACATTCATTTTTATACACTCATAATATTTTTCCCAATGCTTGATTGGTATTAGAATGCCTACATATTTTGAGCATTAAGCCGACTGTCTTTTTGGGACTCAGTATTGAATAAATAATATATAATAAGTTAAAAATAATTTTCAACCTTGGGTTATACTTTCAAAAAGATATTTATAAGAATGACAAGTGAATATGTTATTAAGGTTTTTTGTTTATTTAAACAAGAAAGTTAAATGTCAAAGTGACATTTCTGTGGCAATTTGATGATATAATCACTAAGAGTTAGATATTTTTCCTACAACCCCTCTAATGTACCCATTGTACATACTTTATCAACAGCATGAATTGCAAAGGGAAAAATTATAGTTTTTCTACCTTAGTTTTCTATCATGGGTGATTACAGTATCAACCATAGCAAATGTTGTTTCCTTCTTTTAAGTGTACAACATAATTTTAAAGGACTTAAGTACTATGCTGAATCAGTTCTTTTGTTAAACAGTAGTAACTGCTGCAACCACAGACCAGTGGAGTAGTTTTACTGATTATTTTGGCAAGAATGTGTCATGATACATATATCTTGAGAATTCTCACTTGGTTCTCCAATCCCTAATTTTAAATATCCTAATTACAAACTTTTCTCAAAATTTTATTTTGTAATACACAGGGAATCTTTCAACAACTCATATTTTTTCCTTGCATTCCTTCAGGCAAATAGAAATTACACCTCTTTTTAATTACAAAGGCAGAATTTTGAGGGTATACCTAGTATTAATTCTATGTGCAATTTTAAGAAACATATTTATGATTCAAATATATTTTAGTCGACTACCATAAATACATTCATATTCACTTTCATGAAAAAAAGAAAACAATCATATGCTGATTCTTAATGGTCTGTGATAAATGGTGAAATTAATATGTCATATTTAAATTACTTTGACAATTCATGTAGTGTAACAGCAAGTTCCCAACAATGCTCATGAAGTTTAATGATGTATTTTTCACATCTATGTATATTTTTATTTGGCCCAGGTGTTAAAAAAAAGTTTGAGTGTAGAATCACATGTAGACTGCTTGGTTTTGAACCCTGGCTCTAGCACTTACAAACCAATGACGTTAGTCTGGTCACCCATCCTCTGTGTTTGTGCTTCAGGTTACTAATCTGTAAAGTATATATAATTGTAGTACTATTTATTTGCGTCCTTATGAGGTTAAATGTTTAAATTTATGTATATGTGTGTGTGTGAAATTTAGAAGAGGTCCTGGCATTTTTAAAGTCCTTTTCAAGTGTTAAAACAAAAACAAAGATGTCTTTGTAACATTTCATTGAAGAAAATTTTTTGCATAGTAATTCTTCTTATTATTATTATTTTTGAGACGGAGTCTCGCTCTGTCTCCCTGGCTGGAGGGCAGTGGCGCGATCTCCGCTCACTGTAAGCTCCGCCTCCCGGGTTCCCGCTATTCTCCTGCCTCAGCCTCCCGAGTAGCAGGGACTACAGGCGCCGGCAACCGTGCCCGGTTAATTTTTTGTATTTTTAGTAGAGACGGGGTTTCACCGTGGTCTTGATCTCCTGACCTTGTGATCCGCCTGCCTCGGCCTCCCAAAGTGCTGGGATTACAGGCGTGAGCCACCGCGCCCGGCCCGCATAGTAATTATTTTTACTTACACAAACATCTTTCAGTTTACTCTTTGAAAGTAAATATGTGTGTTATATGTGATGGAAAAATGTGAACCTTAAACAGTTAATCAAGATATAGCACGTTTAACTTCAAATATTTCCATTCATTTTAGCAAATATTTTACACATCTTATTTCTTATTTCTCCTATGTTTTGGGCTTTGACTGATAGGCCCTGGAAACATAAAGAGAAAAGAGATATGTCTAAGGAATCCATATTCTGGTAGAAGAAACTAACATAACTATGTAATTAATCCACAGTGTGATAAATTCAGTGAGAGACAGACAGACACTAGGTTAACATTGTGCCAATGAATACAAGACAACACTTAGTAAAACCAGTGTTAAAATGACATAATCTAAGGCTTGGTTCTTAATTCTGAAGGCACTGAGAATTACTATTGGCCATGCCCATGTGTCCTCAAGCTTAAGGGACAAGCTTATGCTTTCTAAAGCAGACTGAGATTCCAGAACACTAGATTTTAAATTTCATTCACTGGAAGTCTCAACAAACAGAATTATCATAATCAGTAAATGCGCATGTATGATTGGAGGAGTATGAGACTAAAGATTGTAAGACCATTTAAATTATAACAAAAATCTAAGCAAGGTATAACTAAAATTGGACAGTGGCAAGAAGAATAAATAGGAAGTGTCATATTTGGGTGGTAAGAAGAGTATATATAAGGCAGAATTTGGTGACCAAGAAGATATGGGGAATACAATGGGGAGAAAGATGTAAAAAGTCTCTGAGATGCTTGTATTTTGGTAACAGTAGAAGTAATAGTGGCATAGTATTAGAAAATAAAGAAAAAAGAAGTTTATGGAAGAGAAAAGAGAACACTACAGGTAATGACTTTCATTGTAAACATGCTGATTTGAAGTATCGTTGGGATAATAACTGAGGAGTTCAGTAACTGATTGAAACCCAGATAGGTGTTAGAGTTGGAGATAAAGATTTCCTTAACCATGCTAAGTGAAGGATGGGAGTAGTTGCGCTCCTGCAAGAGGTGAGGTGTGAATTGAGAGATGATATGGCTAGTAACAAAAATCTAGAAAATGCCAACAAGGAAAAATTAAGAATAAGGAGTGATCAATTGGACATTTTTTGCCTTTTTTTTTAACTATTCAGTATCTGACAATTTCTTGTTATTTAAGGAGAACCTGTAAATATATAGAAAGGGGACCTGCTATCCACTACAAAAGCAAAAATTGATCAATATTTTCATTTCTCTCTGCCTAGCAGCACGGGAACAGAAATGTGGTCAAAACTAGTTTAACCACATTGTCCTAATTATGACTTTGGCTGGTGAAATGTGGGGTAAGAAAACTGGGTTTACTAGAAGTTCAGAGTTCCCTGATAGTGAGAAATCACGGTGTCCCTGACAGGGAATTAACCCATTGTTTGGGGGCTATGATCTTTTTAGTGATTCTGTGGTCTAGCCAGGTTTCCAATAAATCACTTTTTTCTAAGTTAAGCCAGAGTTGGTTTCTGGGAGTTGGGTATGGACAAGAACAGAACAGAAACAAAGGAAATAGACACTATGCAAATGTCACAAGAAGTCATATTAAATAACAAACATTATGATAGTTGGTTGCTTTGTGGGATGCAATTTTTAAAATATAGTATTCAGTTATGTGTATGTTATGTGTCACTGATATTGCCATGTGCTTTGTACTGCATTTAATAAATGAGAGAACTTTACAAAATGATTACTGAACACCTAATATGAGATATTTTGGCAGTGGGAATAAGTAATGAACCAGACAAGATAGCTACCCGCATTAGTAGAACCTGAATTTTGTTGCCATTTCAGAATTTGCTGTTGGCTTTTATAAATACATTGTGAAGTCCCAGATAAAGAACAGCAGTTAACGCTTTACCCTTCGTTTTCCTTATTACAAGCAACTATGCATTGACAACCAGATGCCATTAGACTTTCTTTTTAATTGATAAAAGTATTTACAAATTGTTGTCTTTATGATGTCTTATCATTTTAATTTATTCATTTTTGGTTCCTTTTACACTCTGCTCTATTTTTTTATCCTTTCTTGAAAAAACAAGTGCTAACTTGTAATTAGTCATACCATTCAAGTCTCCAAGGAGAAAGTTGATAAATGCAAAGTTTTAGTTTTATTTAAAATGTGGATTCACAAGGAAGCACTCTGACTATAAGCACCTTTCCTGATTTTACAGATTCTTTTCTGTTGGTATGCTGAAGTTAATAAAGACAGTGTAAGACAGAGCTGTCCTTGCCGTTTGTCATTAGCTGAAGTCCTGGGATATCTCTGTAATTTTAGGTCTTAGTTTAATCCATTGCTTTATATCAGAGAAGATAATTGTGATTTTATATTACATTTAAATAAATTAAAGATACTAATAGCATTTTAGCGATCTCATAATATTTTGAGATAATGCTTCCAGTATCCTCTTATTATTTATTTTGAGACTTGAGTTCCAGTGCTAAAGAAGATTTTTTTCTTTCAGCAATAACATTTGTTTAGGTGTAGTTTTTCATACTGGGCACATTTCTTATAAGATGTAAATCTCTTGAAGAGAAAGAAGATAAAAATTTACACATTTCAATATATTTATTTTAAAATTAAACTCAATGAGTGGTTTTTACTTCTCATTTTCACATAGAACCACTTTTTATTTTAGGAAAGAGAATATAGGCCACTGGTTTTATTGTAAAGAGTCTTGATTTGAATTCATGTGTTCTGAATTTTAGTACTGTACTTTTAAATGGCATCTCAGAAGTGCGTCATTTTTCTTCTTTCTTCTTTGCTTCCTTCTTCCCTCCCTCCTTTAGTGTGTGCACATCTACTATTAATTACCTAACCTTTTTTCCACACTTACATAGTAGGAAATCTCAGAATCAACCTTTTATTTTCCTTCACATTCTTTCCTATGTCTGTTTTCTTTGGTGGCTTTTCAGAGGATCACAACCTTCTGTATATTCCTACCAGGCAGTGACTTTCTGCATGCTGGAATTATCATCCTCTCCCACCCAAGACCCTACCTTTGGGGAGGAGTGTTTACAGAAGACTGAGGAAAGATGAAACCTTCACTTTAGCCAATTAGACTTTCAGACCAAACATAAGGTTCAACAAGGTGATGGAAGTCATAGCCATATCACCTTCACATATACAACTGAACTTGTGACCAAGTTCTTTGTATTTATTTTTTGCTTCCTTTCCATTCTTAGGGATTCAGTGTTACACAATATTTAAGAGCATGAGCTTAAAATCTGCCTCTACTACTTACAAACTATGTAATCTTGGACATATTTCTTGCAACTCAGTTTCCTCATCATTGGAAAACAGCAATAGTGACTATCTCATTGGCTTATTGTGAGAATCACATATATTACATGCAGAGCACAGAAAATGCTCCCTGGCACATCACAAATGTTCAATACAAGTTAGATATTCAGCCAGGTGGGGTGACTCATGCCTGTAATCCCAGCTACTTGGGAGGCAGAGGCGGGTGGATCACCTGAGGTCAGGAGTTTAAGACCAGCATGATCAACATAGTGAAACCCCATCTCTACTAAAAATACAAAAAATAAAAAATAAAAAAACATAGCTGGGCGTGGTGGCGGGCACCTGTAATCCCAGCTACTTGGGTGGCTGAAGCAGGAGAATTACTTGAACCCGGGAGGCGGAGGTTTCCCTGAGCCAATATTGCGCCACTGCACTCCAACCGGGGTGACAGTGGGAGAAGCCATCTCAAAATAAATACAGAAATAAAGAAATAAATATTTTAAAAATGTAAGTATTCTTCTTAGAGCAATAATAAAAGATTTTTATTACCATCTATGTGAATTATGTTATTATGAAATTTTAGCTGGGAGGACTTATTCTCCTGAATACTTGAGTCATATTCCTCTTTTTAAGTACAATTGACCATGTCTATGGGTTTTAAAGTTTCCATGCTGCCTATGGAGTCAAATTTGTTTCATCTAATATTTAAAATGTTTGCAGTCTGGCCCCATCAGCCATTCAAGTCTCAATTCCCAGGGGATCAAAAGTAAATTTCAGCCAAAATGGCTTACTAAATGTGTTGTAAATAAAGTCTGGACTTCCTTATGCTGTTGCTCAGAAAGATCTTATTTGACATGCCTTTAATTTACCTGCATGCATTTCCAAAGATTTATGATCATAATACATTGTAAAAGGAAAGAGTATGTGAAAGGAATTAGCATAATCTAATATGTTGTATCCATCTAGGGCAAGGGAATTTTGAGAAGAATTTCAAATATTTTGTTTCATTTAATTTTCCAGTTACAGTTTTCTATAAATCAGTTAGCCTGGTTTATAGAAAAATTTGAATCTCTGAAATATTTTTATTTGTCACTTATACTTGAATAAAGTAAAAAGTAAAAAGAAAAAAGAGCTATAAGCTTAGAGAAGTTAAGTAACTTGTTTGATGTGAACTCCATTGCCCACATTTTAGGTCTCCATTGCCCACGTGGTTACTGATGATCAGATAGCTAAGAATAGAAATGAAGCTAAGTATCTTTTATTTCTCAAAGTTTAAGCCAAATTTGGATAAATATGAGGTATATATTTAACATTTTTATTTAAATTAAACAATATATTTTTCCTTGGCATAGTTCTCCTTTCTGTCCCCTCCAAAATCTAAGCTATTCTGTAATATCTGTGCAGTTATAGCAAATTTGACCGAAGTTTCCATTTTTGTTTCCACAGAAATGTGAGAATGACACAGTCTAACATATTTCTTGGTGTTCAGATCTTTGTTTAGTAGAAGGAATTTGATTATATTTTCATTCTGTGAATTTCTCTAGAAATTATGACACTGTTCTTCCCACCCTTGCCAGTAATGTTAACGAATCTGGGTTTGTGAAAAATTTCCTCTTCTGTTTAGTCATTTCATTATTTTCATGATGTGTATTGTTTGTATTTCTATCAAGTTAAGAATTTCATCAATTGGCATTGTTAAAAGCATAAAATGTGGTATGTGTGTATATGTGTGTATTTTGTGTGCCTATTCAGCATACTGAAATGCAAATGTTCAAGGTGATATTTCAACTTTATTTCTTATATTTTGTTTACTACATTATGGTATACCACAGGAAAGTCAACTTTTAATCCTATGGTTAATAGTTCAAAAGTCTTATCAATTAGTTATTTAATACTTTCTAGTAACATTTTGAAATCTTGTCTATCAAGAGATCTGAGGTATAGATATTATGCTTATGTTTTAGATGTTTAAAACCTTTTGTTTAATAACTGCTCAAAATTTGGG